>NC_073399.1:7834843-8434843 GCF_028641065.1 Leucoraja erinaceus | reverse complement strand
TGTTTTGGAAACACTGATTGGAAGGCGTTTGCAGCCCAGGCCACCCTTGACTCCCACACGGACATTGATTCCTACACATCCTCTGTTCTGGACTTTATAAACTCCACCATCAATAGTGTCACCTCCCTCAAACAGGTGACCATATAGCCGAATCAGAAGCCATGGATAAACAGCGAGGTCAGGCTACTGCTGAAAGCACGGGGCACCGCTTTCAGGTCAGGCGATGCTCGAGCCTACAGTTCATCCAGGGCTAACCTGAAGAGGGGCATCAGGAAGGCCAAGCACTGCCATAAGCTCAGGATTGAGGAGCACTTCAACAACAACTCCGACCCCCGACGCATGTGGCAAGGCATCCAGGCCATCACGGACTACAGACCCTCCAACATCACCCCCACATCCAGCGACGCCTCCTTCCTTGAGGAGCTTAATCACTTCTATGGCCGCTTCGACAGGGACAATCTAGAGACAGCCATCAAGGCTGTGCTACCTGCCGATCACCAACCCCTCACACTCACCCCCTACGACGTGTACGTGGCACTGAGTAAGACTAATGCACGTAAAGCTGCTGGCCCCGACGGCATCCCCGGGCGCGTGCTCAGGGCCTGTGCTGCACAGCTGACAGACGTCTGGACTGACATCTTCAACCTGTCACTTGCCCAAGCAGTTGTCCCCACTTGCCTTAAAACCACCTCCATCGTGCCAGTGCCAAAACACTCCACTGCGGCAAGCCTCAACGACTTCCGCCCAGTTGCACTTACCCCCATCATCACCAAGTGCTTCGAGAGGCTGGTCCTGGCACACCTCAAAAGCTGCCTACCCCCCACACTGGATCCCTATCAGTTTGCCTACCGCAAGAACAGGAGTACGGAGGATGCCATCTCAACGGCACTTCACTCCGCCCTCTCCCACCTCGACAACAGAGACACTTACGTAAGAATGCTGTTCATCGATTACAGCTCAGCATTCAACACCATTATACCATCAAAACTGATCACCAAACTCGGTAACCTGGGCATCGACCCCTCCCTCTGCAACTGGATACTGGACTTTCTAACCAACAGACCCCAGTCTGTGAGGTTAGACAAGCACACCTCTTCAACCCTCACCCTGAACACCGGCGTTCCACAGGGCTGTGTGCTGAGCCCCCTCCTCTACTCCCTCTTCACCTATGACTGCACACTTGTACATGGTACTAACACCATCATCAAGTATGCAGATGATACAACGGTGATTGGCCTCATCAGCAACAACGATGAGCTGGCCTACAGGGAGGAGGTCCAGCACTTAGCAGCATGGTGCGCTGACAACAACCTGGCCCTTAACTCCAAGAAGACCAAGGAGCTCATTGTAGACTTCAGGAAGTCCAGAGGCGGCACGCACACCCCCATCCACATTAACGGGACGGAGGTGGAACGTGTTTCTAGCTTCAGGTTCCTGGGAGTCAACATCTCCGATGACCTCTCTTGGACCCACAATACCTCTACTCTGATCAAGAAGGCTCATCAGCGTCTCTTCTTCCTGAGGAGACTGAAGAAGGTCCATCTGTCTCCTCAGATCCTGGTGAACTTCTACCGCTGCACCATCGAGAGCATCCTTACCAACTGCATCACAGTATGGTATGGCAAATGCTCTGTCTCCGACCGGAAGGCATTGCAGAGGGTGGTGAAAATTGCCCAACGCATCACCGGTTCCTCGCTCCCCTCCATTGAGTCTGTCCAAAGCAAGCGCTGTCTGCGGAGGGCGCTCAGCATCGCCAAGGACTGCTCTCACCCCAACCATGGACTGTTTACCCTCCTACCATCCGGGAGGCGCTACAGGTCTCTCCGTTGCCGAACCAGCAGGTCGAGGAACAGCTTCTTTCCGGCGGCTGTCACTCTACTCAACAACGTACCTCGGTGACTGCCAATCACCACCACCCCCCCCCCCCCCCCCCCCCCCCCCCGGACACTTATTATTATTTATTCAAATCGTTTGCTATGTCGCTCTTCCAGGGAGATGCTAAATGCATTTCGTTGTCTCTGTACTGTACACTGACAATGACAATTAAAATTGAATCTGAATCTGAATCTGAATTAAGTGAAAAAGAAATGGGACTAAGTTTGCAGACGGCGAGTACAAATGGGGTTGGTTGATGTGCCACATGATAATCTAGGAAATACAAAAGGTAAACTTACTGGCTGGGAGTATACCTTGTTGCAACATCAAAGGTGTTCGTATTATAGTCTTCCCAATTGCTGCAGTCTGTTGAAAGGGTGTCCTTATAACGGTAACACCAGGACGTATCTGCGTTGTTCCTCCTGTGGTCAGAACCTGGCATAAAACATTAAATAATATTCATTACAAAATAGGAATTATCATGCCGAAGGACAATATTATCAGAGGTTACAAAAGAGAATGGGTATAGTTATTTCCCAACAAATTTAAATTAATTAAAACTTGTGTTTCTACCAGCAACTCCAAGGTTACTAAATTCAAAGTCTTCAATGTGGACACAAGGAACTGCAGGTGTCTGTATCTTGAGCAAACCTCAAGGTGCTGGAGGAACTCAGCAGTTCAGGCAGTATCTGGGGAGGGAATGGAGAGACAATGTTTCGGGTCGGGACCCCTCTTTAGACTGACAAAGGGTTATGATCAGAAACATCTTCCGTCCATTCCCTCCACAGATTATGCCTAAACTGATGTGTTCCTCCAGAACTTCGTGTTTGGCTCAAAATCTTCAAATTTGAAGAACAGACTACGTTTGTTGGGTGGGCGGCGTGACTCACGTTGCAGCGGCCTCTGCAGTGCGTCTGTCGTTTTTTTAATTTTTTGTCGCGTTTGAATGTTTGAATGGAGTTTAAAGTGCTTTTTTTTTAAACTTGGTATGTGTGTGGGGGGCGGGGGGCGGGGAAACTTTTAAAATCTTTCCCCTGCACGGAGAACCCGACCTTTTTCCTGTCGGGTCTCCGTTGTCGTTGGGGCCTAGCACCGTGGAGCGGCCTCCAACTGGAACGACCTGGGGCTCCAGTCGCGGAGCTGTGGACCTACTTACCACCGTGGAGCTGGCCGAGTTCGGAGCGGGAGGAGCTGTGGTGGCGCGCTGCTGCGACCCGACCCTGGGGATTCGGAGGCTCCAACCGCAGGTCTGGTGGACAGTGACACCGGGAGCCCGCAGGTCCCTGCTGGGAGACCGCTTTTCGGGGCTTCCGCAACGGCGACTTCTCCCGCCCAAGTTGCGGGGTTGAAAATTACCTGGAGCGAGGCCTTACATCATCGCCCGGCGCGGCTTTAAATGGACGCGGGACTTGCTAGCGCCCGCCGGGAGCTCCAACATCAAGACCCGGAGCGCGGCCTTGCATCGCCCGGCGCGGCTTTAATGGCCGCGGGACACTTACCATCGCCCGCCGGGGGGCTTTGACTGACATCGGGAGGAGAATGGGGAGTGCAGGGGAGAGATAAGACTTTGCCTTCCATCACAGTGAGGAGGAGATTCACTGGGATGGATGTTTGTGTAAATTGGGTTGTGTCTTGGTTCTTTTTCTTGTGTGTATGACTGCAGAAACCAAATTTCGTTTGAACCTCAGTGAGGTTCAAA
This sequence comes from Leucoraja erinaceus, assembly GCF_028641065.1. Lineage (NCBI taxonomy): Eukaryota > Metazoa > Chordata > Chondrichthyes > Rajiformes > Rajidae > Leucoraja > Leucoraja erinaceus. The sequence continues at coordinate 8,431,269 of NC_073399.1, read as the reverse complement.
CGAAATTACACAATGACACAAATGTATTGTATTGTATTGTGACCAGTAAAACTGAACTAAACTGAAACTGTCCAAGGTCTGAACTGCTGAAACCCAATGTAATGAACACAAGAACCATCTTCAATTATTTGTGTGCATGCAATAACCCAGTTGCCTGTTGCTGAACTGCACTCAGCCTAGAACAAGGAATTAAACAGCCATTTGCCCCATCATGCATACTTTTACTTCATTCACACAATAAAGATATCACTGGCAAAGTTAGTATTTATTACTATCCCACTGCTAATAAACTGCAGCACGTAGTTATTAAAAAGAGAATTCCAGGATTTTGTAACAATGTAGGAACAATGATACATTTCTAAAAATAGATGATCTGAAGGTAGTTTGTGCTGATGGGAGTTATCATATCCCTGCTGGAACTGTTCTTATGCATCATGTAACTTGAATACATATACTCCAGCAAATAAATGATACTTTTTAATGTTGAATTAGGAACATCAAGTATAATTGCACGGATCCATTCTTTAAAACAAATAGATTTAAAATATGAGTAATCAAAATAGTAAATACCTGTACCTGCTGAGTTGATGTTGTTGTACCCGGTGCATTCTGCCGCAGAGTTACTGTGGCAGTTCTTGGTTGGAATGAAGTAAAGGTTTGCTGGCTTGAAGTAGTGCCTGATGGAATGATTCCCAAAACTTTCTGCTGCACCTGAACTACTCCTACAAAAATGACAGGGAAAACTCAACGTTCATCGAGAACAATCACTGCCCATGCATTAGACAATGGTAAATGCTTGTTCATTCAGTACCAATCTCAATTATTCAGACTGTTTCAGCACATAGTGATAATGGAAAAAAATTATGTTCATAGATCTTATGTCTAAGGTGTGTAGTCCTGTGGCGAATAGAAACTATTGAAGATAGAACAGTCAAATGTTTGACCAAATATGACCTGATCAGAGGAGTTAACATGGATTCATAAAACTTCTCAGATGAAAGATCAATTACTCTGCTTCTTTCATCATAGATTCAACCCGAGTATTTCCTATTTTATGAATTTATACAGTTTGCTTAGCAGATAGCTGAATTTTACGATGGTGCTGGCAACCTTAAAAAAAAGCTATATATATTAGTTACTATAAAAGTAAAACGATGAAAGCATTTAATGGGTTTCTACAAAATAAACTTTGTATAAATGGATACAGCGTGGAATCATTGGCAATGTTTACCATGTTCACCAGGTAAATGAAGCTTAAGTTTACTGATGACATTGGGCTTGGCAGCACAGTAAGCAGAGGTGATAAAACATTTATATTGAGGTGCCTACACATCTATTATTTGGAAATTCAAAAGAAACAATTCCTTCCCAATTCATAAAGGTTTATGAGCAATCAATCATAACGTCTATATTAGAATGCAGTCACTTAAAAGTAGTTGACTGTTTTCTACTTTGCTATATCCACATGGAATGGAATTCATGGCATGTTTTAAAACAACAATAAATTGTTGTGACAACTGTCACTTTAGACTTCCTGGAAATAGTTGAATGTACAAAAGATTCTGATTTCATCTTCAACGTTACAAAGCAGTGCTTCAAATGCAAAGGAACACAATCCGAGAGCTAACAACATCTCTGACTGAAGATAGACACAAGGTATTGGAGTAACTCAGTGGGTCAGGCAGCATCTCTGGAGAAAAAGGAGCACCCTTTTCCATAACTGTCCCACTTATGCGATTTTTTCGGCGACTTGCCGGTACCCGTCATAGTCGCAGCAGGTCTCTGAAAATTTCACGATATCGCAGGGGCACGCCTGTACTGTCGTGAGTAGTCGCCCAAAGAGTCATATCTTTTTCTGGTCGCCGCTGGATTTTCAACATGTTTAAAATTTTTGGAGACCTGCTACGACTATGACGGGTGCCGGCAAGTCGCCAAAAAAAAAAAAATCGCACAAATGGGATAGGCCCTTTACCTGGTCATCTGTTGCTGGCCGTGCTTTGTTCTGGCCTTTTCTTTCTCTCCCCTCTACTTTCAGCTTGTTCACTGAGCCACTCTAGGTGATAGGTAAACACCACCCTAGGCGTTTGCTACTCTGTGCACTTCTTTTGAATGATGCTTATTCTGGAGAAGTACCGACTCATCGTCTGAGGCAAGGAGGCAGATAATCAGCAGGGTTTATTTATTTCTTTAACCTGAAGCCACAATACTTAATGGGGTCCACTGTCAATGTTAAGAACTTGCAGGAGCACTCCTATCTCAGTATATAGCACTTAGCGGGAACCTCTGCTGGCTGTTATTCATCTGGTGGGACATGCATTGTGGTGGAGGAGAATGGGATAATTCTGTGAATACAACAATGCGAGGTTGAAACTAGGCTAGAATGGAGCAGCTCTTCTAACTTGCAGAAATCTCCAAATATTTGTAAAAGGCCAGTGCAAAGAGGCACTGGGGCCAAATGTCCTATTTAAAAAATGAAGATAATTGGGTCACCAACTGGGGTCACAAACTACCATGCCCCAACTTTCGCCGCTGTCTGAGCTCAGCAGCTTTTCCACCCCATGCTAAGTACAGTTTATAATTTTTTTAAAAGAGGCAATAATGTATGTCACACAACAACAAACATAATTAAAAATACAACAACAAAAGAGAGCTGTATAGGAAGGAACTGTGGATGCCGGTTTACACCGCAGATAGCCACAAAATGCTGGACTAACTCAGCGTTCCTCCAGCAACTCTCCTTTTGTTGCTCCAGATACCCACATTTGCAGTCACTTGTATCTCTATTTAAAAAAGGATACTGCAGCCAGTTATACCCTGACAGACATTGGTGTAACAATTTAACCTTCCGTCACATAAATAACACATTAATAGACTCCACCCTACCTCCTTGAGTGGTTGGCACGTTGACGGTGAGGATTTTGCTGTTTGCCGGGAGTGGAAGCTTGGCAGTTATCACCTTTCCCGTCATGGTTACCGGGCTCCCTGTGATCTGGAACGTCTGACCTGCGGTGGCAATTGTTGTACCTGTAGTAGCAACTGTGCTGGTGACTAATAGATAGCCAGAGAATAAAAGTACTTACTTATATTTGCAAACATGTAGAGAATAAAAGCTAGTGTTTGAAGAAATTATTGTGTCTGCTGTTAACCAATAAAACCAAATTTAAAAAGCAAATACTGAAAAAAGCTGAGCATGCACGCTTGATAAAAATTATGCATATTTTTGTCTTTTTGACCGTACAAGTAACCAAATGTACAGTTAAGTCAAATAATGATGAGATGCTACTAACCCACTTGTGTACGATTAGCAACCATTGATGCATAATTAAATGCATTCAAACTATTTAAATATATTGATTGATCTGTTGCAAAATAGGTACGTTTCTAAATTCAAGACTTTCTACTAAGCATGACTGAAAACCTTGCAAGTGCATTCATTCCCCAGCTGATGTCCAATATATTATGTCATGCATAGTTCAGCAACCCTTGATGAACACAGACAGCTTTATGCCTTTCCCACTGAAGGACAGTGTTTTGGAACAGTGCCCAATTCTCCTCCTCGGCCCTGTGACAAATGCCAAATGTACAATGATGTGCAAAAATAAGAACAAAGAAATAATTAATGTAAATTTTCAATGCTCTATTCACATTTTGAGACCTCCATGACAGATGAAACCAGTTAAATAGGCCACCATCATGAATTGTTTCCAAACGTAGTTTAAAGCCAAGGAAGAGGTATATAAATTGGCCAGAAGAAGCGGCAAACCAGAAGACTGGGAGAAATTTAGAACTCAACAGAAGAGGACAAAGGATTTAATTAAGAGGGGGGGGGGGAAAGCATGAAAGAAAGCTTGCGGGAAACATAAAAACTGACTGTAAAAGTTTCTATAGGTATGTAAAAAGGAAAATATTAGTGAAGATGAATGTAGGTCCCTTACAGTCAGAGACAGGTGAATTTATAATGGCAAACAGGGAAATGGCAGAACAGTTGAACGAGTACTTTGGTTCTGTCTTCACTAAGGAAGGCATAAACAATCTCCCGGACATACTAGGGGACCGAGGATCTAATGGGAGGGAGGAACTGAAGGGAATCCATATTAGTCAGAAAATGGTGTTAGGTGAACTGTTGGGACAGAAGGCAGATAAATCCCCAGGGCCAGATGGTCTGCATCCCAGAGTATTCAAGGAGGTGGTCATAGAAATCGTGGATGCGTTGGTGATCATTTTCCAATGTTCTCTCGACTCTGGATCAGTTCCTGTGGACTGAAGGGTAGCCAATGTAACTCCACTTTTTAAGAAAGGAGGGAGAAAGCAAACAGAGAATTATAGATCAGTTAGCTTTAGATCAGTAGTGGGGAAGATACTCGAGTCGATTATTAAATATGTTATTGCAGTGCACTTGGAAAACAGTGACGGGGTCAGTCAACGTCAGCATGGATTTATGAAGGGGAAATCATGCTTGACCAATCTTTTGAAAATTTGAGGATGTAACAAGTAGAATGGATAAGGGAGAACCAGTGGATGTGGTGTATATGGACTTTCAAAAACCCTTTGACAAGATCCCACACAAGAAATTAGTGTGCAAAATTATAGCACATGGTATTGGGGGTAGGGTATTGACATGGATAGAGAGCTGGTTGGCAGACAGCAAGCAAAGAGTAGGAATTAATGAGTCCCTTTCAGAATGACAGGCAGTGACTAGTGGGGTGCCGCAAGGCTCGGTGCTGGGAACCCAGTTGATTACAATATATATATTAACGATTTAGACAAGGGAATTAAATGTAACATCTATAAGTTTGCTGATGACATAAAGCTGGTGGCAGTGTGAGTTGTGGAGGATGCTATGAGGCTGCAGGGCGACTTGGATAGGTTGGGTGAGTGGGCAGATGCATGACAGATGCAATATAATGTGGATAAATGCGAGGTATTCACTTTGGTGACAAGAACAGGAAGGCAGATTATTCTCTGAATGGTGTCAGATTAGGAGAAGGGGAGGTACAACGAGACCCGAGTATGCTTGTACATCATCACTGAAAGTAAGCATGCAGATACAGTAGGCAGTAAAGAAAGCCAATAATTAGCCTTCATTGCAAGAGGATTTGAGTTTAGGAGCAAGGAGGTCCTACTGCAGTTGTACAGGGCCCTGGTGAGACCGCACCTGGAGTATTGTGTGCAATTTTGGTCTCCTAATTTGAGGATGGACATTATTGCTATTGAGGGAGTGCAGCGTAGATTCAGCAGTTTAATTCCCGGGATGGCGGGACTGACATATGATGAAAGAATAGGTTGACTGGGCTTGTATTTGCTGGAATTTAGAAGGATGAGAGGATATCTTATCGAATCATACAAATTTCTTAGAGGATTAGCAGGGTAGATGCAAGAAAAATGTTCCGGATGTTGGGGGAGTTCAAAACCATGGGTCACAGTTTAAGAATAAGGAGTAGGCCATTTAGGATTGAGATGAGGAAAAACATTTTCACCCAGTTGTGAATCTGTGGAATTCTCTGCCACAGAAACATAGAAATTAGGTGCAGGAGTAGGCCATTCGGCCCTTCGGGCCTGCACCGCCATTCAATATGATCATGGCTGATCATCCAACTCAGTATCCCGTACCTGCCTTCTCTCCATACCCCCTGATCCCCTTAGCCACAAGGGCCACATCTAACTCCCTCTTAAATATAGCCAATGAACTGGCCTCAACTACCCTCTGTGGCAGAGAGTTCCAGAGATTCACCACTCTCTGTGTGAAAAAAGTTCTTCTCATCCCAGTTTTAAAGGATTTCCCCTTTATCCTTAAGCTGTGACCCCTTGTCCTGGACTTCCCTAACCTCGGGAACAATCTTCCTGCATCTAGCCTGTCCAACCCCTTAAGAATTTTGTAAGATCCCCTCTCAATCTTCTAAATTCTAGAGAGTATAAACCAAGCTATCCAGTCTTTCTTCATAAGACAGTCCTGACATCCCAGGAATCAGTCTGGTGAACCGTCTCTGCACTCCCTCTATGGCAATAATGTCCTTCCTCAGATTTGGAGACCAAAACTGTACGCAATACTCCAGGTGTGGTCTCACCAAGACCCTGTACAACTGCAGTAGAACCTCTCTGCTCCTATACTCAAATCCTTTTGCAATGAAAGCTAACATACCATTCGCTTTCTTTACTGCCTGCTGCACCTGCATGCCTACCTTCAATGACTGGTGTACCATGACACCCAGGTCTCTCTGCATGGATGGCAGTGGATGCCAATTCACTGGATGTTTTCAAGAGAGAGTTAAATTTAGCTCTTTGGGGTAAGGGAATCAAGGTATATGAGGAAACAGCCAGAACGGAGTATTGATTTTGGAGGATCATCCATGATCATATTGAAAGGCGGTGCTGGCTAGGACCGAATGGCCTATTCTTGCACCTATTTTCTACGTTTGTTACTTGCCGAGTCAAAGACAAAAATATGCAAGGAGTAATCAGTGGGTGAGGCAGCATCTATGGAGAGAAGGAATGGGTGACGTTTCGGGTTGAGACCCTTCTTCAGACTGATGTCAGGGGGGGTGGAGGGGGGGGCGGGAAAAAGATAGAAAGTGGGCAGAGACAGTAGGACGTAGGAGAACTGGGAAGGGCGAGGGGAAGGAGGAAGAGAGCAAGGGCCATCTGAAATTAGAGAAGTCAACGTTCATACCACTGGGGTGTAAACTACCCAAGCGAAATATGAGGTGTTGTTCCTCCAATTTGTGATGGGCTTCGCTCTGACAACGGAGGAGGTCCAGGACAGAAAGGTCAGATTGGGAATGAGAGGGAGTTGAAGTGCTGAGCAACCGGGAGATCAGGTTGGTTACGACGGACTGAGCGGAGGTGTTCAGCGAAACGATCGCCATGCCTGCGCTTGCTCGCCGATGTAGAGAAGTTGACACCTGGAACAGCGGAATCAGTAGATGAGGTTGGAGGAGGTGCAAGTGAACCTTTGCCTCACCTGGAAAGATTGATTGAGATTATGTCACCCATTCCTTCTCTTCATAGATGCTGTCTCACCCGCTAAGTTACTCCAGCATTTTGTGTCTACCTTCGATTTTATCCAGCATCTGCAGTTCTTTCTCACACAAAAATATGCAATTTGTTTTTTCTCAACTATGTGTGCTGTGTACAATTACACATTGATTAGTGAAGTTGCCTGATCCAGCGAGTATGAAGGGCAAAACAGATGACCCAGAATTTGTTCACAGAGGCTACAACATCGAAGAAAGCTGCCTACAAAAGGTCTGGCAATCTATGGCAAGAACCTCCTCCTTTTGTCATCAGTTGTTGTCAGGCTTCAATTCAATTACATCCCTGGATCTCTGCAATCTGTCATGTCAGTCATCTGGCTGAGCAGCAATTACATTGAAGGATACACAAACAGCATATGATGAAGCAAAAAAAAAAAAAAAAATCAATATTTAACTTTTCACAGTATAATGTAAAATGAAGATTGGGCAAAACAATTTAAAGTAGAAGTTTGGAACATTTCATTTTACATCTAAGTTCTTTAGATTTTGAAGTATTCATATGAATTAGGAGTCATAATTTACAAAATATGCTTTTTATTTAGGGCCAGGCAGTCTGCTGATCAATGATAATGGCTTAGTACTTTATAATTCTTGAAAAAATTCATCAACAACATTAAAAGTTAACTAACTTTCCTCCCCATTTCGTTGGATAAGAACAAGCTTCTGCAACGTGTTTTTGGTGATGCTGAAATAGGAAACTAGCTGCAAATTCAATTACACTTTGGATCACGTTCTTTTGTCACTCACTCTCATATAAATACAAATACTAAGAAGATGCATCCATTAAGACACAAACCTGATCCACTCTGGCCCTGCTTGATCCAAGTAGCGAAACTCTGCTGAAAATTCTTGTTTGGCTGAAATGTCACTGTAGTTGGTGAACCCACTTTAGTGGTAAATACCACTTTTGTTCCTGGGGAGACCTGTCCTGCCAAGGAGCCTACCACTAACTTCTGGGGAGTGGTAATAGTGGTAGCAGTACTGTTGGTCGTAGAGGCAGATGCAGCAGAATTAGGCGTGGCTGACAACTTTTGCTGCTCAAGACGCTTCTGTCAAGGTACAATAAAAGTTACCAAAGGTTTATCAAGAACCAAAAATGTCTTCACACAAAAACACAATATTTCAATCTTCAGATCGACAAGGAAATATCCCAGTCTGCTATTCTCATCCGTCACTCCCCACGTACAAACCAACCTTATTAACAGATATACACTGTGGAATATTCAAGTACATTATTATCAATACTATACTTATGGCAAGCATTCAGAACATTTTCAAACAAACAGTGGCTTATAAATAAGTAATTTAACTGTACTTTTATGGACCACCCTACAGAAATAAGTGATAATGTCCAGATTGTGAGCTTTTGAAATTTTGACCAATTAATTTGAAGTCTCCCCACCCATTTAAAATATAACTTGTTTGACAGTTTACATATTTTTAGGTTAACACGTGGTACATTTTTTATGAAATGGTAATAACATTTAATTACTGAAAACATTTACTCAACAGATTAAGATATTCTTGAATTTTAAGACATAAAAAACGGCACATACAAAGGCCAGAAACATACAATTAAGTCCCAATGTATAGTGGAATGATAATATAGTATAAATGTCAAAGTTATGCAACTGGCTAATAATTATGAAACATAAACCTTTTTAATTGCTATTGAAGACAAACAACATTCTCTGTAAATTAATATTCAATCTTTCATAATTCCCACAAAGTATAATTCTCCTTAAAACACCACAAGATAAAATCTGCTGTAACTTCATTACACATGTTGCAAAACTATTATTAACTAGCCAGATGAAAAAGATAGAGATGAAAATGTAATAAATCAGTTTCAGGTGCCAAAGGTACAAGTTGCAATGAATAAGCTGGGTCATATATATTGATAAAGTTGATTCATGTCATCTTAAAACTCTCAATACATCAAACACCTTGTATTAAACACAATCCATTTGCAGTTGTCAATTTGCAGTTGATCAAGTATATGCTTTGAAATTTTTATTGCAAAACTAATCAAACTTCCTTTGAATTTGATCGTTGGAAATTAGCCTTTCGAGGAAGAATCAACCTATTCAAAGAAGTATCATCAAGCAAGGTATTTGTCCATTAAGGTGCACAGTGAATTGTCATGAGTTTTACATTTCACCCAAATGGCTGGAGAGTGAGGAATAAGAAAAGTTGCAGTGAGAAATGGAGAAAATGTTTCTACTATTTCTACTTTCTGATGCTTTAAATTGTTATAAAGAGGATAGAAATTATTTGCCAATTCTGTCCACCCTCGCTGTGCACAATTTGGGAGAGTAAAGTAGAAACCTTTGAGTACCCTAGCAAGGACTTTGACTCTCATCCCCTGTGGTGCTCATCCAGTCGCACATTCATTCCACAAATGTATCTGTAGAGCTAATGAAACTAAACCCTGCACCAAAACTAAGCTCAGCAACTGTTGCCAGTGTGAGGATATTTTTTATCTATTGTCTATAGAGGGTGTACTTATCAAGATGATTTGAAAACCCTCCTGATTTTTTGCATGTAACCTTCCTGGTTACAGCACTTAAAGCTTTCAAGTTTCCTTTAAACACACCTGCCATCCTCAATGGGGGGGGAGATTTAAACTTCTTCTCTCTTTCCCTCTTCCACTCCTCCTGCCCCCCCCGCCCAAACATTCCTCCAATACATCTTCTGGTTAATGACGTTGCTCAAGGAAAATTATCTCAATTCATCTTGTCTTGTCCTTGTGTCATTTTATGCCGCTGGACTGATTTTTTTTTGTTTCAGTCTATTCCATTCCAAAGAAAATGATTCAAGTCAATGTAATCTTTTCCTAAAATTCCCTAAAATGTTCCTGCTCTAGTGATATACTCAAACTCCACAGTAATCTCTTATGCAAGAACACCGTTCCTAAATCAATGTCTTTGAACAACTCTAGACTGGAATCCTGCCAAGCCTTTGGAACAAGAAATCGATTAAATCAACAAATGAAAATCCGAATCGCTTGCCAGGTGGTCAAAAATTATACATTTAACAAAAATATAACCGCAAGGTGATATTTCCTTTATGTAAGAATTTAAATTGTTTAAAGATCAATGATGCAATTATTCACAAAGTGTAAATTTGGTACTGCTGAAAACAAGCCACTGACAGTGGCAAAATTAATAAAACAAAAATGAAACCCCTGTTAAGTTGTTAAATAATGCAACTTATTGACAGGTGGGATAAGGAAATCTCATGCCTTCCCACCTGCTGAGCAGCCAAGCGCTGCTGTTTAAGCTGGGCCTCGAGTTGGGCCTTGAACTCTTCGGACTTCTTCTGCTCACTAACCTTTGCTTGCTGCTCAGCAGCCTGCGCCTTCTCCTTTTCCACCCTAGAACACACAAGCAAGCGAATGACCAAAAAACATTCATAAAAAAAAAAAATGATATCTTAAAATAGACTTGGACAAATGCCATTCTTCTACAATATGTTCAACAGAAATGTGTTAGTTAGGGTCTCAGGTTATTGGTATTGGTTTGTGTTTCTCAGTTTAAAAAAAATGAAATTGGGAGGAGGAGGTAGAATCCCAATTTGGGATTTCTTAATGCTAATTTAAGCACTTTAAGCATCAAGTAGAAATTAAAATCAAGAATAGTAGGAGTTACTGCAGAAGCAAAACAGATGTTTCACTTTTCTGATAGCCGACACCCTGTGGTGAGTGATACTGCCAGTTGTTGCAGTTTTCCGATTATCAGAAATTGGATCCGAACTGCCTCAGACTCTTTCACGAGGGAGGTTTAGGAATAGAAAACTTCTATGTTTTCTGGACTTCTATGTCATCTGGGCTGGGTTTGAATCGGGCACGTGGTGAAAGCCTAAGTGAAATGAACTTCCATTGATCCATTTGTTATTGCGCTCAAGTCCACTACCAGCATAAGCATTGAAGTGCACATCATTCTAGAAATGGCTAGCATGGGATATGTGGGAGTTGAAGAAATTCTACTCAACATCCTTTATAAAACAAGGAATACAGGCATCTTCTACATTTACATTTACTTGATAGTGCCCAAATTTACATTTACATTTACTTGATAGTGCCCAAATTTAAAACAAAAACCAAGAGACCTGGGCTTAAAATAATGCGACTTCAGAGATTAATATATCCCGTGAGGTTTTTTAAAAATAGTCTTGATGAATAATGGAGCAGACCTGAAGAGCCAATTGCCGTCTCCTACTTCTTTCTGATGTTCTTACATGAAGCACAAATGTAGAAATTGGAATGTTATATAAGTACCAAATATTGCAACATAAGTTTCAGATTAATCGTATACCCTATACAATCAGGAAAATCTGAAGCAGCACAATAATAACAATTTCTATATTGCTGCATCTCTTATAAGCCTCCCAACTTTAGTAACTCGAGACAAAATGGACATAGGTTATGTTTTTCAGAACTACCATTGAACAATAATTTATCACAGAAACCCAAATCCGTTCTACCTCTCTGCAAAACTGCGAATTTCCCACAAATCCAGTTCTTCTTCTGGGACCCAGGTCTCAATTATAACAGGACCAGTCTGTTTTGGGGCCTCAATCTTCTTCGGTCGTAAAGCACTAGATCGAAGACCTTTCCTCTGGGGTGTTGGGGTTTCTTTAAAACGGGCGAGAAGAGGAAAAATAAATAAATAAATAAAGCATTAACCGATAAGTAACATATTGCACAGTATTTTTGAAAACATCTTTCAGAATTTCCTGATCTTTAACATCATGCATCTTTTTTTTCCTGCCTGTATTTCACATCTTAAACTAAGGGAACAATAATAGTCCATGCACATCTGTCACCTTCAGGCTAGACTAACACACACTTTCAATTCCATATGTAAAGCATATCAAGAAAGCAATGAGTTTCATCTGCTGGCCTGATTAAGAGCTACCAAAATGCAGTGCATACAGACTGCATCGGTACAAGTATCAAAGTTGAGATTCAAAAACTGCAGCACACCGTAATTTTGTACAATGTTCCAGAAACTCACTAATTCTTGTCATCCTTACGGAAAATTACAGGCTGTTGAGCCCTACATTACTGTTGGGGAAGATTCTGAGGAACAGGATTGGTGTTGACTTAGAAAGGCAGGGATTGAGTCAACACTGTACTGTGCAAGGTAGATCTTGTTTCACAAATCTGATTGAGATTTTGAGGTGACAACTAGGAAAATTGATGAAGGTAGTACAATGGATATCGTTTACATGGACATCAATAAAGCTTTTGACAAGCTCCCACATGGTAGGCTGGTCCAGAAGGTGTTTGGAGAGGAAAGGTGGAGCAGTTACAGGCCTAAAGTGAACAAATGGGATTCTTGCTGAGAGCCAGCGTGGATGAAGGGGGCCGAAATTACCCACTTCTGTGCCTGGTTTCTAAGATTTTATGAAAAGGATACAAATGACTGAGCTGAAGTGTTTAATGGAGTGAGATGAAATCTAAATCCTAATGTGAAATACACAAGAAAAGTCAAGGTACTGGAAAGAGTGTGTTATGCAGAACTACAAATACATTCAATAAAATGCCAGCTGTTTAGTTTAGTTTAGTATAAATATATAGCATGGAAAAGACTATTTGGCCCATTAAGTCCCTGCTGACCACCGATCACTCGCTCACATTAGTTCTATGTTATCCTACTTTCGCATCTTCTCCATGTACATCAAAGGCATTTTCTTTAACAGAGGCCAATACAAACCCGCAGGTCCTTGGGGTTTGTGAGAGAAAATCAAAGCACTGGAGGTCACGTGGTCACATGGAGAACGTGCAAAGTTAATACGGTCATATTAAGCTTGATGGGCTTGGTTCAGTAGCCATTGTAGATAAAACAAGTTTGAGTCACTATACAAAGATCTATAGCTTTAAATAAGGACAAGAAGGATAGATGGGAAAGAGCCTGTGTTGGTAGGGAGACAAACTCTGGTGAAATACATAATTACAAACAAAAAGAGGGGACTTCAAATGAGAATTTGAAAAACAGATACAATAAACGTATATGGTAACATGGAAAAGCAGAGAATTAAAATGATGCAGCGGTAGGTACATTTGATTGAAATGGGAGAGTTTGGTTGTTTTTCTTGCCAGTAACCAGGAGACTCAGAATAGCTCCAGTAGCAGAACCAACGGCACATATCAGTTTTTGTTAACAACAAAGAACAATGAAACCTACACCAGAATGAAATAACAATCTTGAAGTGAGGGTGCATTAATTCCATGTCCATCATAAGAATTAATCTAATGTTAGGTTTAAGGGAGCAGTAAAATCTTGAACAAAGGTTTAAATTTAATAAAGCTAATGTCAAAAGAATTAGAAATAAATCTCTGCACTAAAATTAAAACAAATATATGCTGAAAATGCTACATTCAATACGAAAACATATTCACAAGATGAGCTGTACCTTTTGGAGTTTCGGGTACACCAATGGGACAGATAATTTTCCGAATGCAGTATTCAGAACGGATTCCATAAGGTCCAACATCTCTGCGTTTGATAATCTCAGTGGTGGTGATATCACTTTCTGTAGTTTCTGCAATAATGTGTGTGAATTCATACTTTTATTTTTATTAACCATAAATATCGGATGAACGTCTTAAAGGTGAATAGCAATAATCACAACTTAAAATTCAACAAATACAAAGTAATACCATAAAAATATTTTCTGCATTGCATTTATGCTTCTGTATAATTTAGGTTTATTATTAAAAAGTCATTTATTTATTTATCCCTTCCTGCTTGTAACCTCGCAATCAGGATTCAGTGCAAAATCAACCTTCGAATAGCTGAAATTACACACCTCACTCAACCCAGACTATGGAAATTGCTGGGCCTGGACTTTCAGGCACTGATACATGCAGATACTTTGACAATTTTATATGAATATTCTTACTGACAAGCATAATTTCTCAAATTCCAGCATTCTCTTCTCCACCTACAAACTTAAATGCCATTGACACATATGGCACAGCTTGATACATTCATTTGATGCAGTTTCCATATTTTGATCTTGTCCCAATTTGAACATTTTCAACATTTTGCCATTTGATGAATTTAATCAACAAGGCAGCTTGAAAGGGGGCCATCTTTGAATAACTTCATATTTATTTTACAACACTAGAGGAGGCTATTGTATACATTAACTATATGCTGGTTCTCAGAGGAATCTCATTCCCCAAATTATTTCTCTGAAACCAATTCTCTTTCATAAGCTCCATGAACTCCCTTGGTTCTCCTACTACCCTCCTACACGAGAGCAATTTAACAATTGGCACATCTTTTGGATGCGGGAGGAAACTGAAGACCTGGGGAAAACGTGCGATTCCCGTAGATAGTATTAGAAGCCACGATCAAACTCGGATCACTGGAAATAGATTGTAGCAGCACTTCCTGCTGCACCACTGCACTGTCCAAAATGAACATCATGCATGCATTTTAAAGTCTTGAGCATAATTTTTCAAAGTTTACACTCAATGTGCCTTTCAGTGTGTAGTAACTGAAACAAAAGTAATCATTTGTCATTACAACAATAAACAAATAAAGGGAACTATTTGATCATCATGCTAACATCTTTTCCCTCAACTGTGCATCAAACTCATGGCGTTCTAAGACTTGAAGCTGTCCTTTGGTCAAAAAAAAGCCAGATTACTTCTACGACAGTAATAATAATGGACAGGACAAAACACCTAAACTTCAAATGATAGAAAAGTCATAACTATTAAATTGCAATCTTGATCTTTATAAGTCATACTGAGTTTTCCAGGGAATATATTTCTCTCCAGTGAACTCTTAAAAGTCCTGGAACTTTCTTGGTGACATCGCAGTCACCAAAATTCCCTTATTTACACGTATGATTTAAAAAAATATACACACTGCTAAGTAGCATGCTATTGCAAGTCCGAGGAAGGGTCCTGACCTGAAACGTCACTATTCCATGTTCTCCAGAGATGCTGCCTGACCCGCTGAGTTACTCCAGCACGTTGTATCTTTTTTTCCCCAAACCAGCATCTGCAGTTCCTTGTTTCAACAATTTGACTGCTCTACTGAAAAATCTCCTCAAGATATGCCTACTTTGATGAAGTTCTCCTCCTACTTTGATGAAGTTCTCCTCCTCTAACGTTGAAGAAGGGTCTCAATCTGAAACGTCATTTATCCATGTTCTCCCACGGATGCTGTCTGATCCATTAAGTTACTCCAGCACTTTTTTGTCTTTTTATCTCCCTCTCATTTCCTTCTATGGATTGCTATATTTTTAGTTTATTTATGAAAGTTAACAAGTACACGAGAAATATTATGTTCGGAAGACCACGAAGCTTGCATAAAACTTAATTTTGCGGTATCTAATACCTGAACAGCTGCAAACACACTTCATCAAACTACTTGAGAATGCAACTTTTAAGTTGCAACCACAAATGTGTTCATGCTACCCATACCTGTACGAGCAGTGCTGACACCTGCTGGTGGTTTAACTGCCATGTCATCCCATCGCAAGCATGCCCACAATAACCGCAACATAAGACTGACACCTGCTAAGGACTTCACAGTTTGTAGTCGATACCTGGGCAAAAATATAAGACACCACTAATTGAAAGCTCGGGAGTGTTACGGGATTTTATTGTACAGACAACATATAGGCATTTTACCATCTCATTTGAAACTAGGCGATATTATATTTTAAAACTGAAGTTTTATTATATCCTCATGGCCTATTGTGGAAATTGTTTGACTGTGATCCAGCATGTGTCTTTATACCCAATGTAGCCTTGAGGAGAAGTCGTCATAACAAGATTCTGAACTAACATTTGTTCCCATGTTCTATTATTTGCACTGCGATTCGATTAATAAAATGGGCAATACTTTGCAAACTTCTTATACAATACTAAACCTGGACCATCTATCCAAAGCACTAACTTACATTTGAAATGTCATCTGTTATACCTGTCACTCCACTGGATGGAAAGTTCGCAGTCTGCGATACCTCTCTCAGGGTATGAAGTTTAAAAGCAAGATATTAAAAAAAAAAAATAGATATCTTCAAAACTCAAATTTGAAAGATGCTTATAATGTACCTGAAACAGCCTAAAGCAATTATTGTGTCAACCAATTGATGCCAAATCATGCAAGGGGTAGTGAATAAGTTGCTAATGCTAGGCCAAACAAGTACGTTTTAAAGAGAAACTTCAAGGAGGAGAGTGGAGAAATGTACAACTCTAGAACCTGTTAGGCTCGGGAAGACTTCATTTGTGCGGCAGCAAAAATCAGGTTTTTGCAAGAGGCTAAAATTGGAGAAACTCAACTATCTGAAGGTTGTGGCAGTGGAATGGATTACAGATAGACAGGGGCAGAAAACACAGGCATTTGAACACTTAAATTAAAACGGGTGAACTGTTAACTTTTTCCTCAGACCAAGGAATATTATTTATTGGTTAAGATTTCACTTTAAATTTAACCAATTGCAGACTAAAGCAAATTAGTATACACCAAGCAATTGGCATATAAATAAAGTTTGTAAAGATCATTTCACATATCAAGATGCTATGCACCATTACAAATGTGGGCAGAAATTAGGCAGCAATATTCAATATCATTGAGACCAGCTACATCTCAATTTATAATATATAGGCTTACTTAAGGAATGATTACAACGGGACTCTTCGACAATATACCATTTCCACATTACAATCCAGCACCAGGCTGATAAATCATTGTAAATTAAACTTGGGTAACCTGTGACTAAGATAATAGCGTAAGTAACTCAGTCACGCTCATAAAGCTTGAGTTTTACTTGTTCACCTTATTGATAGAAAGGCTAAAGCATACAAATCAAATCATGACAAGATTTCATAAAAGTTCATACAAAGTTATGGGAAAGGCATCACTTCAGCTCACACTATTACAAAAAGAAACTTTTAATCGTTATTCAAGCACCCCACTATACACGATTTTCCTATTTAATTGGAATAAGACAGTCACTTTAGAATAACGACACTGCGCAATCATACCGCCATTATATTTGAACTTACTTGAAATAATTTCATGTTTGATGAGAAAGATCCAAGTTTCATCCTACTACTCTGGTTAATCTTTAATTAATGCTCCAGAAGTGGTAAGACAAGAGAACAAGTCCATTGTGCCTTTCAAGGCAATATGACCGTATACAATGTGTTATAGTAACAAGAGAACAATTTGCTAAAAAAATCTTGCATCTGAAGATTGGGGTTAAACGCAAAATGTCAATGCCAACACCTGTGACACCAGTCAGAACTCACTCTATTCACCCTACTAACTTGTGTAGTTAAGCTGTATATGGACACAGAATTTAGAGGTGTGCAAAGGGGAACAAAAACAAAAATAAGGATACGGAATCAAGGATTTGTGATGTGTAAGAAGTTCTTTTCTCAGATGACAATGATTCTTCGTTCTCTTCATTTGGAGAAATGTAGAGTTTCACCAGCTCCTGACTCCATCAATCAAGAGGATCTGCAGAGCAGTCGTCATATCCAGATGGCCATAAAAATTCATCTCCATCTTATGTTTGCTTCATGACAGCATGCACATATTGATCTGAACAGATCTCAGTAAATTACAGATGTCATAGAACATAGAACTGTCCAACACAGGAACACATTTTTAGGCCCACAATGTCTGTGCCAAACATGATACCAAATTAAACTAATCTGCCTGCACATGATCCATATCCCTCCACTTCCTGCATATCCATGTAATTATCCAAAAGTCTCTTACAGTGCCCGCTATAATGTTTGGGACAAAGACCCATCATTTATTTAATTGCCTCTGTACTCCACAATTTGAGATTTGTAATAGAAAATAATCACATGTTGTTAAAGTGCACATTGTCAGATTTTAATAAAGGTCATTTTTATACATTTTGGTTTCACCATGTAGAAATTACAGCAGTGTTTATACATAGCCGCCCCCCCATTTCAGAGCACCATAACGTTTGGGACACAGCAATATCATGAAAATGAAAGTTTAGTATTTTGTTGCATATCCTTTGCATGCAGTGACTGCTTGAAGTCTGCGATTCATGGACATCACCAGTTGCTGGATGACTTCTCTAGTGATGCTCTGCCAGGCCTGTATTGCAGCCATCTTTAGCATATGGCTGTTTTGGGGGCTAGTCCCCTTCAGTTTTTTCTTCAGCATATAAAAGGCATGCTCAATTCGGTTCAGATCGCGTGATTGACTTGGCCACTCAAGAATTTACTATTTTTTAGCTTTGAAAAACTCCTTTTTTAGCTTTAGCAGTATGTTTGGGATCATTGTTTTGCTGTAGCATGAACTGCTGGCTAATGAGTTTTGAGGCATTTGTTTGAACTTGGGTAGATAGGATGTGTCTATACACTTCAGAATTCAATTTGCTGCTACCATCAGCAGTTGTATCATCAATGAAGATAAGTGAGCCTTCAGCTGCAATACATGCCCAGACCATAGCACCCCCACCACCGTGTTTCACAGATGTTGGGGTGTGCTTTGGATCTTGGGCAGTTCCTTCTCTCCTCCATAATTTGCTCTTGCCATAACTCTAATACAAGTTAATCTTCATCTCATCTGTCCACAAGTCCTTTTTTCCCAGAACTGTGGTTGCTCTTTTAAGTACTTCATGGCAAACTGTAACCTGACCATCCTATTTTTGTGGCTAACCAGTGGTTTGCATCCTGCAGTGTAGCCTCTGTATTTCGGTTCATGGAGTCTTCTGGAGACAGTGGTCATTGACAAATCCACAATGACTCCTGAAGAGCGTTTCTGATCTGTCGGACAGGTGTTTGTGGATTTTGTCTTTATTATAGAGAGATTACTTCTGTCATCGGCTGTGGAGGTCCTCTTTGGCTTGCCGGTCCCTTTGCAATTAGTAAGCTCAACAGTGCTCTCTTTCTTCTTAATGATGTTCCAAACTGTTGATTTTGGTAAGTCTAAGGTTTGGGTGATGTCTCTAACAGTTTTATTCTTGTTTCTCAGTCACATAATGGCTTCTTTGACTTTCATTGGCACAACTTTGGTCCTCATGTTGTTAAACAGCAATAATAGTTTCCAAAGGTGATGGAAATATTCGAGGAAAGACTAGATGCCAGGAGCTTATACCTGCATTAAGGAGGCAATTAAACACACCTGAGCAATTACAAACGTCTGTGAAGCCATGTGTCTGAAACATTATGGTGCCCTGAAATGGGGGGGACTATGTATAAACACAGCTGTAATTTCTACATGGTGAAACCAAAATGTATAAAAATACCCTTTAATAAAAAGGGCACGTTAACCAATGTGCACATGTGATTTTTTTCTATTACATATCTCAAATTGAGGTGTACAGAGGGAAATAAATAAATGATGGGTCTTTGTCCCAAACATTCTGGAAGACACTGTAAATGTCACTATGGGATTTGCTTCCAACACCACTGTGGTAGGCAGTGCATTTCTGGCACCTACCACTCTGTAAAAATAAACTTGCACATCTCCTTTATGCATTGCCCTTGAGTCTTTGACATTCCTACCTTGGGAAAATATTCTGCCCATCTACCCTGGCAATATTTTCAATCTTTCTTGCCACAGTGCTCCTCATCAACTTCCACAAACTTCACGTCACAGTGGAACTAATCTTCAGAACTAGAACAATACTTTTCTATTTATAGGTAGTACACCGCAGAAGCATGGTTATTCCAATCTTGGTAGTCACGCTGCAGCAAGTAGACAACACACTGGATGGAGTTTGCATATTCTCCCTGTGATCGCATGGGTTTTCCCTGATGTTCCGGTTTCCTCCCACATCCTAAAGACATGCAGTTAATTAGCCTCTGTAAATCACCCCTAGTGTGTAGGGAGTAGATGCAAAAGTGGGAGAACATAGAACTAGTGTGAAAAGGCGATTGATTGTTGCATGGCAATGATGGGCTGAATGGCCTGTTTCCAAGCTGTAACTGTAAAACTAAAACTAAACAGAAACACTGCAAAACAGCAGAAGAAGTGCACAGCCTCAAACTACCTACCCACCCCATCCATTCTGGATAGATCTTGCCCCTCTGTGAAAGAGGCTGTCATTCCAAAACTTGCCTCATCAGTCACCACAGAATCCACTAAACCAGAGAGGAAGCAAGTCACCTACAATGCTGGAGGACTGCCAAAGAAAGAAGAAAAAAACAGCAACGGAAGGGTAAAATGGGAAAACATTCACTTATGGAAACTCCACGCAACTCAAGTTAGAGACATTCATATCCATAAAGTAAATCTCTTCGCGAATGAAATTAGTTAAAACAATTGGCAATCTGACAACAAACTCACATCTTAATCAAAACCCAACCACAAGATGTCAAGATCAACAAACAACAATTATGCATTCATTGTAGACACAAAATGCTGGAGTAACTCAGCGGGACAGGCAGCATCTCTGGAGAGAAGGAATGGGTGACGTTCCGGGTCATGAGCCAAAACTTCACCCAATTCTTCTCTCCAAAGATGCTACCTGTCCCGCTGAGTTACTCCAGCTTTTTATGTCTACCTTCGATTTAAACCAGCATCTGCAGTTCTTTCCTATGCATTCACTGTCTTCAGTTAGAACGAATTCAGGTGTTATAGTGCAGAAAATAATTAAAAAAATTAGCATGCAGTTTGGTGAGAGGTAATAAGACTGAGAGGTTTGTAAAGATATGATTAAGCTTTAGTAATCAAATACCCAGCTAGCATTAACTATTTAACCACAAAGATGAATGGTGGTTACTTGAATTAAGTACTTAAAGCTGGCAGCCATATGTTGGAATCTATTCACATCAAGAGTCAAATACAAAGGCATGTACATAGGGAGACGATTATCCAGGTATGACCTTTGATAAACAGATATAACCTATGATAAACATTCTAAAGAAACAAAACTTTGGTCAGTGATGGGAAGTAAAGAACAATCTTAAGTACAAGCTACAATCCAAAAACCATCCAGTTAACAGTTTTAAGAAGAATTAATTTAGAATACCTCCATGCAATGCCAAAGGTTGGTCGTGGAGATGGATAGGGCCAGATATCCAAAGCAGGCTTTGCATTGTAGTTAAATCCTTGAACTTCCCGAATCCCAGATCGCCTGGCTAGTTTCCTTAGATCATCATTTGGCAGGACGAATATGCTCTTCTTGCTGCTTTTGGTGATAAATTTACGGTACGAAGGGAGGGCTGTGCCAGACCGTGTCTTTTTTGGTCGACAAAACCGCATGAGTTTAACTCTGTCCTTGGTGGAATATTCTTTACTTACGGTCATGGTGGTTGTTGACACTCCATCTGGAGAGGCCACAGAATCAGTCACTGTGGTTGTAACAACAGTTTTTTCTGATACTGTCAAGGCGTCCACTGTACTGTCTAGTTTTGGTGAGGTCACTTTTGTGAAAGTTTTTGTGGTGGTTGTTGTTGAAGAAACAGCACAATTCTTAACAGAAGTGAGCACCGATGGAATATTGCTCTGTGAAGAAGTTTCAGCCACACTAACAAGAGTCTTGGATTCCGTGGAAACGGTTGTAGTTGTGGTGGTCATTTCTGTAACAACCGTTTTAATCCCATTGCTATCGCCCACCTCACTCTCAGACTGTATCCCATTCTGCTCACTGAAGTCCTTCTTCAAAGTGAAGTCAGTTGCAGGAACAAAGGATGGAGAGAGAGTTCTTTCATGTCCTTGTCCAACTTCATTTTCAGACTCCGATAATTTATCGGAGGCTAGGTTTGAAAGTCCTGATACTTCCGAAGAATTCAGTATCTCAGAAATATTATCTAACTTGGGATCATCTGCTTGTAGAGGCATTTCATCTAGCTTGGGTGCCTTCACTTCTGGGACTGCTTCGTGTAACCTAGGTGCTTTTAGCTGTTCAATTGCATCCTCTATCCTGGGGGGCTTGTCCTGTGGTACAGCATCATCATACTCCTCCTTATCTGCTGAAATACCATCATGTGCAACTGTTAAAACATTTCCGTCTTTTCTGTTCGATTTTTCATCCAGGTCATCTGTGGTAATATCTCCATTCATAACTAGCTTTACATTTGGCTCTTTTGTTGATGATTTTATTTCATTTTCAGAGTTTACCTTTGGGCTGTTTTTTTCCTTAAGGGGTTCTCTGTTATTAACATCAGGTGCTTCAGATGGGACCAATTCAGATTTTTTCATTACAACAGATTCTACTGCATCATTTCCATTAATCTGATCTACAGGGTGCCGATGTTCCAGTTTGGTTTCCAAAGCTTTCATTTCAGAGATCTTATTTTCTGTACAGCATTCTGTGTCCATTTTTTCAGGGCATTTATTTTCAACACTATTGCTTTCCTTGTGGTCAGGGAATTCTTTTACACCATTTTCCTCAACATTCATTGGTCCAATGTTTTCACTGGCTCGATCTATTTTTTCCTCATGCAGAGCTCCAATTACCTCTTTACTTGGCTTAATTTCAGTGTTGTTGCCTTCACCGCATTCATCTGTCTCCATCAGATCACCATGGCCTTCAGCAACATTCACTTCCACATTTGTGTTTGTGTTCAGATTGGCATCGTTTTCTTTTCCCTCCATTGGCTCACTGCTCTTCCCAAAGCTCTCATTCTTTGCATCAACATTATTATGTACAGAATTTGCCCTCGTTTCCAACTGCTGTGTTTTTACCTCTGTACCATTTTCCTTGCTTTTCAAATGTAGCTCCTGGATTTCACCACATGTGACCGCTGATTCAGTGGAATTTTCAACAGCTTCCTTTTCAACAGACACTGCATTATTAATGCCCGGTTCCTTTAACAATGCTTTTTCATGGGTCAATACTTGATTTTTCCCAACTGTTGTTTCTTGGTCTGACACTGCAGAGCTTTCAGCTGCAATCTTTGAAGAGTTCTGACCTACTTGCCCTCTCTTTTGCTCCACTGATTCAGGCTCTCTTTGAAGAATGCTTTCAGGTTGATCAGATTTCTGTGGTTCAGTTATACTTTTCTGTTCCTTTATTGGTAACTTCTTTAAGGCTTCTTGTTTCAGTTTTTCTTGTCTTTGCTTCTCTTCCATTGTAAACTGTTTCACCCGCCGATCCAATAGTCCATCTAATTTAGATGTTTTAACTCTCCTTTTATACCAAGTCCTCAGCTGAAAGCCCTCACTCACATTGATGAGATCAGCTGAGATATATTTTTCCTCTTTTGAACTGGATTCATTCTTGGTCTCATCCAAATTCATTGGCTCCTCCTTGATCAACTTATCCGAATCGATACTGGCAACTTCAATGTTTTCTAAAATAAAACAGCATCTAGTTAATAATTGTAATTATGAGTAATAATCTTTGTCATAATTCCTCCACTAATATTTTCTATTTGTATGACAAACCAAACTAATTAAGGGGTCTTGGTGCTAATCTGCCTCCCAATAGGTTAGCCCCGACTGAAGACAAAGTAGTTTTAAAAAAGGATAGGAATGCGCAACTAAACTGGAAATAGAGAGTTTAATAATCCTCCACTATTGCCTCCTCTAACCTACTGACAATAGAAGGATACATTTTAAGTAGTTCTGCCACATGCCAAATGGGGCAGGGAATTTAATTTATTTGGTTAGTTTCATAGAGGATCTCAATTCCAGAATGAACATATAAAATAAAATTAAATAATTCATCTGAATACTGAACAAAGGTCAAACAGTTAATGTATTTTAATAATTTAAACATACATTTTATGATATTTAAGAAATATACTCCCACCATTATCTAATAAATTGTAATTAAAGTTTACTAGCAAGTATTCTATTTTTTACGTTATTGAATATGGCATTACCCATGTTAACCAGCTACTCTGAGAAAAATAAGCTCCGCCTTTTGCTAACATTATCTTAAATAGTTCTATTGAATTGCTGTTTCTATTTATGTTTTATTAACTACAACCATTCACACGCATACATTTTTATTGCTGACACAATTCTAATGCATAATTATAACCTTTATAATCTTATCTCTGAACTAATTTAACTGATATTACCTGATTTCTGAATTAGAAAAATATCCTACGATCCACTAAATGAGAGATCATAGTGATGAGAGTACAAATTTCAGTTTAGCATAATCTATTTTAATTAGTTTGACCTAATTTGAAAAATATGGTTTCAGTGACTTCATTGTATTACAATATTATTCTTCAATGAAGCTAAAACCAGATCAGAAAGATGAAACTACAAAAAAATTATAATTACACCTCCAAGCTTAGAAAATTTTATTTTGTAGACACAATTGCAGACGCCAGTTTACAAAAATAAGAAAGTGCTGGTATAACTCAGTGGGTCAGGCAACATCTTTGGAAGACACAGACAAGTGACGCTTTTTCAGACTAATTGTAGTGAGAGGGAAGCTGGAAGAGAGATGGGGGCAGGACAAAGCCTGACAAGAGATAAGTGGTCACAGGACGACACAACCCTGATTGGACTGATCCAGGATGGGGAGGAATCTGCCTACAGACAGGAAGTGACACAGCTGGCGTCCTGATGCCTTCATAACAACCTGGAGCGCAATGCTCTTAAGACGGTGGAATTGATAGAAGACTTTAGGAGAGCTCCCCCTCCCCTCCCCCCACTCACCAGCAACAACATCACAGTCACATCTGTGGAGTTCTTTAAGTTCCTTGGAACCATAATCTCCAAGGATCTTAAATGGGGGGCCACCATCGACTCCACAGTCAAAAAGGCCCAACAGAGGATGTTCATAGAGTCTGCCATCGTAGTCTGTCCTCACCTTCTCCATCATGGTCTGGTTTGGCTCAGCCACCAAGCACGATATCCGGAGGCTGCAGCGAATCGTTCGATCAGCTGAGAAGGTTGTTGGCTGCAACCTTCCCCCCATTGACGAACTGTACACTGCAAGGGCCAGGAAGTGAGCGGGTAAGATCATCTCTGACCCCTCTCAACCTGGCCACAAACTCTTTGAAGCACTTCCCTCTGGAAGGCGACTCCGGACTGTCAAAGCCGCCACAGCCAGACATAAAAACAGCTTTTTTCCACGAGCAGTGGTTCTACTCAAAAGTCTGTGGTCTCCTTTTGCTCTAGTATTTTATTTCATTCACATGTTTAAACTATAATGTTTTATTCTTAATGTTTTAATATTTTATGTTTTATTCTGAATGGTTTACTGTATGTAGTATTGTTACTTGCGGGCGGAGCACCAAGGCAAATTCCTTGTATGTGTACATACTTGGCCAATAAACTTTTTTTTTCATTCATTCATTCATTCATTCATTTAGGTGAAGGGGGATTTAATTTTGATTTGTTTTGTTCGTAGTGAATATTCGCCTAGATAATATAAAGTTTATTATGTACCGCCTTTACCTTTCTTTTCAGTTTGCTGTGACTCGGGACTTGCATCAATTTCCATTCCTTCCTCCTTTTCTTCTACTTTTTCTTCCTCTTCTGATTTTATCTCAAAAGACTTATCTGTGACTGTGTCATTTTCTGGTAGATCCTTAGAGTCTTGAGATGAACAGTGTTTGCCAGAGGTTTTGGTTTCTGTTTTTACTGCAGAGGAGCATTCATTTTTATCCAATTCTGAACCTTCTTTCAGGAGACCTTTTAATTTATCAAAATAATTCTTATATTAGACCAAGGTACTTGCATCTTCATTCATGTAAAATTAACAAATGACGTAACAGGGCTTTTGATGAGAACAATAGTATCAAGTACTAGTTTACGATACAGTTCCTTGTTGCTACATTAACTCAAAAGGTTTGCTATATTTTTAATTCCATTTTGACAAAGGAAATTTGCACTCTAAAATAATATCTGCAAACGGTTTCATTTTAAGCTAGATCCATCCTTTGTTATCTGAGGGATGGTGCTTTTGAAGGGACCCTGTTCCCTCAGCAATACAGTGAACTGTCTTCAAGCATTACATGCATTGAGTCTTTAGAGAAGGACATTGGGGGGGGGGGGGGGGGGGGGGGGGGGGGGGGAGTTTTGAATTCCATTTGATTCAGCTATAACAAATATAAATTCTTCTCCTTCAAGTTTAATAACTCCAGTTTATGGCCTACAATTATTTTACTGAAATGTGACTGGTCAAGATATTGAAAATGATTAATATTCAGTTACACTATGAATACAACAAACACACCTTTAGGCTTTCTATAATAAATGTTAGTATTTCCAGGTAGGCGAGGCACGAAACGATGGACATGAGTCTTACTAATCCACATCCAGCCGCCATATCCTGTCACGCGATATTCTTCTCCCTTTTGTTTCCATACCTGCGTGAATATTTAAAATGTAATATTTAACTTTAAAGTCCAATATAGAATACAAAGGAAATATTAATTTTATCTTGCTCAATACCCTAGATGCAGATAATGCATGCCCCAGAATATGCAAACATTGGATTCTGTGCTGGTGACAAAGAGATTTATGATCATACATGTCATAAATGTAAACTGTTTTTTTAAATGCTCCAAAGAAGTGATTGGCATTTGGTGTGACACATCCCCTCCTGTAGCCAGGGGTTACAGCTTGGGATTGAAATTTATGACCCAATATTCAGTGTCCAGGAAATACGAGACAAACCTAACAATGTTGGTTTCAGGTTCATTGGCATAGTAATTAAGTCATTGAACAGTGATCTAGTAGCTTGGACCATATTATAAGAGACAAGTGTTCACACCACACCATAATAGGTAGGAAAATTAAATAGAAATCATTAAATACAGGGCTGCAGAGTGGCGCAGTGGTAGATTTGCTGCCTTACAGTGCATGCAGCACCAGAGATCCGGGTTCGATCCCGACTACTGCAGCTGTCTGTATGGAATTTGTACAGAGCCCTCCATGATGTTTGGGACAAAGACCCATCATTTATTTATTTGCCTCTGTACTCCACAATTTGAAATTCATAATAGAAAAATGATTTTTTCTATTACAAATCTCAAATTGTGGAGTACAGTGGTAAATAAATGGGTCTTTGTCCCAAACATTATGGAGGGCACTGTATATTCTTGTACCTGTGTGGGTTTTCTCTGAGATCTTCGGTTTACTCCCACACTCCAAAGGGGTACAGGTATGTAGGTAAATTTGCTTAGTATAAGTGTAAATTGTCTTTAGTGCCTGCAGGATTGTGTTAATGTGCGGGGATTGGTGGTCAGTGCGGACTAGGTGGGCAGAAGGGCCTGTTTACACGCTGTATCTCTAAATATCTGGAATAAAAAGCCAGTTTCAGCAACAGTGGTCATGAAATCACCATATAGACGTGAGACTCGTATGGTTCCTTAATGCCCTTCGCAGATGAAACTTTGCAAACCTTACTCCAGTCTGCCTACTTTTGATTTTAGACCCATTAATATAGTCTTTTTTTTTGCTGTCTCTCCAGTTCAAGGGATAGACAGAAAAACACTGGCCTATGAGCAGCATCCATACCCTATCAATGAATAAATCCCAAAATACATACAGACAACCTACCTGATGTTTTACAGGGAAGGTATACTTCACCCAGGTAGCTTGTAGCATAACTTCCTCTTCCTCCTGTTTTCGCTCACGTTTTTTTAATTTTTCCTTATCTTCTCTTTCAACGGATGTTAATCGATGCAACCTGTTATTAATGGAGAAAAATGATTTCAGCATAGGAAAAATTAAACTAATGATGTCCCAGAATGCACTTTGAGAGAACAGCGCAACAAAACGTGCAAGAGATAATTAAACTTCTCTCTCCCATTCTCAAGATTGACAGATACTGTAGATAGTTTATCCTATAGATTAGTGGTTCTTAACCTGGGGGTCGGGTCCCATATGGGGGGTTGTTTGGGGCTTTACCAGGGTACATGATGGGGTCATAAATAACATATCCATTTGTTGAGCCCATTTTTAGGAACCTAACAAAGGTACATCCAACATAAAGTATTCTGTTCGCGTATGCCCTTACGTATTCCACAAAGGTTAAGAACCACTGCTATAGATATAATGTTATTGACATATAAATAAAACGATAGGATCCTAAAAATAATATTGCAAATCTTACTACTGCGATAGATGTTTGCATTAAATGTCCGAAGCTATTATATTAGCTTTAGAACTGTTGGCTAACTTATTTACTTTTCATTACAATGGCTTATTTTCCTCTCCTTTCAACCTCTCCGGGCAGGTATCCTTCACATCAGGCATTGTTCTCATCAGCAGGAGAGAGTTAAACAGATGGATGATGTCAGTCTGAAACTAAGTGCACATTAAAAATATACAACAGGCAGCCTCCATCTACTGCCGTGCAGCATTTAGTTTAGTTTTGTTTCGAGATACAACGTGGAAACAGGCCCTACGGCCCAACGAGTCCGTGTCAACCAGCGATCCCCCACACATTAAGACACACTGGGACAATTTTACATTTATACCAAGCCGATTAACCTATAAACTTGTACGTCTTTGGAGTGTGGGAGGAAACTGAAGATCTCGGAGAAAACCCATGCTGGTCACGGGGAGAACGTACAAAACTCTGTACAGACAGCACTCGTAGTCGGGATCGAACCCGGATCTCCGGCGCTGCATTCACTGTAAAGCAGCAACTCTACCGCTGCGTCACCGTGACCGCCCTTAATATCTTCTGAAAGCAACATGAATGCTTTCAATAGATTATGGTGAATACTACATTTTATTTTCTTTGT
The DNA here is from genome assembly GCF_028641065.1 of Leucoraja erinaceus. Lineage (NCBI taxonomy): Eukaryota > Metazoa > Chordata > Chondrichthyes > Rajiformes > Rajidae > Leucoraja > Leucoraja erinaceus. The sequence goes on along the minus strand of NC_073399.1, from coordinate 8,402,601 downwards.
TCACCATTTTAAATACCAGTATCTCGTGGCTTTTATTATAGCATGAACAATAAGAAAACTGAAAAATAAATCCAAATAACAAATGCTGCATTGTAACTGATTGGGAGGATAAATGATGAGCAGACTTCTCTGATCCACCCTGAATTTCTCCAAAAAGGGTAAAGATTTCTCATGAGCAAGTGAAGGTCAACATAGTTAGGTACAACATAATCATAATTCTTAAGTCACCTATCTACGTTCTCCTGAGATGCTGCCTAATCCGCTGAGCTACTCCAGCACTTTGTGGGTTACCTATCAATATCCTGCTGAGAAGCCGCCTGACCCACTCAGTTACTCCAGCACTTTATGCCTTCTTTTATGAACCAGCATCTGCAGCTGCTTGTTTCTGCACAATTCTTAGAATCTCCATGTACAATAAACATCTGTAAATCATACTTAAATGTAGTTCTGGAGGGCTTTTAGGACTTATTACCTGCAGAGGCGGGGAGCGGTGCACTGGCAGTAAGCCCGCATTGTGGCTTCAGTGCCAATTTATTCCGATAGTGCGAGGCGCTCAAATAGACGGCCCGCGGTCGAACAAAACATTCAGCGCGGGATACACAGCACTCTGACCGGGTCGCCGTAAAAAAACAACATCTCGCTTTGCCAGCACGTCTATCAAACGCCTTTTGCGGCAGGAACCTAGTGCGATTAAGCGTCCCTTGCACCTCTGCTGGTATCCCAGCTTCCACATTCCACAGCAAAGAATTGCACAAGGTTTGGTGTAGAGCGCCGCCCGCGGCCGGACGGAGCCCCCAGCTGGAGGTTGGGAGTCTAGGGGACTAAGTCTTCATGAGAGTTGATAACATTTGGAGTCTCCCGGTTGGGACAAGCTCCATCTAAAAATCTTCCATTGCCAAAATGTACAAGTGTCTGTCCCAAGGCTTTGGGATGGTTGTGCACCTCATGTAGTTCTGAACAGGACTATTTGCAAAGGCTTTTGACCAGATGCCAACTTAAAAAAATATCTGCTTTGCCAGGCCATTTTGCCCGGAACCTCTCTAATCCACATCCTGTGGGATCTAATGGAGAGCTGCTACAAGCTCCCTCACATTTGTACATGTTTGGTTGAAAGGCTTTCCAGATGCCATGGCCTCTCTAATCCACTCCTGTGGGATCTAATGGAGGCTGCTACCTCCCTCACATTTTGTTTGGTTGTACAGCTCTTCCCAGTCACCACCACTGAGTTTGTTACCATTGGGTGGAGAGGGCAGGACAGGGCTTCTGGCACAATAGTAATATCAGACTCATTTCTATTAAACAAGGACTTAATGTAGTGCTCATTTCATTAGTGTTCTCATTTCTGGGAACGAATCCTAGACATGATACCAAAAACACTCATAACCTCAGAATTATTTTATTTTACTCATTAATAGTGGAAAAATGAATTCACACACAAACTGTCTTTCATTTGAAAATTATATGCAAGATTTAGCAGTAGAATTAACTGTAACTGTTAATTGAACAATACTATCGCAAAGTTTACAAAAAAAAAAAATCAAAAGTCACCTGGTATGTCCCAAAGAGTCTCGCCAGACTGGAAGCATTACAACTGGTTTGATTGCACATTCAAGGATAGCAAGAGCTAGTGCAAATTCTCTCGGTTTGCTGCACATCTGAACTGCTTTTATCCAATTAGATCTAAAAATGTTTAAAATCAAGTTGATTATACGAGTTAATGTGTCATATATATGCCATTAAAATGTACAAGCTTATTTTACTTCCGACAACAGTAGTATCTGGAAAGTTGGAATAAAGGTAGAGCTCTCCGTTTGGTAGCTTAGTAACCTTGTGGACGAGAAAGCTGCATGTTTCACTCAATCTCACACAAAATAGCACTGAGAAAACAAACAGCCTTCATGCATAGTTGTAAACAAGGCAATTTTGTACAAAATTCACAGTTCAGCACCATATGCTATTAATACCACTTGGATTGCATGCAAGGATGGGATCAGAAAATAATAGTCACTACTGCAACGCTCACATGAAAGCATGGAGTGTGGTGCCCAATATAAATTATCAACTTCAGAACAAAGGAAAGACAAAGGAGATAAACTGGATTATTAAAAGCAAGAAACTTCCACGGCTGGGGGGGGGGATGGTTGGGTTATAATAATGAGATGAAGTAATCGAGAATCTGCCTTTATGCTAATATTGTACACAGGTATTTATTTTAGAAAGTGCACTGTTTGCCAAGTACTTGTTCCAGGTCTCCCGAAGGACAATAAATGTCTCAAAATATCATTTTCTGGACATTGTTCAATCAGATGTTTCTCACACAGACAGTTCATCCGCCGCATCAGCTGAGTTTGCTGAATATGATCAGGGTGAGTCTTTAATATTTCACTCTCCTTCGAATGCTGAAACTAATCACAGTCTGAGTCACTTGATGTTGATTGACAATATGATAACTCAAGTCAGAGATAAGAATAAAGTTCTTTACCCAGTCTATAGTGGATCTTTCAAATTATCTAGCCATAGATACTCAGTTATTCAGCATGCTCACGACAGATCAATAGATCTCAGAATATTAAGGAAATCAAGGAATATGGATTAGTGCAGGAAAGTGGCACTGTGATACTAGATCAATCATGGACTATTTTGAATGGTGAGGCAGACACAGTGGTTTGAAAGGCCCTCAATTGCTTGTTTTTAAAACATTGCATTTTCTTTAACACCATCAGAAGCCATTGCTCAAGATATTTACTGGCTCATTCCAGAAGTGCTTAGCTTCCTAAATTCCAACTGTTATCGCAGATTAAAACAGGCTTTCTACTTAAAATCTCCTTGCAGTCCCCAAAGGAAAATTACAATAGCACAGAATAAATCATAAATTGAACCTCTGTAACGATTAGAAACACAAAGAAACAAATTCCATTCACCTATGCGAAGCCCAGTTTGGATGCAGGAATGAAGATGGGATATTATTCTCCAGTTGGATAATGGTCAACCTTAAAGTGGATATTGTAAGTACTTTTGATCCATGCACAGCACCATTCCATTTGAACTCGCCCGCAGGGGTCATACAGAACTTATGTGAAAGATGTCGTCGTTTATCATGATCCTCCCGATGTTGATGCTTGTTGAGTGCCAAGGTGCTAGTGCTATATTGATTTTGGTAGACACGGTACTTTCCTTCTTGACCCAACTTAAACAAGTTATTAACAGATCCTTTGATCAGCAAATCTTTCCTTATGTTCAAGCGAGTGATTTCGCCTTGTGTATTTACCACCAGGACCTGAAGAGGAAAAATTAACTGAATTCACTTTTTTATATCAATACAATCCTCAAATTCACATTATCTTTGATTGTCCAGTATCTCTTTAAATCACTGGACTTAAAGCTACTCTGGACGATCCAGACACATGATTCAGGATATCATTATCCTGTGAATGTGATCCAATATATATTTACACTGGATGGATATCCAGTATTTTATAGTACATGAACTAGATATACTACCTTTGTAGCCGGCACGTGCCGTCAGGGTAGGCGCTGCCTACCACGACTAAAATTATAAGATGGTCGTTATTAAATATAAATAGTAAAGGCATGGGAGAATTATGCCTACCTAAGAGATCGATCTCTTAGGTAGCTATAATTCTCCGTGCCTTTCATCCGCAGTACATGTAACACGCAAAAGTGTGTGCAGCTCACGTGCCATCGACGCTGCTGCAAGCCGTCAATGACAAGGGCAGCTGAAATTCTGCCTTTGCACTCAATGAAAACCTCTCTCCTGCCGCTCGCCGGCCTCACTCATGTCAGCCGCTTCCCGCAAATTCTTCAATTCCGACAGCGCGATCAAGGGACCAATTGAGGTTACCCGGCTGTCGGAATTTAAGGATTTGCGGGAAGCGGCTGACATGAGTGAGTCCGGCGAGAGATGTTCAGATGGAGAGCACTGTCAGAGGTGAGCGGGCCGGCAGAAGGCGCTGAGGTGGCGGTCTCTCGCAGCCACCCGAGCTACATCCCTCCCAGGCCACAATGCGCTGGCTCCGCACCCGGAGCGTCGTGGCAAGTGAGTTGCTGGCATGATCCCCGATCCCCGACCCCTCCTTCTCAACGCTCCAGCCCTCCCCGCAATTTTACACCTGGCCAGACTCCCCACACGCTGTGAAAGGAACTCTCCCCCCAATTGGTGCCGTGAACTAGTTGTGTCATTCAATAAGATCACAACTGATTCACCAGTCCCGGTGTGCTCCCATTTTTCCCACCATCTCTCCACCTGCCGTCACTCTCCACCCCCCACCCATTCAGTAATTCAAAATGAAGGAGATTTGGAAGCCTTGGGCAAATTGAATTATCACTTACTTTTTTTTTTTTTTTTTTTTTTTTTTTTTTTGAGTGTGAGAAGTTCTATGTCCCACCAGCCTTCTTTCAAAATTTAGCAACTCAAAATGAGGGTGCGTTTTCATTGCCAGGAAATACGGTATTTTATAAAGAGATATGGCTTTTGAAGACTTTATAAAAGTCGACTGACAGCTTACGGAGAGGAGAACAATCTGCGCCTGTGCGGTTTAAGTTTTTTTTTTAAAGCCGACTGACTGCCTACCCTGAGTAATTACTCATGGCACGTGCCTGCTTTGTAGTATATCTACAAAGATATACTTGGTAGATGCTTTACACAGAATATTTGTAATGCTTTACTCAGAATTTTTCTTTTGAGAAGCCAGAGCAAATTTCTAAACTTCTAATTTCATAACTGGGTAAAGGGAAATACTTTCTGTGTAGAAGTCTTCCTGAAAGAGACAGAGTAAATTGATAATGAATCATTTTATAAATGGGTAAAGTGGAATATAGCCAAATTTATTGATATGGACTATATGGACTATCCCCCCCCCCCCCCCCCCCCCTAGCCATGTAGACATGAACATAGTGATGTGGTGGTGTCATTGCCATCCTAGAAACCAATGTTTTGAACCATTGATACAGGAATGCAAATTGACATTTTTGACAGTTATCTAGGAAATGTAATTTTGTTTCATATAACTATAGAGCACTGGAATTTATAAAGTAAATTCTATTTTTAGTAACACAAAACAACGATGAAAATGAAATTAAAATATCCTGGCAGATGAATGTGCTTCAGGGGAGGAAAAATTACATTCTTAGATGGCAGATCTAACCCATAGGTGGCCCTACACACAGCAACGTGGGAAACTCTTAACTATCTTCTCAGTTCTCAACGGGGTACTGATTGTGGATGATCAGCCATGATCACATTGAATGGTGGTGCTGGCTCGAAGGGCCGAATGGCCTACTCCGGCACCTATTATCTATTGATTGGCAAATTGAGAATGGGCAACAGATGCTGGCAGTATCAGTGACATGATTACTTGTGTAGGAAGGAACTGCAGATGCTGGTTTAAACCGAAGATAGACACAAAATGTGGGAGCATCTCTAGCGAGAAGGAATGGGTGACATTCAGAGTTGAGACCTAAAGAAGGGTCTCGTCCCGAAATGTCACACATTATTACTTATAACTAAATACATTTCAATAAAATGTTTTAAAATTTTTTAAGGAGGAATTCACACGTGACAGAAAGGAAGTTATCCAAAAGAGAATATATGCAAGATGGAGACACAACATACTGCAGATGGTGGAATCGTGGGCAAAAAGTGCTGGAGGAACTCAGCAGGTCAGGGATCATCTGAGGAGGGATTGCTGACAATATATGTAATCTGTATGTAGCCTACAAGGCATTTTCACTATTGATAACGTGTGCACTTATTTGAAATTTGGGGAACAAGGAAAAAAAAGCCTGTAATCTATTTAAACTCAGTTTTGAAAGAAATGTTTAAAAGTAGAGTCATAGTAAGTTTGAATAACTTTACATAATAAACATTTCATTTTTAAGGTAGTGTCTCCACCTACATATATTTTTTTCTTTGCCGCCACCTGTCAATTCCTACTTTGAAAAGTTCAACATATATTTTATTAACATTTATTTAGCTATGGATAATAATGTCACTCAAAGTGACAGGATCTGTTGTCCATTCTCAATTTGCCATTGAGCTGAGAGGATAGTTAAGAGTTCTCCACAATGTTGTGAGTAGGGTCACCCACGTCAGATCTGCCATCCAAGGATGTCAGTTTTACAGCCATAAAGAGTAAAGTTCAACTCTCACCTCTTTGCCTTCCTTGAAGAATCTGTTAGCTTCATGTGCTGCTGCAGCAGCCTGGGCAATCTTCAGCTGATTCAACTTGCTGTCAGGATTTCGTAACCTTGTGACCATCCTGGTTGGGATGGATGAGCCTTTACCGGTTTCAGAAGAATCACCATTTTCGCCGTTTGTTTTATCACTTCCGAGTTCTGCCGAATCTACAGCAAATATTAAATAAAATCAGAGGTGTCAAGCGTAGGCCACACCCGATTCACAGTCTTAGATACACTAGAATTTGACACTCACATGCATTCATGAATACCAGCCAGGTCACCTACTTAATACACTTTAAAGTTCAATCAACAGAATTTTTTATCAAACTCATTTTTCATAACTTGCATCATGTCTCAATGGCTCAAGAGTATGAAGACATTTGTTCAACAATCAAGATACTATAAATATCTGACACTGGAGTATATGTAAAAAAAAACAAAGTGCGAGAGGATCTCAATGGGTCAGGCAGTATATGGGGAGGAAATGAACAAATTATATTTCCATTTGGGACCCTTCTTCAGACCAATTGGAGTGGGGGTGGGGGGGGGTGAAGCTGGAATTGAGAGCAGGGGATGATTCAAAGACTGGCAAGTGATAGAAAGGTGAGGGGAGTTGATTGGCAGATGGGTGAAGGAAGTGACAGAAATTAGAGGTAAAACAGATACAAAAATATGAAAAGTGAAATGTTGAAAAGATGGAGGGAAATATCATTCCATTACTTTTGGTAATTAACTGTTATTCTTTCTTCTTCGTCATCCATTAACTTGGGAAATTAATAAGATGCACTGAAGTTAAAAAGAGCCCAAATTATTTAATCCAAAATTATACACGTTTTTTTAAATTGCGTTTTGTTCAAAACAATTTTTTTGGAGAAGAAATGGTGTGTAAACCCCTCACTGCTGGGCAGATGGGGCTCGTCAGCCTGGGAAGGCAGTCCATCTAGGAGAGGGAAAACTCGGATTTAAAACCTCCACTGCCTTGTGACCATATCCAGTCATGGAAAAGACTCCAGGAGTAAACCTCAAGCAAAACCGGAGTCAGAGCCCCTCAGGCAGTTAGTTGTTGTTTACAACCTCGCTCTGGCAGCCCCTGAGACAGCGCTGGTGCAAAACTGTAACGGCCCTGCTGTTCCTTTGGATCGATCAGCGACGTGGAGAGGGGGAAGTGCTGCATGGGCAACAGCCTGTCCTCCATATGACATCGCCCAGGCTTGCATCCGACCAGGATGCATCTCCCATGGTCAGTCATGACCGAGAGGGGCCTACTGATGCTAGATCTACATTTTCATGGTATCCAGGCACACCTACCTTACATACCATGGCTGCTAAAAGCCATTTATGAAGGAAATAGAAATCACCTGGGTCTTCCAGATCATTGCCTGGATATTGAGCGAACCCCTCCATATTCTCCAAATCCTCCGATATCTTGCAACTGGCATCTTGCGTGGATGCTTCAGTGGACAAGTCTGCATTGTTGCTACTAGCATCAGCAGACAGTGAAGGTGGAAGAGTCTTCTGGGCCGTCACCGTAGTGTCAGTAGAGTTTTCACCATTATCTTGGAAAATTAATATCTTTGTTATCAAAAACAATTAACACATTTCCCTTCCATTCCTAAAAGTTTATTCTAAACCATATAAATCATTTAACTGAACATTGATTGTTCACTTATCAACGCTTCTGAAAAAACGTTTAAAAAATTAATTGATCAAACTTATATTGCACATTATCACCACCAATTCTTATCTAAAATAATGCAGGATGGTACCATCTCCTTACATTCATTTGCACTGAAGACACCCATTCAACTAAAAATAAAGTACTCTATAAGAATAACTTATCCACTTCTTCAATACATTGTGACCTGCAGGGATTAGAAATCAAAATTAGACCTTCCCACTAATAAGACTACTAAATCTAAAGGGAAAATAGTAATTTTATGATTGAAAGCAATGAATTCTGATGTGCACAAATAAACAGTGAAATCATTTAACTAGAAGAAATGAGACAAACCGGAATGCGAGATGCAGATGTCATGCAGCAAATTTTAAAATACCGAAAGTAGTTAAAGACAGCAACCTGCTTTGATGACAGACTTAGCAATAAAATATGACACTTTAATGCGCAACATCAAAAATGGCAGTGTTAGCTGTGAGGAGGATGCTAGGAGACTGCAAGGTGACTTGGATAGGCTGGGTGAGTGGGCAAATGTTTGGCAGATGCAGTATAATGTGGATAAATGTGAGGTTATCCATTTTGGTGGCAAAAACGGGAAAGCAGACTATTATCTAAATGGTGGCCGATTGGGAAAGGGGGAGATGCAGCGAGACCTGGGTGTCATGGTACACCAGTCATTGAAGGTAGGCATGCAGGTGCAGCAGGCAGTAAAGAAAGCGAATGGTATGTTAGCTTTCATTGCAAAAGGATTTGAGTATAGGAGCAGGGAGGTTCTACTGCAGTTGTACAGGGTCTTGGTGAGACCACACCTGGAGTATTGCGTACAGTTTTGGTCTCCAAATCTGAGGAAGGACATTATTGCCATAGAGGGAGTGCAGAGACGGTTCACCAGACTGATTCCTGGGATGTCAGGACTGTCTTATGAAGAAAGACTGGATAGACTTGGTTTATACTCTCTAGAATTTAGGAGATTGAGAGGGGATCTTATAGAAACTTTACAAAATTCTTAAGGGGTTGGACAGGCTAGATGCAGGAAGATTGTTCCCGATGTTAGGGAAGTCCAGGACAAGGGGTCACAGCTTAAGGATAAGGGGGAAATCCTTTAAAACCGAGATGAGAAGAACTTTTTTCACACAGAGAGTGGTGAATCTCTGGAACTCTCTGCCACAGAGGGTAGTTGAGGCCAGTTCATTGGCTATATTTAAGAGGGAGTTAGATGTGGCCCTTGTGGCTAAGGGGATAAGGGGGTATGGAGAGAAGGCAGGTACGGGATACTGAGTTGGATGATCAGCCATGATCATATTGAATGGCGGTGCAGGCTCGAAGGGCCGAATGGCCTACTCCTGCACCTAATTTCTATGTTTCTATGTTTCTTAGTTCTGTCACTCTATCTAACATTAGCTTCAAGGAAGAAGGCAGGCAAGTGGATTTGAGCCTGAAGCCTTCCTTTAAATTAAAAAGTATGATGGAAAGCCCTATCACAATTTTCCATAACACGAAGCCTTGTCATGTGTACATCCATCAAGAGACGCAAGTTGCAAAAAAATGTTTATCCGTTTTTTTGCAGATAAATTCCAAGAGAGCAAATTTTTATTCTGTAACTCGAATTTTGAGTGTAATTTCTTAATTTCTTCTTAATTTTTCAAGGGCAAGTTTCCATTATCTGAACATCTGTAACAAGGTAGTCGCCTGTACTGGATAAAAACAAAAGCCTATAATGATCTCCATATTCCACCCACTGTTCATCTTAATGACTTTTATATCTTATAGAATCGGCATATGAATTGTGCAACTGCAATTCCATGCCCTTATTCCTTCAGGACAGGCTCATTCAATATTCTCCATATACATTAGCAGAAATGACACACACACACACACGTAATAACGTATTTGGTAGACCTTCTCACGTCCAAATTCTTATAATGAGGTATTTATAACTTTTGAACAAACTTCTCCCGGTCTTCCACAGACATTTTGTCTTTAGACTCTATGGAGAAGAAAAATAAGACTGGCCAATATCCAATTGCCACCTTGAATTTAATACCTAAGTTATGTAAATGTCTACTAGGTTACAAAAAACACAAGGATGGATAGTATGACAATGGAAAAAGCAATCAACTTCAATGGGGTCCCTGAGCTTGTTGGCAAAATAATAAACTGCTGTTCAGCGCACATGCACATGGGGTGAAGGCAGGCATAAACTCAATGTGGTTCAGGAGCAAAGAAAATATAAACTTCAAAGCTGCAATACAGCGCAACCACAAGAAAGAACAAAATCTCACAGCTTATATTTTACTATTCAACCAACCTCAAAACGTTAACAGATTCAGTATATTATCATTTGCTTTATTATTTTGCTGATGGATATGTTGGCAGAGAAAAACAGCTTGCAATACAAGGAATGAATATCAAAATAAAAAAAACAACTTGTGAATGATTTCAAAGATGAAGGTAGTTTTGTCACTTAGAATGGGTTGAGATAAGAATTGCTTCCCCCCCCTCTTCCACAATGAAAAGGTTTGAGTAACCTTATGTACCTGTTCTGTCCAAGGGGAGCTGTTCTGATTCGACAGCCAATTTCTTCTCCTCTGTTAGTTTCTCAGCTTCAGGATTTGCCAGCTCACTGTCTCCAGCATCCTTCGAAGGAGAAGCTTTATTTTCTTCTGCAGAAGGATTTTGGCTGCTACCATCATTCTTCAATGTCTCTGAGCTTCCCAAGCTATGGTTATCTCCACTAGATGTGGGGTCTATAGCGAAATGTAGAACACAAGCACTACCTTTTGAATAAATCCCTGTCTGCAATATTAGGCAACACCCAAATTCCCACATGTTGAGATTGGAAGAAGAAAGATTATTTTCATATTATATAATTAAGAAAAGGTTATGATGTATTAATAATGAACATTACCCTACTACAGTCTAACATGCATGGAGTTTTCATAGGTTTTACCTCAAAAGGTCCTACCAGCCAATTTTTCAATTCAGTCAAGTTATAAATGATCTCAAAACAAATGATCAGGATACAATAATAGCTAAATATCTTTCGACCCTCACTGATAATATTTCACGTTCACACACAATAGTTGTTTCGTTCAAAAAATATACGATCTATAATTGTTTTGAATCGCACTTTCAATTCCAAGAATGCTCATTGCATGCAATGTCATTTGGCTTATTAACCCCTTTCTAAACAAATTAAAACTCTCTCTTTCTGTCTGTTACATTAAAATCAACCAAATCCACCAACAAGATTAGTAAAATTAGAATATTAAATGTCATTCTCAATAGCAACAAGGAGTGGAAGGACAAAATCAAATTGCAGATTAGATGTGCAGATTAGTAGATTAATGGGCCACTATAAATTGCCCTAAGTGTATAGATGTGTAGCAGAATCTGGAGAGTGTGGAGTTGATGGCAATATAAAATGGCACTAGTGTAAAATGGATGGTTGATGGTCAGAGTCAGTGTGCAGACTCAGTGTGCTGAAGGGCCTATTTCCAAGGTGTATCTTTCCGTGACGTGTAAAAATTCCAACTGTATTGCTATCTGCTTCCACTTCTTCACAAGTTTATGTGGTGCAAATATACTCACATCTTCAAAACCCTGTGGATAGCGTTGTTTCTATATGATTTTGAGTACAACCCAGCTAAAATACCTGCAATCAGGTTGGATCTGACAGTTTTAACACATCATGTTCTCATTGTGCAGCTGCTCAATACAATAAAAAACAATTCACTGGTAAACAAAGATTTCTACCCTCTGTGTACAGGCAGCATAAGATTAAAATATCAAATTCAAGTTCAGTAGCTGTGCTGGGATTTGAACATGGAAAGCTACATATATTTTCATAATTTCAAATAATTTTCAATTTGGAGCACACAAATGGAAACTTGATTATGGATTTTTTTTTTAAGACTTTGATTTTGATCCATTTCTAAATCTGTAATCCAGAACCAATGTGTATTATACAGTAAATGAAATGAAAGAATAGCAACCTGAAATATTAACTGCTTCTCTCTCCGCAGTTTGACTTGTTGAATATGTCCAGCACATTGTACTTTTGGTTTAGTAACATTCATGTCTGGTTCACTATTAAATATTCAGAAGAATTTTGAATCCTCAATCTAACAGGAACAAACTCTCTCATTATCATGGAATTAATTAAAAAAATCTGCTGTATCTCTAGCTGATAGTTAACCCAGTATAACTTTACAGGGGTAAACATCAGTTACCTTCTGTGCCTTTTTCCTGAACATTTTCTTCAGTCTCTTCCCTATCCTTGTCCTTCTCTTCAGTTTGCTCTTCTGATGCTTCATTGCTTTTCTCAATCTCCATCTGGGCATTATGCCTACTCTCTCTCATGGCTTTCTTTGCTTGTTCTGCTGCGTTTCGCTTAATTTCCTCCAACTCTGCTTCTTCTTTTGCTTTCTGCCGCTCCAAAATTTCCTCTGAGGAAAAGAATGGAGATTCCTTTTAGTGCTAGGGATGGACTTGCTGTGCTATTTCAATCCATATCAAAAAGCAGAAAGAATTAATTTCCAAATAGCTATCCAATACATTACGATTAAGATCCATCTTAAAATGCAAGTTGACAATAGTTCAACGAGCTGGTATCGGTATGAAATCTACGTTCTCTTGCTCTATTGCCAACAGAACATCAAGGGCTCCAATATATACTAGCTTGTACGCAAAGTTGGAGAGAAGAATTAATGGAGAATATCATGGCGTTGGGGGCAAGAACTGCTAAAGAATTCAGTGGACATCATGATAGCTTTTGCAAAGTCAGCACCAATACAACTTTTAAGGAAACAGAGGATAAATCTTCAAAAAGTAAATTGATGATCCGATTATCTTTCAAAAAAGAGCATAATAATTCTATAGTTACTTAATGACTGAATGGAAAGCATAAGCAATCTTATATAGTTTAATTACTGAAGCTCAAATAATTCCAGGGGGGAAAAAAAGACCAAATATTCAATTGGTGAATCATGGACACCAGCACAGGTCTGTGAACAATTTCCCCATTCAGGGCAAGATGGGATCTTGCTGTGGAACTAGGTCCAGTATAAAATCTATATTACTAAAAGTCTGATCTTGACCGCTTTTGGCCTACTGTGCTGCGATTTCCGAGAGAAAGCCACCAACTACGGCCGTCATTTTTGACCATCTCGCTCAGAGCCCCCCTCCGACTTCCGGGACCGGAGGATTTTTCCCATTGATGAAAAATCAGAGAGAAATTAATGTTTTTTAAACAATTGCCATTCTCTCTGCTGCCCCCGCTGGTGGCAGGGAGGAGGGACTATAAAACCCGGAAGTGTAGTCCCTCACTCAGTCTCTGCCAGACCCAGGAAGCGAGAGGGTCACGGCTCTCTGAGCTGCGAATAACACTGAACGCACGTCTACTCCACGGTGAGTCTCCTCGATGCGGCTGTAAAGTGGCTGCTGCCCAATTGTTTGCCTCGCCTTTTTTTAAAAAGTTTGTGTTCACAAAATGAATTTTGGTTGTCGGGTGGTTGCAGCCAAATTGTTTGCCTTGGTTTTTTAAAATTGTTGCAACAGTTGGCTGCCAGCCCAAGAATCCATTCAGCCCACAATGTCTATACTAGCCCTCTAGAGACCAGTGCCTTCGGCCCGCAACACCCATACTAGCGCAACAGAAAGCCCCCCTAGGTGGAGAGGTGGAATATTGCGTTGGTCCCGTGTGATGCTGGGACCCAACAGGTCCCACTTAGTCTAGTACATTCTGTGTTTCCATACTTTCCTACAAACGGAAGAAGAGAAAAGATGCTAGGGTATAGAATCTACATGAGAAAGTGCATCAGAACCAGCAATCAATCTCCGTTTTACAGACGTTCTTAAGTCGGAAAATTCCCATTCACAAACTATGATAATCATAGCTCCACAGTAATCCAATGAATGGCATCAAAAGCACAAAAGATTGATAAACAAAAACATTAATAAAAAGGACAGACAGAGAGAGAAATCTAGTTCTGTTGCTTGAACATTTATACACAGATCGGTCTTTTGAATTTTAATAGTGAGAGCTTGCTCATATGTAAGGATGTCCGTTAAGAACATATTAGCCCACCCATTTCTTTTATGAAGTTGGCAACGATTTTAGCATTTACGGAGCAAAGGAATAGGCGACGTTTTGGGTCGAGACCCTTCTTCAGACTGATGTGGGGGGGGGGAAGAAAGGAAGAGGCTGAGACAGTAGGCTGTGGGGGAGCTGGGAAGGGGAGGGGAAGGAGGGAGAAAGCAAGGACTACCTGAAATTGGAGAAGTCAATGTTCATACCGCTGGGGTGCAAACTGCCTGAGTGGAATATGAGGTGCTGCTCCTCCAATTTGCAGTGGAACTCACTTTAGCCATGGAAGAGGCCCAGGACAGAAAGATCGGATTCGGAATGGTAGGGAGAGTTGAAGTGCTGAGCCACCGGGAGATCAGGTTGGTTATTGCGAACTGAGCTGAGGTGTTGGGCGAAGCGATCGCCAAGCCTGCGCATGGTCTCACGGATGTAGAGCAGTTGACACCTGGAACAGCGGATGCAATAGATGAGGTTGGAGGAGGTGCAGGTGAACCTTTGCCTCACCTGGAAAGACTGCTTGGGTCCTTGGATGGAGTCGAGAGGGGAGGTAAAGTGACAAGTGTAGCATTTCCTGCTGTTGCAAGGGAAAGTACCAGGGGAGGGGGTGGTTTGGGTGGGAAGTTAGGGAATGGTCTCTGCGGAAAGCCGAAAGGGGAGGAGATGGGATGTTGTCACCAGTGGTGGGATCCCGTTGGAGATGGCTAAAATGTCAGAGGATTATATGTTGTATGCGATAGCTGGTAGGGTAGAAGTTGAGGACAAGGGGGTCTCTCCTTGTTACGAGTGGGGGGGGATGGGGAGTGAGAGCGGAGCTACGGGATATAGAGGAGACCTTGGTGAGAGCCACATCAATAGTCGAAGAGGTAAACCCCCGTCCCCTAAAGAATGAGGACCTCTCTGATGCCCTGGTTTGGAACACCTCACCCTGGGTGCAGATGCGTCGCAGACGGAGGAATTGGGAGTTGGGGATAGAGTCCTTACAGGAACCAGGGTGGGAAGAAGTGTAGTCCAGATAGCCATGGGAGTCAGTGGGTTTGTAGTAGATCCAGATAGCCATGGAGTCATGAAGACAGCCACAAATCCCCATAATGTCAACATCCATTTTGATATGAAAATAACATGTGCATTTTATCTAAATGGTGACAGATTGTAGAGTTCTTTTATTTAGAGATAATTGCACAATTCACACAAGCCTAATAAATAGGTGCATCAAAAAGAATTGGGAAAACCAACAATTCATTATTGGCTAATGTGTGGAGAAAGAATAGAAGGGCAGGATTATGCTTCAATTATATAAAACAGCGGCGAGACAGTCAGGAGGAAGGCGCATTGTAGTGATCTCCTTAAATAAAAGAGGGATGTAATTTAAAGAAACTGGATTGATCTCTCTCCCCACCCTCCCTCTCCTCCTCCCCTCTACCCCCCTCTCCCTTGCCCTTCTGTCTCTGCCCCTCTCTCTCCCCATTCTCTCTCTGCCCTCACTCTCTACCCCCCCCCCTCTTAATAATATTAATATAATATCAAGCGTGTGTGTGGGGGTGGTTAGTGCATATGACGCCGCATGCTGCGCCCCGCCCCCCCCCCCCCCCCCCCCCCCGGGCGTTGAAGGAACAGACCCAACGGGTCTGCACCTGGTCTAGTAAACATTCTCATTGCAAGAGCAGTGAAAGGTCGTAGAGCAGAAGGGGGTCCCGACCCGAAATGTCACCTATCCATGTTCTCTAATGGATGCTGCCCGACGCGCTGAGTTACTCAAGAACTTTGAGTCTTTTTGTTACAACAGGTTTGAGGTTAGATTGGCTGCAGCAAGTGGCTCACTTCCTGATACCCTTAAACACATCAGGAGAGTGATAGAATAATCTTGACTTCTCTGGGTGCATGCAACCTGACAAAATTAATGCAGCTCAATGGCATTCAGGACAAAGCTGCCAGTGGATATGTAAGCTACACTGATTACACAGATCCAGAGTAAGTAAAGTGTACGTTATTTACAAAATGCACGATGAATCCTTGCGCAGGCTTTTCTGACATCTCCGAAATTATGAACTCAACAGCTGAATATATATTCCCATTGTTTCATTAGTGCTGCATCAGAATCCTGGAACTCCACACCAATAGCACTTTGGGAGTAGCTTTTCCGGAAGGAGTGTGTTAGCAGCAAGGCTGGCCATACTACCAATGCCCAGATCCCCAAGAATGAATACATCTGCAGGGAAAAACACTGCCAATGCAATTTTATAAAGATCAGTTGCTGTCTCTTGTTGCTTGATCTGTCTCTTTGTTTAAGATCAACAAAAATCAAATCACTAATAGACTTAAAATTAAAAACATTAACAAAAACATTAAGATGCAAATTAACTTGCCCTTCTATCAGATCTATTCTAACGCAGGATAAGCATGCTAATTCCCTAGGCTGACTGCCAAAAAACCACAGCAAGAGATGAGAATCTGAATACGAGCAGTAGGTCATTCAGCACTTTGAGACTTCCACTATTGAATAGATATTATGCTGATCATCTAGCACAATACCATGATCTGATTCACTCGCCATTTCTTTTGATGACTTTAAACTTTCAAACACAAAATTTCCAGATCATTCCTCTCATCTCTTTCTATTAACCTCTCTCATTTGCAAATCATAATGAGAATAGGCAAGTTCAAAATTTGCCAAAACTTATTTGATTTCTCTAGATTCTTAATTATCCAAATTATTCTCTCTCCACCACCCCCTCCCCAATTAGGCAATCCAAATACAACTATGTTGCAAAAATAACTTTTGGCAAAATTCTGCTTATTAACTAGATTTTCGAATTCTCTGCCACAGAAGGCAGCGGAGGCCAATTCACCGGATGTTTACAAGAGAGTTAATTTTTGCTCTTAGGGCTCATGGAATCAAGGGACAGGGGGAAAAAGCAGGAACGGAGAACTGATTTTAGATGATAAGCCATGATCATATTGAATGGCGATGCTGGCTCGAAGGGCCAATCCTGCGCCTATTTTTTTATGTTTCTATGTTTTCATATGAAAGATATATATATATATGCACATTACACATTCAAACTGACTGCAGCTTTAAATTAATTAGTTAAACACATGGATCAAAATAATTTTAGATACATTTGTGAAAACTCTGGCAGAGCTTGGTGATTTTCATATTGAAGATGATATGGTCCTAATTTTGTGGATTTTTTATGTATCTTTACTAAGAAACAGACTCAATTGCAAGCACCAATTCACAGACCCCAAGAAAGAGGGCAAAGTGTGAAAAAAACACAATTTTGACATATATTGAAATAAGGGTTAAATAAATAGTCCAAATTAGTTTTTTTCTTGGGAACATAATTTTTCTGACAGAAGAGATACCAATGAAAATGACACCCAAGAAGTAGGATCATAGAGGGGGTGCACGGTAGGCCCCTCTGGCCCACAGACTAAGAGGTTTTGGTTTAGATTTATTATTGTCATGTGCACCGAAGAATAATGTAAAGCATTGTTTTGCATGCTATCCAAATAGATCAGACATACCATACATAGAGACAATC
Source organism: Leucoraja erinaceus (assembly GCF_028641065.1). Classification (NCBI taxonomy): domain Eukaryota; kingdom Metazoa; phylum Chordata; class Chondrichthyes; order Rajiformes; family Rajidae; genus Leucoraja; species Leucoraja erinaceus. The sequence goes on along the minus strand of NC_073399.1, from coordinate 8,385,098 downwards.
AAGTCAAACTCAAGTACAATACGCCATACGCAAAAAGAAGAAGACTGATGTGAGGGTGGGGGGCTGCGTACTGCGTCGAGGCGGGCTGCGGGCCAGCAGGCCGTTGCCGCACGGAATTTTTGAACACGGTCAGTTTTTCAGAGCCCCGCGTGATGTTGGGACCAGCTCCACAACTCCATACGGCTACGGCGATCGAAGTGGGACCGGCCCTGCGAGGCCGTACAGCTCAAGCGACCACGTTAGGTCGCGCTTGCCGCATGGAGTCGCATGCTTGTGGGACAGGCCCTTAAGACATCAACTCTACCGCCATGCCACTATGCTGCCCTTGCAATCCCATACAATTGGTAACAAGGGCTATTTTAAGCATCATATCAATAAAATCCTTCGTTATATACATTTAAATAAAATTATTTCTCTGTGCTTATTCTAATACAGGTAAAACACCTTTGAAAGGCTTAACCAGTTACCATGTTAAATACTACTTACGTGAGCATTAAAAGTTGCACCTCCTTACAAAGAATTTCTGAATAACTCAAAGGTAACCAAGTCAAAGCTGTATCTAGATAGATGGGCAACTGCTTCAATGCTTCATGAAAAATTATTAAAATTGTTCTGTTACCTGTAATCATTTTTCCATTTACCCCTTTTGTACTTTAAATCCAGATCTGTTTGGTAGAATTGCAGCCAAGAAAAATAATTCCTTAAGCCATACAGCCACATTAAGAGTGAAAACACAGCACTAATTCCGCTGCATCAAGTAAGAGAGGGCATAGGCTCTTACTGAAAGACCAAATGATAGGTCATGTGTGGTAAATCATAGTGAGGTAGAATTATTTCCAAAGTAGTGAAGGGTGAGAGTAGAGAAAAAGATTGCTGAAATATTTGTGCCTGGAGGAAAAAGAAACAGAACTGCTGTTTTCACTTAAAATATCAAAGCCAACTGGTCTTGTTGCTAATGCCAATTGGCATTATTAAGGTGCTGAGGTCCTTTGTTTATTTTTATTGAAGGAAGAAAAAAAAAACTTTTTTTTTTGTACTAACCAGCTACTAGTCACAAAGTGAAGGGTCTCTCATTGATTTTCACAGCAATATTTTGCACAAGGTCAATGATTAATTGACCCGACAAACATGAAATGCATGGGCTTAAGATTTACTAAAGAAAATACTTCACTTCTTTGTGAGGCAATTTTCACACAATTTAGTATATAAACGAACAAATGCAGAGCAGTTGTGTTAACGACGTGCATTATTAGTGCATGAACCATCGTACCCATGCAACATATGAAGTTCAAATTCAGAGTTCTCAGGCTTGAAGAGCAAGATGCAATACTGCCAATTATACCAACAAATCTGCAGAAATCAAATGGCAGACTTAGCTGAAAAATTAGCAAAAGGTTCCAAAACAATTACATCGATTTGAGGAAAGCATTGTGCACTTATAAGTTGAAGCAAAGATGTCATGATTCTTGAACGATGGCTGACACAATCATGTTTAAATGTATATTCATTTATATCGAATCATGCAACAGATTGACACTTGCTGTAAATGTTCCCACTCAAAACTGACATTTATGGCTTGGGAGAACCAACCAACACGATTGAACTGGCACCCAAGAAAATAGTCAACAACTTCACAACTGCAGGAGAGGAAAACCAAAGAATGATTTGTTCATGCCAATTAGATCATAAGATTGCAAATGTACTCCTTGTAAATTGGATTACCAGAGCTAACAATGATGAGAATCTCTGCAAAAATGGAGCACAAGATCGATGTATGTAAAAACAAAATCAAAGAACTAAATTGTAAGTCTTTTGGCATGGTCCCGCATGGTAGGCTGCTCCAAAGATTACGGTACACGAGATCTCCGCTGAGCCAGGTAAGGAGATCAAAAATTGTCTGTGTGATAGCAGGGAGAGTGGTAGAAGATTGCTTTTCTAATTGGAAGTCTGTAACCAGTAGTGTACCACATGGATCATGTTGGGACCCTTGCTGTTTATTATCCACTTGGATTTGAATGATGGAGGAACGATGAACAAGTTTGCGGAAGACCACAGAAATTGGTGTGTCGTGAATAGCATGGATAATTATCCAAAGCTACAGCAGGATGTAGATCAGGTGGAAAGTTGGACAGAATGTTGGCAGATAGATTTAACCCTGACGACAGCGACATGATTCATTTTGGAGAGTCAAATGAGCGTAGGACAAAAAATTGCAAACGGTAGGGCACTCGGGATCTTGATAGATCAATGGAACTTCGGTTTCAAGTCCAGTGAGCCCCAAAAGTGGCAACCCAGGTTGGTGGAAAAGGCAAATGCATGTTTGCCTTCACAGGTTGCAGCACATAATATAAATGTTACGACATTAGATTGCAACTTTACAATACATTGGCAATATCATACTTGGGGGTATTGTGTGCAGTTCTACTCACTGCATTACAGAAAGAACCCGGTTGTGCTGGAAAGAGTGCAGAAGAGACTCACCAGGTTGCAAGAAACACAAGAGAATGCAGATGGTGGAATCTTGAGAAAAAACTGCAAGTGCAACTCAGCAGGTCAAGCAGCATCTATGGAGGGAAATGGATGGACAATGTTTGGATTTGCAATCCTTCCTCAGACTGAGGAAAGGTCCTGACCCAAAATGTTATCTGTCCATTTCCCTCCACAGACACTGCCTGATCTGCTGAATTCCGTTAGCAGTTTTTTAACGCTAGGAATCTGCCTGGTTTGGAGGACTTTAGTTAAAGGGGCAGATAAAATGGGCTTGTTTTCACTGGAGGAAAGATGGCTGAGGGATGACCTAATAGAGGCAAATTATAAGAGGTAAAGATAGCAGAATTTGTTTCACATGGCGGTGGGAACAAAAGTAAGAGGATATAAACTTAAAGTGAAAGGTAGGAGTTATAAAAATAATTTGAGGAGATTTATTTTTTATAAAAGTGATCATATCTAGATCTCACTGCCGGGGAAGTGTTGGAGTCAGACACAATCACAGTTTAAGGGACACTTGAAGAGGCGCGGCATAGAAGGATATAGATCTAATGCGGTCTATGGGTGTATTATTGATGAACTGAAAGGTCAGCATGGATGCAGTGGGTCTCAGGTCGTGTTTCTGTGACTAGCGCTTTTTTCAAATCTGAAAATGAAAGGCATACATCATCAATCTTCAAAGACAATTTCACTTACCATTAGCTGCACTTAAACAAGATTTATTATTGCCACGAACTTTATTGGTCAAGTCTTCTGTAACGTCCATATGCCGATGAATTTCATCACGCATTTCTTCCAGTATTCTGCAGAGGTCATACTCCCAGTACTCTTTGTCCAGTGAGTCAATAAGTTCAGCGAGCTGTACCTTTGAGCTGTAATACCACACTTTTTTATCCTTCCCATTTTCTTTATCTTCCTCACTGAATAGAAAGATAAAATCAATTAATACAATCGTTTTAGTAACCAATCTAAGGCTATCAAACAGCGAAAATACAGTAAAGTCAAACGAGGACAGGATTAAATAGTGGCTTCAAGCTGCCTGTGATCCCATTGAGCTGACTCTTGCTCTGAGAAGCAAAATGGCTCATTTACTTAACATAATAATGTTAAGATTCTTAACTGTTTCAAAATCCATGTTCTTGCCATCCAAGGAGGTGGTGCAGTAAGAGAATATTATTTCTAACCTCTTATGTCTATTATGTACATATTAGAAGCATGATCAGACCGTAAAATTACATCGAAAGCCCCAAATGAACACAATGTACAGCAAAAGGTATGGTATTCCACATAAGAAAAGGCCTAGTAAAAGACAGTAAAATACTCGTATTAAATTTAACCATTTGCACATAATCTGTGTAATGTATTTAATATATTTAGTTTACAATAAACACATTATTGAAACCTCAATGGCGAAGAGATTTTCAAAACATATTCTGCATATTTTGCAAATCTAAAGAACAAAATTTGCGATTACACCAGACACAAGACACAATGGACGATAGAACCTGGAGCAACAAAAAAGAGGGAAACGCCCTGTCGACATTTCAGATTGGGATCCTTCATTTGTACCAACCCAAAACATACTCTGTGCAGTTCCCTCTACAGATGCTGCCTGTCCACTGAGATTTTCCAGCAGATTGTTGCAAATACACCAGCATGATATTGCAGCACGAGAGATCACATTTTATTGACCAGACATAACTTGGATATTCACAGAATAAAATTATACTAGAAAGAAGCATATACCAAGTACATATTAGTCCCCTAAATCTCCCACACTATTCTGTTTTTGAAAACGACTTTAACAAGTTGCATCAAAGAGCAGCCATCATCTTTGTGGCAGTGAGTGTGCAATACTAAGTTCACTAAGCTCAAGTGAAGTCCTGGCCAACTGAAAAATCATTGCAGCTTTATAAAAGTGTATTATGCCGCAATGGAAGATGGTGCGCAGTTCTGGCCGCTCCATTACAGGAAGGATGTGGAGGTTTTGGAGAGGGTGCAGAAGGGGTTTACCAGAATGCTGTCTGGATTGGAGGGTAGTAGCTTCAAGGTGACAGGAAACGGCAAAGATTGTATGGCATGCTTTAAAGTGAGAGGAGCAAAATTTAAAGATGTGCGTGGGGTAAGTTTTTTTGTTGTATACAGAAAGTGGTAGAGTCAGTAGGTGTATAGTAGATGTTAGTTGATTGTCTATCTCCTTTAACGCAGATGGTGAGATCAAGAAACGGTCGGGAGGTGTCGTAGACGGTCCAAGTGAATTTGAGTGCAGGATGGAAATTAGTAGTAAAGTTAATGAAGTCAGTGGGTTCTGCATGGATGCAGGAGGTGGCCCCAAATGCAATCATCAATGTAGTGGAGATAGAGTTCGGAGATAGGGCCAGTGTACACCTGGGACAGATTGCTCGACGTACTCGACAAAGAGGCAGGCAAAGCTGGGTTCCTCTTGGTTTTAGAGGAAGTGGGAGGAGTCGAATGAGAAGTTGTTAAGAGGTTATTCTATCTTCTGTCAATAATGTGACACAAAAAATAATGAAGGCATCAACTCATCACTCTGTGCAAATGTTCTTAAACAGTAAGCTGAGTTAACTTAAGGCAATTTAGCTGCTAGATACCTTCTAAAGAAAATGTTTACAGAGTTTGACTTACTTTAATACATTGAGAAAATGTTAACCCATTATCCTAAAAAGATGAGGAGTTCTTAAATTCATGAAGAAGCCTCGATTTAACATGATAGTGCCTCGAGACCTAATGCAATGAATGTTGTCATCCAACATGTCACTTTTCTTCTACCCAGCACTTTCTACTTTTGGCCGACGCTGCCCTTTAGTAGGAAATGGAAAACTAATCTGAGATCATATCCTGAGTGAGGCCATGTCAAATTGTGGGAAGGCCTGTACTCAACAACTGCAGAACATCCAGAGTTACAGCTAGAATTTTGTCACCAGTTTTTTAATTTTAAAAAGTGCCACATTGAAAAGAACACTCACTGAAACAATGCAGAACATTTAACAATTATTTCATGTAACGAGAATGGCAGATATTGCAAACTTCTGTTACGTGGATGATCCTCGGGTTTTTGCCCGTTAGTATCCTCAACTTTTGAGGCAGAGATAAATATGTATTTCATTTATTGGTGCAATAATCAATTTTGAGAATTCAAGTAATCTACCAAAGGTTTTAAGTTTCTGCAGTACACATGAATACAAATCAGCAGCAGGGGAACACACTTAATGTCACTAAGTTTAGTTTAGTTTAGTTTATTGTCACGTGTACCAAGGTACAGTGAAAAGCTTTTGTTGTGTGCTAACCAGGCAGCAGAAAGACAAAACATGACAAAACAATCAAGCAATTTACAGTGTACTTAAGGAAATAACATTTAGTGCCGGGTAAAGCCAGCAAAGTCCGATCAAGGATAATCCGAGGGTCACCAATTGAGGAAATATTTGTAATATAATAGATTAACACAATGAGGTAGATAGTAGTTCAGCTCTGCTCTTTGGTTGTGGTAGGATAATTCAGTTGCCTGATAACAGCTGGGAAGAAACTCCCTGAATCTGGAGGTGTGCGTTTTTACACTTCTATACCTTTTGCCGGATGGGAGAAGGGAAAAGAGGGAGTGGCTAGGTTGCAACTCATCCTTGATTATGCTGCTGGCCTTACCGAAGCTGCACAAGGTATAAATTGAGTCAATAGAAGGGAGGTTGGTTTGTGTGATGGACTACGCTGCGTCCACAATTCGATGCAATTTCTTGCGTTCTTTGGATGGAGCTGTTCCTAAACCAAGCTGTGATCATCCTAATAAAATGCTTTCTATAATTAATCTGTACAAGTTGGTGAGAATTGTAGGAGACATGCCAAATCTCCTAAGCTGCTTTCTTGGTTGTTGCTTCAATATGGGTGGTCCAGAAGAAGTTGTTGGTGATATTGACTCCTAGGAATTTGAAGTTTTCCACCCATTCTAAGTGTAACATCTGCAGATATTTTATATAAAATGGTGTCAATGCATTTAGCTCTCAAGATTTTAAGTTAACCACCCTCCTGCGATTTGAGGATATTAAATCTAATCCACAAATTCTCCATAATGTTACGTCATCCAACACCTCCTCTATGACCCAAGTTTCATCCTTTAATTACATACAATATATCCATCAGATTTCTTTATTCAATGCCGAGTTCGACAAATCTCACTTAAGGCTCCTTCACCAAGAAAAGCTTACCTACCTCTCCAATCTTTTCTTCAAAGTACCATGGGTCAATGTTATATTTTAGACGTTCAAGTTATTGCTGACAGCTTAGAAGATTCAAAAATCCTGACTGAATAGGCTCTATACTTTACACTGTTTAAATTACACATTCAGATTGATACTAACAGCAGTCTCGAGGAATTCTGCTAACTCTCATAAACCATGTTTGTGAATCCTCTCGCATTAATTACGAATATAACAAACATTCTCTGTTGCAAATAAATTGGGGTTTTTTTCCACACAACAGCTATGAACACTGTACCACATTGTAATTTATTCATTGCAACAACTTGCACTTCCACTTAATGACACTGCCTTGAAATTATTTTAGAAACAGTGCCTCAAAATAATTACTTTAGCAGCAAACCTGATTGCTACATGATGTGCGGGGTGGACAGCTATGCATTATGTATAGACTTCGGTTTAACATATCAGGAACTGTCGCACAATATCCGTTACCTTTTATCATGCAGTAGATATACCGAGTACAGAATAAGGTAAAGATTTAGGTTTAAACTGTTTCCATTGCAAAATGTTCCATCATTTAATTATTGCAATAAAAATCATATTAAACCTGCTGACAGCTCACAAATCACCCTTAAGCTTTTACATATGCACTATAATATGTGGCGAGAATGAAAGACCATGCCTAAATTGCATTATTTGCTCTTCTCCCTCTTAACTGGTCATCAACGTACAGGCAGTCTGCCCATGGGTTCTGCTCCTGAGAAATGCCTCCAGTGGCCATCACTCTCTCGATAAGTATACAAGTTTGAATACTGTTCAGAATGGGGAGGAACAATGATGTTTCTGTGCAGGCATGGGACAGAACAAGAAGGGAGGGTGAGCAGCCAGAAGTCAGGTTCATATTGGTACCAATGACTGAGAAGGCATGGAGATGAGGTCCTCCAAAGATTATTTAGGGAATTGGACAGTAGGTTATAAAACTGGACATCCTAGGTTGTAATCTCATGAGCAAGTGAGAGAAGAAATAGGATGATAGTACAGTTTAATACATGGCTCAGGGGAAGGTGTAAGAGGGTTTCAGATAAAATTGTTGTGCTCTTTTTTAGAGTAGGTGTGACTTGTACAAGAGGGGCAGGTTGCATCTGATCTGTAGGGGAACCAATATATGCACATAGGGAGATTTCAGGTCAACAAGAGAAGAGATTGATGTGAAGGTAGACACAAAATGCTGGAGTAACTCAGCAGGACAGGCAGCATCTCAGGAGAGAAGGAATGGGTGATGTTTCGGGTCGAGATCCTTTTTCAGACTGATGTGAAGACAGCAGTTATGACAACCTAAATCTGAAAGGAAGGACTGGCACGGACAGGTTAATGAGCATGGTGAGACTGACAGAGTGTGTTTATTTCAAGCATTGTGAGTAAAGCAAATGAACTAAGAGCTTTATACAATGCACGGATCAATGGGCATTACAGAGACTTCATTGCAAAAGGGGTAGGACTTGCAGCTCGGGCAGGATTTTGATGTTTTAGATGTGATAAAATTGTAAGATATAAGAGATGGAGATAAAAGAGATGGAGGAGTGTGTAGGAAGGAACTGCAGATGCTGGTTTAAACCGAAGCTGACACAAAATACTGGAGTAACTCAGCGGGACAGGCAGCAATTCTGGAGAGAAGGGATGGGTGACGTTTTGGAATCTGAAGAAGGGTCTCGATCCGAAACATCACCCATTCCTTCTCTTCAGAGATCCTGCCTGTCCCACTGAGTTACTCCAGCATTTTGTGTCTATCATCTTAACGAGATGGTGGAGTTCCATTACTAATCGGTGAGAATGTCACTGCCGCATTCAAAGTGGACACACATAAGGATTCGTTCACTAAGGCAATCTGAGTAGATTTCTAAAATAAGAAAGATGCAATCACTCTATTAGGATACTATAGGCCTCTCACAAGCCAATGGGAGATAGAGGAACTGATATGTAAGCAGATTATGGAAAGTTCAAAAAGCAACAGGACTTCAGCTTCTCTTGACTGCCTCCTGAACCACAAGACTGATGCAGAGGCACTTGGCATCTTCAGCCAGCATGGTGCTGCAGGGTTAGTGGTACTTAAGCCCCCCGATACCTTAATTGAAAATATCCGTGTCAAATTAGGTGCCAACCCGAGCTAGTTCCTTCTTCCATATTTCACTTTACTAATTCCTTTATGTGAAAAATTGTTTTGTCCTCAATGTACAGGTTTTGCAGAAATCAGGCATCTAGCATTTTAAATTAGAATTCACATAGGACCACTAAATTTAGCCTATGCACATTATGCATATACTATGTATTAACAACTAATTTCTCATTAAGTAGATACAAAATGCTGCAGCCCCTCTGGAGAGGCAGCATCTCTGGAGAGAATGAATTAGCATTGGGTATTAGATTATCTTGCTCTTGGTCTAAGATTCCAAATTACAAACTAATCTCAAACATGGTGATGATTCTGGAATTGAGAAATCTACAGGAGGAGCTTTCTCAAAAAGGGAAACTCCTTCACTCAATGGGTGGTGCACCTTTAGAATTATTTATCTCAAAGATCTCGGGAGACTTGGCTACTGACTGCATTCAAAACTGAAATCAATCCATTTCTAGATATTAGAGGACTCAAGAGAACAAATGCTGCTGAGGTACAAAATTACCACAATCTAATTAAAGGGCAGAGCAGGCTCAAGGGGTGCTATTCCAATTTATTATATTGTTATGGTGGTTGTATCAAACCCAGATTATTACCTAATCTCCATGATTGAAAAGGGCACAAAAAATCATTAAGCAAATTACGATGTCAAACACAAAAACACTAGTCATAATCTCCTCAATTTAAACAAGGAAACCATTATCAGCTTGTAGTTGTTCAATACCAACCTGATCAGAAACTACAGTACCCTCCATAATGTTTGGGACAAAGACCCATCATTTATTTATTTGCGTCTGTACTCCACAATTTGAAATTTGCAATAGAAAAAGTGCACATTGTCAGATTTTATTAAAGGCCATTTTTATACATTTTTGTTTCACCATGTAGAAATTGCAGCTGTGTTTATACATAGTCGCCCCCCCCCACTAATCATGACTACTTTCATTCACATGAAATTGCTGTGTCCCAAACATTATGGTGCCCTGAAATAGGGGGACTATGGATAAACACAGCTGTAATTTCTACATGGTGAAACCAAAATGTATAAAAATGGCTTTTATTAAAATCTGACAATGTGCACTTTAACCACGTGTGATTTTTTTCCCCATTACAAACCTCAAATTGTGTAGTAGAGAGGCAAATAAATAAATGATGGATTTTTGTCCCAAACATTATGGAGAGCACTTTACGCTGTTAAATTCTGGCATTTGTGTTCTGTACACTTAACACAAAAAAGCTGTATCTGGTAATCTACATTTAAAGCGCAATATTTCATGAATGATTCAGATTGAAAGCAACTATAACAGAACCCTGCATATTACCGATTGTTTGAATGCCTTGTCATGAAACCATACATTACAAATTTAGCATCGGGTGAAGGAAAAAATTCAAAGGCTACTTTCAGTTTTAAAGGGCATGATACATTTTTTAGTGCTTAGAATTGTAAAACACATTTAAATCTTCATTCCTAATTCCCTTTTCAAGTGTTGCTTTTCACATTCTTCTGAACTAAATTATAAATGCTGCGATACCCGGGTAGAGCACTCACCTGACACCTCAATGTAATATTTCACACTCACATTAGCATTTAAAGTCACAATGAAATGTTATTATTATAGCATTTCTGGGAACTACAGTGTTATGATAGCAGAAAAACAAACACGACATCCTCTGCAAGTTAAATGTGTCAATTTTACCATTTGGACAGATATTAGATGTCTCTCGTTCCAATGCACATTTGAACCTAATTATTCTTGCTTCTTCCCTTTAAAACTTATCCGTTTCTGAGACAAATCTAAATATCGACACAAGAACATAAGAAATACAAGATAGATACAAAAAGTAGGAGTAACTTAGCGGGACAGGCAGCATCTCTGGAGAGAAGGAATGGGTGATGTTTGGGGTGGAGACCCTTCTTCAGAAATAGAACCAGGAATAGTCACTTAGGCTATTCATTCACTAAGACCTTGGCTGATTGTTCACCTCATCAATGCTTTCTTGTACTGAAAATCCCTACTTTACCCCAAATTACAGATAGTCATTTTATTTTTCAGTCAGTGTTTTCTAAGTGCAATTTGCATGTTTTCAGGAATTATTAAACCACCCAACCATCATTGTTTTATCTTTCAAACAAATTTCAAACTTGCTAGCAAGCAAGGAGGAATCCTGCACAACTGTTGAAAGCATTTCCCAATTTAATTACAACTGATAAAGTATTCAGCTGCCATCTCATTAGTATGTTGTGCTCCCTCTACGAAAAAAGGCAATGAACCCTCGACTCAAAATTGCAACCAACAATGCTCCTCTTTATTCTGCATCGTGGCAGCTTTAATGTCTCCTCCTCAACTGAAATCATGAAACTACTGAACTGAAATTAGACGAAACACACCCAACTATCCCATTGTATGGTTCAGTTAAACAACAGGAAACATACGTTAATGAATAATGTCTTAATCTGGTCAAATATGGCAGCAGAATAACGCGTTTGAAATAATCACAGTGCAATTCTGCCACAATATCATTCCAAGGTATACACAAAACGCTGAAGTAACTCAGCTAACAATGATCTATTCTACATTTTTCTTTGATCTCCATCCCCCTTGTTTCGTTTTCACATCTTACATTTCCTTATCTCTGTCTCTCCCTCTCTCTCTCTCCCCTGATTCAGTCTGTAAAGGGCCTCAACCCAAAACGTCACCCATTCCTTCTATCCAGAGATGATGCCTGTCCCGCTGAGTTACTCCAGCATTTTGTGTCTATCTTTGGTTTAAACCAGCATCTGCAGTTCCTACCTGCAATCATTCCAATGTCCTACTGATTCAGAAACAGCTACAGACCTAACAATACACTACTGGCCTTGTGGCAACATGCCCATATGACTGACACACCACTGAATCAAAGAGATTAGTAGATGTAATGCTGAAAACATTCCAGTGAGGCAACACGAGTGGACGGAGAAACAGGATTAATGCCAGAGGTTGAAAACCCTTTGCCAGAACTGGGAAAAAAATCTATTTAGTTTTAAAATGCAGAGCGGCTGAGGATACAGCTTCTGTGGTTTTGTTTGAATGTCAGAGAAATCAGCACTTTGGGACCATCATCACATGTAATGAAGGATGATCAGAGATGCGCAGGTCAGGTACAGAAAGGTAATCCAAATAGTGCAACAAATGTCACCAATCCTGCAGGAGGGGAAGAAGGTCAACGAATCAAAGGCTGGCACCCACAGGCTGGCAACCACAAGTCAGGCAGAAAGCTAGCAGCCAGCCAGCAGGCACACAGTTTTAATATTATATAGAAGATAGATATAGATGTTTCATCCTGTAACCCCAAAAACTAAGACAAGAAATATAAACTTCTCCTCAACAACACAAGGAAGGAAAGGGCATCAAGGAGAATAATCCTAAAGCATGAATTCACTATCCAGCCACTCAGGAGGGAATGGAAATATCTCGGGGAGAAAAATCAAACATTTGTAGTCTATTCAAAACATAGGAACAGGAGTAGACCATTTACCCTTCAATGAGATCATAACCAATCCACAACAAAATTCATACATCTGCCTTAGCTTGTATCAAAAAAAACTATGAAAATAGGCCTCTCAGTACCTAGTCTGCTCCTCCACTAAATAAGATGACTGATCTGATTGTAACCACATCTCTGCATTCCTGCTTAATCGTGCGGTAACCTTTAAACCCCTTGCTTAGAGTATCAACCTCTATCTGCAAAATTTACCAAGGCTCTGCTTTCCCTGCCCTTTGAGGAAGTTAGTTCCAAAGAACCAGGTAACTCTTATTTTTAAACACTGATTCCCCCCTGGCCCCTCAATTATGCACTGTCCCAACAGAGGAAACATTCTCGCCATGTTTACCCTGTCAAGATCCCACAGAAACGTTGCTTCAATCAAGATCTTCTCACTATTCTAAACAACTGTACTCAAGCCCAGTCATTTCTTGCAAGATAATCTGTTTTTGTATTTAACCGATTGTTTTCAACAACTGTACTCTACATCTTAACAAAAATGCAAACAACAGTTGCCTATCACCAAAAGCTGAGTTGAATCTTCAATGTTTCTATGTTTTCACTATTTAGAAAGCATACTCCTTTCAGGTCTAATCTAGCTTTACATCTGCCAGCACCAAACTCCACTTTACACAATATTACCTACTTGTTTAAACTATTATTAATTCTGTAAATAATGTTTCCCTTTACATTGTTTATAATTCCATCAATTTGACAACATTGGATATCCGGCTCTCTATCTCTCCATTTAACCCATGTGTAACTATGGTGAACATCCCATCGTTGCTCTTAGCAGGACATAACTGGGCACATGCAGCAATTCTGAATTTCTGTTGAGTACCCCAATTCTGTCTTTGGCTCTTCAGTCATTTTCCTAGCTAGGTCAATATAACCTGCTTTCAATTCACTGAGCTTTAATTCAGACCATCAATTTCACAACAATAGGTGCGTGACTAACCAGCCGCTCATTACTAGTTTTCGTTCACTTCATATTTCTTAAATAGCAGGTTGACTGAGATACGACGTCCAATTTAAAAGGAAAGGTTTCAGAATGCAAATAATTGAAAAGTTTGGTTATAGCACCTGCTTCCTTTAAAACCCTTTATCCCTTATAGGATGAATACCCATTACACTTTGTAGAGGCTTTATGCTTTAGAATTATATGGATCTTCATATGGCATTATAGTCATCTACGAAAAAGAGTCCCTCCCATTGACTATTATCAGTACTGGGATATTTACAATATATTTGCATAACACTAATAAAGTGTTATTGAGGAACTAGGAGACTGCAGGGTGACTTGGATAGGCTGGGTGAGTGGGCAAATGTTTGGCAGATGCAGTTTGTGGATAAATGATATCCATTTTGGTGGCACCCACAAATGAGTTTTACTGTACCTCGTCATGGTACACAAAAATTACCTCACAGAAAGAATGTGATTCTGGGCATCCCAAATTTGAGGGACAAGGACCGAACCACATAAATCTAAATAATTGTATTTATTTGTCTCCTTCAGTTCTACCACACCTCTCTAGTTTTGGTCTCCAAATCTGAGGAAGGACATTATTGCCATAGATTTTCTTCATTGCATAGGATTGAGAGGGAGAAAACAAAATAGAGATACAGTAACCCAGGTTGTAATGTGGAGAAGACCAACAAAGGGGTCACAGCTAGGATAAAGGGGAAATCCTTGATAAAGAGAGGTAGGTGGGAGAGTGAAATGTAGAACCTATATTTAAGAGGGATGATGATGGGCGGGTGGGGGTATGGAGAGAAGGCAGGTAGGATGAATGGAAGATGAAAGAAAAATGGGGTGCAGGCTCGTGGGGATGCGTGGGTTTCTAGTTGTTTAGAAATGGATCGGCATGGTCGAGAATCTATATTGGATAACTGACATAAATGATGCAAAGGTTTTATGTAATCTACTAATGAATGCGGAAACCGAAATGGTATTTGGTTCTAATATTTTCTTCATTGATAGGGAGGGGAAAAAAACTGAGGTACCAAGGAGAAGACAAAAGGGTACTTCTAGTGCTCTGTTTAGGTGGGGAGCGAAATGTAGAACCAGAGGGATGGATGGCGGGTGGATGGGAACAGAGGATGAATGGAAGATGAAAGAAAAATGGGAGCAGAGTGGGGATGCGTGGGAGTTGTGAAAACGGTGGTCGAGAATCTCATTGGATCCGACATAAATTGCAAAGGATAATACAGCATAGAAAATGAGGACCCAGAGACCTGGCGTTGCGAGTTGCTGCCTGACTAGAAACGGGTTCGATGCTAGTAGTCTGTACGGAGTTCTTCTACACGTAACTGTGTGGGTTTTTCTCCAAGATCGTTGATTTCCGCCAACACTCCAAAGATGTACAGGTTTGTAGGTTAATTTGCTTGTAGGTTAATATTATATAAATTGTCCCTAGTGTGTGTAGGATAGGTTAATGTGTGGGGTTCGCTGGTCGGTGCGGACTCAGTGGGCCGAAGGGCCTGTTTCCGCGCTGTTTCTCTAAGCCAAACTAAGAAGGGGCAAGAATAGAGTGTAGAATATAGATTCAATGCATTCAAAAGCTATGTTCACTCCAATAGTGGGTAAATCACAGAAGGCAGAAGGAAGAAATTTCTGTGGCACCTATAAAGATGTCTTGTAAATGGAGCAAATGCAATTTAGAGCGGCACATTGATGGGGCTGGTAGAGTTACTGCCTCACAGTGCCAGTACCGGGTTCGATCCTGACCTTGGGTGCTATCAGAATGGAATTTGCACATTCTGCCTGTGACCCCAATGGGTTTCTACTGGGTGCTCCATTTTTATCCCACATTCCAAAGATGTGCGGGTATGCAGGTTAATTGGCTTCTTTAAATTGCTAAAGAAATACCCATGGTTATATTGTCACTGTTGTCTTCCCCCTTTCTTTCGTTTGTATATTCTGGCATAGCCCCATGATTATACAACCTCCTGGACATAACATTAGCAAAACACAACACCCATTACCATTTCTCATCTTCTCTACTACTTTGTCTAAATTGCTCTTTCAGTTCTGATGAAGGGTCTTCCATCTGAAATATTAACTGTTTCTTTTTCCCACATATGCCACCTAAGATGTTCTACCAACACAACCTCTAATACGTACAAGAAAACATATTTCCTAACATTCATATTGAAAGGTTATAATGAAATGTCAGATTATACGTGCTCATGAGAAAAGTACCTAATTGGAAATAATTATCTCTTGGGAGCCAGTGAATTAAAAAAAATCTATCAAGGGACAAGAAGAAAAAAGTTTCACAAATAACTCAAATCCCTAACCAGATTACCTCAGTAGTCCAGAATAAAAAATAAATTGCAAAATAACAAAGCAATGAAGAGAAGGTAAGCTTACAAAACCAAGTACAACAATTAAAAAGTATACTTTGATATTTCAAATATCTACCAACTCTTTCAATATTTCAGACATTTTATATACTGAATTGTAATTTTCTTATTACAAAGTCACAATAATTCACACAAAGAGGTTCTTCGACTATTTTGTGTGTAGTAGAGATGGCCTAAACCAAGGGTTTCCAACCGTTTTTGTCCCGTTTACCCCAGGCGACTTTAATAGCACATAACAATGTTATTTCACTTATTTATGAACATCTAACGATGAACAGATACCGTATACCAGAACCAGTCAGTTAATGAGAAAAAGTATGTACAAATCCAGAATCAACAAATTTACCCCCTGGGTAGGCAAAATTTCCCCCAGGTTGGGAAACCTTTGCCTAAACAATGTGACAACTTCCTCTGTTTTGCACGTCCCAGAGCCACTTGATTCACTGAAAGATGTACAAAGAACCTTTGTTCAATGCCTCAGAAATGCACTGCATCAGGTTTGCAAGTTGAAAATGCAGCTTAGGATACTATAATTTGCAAACAACCTGAAGTCAACAAGACTACTGGATTGGATACAACATGAACGTGTCTTCACTTTAAAAAAAAATAAAGTAATATCTTTCACATTATGTAAATTTTACATACGACTTGCAATAAATTTTGCATAACATTTGATTTAACTAGCCAGTTTTACTTGGGGATATACATTGAAAGAAATGTATTTATGTGCATTAATGTTGACACAAAGGCTTGCCTAATATATCACAATGCAGCTTTACAAGTTGAATGAAATGGATTCCTACTTTTCAGAAAACAAAACACGTGCAAACTTATCTAAAGCTTCTTGAAAGAATCTCCTCAAATCATTAAATGTGGCGATCACTCCCTGCTTCCCAAATCTCTACTTTTTCATCCTTTAACAAAGTTTTACAGCATCCCAAAGATTTACTCATTCACCCTGATTGATTTATTAAAATTCTGCGATGCCAATTTAACTAAAGTCTATTTACAATGGCCAGAAGTACATTTTTAAATGGACATGTTCCATTACTACTAAGATTGTAACAAAGTATACTTACATAATAATCCTTCTGGTCAGGAACCAATATTTCCTTCTGTGCCTGTCATATCCTATAGGCTCATGTCGAACATAGGGTTTATTTTTTTGGATTTCAGGCACGCAATCACAAACCCCAAGCACTTTGTGTGCCACACATATCTCACACTGCCATTCATCCTCTGGCACCTCTTCAAGTGGTGGCTTCACACATTCCAAATGGTACACCGCTGAGCAAGTTTCACAGCAAAGAAGATCACCAAGCTTGTGACAAACACGACAGTGGTCATCATACTGTATTACACCCTCAGACATTAACTCCTCGCGGGCAATGTTCGTTGTCAGGAACTGATCCACTAAAAATTGAAGAACTTTAATTTTGTTTTCTATTGGTCCATATGGGTAGTCATCCTTTTCCTGATAGGGGAGCACATGTTGGTATTCCGGGTCACTCTCACAATAGGTCCGCACCAGTTCTGGCCATGTCATTCCATCAATAAGATACAACGTAGAATTGATGCTATCTTTTAAGTCAGCAGGACCGAATGCGGTATTAGAGGAATCCTCTTCCCGTAAAATTGCTTTCAACAAAGCAATGTGCATTTCTGCAATTAACGTGCACTGCTCTTGACCAACCACAGCAGCGCAAAAGTCTTCAAATCGGAAAGGTGAAAGTCGTAGAACTGTTCCAAAATTATTCAACACCTCATAAATAGCAATTATGCTCAACAGTTGTTCACTGGGCACCAATAAATCCTCAGAACATTTTGGAATATCAAGAGGAATAATGTCCGTCTCTTCAAATAGCGGTGATCGTGCCCGATGGACCCTTATCTGCTTTCTCCTTCCTGTAAATACAACAGTAGAGAAAAATAATTAAAATTTCTGCAACTTTCCAATGTAACTAGTTAGTCAGTAACAATACTATTACTTCTATATGCCCAAGTTTTCAAATTAATTGCTTCATTTTTCTCCCAGTTTTAATTGTCCTAAAAGCAGTAACATGCTGGTAACCAACTCCACATATGATTTTTGCACCATAAGTTACATTTGGAGAGTCTGTGAACTACTTGGTTGGAGGAGCATTCAACTACTTTGTCCCCACACCATATTTGGATACAGTGGTAACCCGATGCACCCAATATCAGAGGAAGTGGATAAATTGCAATCACAATGCAGATGTAATCAAGAAATAAATTTTTCTTTAAAATCCATATTACTGAAAATAGGCTGCATCTAAATCATACTAAACAGCTACACTTTTGGCAGTTTGGGTTTTGTTATTACCAACAGTGACAGTGTTTAATTTTTTTAATTTGATTAGCTCAAACCCAGCGTTGGAGCGAGTGGAGCGATCTGCTTGAGGACATATTACTTCAGCAATGATAAATCTTCAAATTAGAACATGGATCTACAATGCCCGCCATAATGTTTGGAACAAAGACCCATCATTTATTTATTTTCCTCTGTACTCCACAATTTGAGATTTGTAATAGATTGTAATTTGTAATGTGGTTAAAGTGCACATTGTCAGATTTTAATAAAGGCCATTTTTATACATTTTGGTTTCACCATGTAGAAATTACAGCGGTGTTTATACACAGTCCCCCGTTTCAGGGCACCATAATGTTTGGGACACAAACATGTCATGTAAATGAAAGTAGTCATGTTTAGTATTTTTTTCTTTCCTTTGCATGCAATGACTGCTTGAAGTCTGCGATTCATGGACATCACCAGTTGCTGGAGATACACAAAAAAGCTGGAGAAACTCAGCGGGTGCAGCAGCATCTATGGAGTGAAGGAAATAGGCAACGTTTCGGGCTGAAACCCTTCTATTTCCTTCACTCCATAGATGCTGCTGCACCCGCTGAGTTTCTCCAGCTTTTTTGTGTACCTTCGATTTTCCAGCATCTGCAGATCCTTCTTAAACACCAGTTGCTGGATGTCTTCTCTGGTGATGCTCTGCCAGGCCTGTATTGCAGCCATATTTAGCTTATGCTTGTTTTGGGGGCTAGTCCCCTTCAGTTTTCCCTTCACCATGTAAAAGGCATGCTCAATTAGGTTCAGATCGGGTGATTGACTCGGCCACTCAAGAATTGACAATTTTTTAGCTTTGAAAAACTCCTTTGTTGCTTTAGAAGTATGTTTGGGATCATTATGCTACCACCATCAGCAGCTGTATCATCAATGAAGATAAGTGAGCCAGTACCTTCAGCAGCCACACATGCCCAGGCCATAACACCCCCACCACGGTTTCTTCACAGTTCCCGAGACAGGTTCAGTTCTAAGATAGGTACTATCATACCTGTACTAAGTACCAGTAGGATGACCATGATATCATTCATGGAGTAATAAATTCATACAGTAACATACACAGTCATTACATGGACATGGGCAAGACACTTAAACTTGTGGCAGAGACATGAATGGAATCCTCTGCCCATTCTAGTCAGAAGCCAAAGAAAAAGCAAAGCCATTAAAAACATACAACAATACCTTTTATACAACTGTAAATTATTCCTTTAAGTCTGAGACCCTACCTAAATCATGGAAGAATTTTAAAATAATTGTGATCAAGCAGCTGATGAAACAGAAAATTACAGTTAATTGTGTTTTACTTTTTGTAGTTGCAGTATTTTGCAGAAACCAAATAGGTTATTCATATCTGTGTGTGTGTGTGTGTGTGTGTGTGTGTGTGTGTGTGTGTGTGTGTGTGTGTGTGTGTGTGTGTGTGTGTGTGTGTGTGTGTGTGTGTGTGTGTGTGTGTGTGTGGGCAGGGGGTGTGGGGGGGGGGGGGTGTGTGGGTGGGTGTGTGGGTGTGTAGGGGTGTGTGTGTGTGTGTGTGTGTTTAAATGATGCCATTAAATTGTAACCCGAGTTGTTTTACCCGGCAACTCATTCTTTCTAAAACACATCCCTTGATGAATTGTTAAACTTTGCTCCTTTCCAAGAACGTGATTGGTTTAGTTTGAATAAAGTGCTGCACGAATAGGTTGTTACTAGCATAACTGATAATTTATTGTATTATCGTTTATTGTATATTTATTTGATGTGTTGCATTAATGTGCCTGCAAATCTCCAGTAATTAAAAATATAATTGTTCCAGTCCTGGTGCACATGACAATTAAACACTTTTGGCAAGCCCTGGGTCAAAGACTAAACCTGGATGAAAGACTGAATGGGCAAACAACTCTCGGAATAGTCAAGAGGAAGGTGAGACCCAGGAGTGAGAATGGGTGTAACAGGCATGTTATTGCAGAATACATTATATTGTAATTTAAGCAGACCTACGCCATACCATGTTTCAGAAATGTATAAATACCACAAATTATCGTTGCATTTGTTGCATTTAAAAGAGCAACTTTAATATAGAACAAGACACTTCACAGGAGAACATACATGAAAACTTAAGGGCCTATCCCAATGTACGAGGTAATTCAAGAGTTCTCCCGAGTTTCCCCTGATTCCAACTCCGAGATTTATGGCAATAGCCGCTTGTAGGTACTCGGGGCTCTCGAGGACATTTTTCAACATGTTGAAAAATCTTCACGAGCTTACCGCGTTTCCCGAGTACCTGCCGTTAGCGTTACGAGCCGCTAAGAGACATCCCGAGCTCCGACGTGCCCGCTATGTACATTCTACGTACTTACCACGAGTTTGATTTTTTTTTAATTTTTTTTTTAAACTCGGGAGAGCTCTTGAATTACCTCCTACAGTGGGACAGGCCCTTTACACATAGCCAAAAAAGGAGCGACGAGGAAGGGGAATAAAAATTTGATTTTGTTTCAAGCAGAATGTCAAAGTTTTTAGTTGCGTTATGGTTAACTTCACACACATTTTCTTAGATAAAGTCCAACATGCATCAGCATCATTATCAACATTACTGCTTTCCTTATTTTTATCCAAGCGCAGAATTTATTTCAAAGACCTTATGTTTCCTGTGATTAACTACTCCATTAGTAAACCAAGATCATATTATCTATGCACAACATTATGAGCTTTGTACGTATTTAAGTGGGAATACACTGGTTTGTTGTGGAAAACATTCTTTCACTTGCATCACTATCAACCTAATTCAACACTTAACAGAAGTAGTGCATAAACCTAGCAGAAATTATTGGCTTTCATCACTATACAGAAATATTTTTGTCAATGGAGAAGCACAAGCATCGAGTTCAGTAACCCTGTTCTTGAAGAAGGTAATACCTTGCTTAATATCAGTGCAAACCCAATTTGAACTTTCCTGTGCAGCAAAACCAGATGCTAGCATTTTTTATTAAATATTGTGAAGATTTAAGGTGAAAGCAATAATTGCCAGTCCATTATATTGAAATAAAGATAGATTGCTATCATATGCAAGTTTTGTCCCTTTCCGTGAATTAAAAAAAAACAATATTTTGTTTTAATTTACATCGAATAATGATGTTTTTTGAAAAATTCAGCTCTAAATTAAACACGTTTAATAAACTCCATTAAAATGACTGTGTTATGAGAACCTAAATCCGTCTCACAAGCTCGGTAATGTGGTAATTAATCAGACCAGTAACAACCACAGACTTGCTAACTGGTCCATGTAACAACTGAACTACATCTCCATTTGAAGATCAGCTGTTACCTGTAGCATCATACGCTAATGCACATTATCTTAAAATTAGAGAAAGTGGAAGGGGGAAAAAAGGAAAACTGGAACAAAAATAACTCAGCTCTTCGAATGCGATGCAGCTTTTTCCAACTTGAGTACAATGTCAAAACAAGCAGTCAAGCTTGCCTAAAATGATTGTGGCAACAATAGCATAACCAGTCAGCAGTATGTTTATTCTGACCAGAGCTGCAAGGTTTACTACCACTGAATCAATCACACACAATGTTACAAAAGCTAACCAGAAGAAAAAAAGCAGCCAGTGGCAAATTTCATATGGAATTTAAAGGTTAACTGCTCAATATAGGCATAAGATGATGAACACTCACGATCATTCCACATATTACCAATCAACTATAGCAGTGCATTCGTTCATAAATTGAATACAATTTAACAGATCACTTTGTTCCTTAAAAACGAAGCACATTCCCAAACTTAAAAAAAACAGTAGTCCTGTCAAAGGTACACAAAAAAGCTGGAGAAACTTAGCGGGTGCAGCAGCATCTATGGAGCGAAGGAAATAGGCAACGTTTCGGGCCGAAACTCTTCTTCAGACCGTAGTCCTGTCAATACTGTTTCTTTTAAATGACAAAGTACAGTACCAATTTTCCTGCAACTGGTGGTCCAGAACTCCTTTAATCCAGACAAAATTACGAAACCACATTTAAAATCCCCACCAGAAGTCCCCCCGAAAATGTGGTGCTTCGTCCGGGTGAGGTGGTCGATCTCTACCTGAGACTTCCATGGCCGATCTCTACCCGAGACTTCCATGGCCGATAAGCGGGTTGAATTTGCCCCTTGCTGCCAGGGCTCTGTGACAACGGCACGGCTAGAGCCGGCAGATGTTCCCATAGCAGACTTAGAGATCGACTTTGCAAGCCGGTATCTCAGCCTCTTGGCTACCCAGGTGAATCGTTCCGGTACCGTTCGACTCCTCTCGGGGGCCGTGAACTCTGTTGATCTGGCAAAACAGATAATCCAGAAAGACTCTGAAACCAAGGGTGCCGGAAT
Source organism: Leucoraja erinaceus (assembly GCF_028641065.1). Lineage (NCBI taxonomy): Eukaryota > Metazoa > Chordata > Chondrichthyes > Rajiformes > Rajidae > Leucoraja > Leucoraja erinaceus. The sequence continues at coordinate 8,362,632 of NC_073399.1, read as the reverse complement.
ATCGGTGGTGGACCTGTACTTCCTTATTTTTGTACTAGAAAAGTCTAAAATAACCACCTCTGAAAAAAAACAAAGTGTTGGAATAACTCAACTGTTCAGGCAGCACCTCCAGCATTGTTTCAGACATATCAAGATAACGTTAGGTCTTGAATTCTGCCAAATTCAAACAAATTATACTTTTTTAAACCTTTGATGTCAAATGTTCAAGCGATCTTTGTAGAATATGCAGATAAGCTATTTTCTGATCTTCTGAATCAAACCGAATACTTGTACCAAAGCCATCAGCTCCTCATTTTTCCTGCCCATCCACTTCATTATCAGAAACCTGACCTCTTCCTTACATCTATATTTCTACACCATACTCTCCATCATGTTTTTCCACCAAGAACACAAGACAGTGGGAGCAGGAGTGGTCTGGCCCCTCTGGACCCTGAAACCTATCCTATCATTTAAAATAATCATAACTGATCTGTCCAAGGTCTCAACTCCTTTTCCGTGCCAGCCCTGAAATGCCTAATCTTCAATTGTCTTTTCAGTTTTCAGTCAATCAATAAGCTATTCTTTCTATTCAAATTTTACTGTTAAAAACATAAAGCCATCCAAGGAAAACTTAAACATGGAATACAAATATTTTCACAATTGCATTGGAATAGAAGTTTTATAAGTACTTCATTCAGGTAAAATAATTCAGAGTTTTACATGTGAAAAAAAACTTTTCTTTTGAATGGGTCAGTAAATAAATAGGTATTAATCCTGTCACTTCATATCATTGTCGACTCATTACAAATTATGAATCTGAGCCACATTAAATCGTGTCATAGAGATATTTAAGGGGGACCCACCCCAAACCATAAAAGAGTCTCCTACTTTTCTTTAAATGTCACTGATGATTTTTTTATTATGATTTTCAAAATAAATTTTTTAAAAAGTCTTCTCATTCATTGCTTAGAAAACTCAAGAAAATATGATTTGTTTTAAATATAAACTGCAACCATCAGGTATTTTATGCACATTAATTCTGTTACCTTACTTCATCAGCCTCCCAACCATTTTTGCAAAAATAAATTAATAGCCTTAACAAAAGGATTGTTACATAAAACAATTATGTTCAAAATAGAGAAATTGGTCAACTAGAATTATTTAAAATACTTTTCTACAAATTATTTGCATATATGATATCACCTCTTCAAGTATCTGCATTTCTTCTATCTAACAGGAAATACACTTCTCAATTCATGTCACAGAAGACCGCATTGTAATTACCGTCGCAGACATCAGATCGGCCTTCCTGAGAGCGAACTGAAATAAAGCAACAATCCCAGATGGAAAACCGGGCTGCATCCTTAGAACCTGTGCAGACCAGCTGGCAGGACTATTCACGGACACCTTTAACTTCTCCTTACTCCTTTACTGAGGTTTCCACTTTGAAGACCATTATCATCTCAATAATTCTGACATCCATCAAGATGAACTCCTTCAAGAAGTTGGTCATGGTGCACATCAACTCCCACCTCCGAACAGCCTGAACTTCTGCAAAGGATTTAACCCTGCCATAAAGGTCCTGGAAGACACAATTTTCCTGATCCTGCACTCATCGCATGATAGCAAGGACACTTACATCAGACTGCTATTCATTGGCTATTGTTCTACCTTCAACCACCATAATTCCAACCAAACTACTAGACCTGTGATTCAGCAATCCCTGTGCAGGTGGATCCTATATACACACACACACATACTCACAGAGTTCTACCTGGAACTGCAATCAGATATAGGTTCCCTCAGTGTGATTTTTAAAAAAAAGGATAACTGGCAAACATGCCATCTATCAATGATATGATCTGGATGCTTAAAATAAATCAACTACACTGTAACACCGTTTCTCAAAAACAGAATAAATGAACGGCAGCAGAACAAACATAATTTGGATAGAGCTTTCAAAGCTGTACTGAGAAAGTCTCCATTCAGAGCTAACATATTTCAAGTGATGGCAAACTTAAGCACATGTAAAAATAAATCCAACAATACTATTCAAAGGGTAGAAAGTTCTGTCAATGCCCTTGCCAACAATCATCCCTCTGCTACAACAAATTAGCTGGTCACTTATCTGGAGCACTTGGCTTTGTGCAACTTGGCTACCAGCCCTGTCCCACCCAAGAATTAACTGCATCCAGTTCAAACCTCATTACTAGTTATCCCACCCTCAACGTAACACCTCTATCAAACCAAGATGAATTGAAGAGAGCAGATCAACATAAAATATTTAAAGGCGAGGTGTCAACAGAGATAGATGGTTCATTCAAGGCAGGAGATGCAAGTACTTGGTACTGCCATTGGATCTAATATTATAAATCCAATTCAGACACAATGTTTACATCTATTCCCACTTATATTTAGAAGCATTTACTTGATGAACACTTACATTTCCAACTGCTTTTAAATGCACATCTTACTGGAGTATACTTGGGCTCATCATGTCAATAAGAAAATGAATTAATTGTACAAGATTCTACATTCAGGATTGCTTTTTATAAAACTGGCAGATCAGTTATGAAACCTAGTTCAAAATTTGAGGGACAAACGCTAAAATAATTATCTGGACTGCTACAAGAAAAATCCATTATTTAAATTAATAACTATGCAGCCTAATTGGTGACCTGGATTATGATTTAGCTGTCAGGTCAGAAAACAGATATCTTAATTTTTTTTTAAATCTTCAATAGTTGGTTTATTGTGGGAAAAAAAACTTTCATGAAACAACAGCAATCAATCAAAGTATGTCACATATTTATCAATGTGAAATAAATTTAGGTAACAATACCTACAATTATTTAAGTCACATGCTTGCCAACATATTGGTTATTTTTCCAGTCCAATATTTGAACATTTTCCAGAAATTCAGATTCTGCCCAAAAATGTATAATTCTTTGAAAGTAGTCAAAAGTTGCCAACAAAACACTCAGTAACACAACTCCTCGCATCTTCCATCCTGATCATCCAATACAAAACCACCTACCCAACCTGTTCACCTGCAAAAGTTACTCTGAATATAACTAGTTTAAAACTGATTTCTTAATTTTAAACTTTACTACAACACTACTTTAAAATAAAAGCTTCACCTTATAGACTGTTGACAGAAACTAACTGACCTGATTATCCGATGATCAGATTATTCAGCTTCATCTCTGTAGCGATGTCATTAAAAAAAATTAGGAATCATGGAATAAAACCATGCTGGGTATTAATCCCATGCCGGCAATTAAAACAAGACAAAAAATTACACATTTTGAAAGTTGTGTCCACCATGAAAGGGATCTAGAGGAGGTACAGCCTCGAAAAGGGCATCCAACATCATCAAGGACCTTCACCACACTGGCCACGCTCTCCTTTCACTCCTGCCGTACAGAAGGTGGTATAGGCATCTGAAAACCATGACCTCCAGGTTCTGGGGCAGCTACTTCCCAACAACTATCAGCCTTGAACACTACAAACACCAACTAAATTACAAACCACTAAACTACAAACTGTATTGGTTGCACTAATATTGTTTTTTCTTAATTTACTGAACAATTTTTGTTTATTATGTTATTTACCTATTACTATTATGTTTATAGACCTGTTATGCTGCTGCAAGTAAGAATGTCATTGTTATGTTTTGGTACATTTGACAATTAAACTCTCTTGATGCACTTTAAGTTATTACTAAAAAGTATTGATGGTCAGATAGTTACCAAAAATTAACAAGTGTTTTAGCCTTTCACCAGCTCCATAGGTAGATGAAAAACAATTAGTGCTTTCTTCCAGAATTATAATTTGACCATTGGTAATGAAGATAAATATATTTCAATAAAATGTAATGCTGTTTTTTCCCTACAAAGCATGCCAATACAAATGGTTCCAAAGCTCCAAATCCTCATAGCAATGTCAATGAACTTTAGGTGGTAGGGAGATGGGATAGAAAAGAGAGAAAAGGCAGAGGGGAAAGCCACAGGACCTGAAATACAAAAGAGAGATGAGCTTTTGAAAGAAATAGGAAGGATAAAGTATTCCAAAAGAATGTTCCAAAGAGGAGATACACTACGACTGGGAAATAAGCAGAGGCATGCAAATAATGTATTAATAACATGTAGGTTATAAAAAAAAACTGGAGAAATGCACTCATGTGGAGATAAAATTATGGGCTTTGAAAATAATTAAGTTACTTAAAATAAAAGTAGTGAGTTGCAGGGATGCACTTAATAAATATACAAAACTCTTCACAGAAGAGGACCTCAGCTGACTGCTGAATTAGTTAATGTTTCCAAAGGAAAGCACGTTAGGGAGGAGAGCATTTAAGATAATTCGGAAATGATTTTAGTTCAGATTTTGGTTTCAGTTGCACAAAGTGAACACCATGGAAAAGCAGGCCTGTTGTAGAAGAAGGAACTGTATTTTTGGTGACTAACAATGCAGAAGGGGCAAGCTAACCAATCTTCAAACACAGCTGCACATCGCTAGAATGAAAAGGACAAGAGCTGAGGCCTGTAATATTTAAATATAGGCAAGAATTCAGAATCCCAAAAGACAATTATTTTAAAATAATAATACAAGCATATTGTCAAACAAATTTGTTTTGCAATCCAGTGTAAAATCCATTATTAAAAACTGTAGGTGATCCCAAAGTAAACAACTGATAAGTAGTTATGGTGCACGGATCAACAGAAAACATACTGTGACCTGTTTTGATAACATCAGATTTATTCTGAAGTCAGATCCAACTTACCTTTAATACAACGGAGAAAACATGGGTATTGGGAAAAAAGTTTTTAGTTTAAAAAGTTACCAATTATTTGGAGGTTTTATTATATTAGTAACAAGATTATTTGAAACTGTACTTAACTTTTATTTAAAAAACAAATCTGAACTAATTTCCAAATATTTATGCAGAAATTGATTTATTTTTTAAAAGTATGATGCAAAATATTTGAAAATAATTATCTGTGGCACTATATTTAAAAAATCTAAAACAACTCAAAATTCAAATACGTTTTAATTAATTTTCATTCATAACTATGTCATGATTAAAATATCTGGTTTTGCTCCTGGTTACCAACTTTATTAAAATATTGATATTAATTAACTCCATATTTCAATTGGAAAAATTCCATCAAAGCTGCCATGACTGGAGTCTTGACTTAAAACTTAAAATATTCTCTCGATAAATAAACAGATTACCAAGCTTGCCCATGTTATGATACAATTCCAATCTTCAAATTTCCAGTTTTTGAATATATCCTCTAAATTTTAAGCAAACTTTAAACTACAGCAAAGAGATAGAAACTCAAAATTAAACTGTCAGGATAAAACAAAAAAAAACCCTCAGTATTCTTCCTTTCCCAGATGTCAGAAACATCTGGCCTGTCAAAGTTGTCGCTCTAAACATTATTAATTACCAACCCCTTCCACTCCCAACTTTCTAACAACGCGACAGCAGGTGTACAGCAAGACAAGTTGCCAGTGTACATTATTTTTTGGCACATCCCAATCATTCAACGATGAAAGTTGGAACAAGCTATCCACTATGATCTAACCCATTCAACTTCAGATCACCATGACAGCTAGGTTGGATTAAATTTTCCAACCAAAAAAAACTTGCCACACTTTTGCAAATGTCACTTAATGGCAACTGTTGCATGCATGGTACCAAAGGAGTTTGAGGGCTATGCATCTGCAAGTGCGACTTGCAAACAATGCAACCAGACCTGACGTTTAGCTGATGATCTAACCATATATTTAGGATGGAAGGAAAGCTCCTGTTGATGTTACCTGGAGTACTGCTGTAAGTGCTGTGACTCCTGAAGCTGCTCTCTGTGCAATAGCTCGCATCATCCTCCTCTTCCTCCTCTTCCTCCTCCTCGCTGGCCTGGTGGTAATCCGAATCATGCTCGTCGTCTTGCACCTTCTCTCGCTCATCCTCCTCCTCGTCTTCGTCCTCCTCCGACATCAGGCTCTCGTCGTCCTCCTCGCTCTCGTGGTCGTCGTAGATCACTTTGTTGACGGCCAGCCTGCGGGACCTGCCGCCCTGCCGCACCACCGCCGACCGGGCCTTGCCCCGAGTCGCCGTCTTCCCCCCTCTCGGGGTCCGACTCCCTCTGCCGCCAGCTTCGGCCGATGAATGATTGCCTCTCTTGTCGGCTCCCCTGCCCCTTCCCGTGCCGACGGCCCGGTACCTCAGGCTGCCCGCCGGCCCGCCGCCACCCGCGGCCGGCGAAGCATCGAGCGTCTTGGGCGGCCTACCTCTCCTCCCTCTCATGGCGTTCAATCGGCTTCAGTTAAACCCCCCCCCCTCCTCTCCTCTCACTATTTACCCCCTCTTCCCCCCCTCAGCGGGGACCTTCCCCCACACAATGTTGGGATTTATTATTATTATTATTATTTTTCTCCACAAGTCGGTCCGCGGCCAGCCGGCGGGCGGGAGTGAAGGCGCCGAGCCCCGCGCCCTCTGGATTATTATTATTATTTCTCCTTCTTCTCTCGCTGACTCTTCCCTCTTCCCCCACCCCCTCCTCCCTCCTCCCCCTCTCTCTCTCTCTCTCTCGCCTCCTGCTTCACTCCGATCTTCCGGCATCCATGTTGTTTTCGGGGATCGCCGCCATTTTTGTCAGCCAGTCAACTGGTCACGTGACCGCCTCCCTCGCTCCCCCTCCCCCACCCCCATCCATCCCGGCGCGCGCCCGCGCTCCCCGGGCCGGGGCTCGTGAGTGGTTTGTTGTCGTGTGTCCCAGATAGAACAATGACATTCTTACTTGCAGCAGCGCAACAGAATGTGTAAACATGGTACACTGTAAACAATATAATAAACGAGAACAAAAGTTCAGTGTATATGCATGTGTGTATGTGTATGTATATATATATATATATTATGTGTGTGTACACACACACATTAAGTTCAGTGTATATTCGCGCACACAATATATGTCTGGGACATGACAATAAACCACTCGAGTGATTTATTTTTTATTTTTAAATATATAGGGCCATTGGTTTAGTCTTTTGTGCACTATTATTGTTTTGTGTGTGCGTGTGTATACACATAAAAAACATAATAAAAACATAAAAAAGACAAAACCAATGACCCCAAGTCCACGTAGATCAGAGCCTCCTCAAGGTATAAACACATAATCGGAGGTCGTAGCTTTTAATAGCCTGGTGGTTGCTGGGCGTGCACACCACCATCTCTTGCACACTTAAAAACAATTATTGACAAAAGCATTTTATTTAAACACGGCCGAGTCCGACACCATGCCACGATTGGACGCACGCAGCACACACACACACACACACAGAATTTGCTAAGTTTTTTTTTGCAGTTTTCCTTTGGCTTATATTTTAGTCTGAACAAAGTTTATTTAAAAAAAAATAAAAAATTCTCTGCAAATAAAATGGACGAATAACCACCTGAAAAAAATACTGCAATATTTTCCCCTGCATTTTGTGCAGAATGGTATTTTTCATATTCCTTTCTTTAAAATAAAGTGCGAAATAAAAATAATTGATTTTATTTGTGGTCTGACATTATACGAAACACATTTTGCATTGAATCTGAACGCTTGGGATAAAAACGGAAACTTGTCTCCCTTTTCTTTGCAAGAAACGCGACGAGCGTGTGTGTGCATTTCACGATTGGTTACTTTTGTCTCCAACCGGAGGTAGAGACTGCAGAGAGGAGAGAGAGAGTGGAATAATTTCCGCCCTTCCTCCTGGCGATCTATTCTCAAATATTTTAAAATAAAATAGCTCGCGTTAGTGAGGCGTGAGCCGCCGGGTACTTTAACACTTTATTAGTTCAGACTTTAAGTCAAAAGGGTTGGGAGGCTGGGAGATTGGCGGCAGGAGCCCAGAGCCTATCAACGCACTCGTAACATTTAACCCATGGCAACAGCCAATGTAAAGGTCCCTTCCAGAGAGAAAAAAAGGCAAAAATAAAGCAACAAATTCTGCAAAGGAGACTTTAAATGTTGAAATACTCGAGTCTATTTGTTACACGGTACAATTTTATAGCAGGTAAAATCATTTGCAGCGAGGCCTACCGTGCTTAAACATTTTATCCTCCTTTGTGGACCTTTTAGATACATCCTGGGTGAAAAGTTCATTGGCCACTCGGATACAAAACGTGGGACCAGACCCGATCTCACCGTCCCAATTGCCGAGCCGCATCTAATGTCTGGCCGCTGGACCACCCGCGCCTGAGCTCCCCATCGCCCCGAAACCACAACCGCCCTTCTGCTTCACGCTCCCGGAGTTGAACTTGGTTCATGCATCTACACGAAGAGGGATGTTCAATGCGTCTGTACCAGGAAGGACGTTTTTTTGCCTGGTGGAACAACCTGGAATCAAGGGGAGGCACAAGGAACGGCAGATGTTGGGCATATTGAGCAAAACACAAATTGTTGGGGGTTGTCAGCGGGTCAGGCAGCACCTGTGGAGGGGATGGACAGGTTAGAACCTCGGGACAATGCAAAATCTGGGGTCAGACAGCTCCCCCTCCCCTCCCCATCAACAACACCAGCGAGGAAACAGGCCCTTCGGCCCACCGAGTTCGTACCGACCAGCGACGCCCTCACATTAACACTATCCTACACACATTATGGACAATTTACATATACACCAAGCCAATTAACCAACAAACCCGTACGTCTTTGGAGTGTGGGAGGAAACCAAAGATCTTGGAGAAAACCCACGCGGTCACGGGGAGAACGTACAGACTCCGTACAGACAGCAACCGTAGTCGGGATCGAAGCCGAGTTTCTGGCGCTGCAAGCACTGTAAGGCTCTACCTCTGTGCCACCTTGCCACCCTAGGTTCCTTGGAACCATCTTCAGGGACCTTAAATGGGAGGCCACTATCGACTACACAGTCAAAAAGGCCCAACAGAGGATGTACTTCCTGCGGCAGCTCAGATAACAAAATCTGCCACAGGCAATGATGGCCCAGTTTTATACTGCCATCACAGAGTCCGTCCTCACCTTCTCCATCATGGTTTGGTTTGACGCAGCCACCAAGCACGACATCCGGAAGCTGCAGCAAATCGTTCGATCAGCCGAGAAGGTTGTTGGCGGCAACCTTCCCCCCATTGACGAATTGTACACTGCAAGGGCCAGGAAGCGAGTGGGTAAGATCGTCTCTGACCCCTCTCACCCTGGCCACAAACTCTCTGAAGCACTTCCCTCTGGAAAGCGACTCCAGACTGCCAAAGCCTCCGCCGCAAGATATAAAAACAGCTTTTTCCCACATGAGCAGTAGCTGTACACAACGGGGGGGGGGGGGGGGGGGGGGGGGGGGGGGGGGGGGGGGGGGGGGGGGGGGGGGGGGGGGGGGGGCGATAGGCAGATGGTTGGACAAAGGTGAGAGATGTAAAGGAGACAAAATTGTGCCAGATAAAGAGAGAAGGAGTGAAATGTAACACCAGAGGGAGAGATATAGGTGGAGGAGCTTAGGGAGAATACCGAGGGAGAAAGAATGTATTCACCTGAGGGTTGGCAAATCTAGGAATCTTTCTACCTCTAGGTTGCATTGGCTGAGTTATTCGGGGCCAATGTGCATAATTTTAGGGGGATATTAGTGTATAAACAAAGTATTTTATGGGATTATCAGACAGGAAAGTCAAGACCCAAGATCAGCCCAGTCAAGATCTTGATGAATACAAGAATCATCTGAATGTTTCAGCATGCTGATCCATGATACTGGTATCTGAATTTTTTCAAAAATTACAATTAATGGTTTGTCAGTGTACACACGGTTGATTAATATTTCAAAAAATAAAAAACACCTTCCACATACTATCTGACCATTCCTGCTATTTGTGGAAGTTATCTGCAAATTAGCTACCCCACAATTTCACAAAGTGGTAACAGCCCTTGAAAGGTTGATAAGCACTTTCTGGATGACTATCTGCACACCTTGGCTACGCAAGCAAAGAATTTCACTGTGACTTGTCACATGTGACAATAAAGTATTCAAATCAATAACCAAGTTGGATTTGAAAGGCACAATAAAATTGCAAAGAATAGAGTGCTGGAATAATTCAGCAGGTCAGGCAGCATCTCTGTGGTTAGACACAAAATGCTGAAGTAACTCAGCGGGACAGGCAGCATCTCAGGAGAAAAGTAATAGGCGACGTTTCAGGTTGACACCCTTCATCAGACCAAACTGTGTGGGGGGGTGAACAGGGACAGGCTACATTTCAAGTCAGGACTCTTCTTCAGACTCGTGTCGACATCTCTTTTCTCCAAGTAACTTAATTTAAAACATGGATTTTTAATTTGGTATTTAGTTTACATTTACAAGATTTCAAAAAATTCACCTTAACAAATAAACACTACTGTTTAAAACCAAGCCAAAATCTCTTGAACAAAAACAAAACCTTTATTTCAACAGTGCGAACTCCATCATCAAGTTTGCTGACGACACCACTGTTGTGGGATGTATCACTGATGGGGATGAGTCAGAGTATCGAAGAGAGGTCGAGCAACTGTCCATATGGTGCCAGCGCAATAACCTGGCCCTCAACACCAGCAAAACCAAGGCACTGATTGTGGACTTTGGAAGGAGTAGGATGGGGACCCACAGCCCCGTTTATATCAACGGGTCGATGGTTGAAAGGGTCAAGAACTTCAAATTCCTGGGCGTGCACATCTCTGAAGATCTTTCCTGGTCCGAGAACACTAATGCAATCATCAAGAAAGCTCATCAGCGCTTCTACTTCCTGAGAAGATTACGGAGAGTCGGTTTGTCAAGGAGGACTCTCTCTAACTTCTACAGGTGCACAGTAGAGAGCATGCTGACCAGTTGCATCGTGGCTTGGTATGGCAACTTGAGCGCACTGGAGAGGAAAAGACTAGAAAAAGTAGTAAACACTGCCCAGTCCATCATCGGCTCTGACCTTCCTTCCATCGAGGGGATTTATCGCAGTCGCTGCCTCAAAAAGGCTGGCAGTATCATCAAAGACCACACCATCCTGGCCACACACTCATCTCCCTGCTACCTTCAGGTAGAAGGTACAAAGGCCTGAAGACTGCAACAACCAGGTTCAGGAATAGCTACTTCCCCCCAGCCATCAGGCTATTAAAACCGGCTCGGACAAAAATCTGATTATTAATAACCAATTATCTGTTATTTGCACTTTATCATTTTATTTATTCATGTGTGTATATATTTATATTATAGTATATGGACACATTGATCTGTTTTGTCGTAAATGCCTATGTTCTGTGTGCTGAAGCAAAGCAAGAATTTAATTGTCCTATCAGGGACACATGACAATAAACTCACTTGAACTTGAATAGTACTAGGTTTACATTTAAAATACTGGATTAATAATTCAGCAAGTTTACTCTTCCAAAATAATGCAAATTATACAACAACATAGAAATCTAAATGCAGTTATATTTAAAACAAAATGAAAATGGCAATTGAATTTATTTTTTGAATATATTTATTTAACACCATCATCACCACCATATTAAGGTGAGGAAATTCATCCTTACCTGTTCTAGGCTATAAGTGACTACATTTCAACTCCAACATGATTAGAACATAGAACAGTACAAGAACAGGTCCTTCAGCCCACAATGTCTGTGCCAAATATGATGCCAAGGCCAACTCTTATCTGCCTGCACATAATTGATGTCCCACCATTTCCCTACATATCCATACCCTCATCCAAAAGTCTCTTAACTGCCACTGTCGTATCTGCTTCCACCACCAACCCGGCAGTATGTTCCAGCACACACCACCTTCTGTGTAGAAAACTTGCCCCACACATTTCCTTTGAACTTTGTCCCCTTCACCTATAAAACTATGTCCTCTGGTATTTCATATTCCCATCCTGATAAAAAAAAAGGTTCTGACTGTCTTCCCTGTCTATGCCTCTCATAATTTTATATAGTTCTACCAGGTCTCCTCTCAACCTCCAGTGTTCCAGAGTAAACAATCCAAGTTTGTCCAAACTCTCCCTGTAGTTGATATCCCCTCATGCAGGCACATTCTGGTAAACCACCTCCACAACCTATTGATTGACTATTAGCTACTAACTACTCTCTATATTAACCTAACATGCTCAGCTGGATTATGTGGTATTTACCACTCAAACTAGTGGTTCAGGAAACTGCCCTCATCTCTGGGTCAACTAACCAAGAGCAACAAGCACCAGGCTTGGCGACAATGCCCACATTCTGAGAGTGCTTTTTTAAGAAAGTGCCTCGCAATAGTTTGGTGAATCATAGCAAAATGAGAAGTGGCGGGGACAAACATCTTGTGCTGTAGAGACGTTATCATGCAGCTAAACAGTCCACCCAAGAGCTACAGCAGTGATGGGGATACAATGGCCCTCATTAATACCACTGTGAACAGGGACAGGTGACACTGGGTAACAAGCTGCCCTTCTTAAAGGGAAACAGCCCACAAACAGCAATAATATATATTTAAAATTAAATGAATGAATTAGTGAATAAGTTTATTGGCCAAGTATTCACATACAAGGAATATGCCTTAGTGCTCCGCCCGCAAGTGACAACGACATACAGTGACAGTTAGGAATAACAAATAAAACATTAAATATTAATAATAAAACATTGATTAAACATGTGAATTAAGTAAAATACCAGAGCAAAAGGAGGCTACAGGTTTATGGTTATTGAGTAGAGCTACTAGTCGTGGAAAAGAGCTGTTTTTATGTCTGACTGTGGCAGCTTTGACAGTCTGGAGTCGCCTTCCAGAAGGAAGTGATTCAAAGAGTTTGTGGCCAGGGTGAGAGGGGTCAGAGATGATCTTGCCCGTTTGCTTCCTGGCCCTTGCAGTGTACAGTTCATCACTGGGGGGAAGGTTGCAGCCCATAACCTTAGGGTTTTCACAGACGACACAAATGAATAAACACATGCAAAACAGCAAGGAGCAGTACACTGTGGCAGCCATCGTCGGCGCCAGCAGCCGCAAGCAGTTACACTGCAAGCATTGTTGTTGTTATCAATGTCTCTTTGGCCTGGTCAGCACGATATAGCTGCACCACCAGCACCACCAGCTGGTTGATTCCTCTTCCTTAACCCAATCACCGGTTGACAGGACCAGACAAGAGTAGACCAATGTCATCATCACTCCCTCCCCACCACCACTCATTTGTATCCACCTATCACTCGCCAATCTTTGTCCCACCCCCACCCACCTCTCTTTTCCATCTTTCTTCCCCCCTACTCCATCAGTCTGAAGAAGGGTCCTGACCCGAAATGTCATGCCCATTCCCTCCACAGATGTTGTCTGACTCGCTGAGTCCCTCCAGCACTTTGTGTCTCAAATTGTAGTAATGTTTGTCAGATGAAACCGAGTCTCACTTTGTACTACAGCACTCAGGTGAGCGTACAAAATATCGGGCAGAGAAAGCTGGGTAGTTCCTCAAGCTTTCCCTGGGTTTACAATGTCCAGACATCAGGAACAGATACTTCAATGGTTCTTTAATATCACATGTAGAGGCACACTGAAATTTTTTTTTTTGCATACAGTTCAGTAAAGTAATACCAAAACTAAGCACAATCGCCAATTAGTACCAAATGTATGAATATAGTCCACTGAGACAGTACGCAAGATTTGCCATTTTTAAAGTCCAATCCGGTCCCCACACTCAGTCTCTTGGAGCGGTGCCCGATCCAGGCGAATCCCAGGCTGCAGCAGGGCCTCCAACATTCGCCTCCGTCAGATTCATCCAGCAAACTGCCGTCCCTCTCCTCGTCTTTGTGCCCTGGGGGCGCCTCCTGCAGCCGACTGTGAGCCCCGGTTCTCATACCATCCCTTTGCTCTCATGTCCGCTGTCATCTCGGAGTCCAGAACAAGGGGCCACAGTAAGCCATTTAGAACGGAGATGAGGAAACACTTTTTCTCACAGAGAGTGGTGAGTCTGTGGAATTCTCTGCCTCAGTGGGTGGTAGAGGCAGGTTCTCTGGATATTTTCAAGAGAGAGCTAGATAGAGCTCTTAAAATAGCGGAGTCAGGGGATATGGGGAGAAGGCAGGAACGAGGTACTGATTGGGGATGATCAACCATGATCACATTGAATGGCAGTGCTGGCTCGAAGGGTCGAATGGCCTACTCCTGCACCTATTGTCTATTGTCTATTATCTCCTTGCACCCTCTTCTCCGGTCCTCGGGGGATGAGCAGAGGCCGGACACGGCAGCTTCTCTCTACAGACTGCGGCCCACTGGTGCTTCCTTCAGCCGTGTGGCCCGCCAGTCCATTGTCCGGTGCTACCCTGTTCATGACATCTGCCAGGAGAAAATAAACACTCGGGAATATTCCTCTCATCTGTGGATAGATGCCAACCACAGACCAGGGTTTACATGCAAAAAGATTTAATATACTTATTTACATAATCCATGAAATATAAAACATATAACACTGGAATGCATAAGCTCCTGGGCCCCAATGGATGTGAGTTGACTGTTCTTAATAAGAACCTTCTTTGAATGTAAACAGAAAATCTTTGAGTGAAAAGCTTGCTTTCCCTTCCAGGCACACCTTTGGTAACAGGCCCTACAACAATTAACCACAACAAGAGGGTAGTCCCGAACTACTATCTACCACATTGGAGACCCTCAGGCTATCTTTTATCTGACTTTACTGTACGGGCTTCATTTTGCACTAAACATTATTCCCTTATCATGTGTCTGTACACTATGACTAGCTCGATTGTAATCATGTATTGTCTTTCCGCTGACTAGTTAGCACGCAACAAAAGCTTTTCACTGCACCTTGCTACACGTGACAATAAACAAAACTACATTTCAGAAATTATTTCTGTTCAAATCATAAAGTGCTGGAGAAACCCAGAGGGTCAGGCAGCATCTGGAAATGAACAGTCGACGCTTCTGATCGGGACCTTTCTTCCTTGTTTTCCAATTGAATTTAAGTTTCTTTCATGTTTATGTTTATTATTGTCAAGTGACCGAGCTTTGTTTTGCATGCTATCAAAACAGATCGGATATACATAAATAGATACAATCAGTTCAAATGCAAATACGATAGAGCAAAGGGGAAGATACTGAGTATAGAATGTAGTTCTCAGCAGTGTGGCGCATCAGTTCGTTAGACAAAGTCCCATGCCCGCAGTGGGGTAGAGGTGAATCGGACAGCACCCTAACTTATGAATGAAATTCATTGAAATTGAATCTGAATCTGAATTCATTAGCCTGATAACAGAGAACCTGTGGAACTTCATCAGTCACACGATCACCTGTCAAACATTATCCATTACCTCCTGCCACTGACCACAGTTGGATCCAATGTAATGCGTTCCTTGGGTCTGTTGGGCTTTCATTTTATTGGTCAATCTGCCATGTGGAACCTTGTTGAAATACACATAGACTTGTTTGATCACATCTGCCCTCCATCTTACCTCCTCAAAGGTTTTCAATGAATTTGGTCAGCCATATCTCATAAATACTTCCCAGCTGTATTGTCATAAATACTTGTTGACTATAAATGCTTAATCTGTATCTTGCTAAATAAAAGTTTATTTATATCCCAGAATAGATTCCATTAATTTTCCCATCACTTACATCGCACTAACTGGACGATAATAACTTGATTTTATAGGCCCACTCGTCCCTGTAGATGATTTAAAAGTGATGGAAAGATGGCGTGAAAATCGCTCTCTTTAACAGACTGAAATAGAGTTCATTTGTACCTGGCGATTAAACCATTTTGAAGAATGCAGAACCTCTTAATACTTTCTTACTATGTTTATCGAACCCACATCCTCCACCTCAACAAACGGGTTGTTTGGTCTTTACTGGGCCCCACTCTGCCCTTAATTATCTTATTCCTTATGTACCGAATCCTAGGGTCCCGACCCGTTATGTCTGTCCATTTCCTCCATGGATGCTGCCTGACCCGCATTTCCCCCAGATCCCTGCACCCGTCGTTTCTCGTGTCTCCAACATCCAGTGTCTGTCAGCTTCGGTCACTGGATGGCGGGCGATTAAAAAAACACAATGTCCGGGGATGTTGAGAGTTTTATGAATTTATGATTGCTTTTGTTTTCCTGTTCACAATTTGAAAAAGATAAATACACCTTTCCAAATATAGCTACCACAAATTGAATCGGTTGCTACAATGTGAGTAGAATTGGGAGTGAGTAAGAAGACATTGAACGCAGTGGGTAGACACAGAATGCTGGAGCAACTCAGCGGGACAGGCAGCATCTCTAGAGAGACGGAATGGGTCTGAAGTGTATAGAAGGGTCTTGACACGAAACTTCACCTTTTCTTCTCTCTGGTGGCGCTGCCTGTCCCGCTGAGTTACTCCAGCATTTTGTGTCTACGGTGTAAACCAGCAGCTGGAGTTCCTTCTTACACATTGGACAAACATTGCTGGGCGGGGCTCTGGGACATCCAGTTGTACCGCCGGCGGGACTGTCCGCATGAATGAGGCGGCGGCCGGCACTGAGTGACCGGGGGTGACCCCGTTTGTAACATTGGCTCTCGCGTGCCGGAAATGGAACACTATGTATCGCAACGTTCTGAGGCTACAATAAATGGCAACTGCACGTTCTACCCATCGGTAGTCGTGGCCGAGTGGTTAAGGCGATGGACTAGAAATCCATTGGGGTCTCCCCGCGCAGGTTCGAATCCTGCCGACTACGGGCTGTTTTTTTCAAACATTTTTATTTTCACGTCTACGTCCATTTACCGTGAATATTATTTTCACGTCTGCGTTCATTTTCGTGAAACGAAAACAAAAATCAGGAGTTAGAAACCAGAAACCCACTGGGGTCTCCCGACGTACGCTCGAATCCTGCAGACTACGGGTTTGTTTATTTCGAAAGTGGTAATATATATATTTACGAACGGGCTACCTTGTCATTTTTTAACGCATCTAAAACGAAATTCAAAAAAACACGTCAGCGTTTTATGTGACGAAACTGCGGACTTTGCGGAGCTTATTACTTGTTTAAGTTCAGTGGTATACAAAACCCAATTGCAGTTGTTGATTGTATCTGGTTTATATTGGCAGAAGTGTAACGTAATTCTTTCAACCCACCATATTAGACTTGATGCATCACGAATTTATCTGCAATAAAAGGAGAATGCTGGCATCACTGAGCAGACTAGACCCCAATTACCCCGCAGTCAACAGATTCAGATTCAATTTTAATTTTAATTGTCATTGTTTTAGTACTCGCATCTGAAATGAACTTTAATAATTGTCTTATTGGCAGTCACCAAGATTCAAAGTGCCTGTTCCTCGACCTAACGGATACACGCAAAGGGGGCAGTCCATAAGCTGGCTTCAAACACTGCGTTTTATGGATAACCCACTGAGATGCTTCAAAACTGCACAGTACAATGAGGACTGCCCCCTATCTGGAGGATGCTCTTGATAATAGAAGTTCACCAGGATCTGAACAGATGGACCTACTTCAGTTCCTCATGAAAAGAGACTACGATCAAACGTGTGGGTCCAAGAGAGGTTATACCTGAAAGAAACCCCACCTCCGTCCCGTATGTGGGTGTTGTTGATTGTGGATTCTGGTTTATATCCTGGCAGAAGTGTAACGTAATGCTCTTTCCCTGTACCCACCATATTAGACCAATGATGCATCACGAATTGTATCTGCAATAAAAGGGAGTAATGCTGGCCCTGTGGAACGCCGGTGTCAAGAGGTGTGCTGAGCCTCACAGACTAGACCCCAATTGCACCCGCAGTCAACAGATGGTATAATGATGAATGAGCAGTAATCGAGACCAGCATTCTTACGTAAGTAGGTAGTTGCCTCAGAGGCTAAAGTCAATTGGACTAAAAATGGACAAAGCAAGTCAGTAGTCTTTTGTTTTTGTGTAGGAAGGAACTGCAGATGCTGGTTTATATCGAAGACACAAAAAGCTGGATTAACTCAGCGGGCCAGGCAGTATCTCTGGAGAATATGGATGTGACGATCCTAGCTACTAGTCAGATCATCCCATCTCCACCTCTTTCTGCTTTCCAGAGACCGTTCCATTTGCAACTCCCTGGTCAGTTCGTCACTTCACAACCAAACCACCCCTCCCCAGGTACTTTCCCATGCAACAGCAGGAGATGCAACACCTGTCCCCCCTTATTCTGTCCAATGACCCGACAGTCTTTTCAGGTGAGGCAGAGGTTCACTTGCACCTCCTCCAACCTTATCTACTTTATACACTGTTCCAGGTGCGGACTCCTGTATATGGGCTAGACCAAGCGCAGGATCAGCTATCGCTTCGCTGGAGACCTTCGCTCAGTCTGCCTAAACCTACCTGATCTCCCGGTTGAGTATGTGGAATTCTCTGCTTCAGAGGGCAGTGGAGGCGGGTTCTCTGGATGATTTCAAGAGAGAGCTAGATAGGGCTCTTAAAAATAGCGGAGTCAAGGGATATGGGGAGAAGGCAGGAACGAGGTACTGATTGGGGATGATCAGTACTCGTTCATCACTTCGAGATGTTTCCAAGCTGCAGTGAAGGATTGCATTGATATTGTTATCAAACTTCCGAATGGCCCTTTCATTAACTAGAGTACAATCCTGATTCTCCAACCTATCTCATTGTGATATTGTCTCTGGAATTGTTTTGCAACAAGGCTGAGAACTATATTCTGCACTCTGTTTATAACGAACTGCAGATGCTGGAAAAATCGAAGGTAGACAAAAAGCTGGAGAAACTGCACTCCAATATCTTTTTCTTTGCTCCACCTATTGTGCACGTGTTTGGTTTGATTGTATTCATGTACAGTTTTTTCTGATTCGATTGGATAGATCACAACACTTATATTCACTAGAATTTAGATAGATGAGAGGGGATCTTATAGAAACAAATACAATTCTTAAGGGATTGGACAGGCTAGCTGCAGGAAAAATGTTCCAAATGTTGGGGGGAGTCCAGAACCAGGGGTCACAGATTAAGAATAAAGGGTAGGCCAATTAGGACTGAGATGAGGACAGTGAGATGAGGAAAAACTTTTGAAAGAGAGTTATGAATCTGTGGAATTCTCTGCCACAGAAGGCAGTGGAGGCCAATTCACCGGATGTTTTCAAGTTAGATATAGCTCATAGGGTTAACGGAATAAAGGGATATGGGAAGAAAGCAGGAACGGGGTACTGATTTTAGATGATCAGCCATGATCATATTGAATGATGGCTCGAAGGGCGGAATGGCCTCCTCCTGCACCTATTTTCTACGTTACCAAAGGCTTTTCACGATACCGCATGACAATAATAAACCTAAAAACATGCATGGTCATAAAAATGAGGCCCAAACATTTGAGAAATAGATCAGCAACCAACAAATAAAAACAGAAACAGGCGTACACAAAGTAGAATTTTAATTCCAAGTGTAATAAAAGAAAGTTAATTTTCGCACCATAAATACTCAAAACAAGTAAATTACATTTCTTTGAAAAGTTTGTACATAGCTAAAAAATTTCTATCACTTCAATGGAATACAGTCCATCGTTTTGTGGTTGCAGCTGATGGAGCTTCTGTAGACTTCCCTCAATCTTGTTTAACTCAGAGTAGAACCTCACCTGTCAGAGAGAGAAGTTAAATGTTAGGAAATTATCAACCATCAGCAATTCTAGCATGCGACATACAATCACTTTTATACTGGGGGGATCTGCTTTTCATTACAAGTACCTAATTTTCCCTCTTGCTACCATTTCTAAACTTTGACCATTCTAACATCACATCCATGGAACTAAACTATGGGTTGTCAGACACATCTTCAATTTCCAAGACAAACAAAAAGGTCTGAAATAGTTCACTGCAAATATGGAGACATGAGAGCACAGCAAAGCTCTCAAAGTAATCTATGCAACATAAAATTGTCCTCAACTTCTATAAAAAGCATACCATTGACTGAGTTAAAGTGTTGAAATGGAGTGGCATGAAATTAAAATACTATGGAATACACAAGGATGAAGACAGTCATTGATAAATATCTTTTGCAACGAACTACAAATACGTTAAATAAATTACCAGTTGTTTAGTTTAGTTTAGAGATGCAGCATGGAAACAAGCTCATCAGACCACCATGCCCATGTTGACCATGGTTCACAGTAGGTCTATGTTATCCCACTTTCACATCTAAGGCTGACGAACTAGGGGCATTTTACAGAAGCCAATTAACCTACAAACCCGCATGCCTTTGGAATTTGGGAGGAAACCCACGTGGTCACTGGGAGAACACAAACTACACAGAATCCTGACATCCAAAGTCAGGATTTCAACCAGAGTCTCTGGCACTACCAGCTACTTTGTCACAGAAGTGGAAAAAATATTCTATAAGGGAAAGGAAATATGTTGAGATATTTATTGGAATAAAGTTCAGTTAAACATTCACAGCAATTGTACAAATACACAAGACCACAGAGGCAGGTTTACCTGCAGAGATGGAGTTTAAACATTTACATACAATTTGTTGCTTTAGCCATCCAGCAATAGAAAATTAGTAAAGAACAGTGTTGAGTTTACAAGGCTAACAAAACATGTGCTGAGAGTTTTCCATTAGAACAAGGGAGGAGGAGGGCAAGGTGATAGGCTCTTCAAGAGCTTTATTATGGTAACAATTAAGTATCTCCCCACCTGGTCAAAAACCCAAAATGTTATAAAAATTAAGGAGAAAGGTTAAAACAAACGTCAAACTTTCTTCCTCAGCAGTTGTTGAAATAGTCTGTTATTCTTTCCTAATTGAGTAGCTGCTGCAGTGACTGAGATCTGTACATGGAGTGAACAGGAAAGTGTGATTCCTTTTAGAGGCGTCTTTTACCCAGAGTAGGGGAATCAAGAATCAGAAGGTGCAGGTTTATGATGAGCGGGGAAAGATTTAATAGGAACCGAGGGCAACATTTGGTGGTTATATGGGCAGGTAGCTCAGGCAGGTACTGTAACAATATTTAAAAAGGCATTTGGACAGGCACATGGATAGAAAAGGTTTAGAGGGATATGGGCCAAATGTAGGCAGATGGGACTAGGTCTAGATGGGGCATCTTGGTTGGCATGGGCAAGATGGACCGAAGGGCATGACTGTACGACTAACCTGGGACAAATTTTACCACGAGGGGATAAATTTCACCTAGCCAGGGGGTAAATTTGTTGATTCTGGATTTATTAAAAACAGTATTTTTAAATTTC
The DNA here is from genome assembly GCF_028641065.1 of Leucoraja erinaceus. Lineage (NCBI taxonomy): Eukaryota > Metazoa > Chordata > Chondrichthyes > Rajiformes > Rajidae > Leucoraja > Leucoraja erinaceus. The sequence continues at coordinate 8,341,468 of NC_073399.1, read as the reverse complement.
CCCTTTGTCGGTTGCTTTATTGTGTTTGCGGAAGTGTAAACTCAAATTAATGAACAAAACAGGGTCGAAAAGTTGCCGGGGGGTAAACGGGATGAAAAAGGTTGGGAACCCCTGCACTAATTCATATCTAACATTCCAACCCACTGGACACTGCCAAGACATTTCTTGGGACAAAACTGGTACAAGTGAGCATTAATGAGCAGGTGAGCACAGCAACAAATAACAATAAGGATTACTCATCACTCCACAATCAAGCACTCAGAAAAAATAATGACTTGCACCAGAGGTCAATGTAACTTCAACCAATCCATGTATCATACCTGGGATCTGATGAACCTGTTAAAATGATCAAGCAACCCGTGTGCCTCTGACATCATTACCAACACCATGAAGTGAGCATCCAGCAATAGATTGATCCAGTCCAAGACCTGAAATAATTGTCTAAATGTCAGTAACTGTTCATCACTACAAAACACTTGTAATAATTGCTTCGCTCCATAGATGCTGCCTCACCCGCTGAGTTTCTCCAGCTTTGTCTACCTTGTAATTAATAGCCATCGTTATATTAAGCATTCTTGGGCATAATTGTTCTCCAGGAGCCAATGGAATAGGTGAAACTGAAGCATTCAAATGACAATTGGACAAGCAGGATGGTGAATCTGTGGTACTCATTGGCACAGAGAGCTGTGGAGGCCAAGTCAATAGATATTTTTGAGGTAGAGATGGATAGATTTTTGATTACTTCGGGTGTCAGGGGTTATGGGGACAAGGCAGGATAATGGACTTAAGAGGGAGAGATAGATCAGCCATGATTGAATGGTGGAGTAGACTTGATGGGCCAAACGGCCTAATTCTGTCCCTGTCACATGAACAATTTTATTCCTAATGCGTTTCTTATAAGACTAGTATGTGGAGTGGTTGAGGTGAATAGTCTTAGTGTATTTAAGGGGAAGATGAATAAGATGCATAGTGGGAGGCCATTAGTGGGTTTTTCACACTTCCCAGTTAAGTTTAGTGTTTGTTAGTGTGATTTACAAATGTGATAAAACTTCTGCCTCCAACAGCCTTTCAGAGTGACTTCAGTAATGGTAAATAATTGAATTGTCATTAAAACCCACCCGGTACACAAGATCTGCCATTTCTTGAACAACGTGGTTTGTGTGCGTCAAATCCACTGTCCACTGCAATGTGGTTACCTCAGTTGGCTGCTGAACTGATCAGAAAACCCTTCATTATAAGCAGCAATCAGGAGAGTCAATAATTGGGGACATTGCCAACAACACCCATCGCTCAGGAATAGATTTAAAGAATTCAAGGAATTTAAGAAATTATTGATTACAAATCAAAACACTGTGAGCTCAGGTCATTCTAAAACAATCTGAACATTCACTCATTTATAATTGCATCTGAATGCAGAGTGCAATGCAGGGTGTTTTTTTTTTAACATACCTGACTGACTGTGGGGATCCTGTCTCCTGGAAGCACTGTATTGACAGTTTGACACTGTTTCAGGTATAGATACTGTAGGTACTGGAGAAACAACTGGGAATAGGGAAAATAAACATCACAATCAGGCAACATTCACTGAGACGGATAATCGGCTTAAGGATAGGCAAATCCAGCTCGTAATGTGAAGTGGTGCCTGCATTAGAATCCAATGACTTATAGCCCTGTCCCACTGTACGAGTTCCTTCAAGAGTTCTCCCGAGTTTGCCCTGATTCGAACTTGGAGATTTACGGTAATGGCCACTTATAGGTACTCGGGGCTCGTGGACATTTTCAACACGTTGAAAAATCTTCCCGAGTCTTCCCGAGCTTACCGTGTTTCCCCAGTACCTGCCGTTAGCGCTACGAGCCGCTAAGAGACGTCCCCGAGCTCCGACGTACCCGCTACGTTCATTCTACATGCTTACCACGAGTTTGATTTTTTTTTTCTAAACTCAGAAGAGCACTTGAATGAACCCGTACAGTGCGACAGGGCTTTTAAACACTTTGAGCATGAAGAGCTTCTCGTCTTCAGTACGTACTTTAACACTTCCATTTATGCCCAGTCAGTCCAACTTTTCGATTTAAATTTATTGAAGATACATTATGGAAACCAACCCCTTGCCCCAATGAGTCCACAATGACTATCAATCACCCGTTCACGCTAGTTCGATATTATCCCACTTTCACATCCAGAGCCTACACACTAGGGGCAATTTACAGAGGCCAATTAGCCTACAAACCCACATGTCATTGGTATGAGGGAGGAAATCAGAGCATCCAGAGGAAATCCACGTGGTTATAGGGGAAATATGCAAAATCCACACAAACAGCACCCGAGGTCAGAATTGGACGCAGATCTCTGCCGCCGAGGCAGCAACTCTACTACTGTGCCACAAAAAACAGGACTGGCGCTGCATCTTTGTCTTGGATCGTCATCCAAGCAAGAGACTATAAAAATGTTGCGGGAGATGCTAATGGCTGCTCGATTAACCACAGCCTAATCTGGTCTCATCTCACAATCACAGTCCCTAAATGCAATGGCAAGAGACAGATTTGTGAAATAAAATCAATGTTGGAAGGTCTACAAATACAAAGTTCTTCATGATCGGTGTCGCATAGATAACTGGAGCTGCTGAGTGCCCAGAGTACAGATTGCCGTTCACCGAGTTGGCATCTGTGAAAACCTGCAACTAGTTTGACAGGAATAACCAGAAGATTGAGTCATTAATTAATCACCAACATTAAATTCTCTTGGATTGGAAACACCACATCTTATGGGGGAAAAAATAATCAGATCTACATGTTTCTGAAGGCACAAGACCAAAGGATGGATGGAGGGTGGGAAGAGAACAGGAGATCCCAGCAACTAGCAAAGAGTAACGGCATATGTAAATGCATCAATGCTCTCAAGGCCATCAACAGTACAAACACCTATTGGCCAACCCCAATGACAGCCAAGAAAGGCGGAGGGCTTATCAAGAACTGTGTCAGTCAATGCCTGCTGGAAGAACAATTTGGAGGAAGTCTTGATGACGAGGACTTGAATGCGGGTGCACTTGATGCCAACTCACAGGGTTCTATCTCGTACAATCTCGGCACACATTTCATGGAGATAGACCTCAACACAAATAACATTTATTCTATCCTCCAGCATCTGCAGCCCATGTCAAGGTCATTCCGATCTCAGCTGCCATTCTACCACATTATTTCACTTACCAAGGATGGCAAATTTACCAGCTTATGATTCAACCTGCAGGCGGCACTTACCATCACTTGAGGAGCAGAAAGGTCTTTGAGGGGAGGCAAAAGGAAGGTTTCACTGTACGAGGACAGCAGAATTTCATTCCTGTGCACTGCGGTTAAGGTAAACTTTGTACAAATATTACTTATGTTCCACATACACGATTTCAAAGGTTTCTGCATAGCTCCTCAGATATAACCAAGAGGTCTTGTGATGGCAATCATCTCCGATCCCACATTTTAGTTCAGGAACATCATGTGGAAATTCAGCTTCAGAGTATTGAGTGACAAGGAACTGCTCACCATATTGATTCTTATTCAGCACAGCTTCCTTTGTCCTGGTTAATGCAGCAAGAAACGCGTCTCTGTCTAGAAGCATCCAAATAATCCAGTGTCCACACCCCCACCATTTAATGATTGAGAACACTGAATTATTTGTTTCTCCTCTTGGCTGGGATAAGTTTGGGGAGAAATTGAGGGAGGTCCAAATAAAAGATGAACAATTATCAGCCATTTTTTGTTGACAATTTTTCCACCTGACTTATAGATAGAAACCAACCACTTCATTTTTACTTGTTTCCATTTTAGGAATGATTCCAAATTTAAGATGCAATAACTGAACAGGTTTTAGCACGTCATCAAATTCCACAAGTAGCAAGGTAAATGCAAAGTGCTGCAGGAACTCAGTGGGTCAGGCTGGAACTATGGAGGGAATGGACAGGCAACCTTTTGGGTCAGGAACCTTCTTTAAACTGGAGAAAAGTCCCAGCCCTAAACATCTCCTGTCCATTCCCTCCACAAACGTTGGGTTCCTCCCGTACTTTGTGTTTTACTTAAGATTCCAGCAGCTGCAGTTCCTCGTGCCAAACTGGTCACTTCCTCTTTGGCCCCAACTGGACAGTGCAAAGGATACAACAGAGCTGCCTTTTTTGGACCAACCGGGCACACGGAATTGACATCAAACTCCCAAGAACCCTGGGCTTGTTTCTCAGCGGGAGCATCGCTGCTCTCCTCTTCCACGGGAATTGAACTGAAGCCATTTTCTACAATCTCCATGTTCTGTCCTGGTTTCGAGGAACTCTGATCTAATTCCATATACGAAGCCACACTGCCCAAATCCACAATGACCTTTTCCAGATCTGCTTCACTGGCGCTGAGGGAGAATTAAAAGCAAAATGCTTCAGTGATCTTTAAATAGCTTTTGTAGGAAAACAAAGAAACAGCAAAAGTACCAAACTAAAATAGTTTTCACAAGCTGATAATATAGATTTCCTAGGCACTCTCTGGTCTGAGCACATGGTTGGCACAAAGACTAAATAGTATTTCCCATTAATACAAACTGAACCTAGCTCCTTGTACTAAAAACAAACTAAGCCTGAAGACTATGTTCATAACGACAGCAATAAAATAGACACACACAGACCCATATTTTAAAGCAGGTGATGACACAGCAAGCTTTTTTTCTGGTATCAAAAAATTTGTCGCCATTTGAGCTTTAACAAGCTCAGCTGTATAACTGACTTCATGGCTTTGCGAGTGGGAGATCGTGTCTCACAAATCTGATAAGAGCTTTTAAAGAAGTGGTTTTGTGAAGGGGAGATCTTCCCTGACGAATCTGCTGGAATTCTTTGAAGAAGTAAAAAGTAGGGCAGACAAAGGAGAGCCAGTGGATGTTGTTTACCTAGATTCTCAGAAAGCCTTTGAGAAGGTGCCACACGTGAGGCTGCTATGGAAGATAAGAACCCATATTATCAAAGGGCAGAAGGCAAAGAGTGGCAATAAGGAAGGCTTTTTTTGGATGTCTGCCAATAACTAGCGGAGTTTTGCAGGGGTCAGTGCTGGGGCCGCTTCTCTTCACATTGTATATTGATGATTTGGATGAGGGGATTGAAGGCATCATGGCCACGTTTGCGGATGTTACAAAAATAACTGGAGGGACTCGGCAGAAGGACGTACAGGTTGTAGAGTGGGCAGAGAAGTGGCAGATGGAATATAGTGTAGCACAGTGTGGAGTCATGCATTTTGGTAGTTGGAATAAAGGCATAGACTATTTTCTAAATGGGGACAGAATTCAGAAATAGGAGGTGCAAAAGGACTTGGGAGTGCAGGTTTCCCAAAACGTTAATCTGCAAGTCGAATCGGGCACCATATCGAGGATGTGCTGGCCTTGGAGAGGGTCCAGAGGAGGTTTACAAGAATGATCCCAGGAATGAGAGGGTTAACATAAGATGAGCATTTAATGGCTCTGGGCCTGTACTCGCTGGAGTTCAGAAGAATGAGGGGGACCTCATAGAAACTTACTGAATATGAAAGGCTTGTATAGAGTGAATGTAGAGAGGATGTTTCCACTCGTGGGAGAGTCTAAGACTAGAAGTCATAACCTCAGAATTGAAGGTCATTCTTTTAGGAAGGAGATGAGAAGAAATTTCTTTAGTCTGCGGTTGGTGAATCTGTGGAATTCTTTGCCACAGAAGGCTGTGGAGGCAAAGTCAGTGGATATTTTTCAAGCAAAGATTGTTCGTACAGGTGTCTGGAGTTATGGGGAGAAGGCAGGAGAATGGGGTTAGGAGGGAGATAGATCAGACATGATTGAATGGCAGAGTAGACTTCACGGCCAAATGGACTAATTCTGTTCCTATCACTTATGACCTAGTCCATAGAGGACCTATAAGAGCAAGGCAGTGAACGTTGTCTGTATGGACTTCAGCAAAGCCATTCTCAAGGCCCCACATGGGAGACTAGTCCTGACGGTTAGATTAGATGGACTCCAAGGTGAGCTAGCTGATTGGATTCAAAATTTGCTTGGAGGAAGGAATCAAAGGGTGGTTCTGGAGGGTTGTTTTTTTCTGATTGGAAACCTGTGATCAGTGGGTCAGTGCTGGGCCCACTGATCTTTGTTATACACATTAATCTAGGTTTACCACAATGTCTAGATTAGTGGGGGGTGGGGGGGTGGGTGGGTTGGGGGCTGGGTGGGAAGGTGCTGGTGCAAGGAATTTAGAAGGATGAGAGGATATCTCATTGAAACATATAAGACTGTTAAGGGTTTGGACACGCTAGAGGCAGGAAACATGTTCCCGATGTTGGGGGAGCTCAGAACCAGGGGCCACAGTTTAAGAATAAGGAGTAAGCCATTTATAACGGAGACGAGGAAACACTTTTTCTCACAGAGAGTTGTGAGTCTGTGGAATTCTCTGCATCAGAGGGCGGTGGAGGCAGGTTCTCTGAATGCTTTCAAGAGAGAGCTAAAAATAGCGGAATCAGGGGATATGGGGAGGAGGCAGGAACGGGGTACTGATTGGGGATGATCAGCCATGATCACATTAAATGTCAGTGCTGGCTCGAAGGGCCAAATGGCCTACTCCTGCACCTATTGTCTATTGGAATGGCTCTGGATACCAAATGCATGGGTGAAGGAACATGTATGTAAAATCCACTATAATCAAAGCCATTAAATTTGCTTTTAAATCACAGAACAATATAGCACAGGAACCTTCAGCCAAAGTAGTAAAATGCAGAACATAATGCTAAATTGTACTAATCCAGCAATTTACTGGTTAAAAACTTGCATCCTGTATTTTCACTCTGCAAGATGCCACATGTTAATAATTACCTGAGGAAGAACTTTAAACAGGCACAAAGGACAGTCTCGGGGATATCAGGGAACTGTTGAAGGCAAAGCTGCAACAGGTAATAGTCTGCTTTATCCAAGGCAACTGCTATCACGTCTGGACACAAGCTGGAAAACAATGGAAACATTTAAATCCAAAACTCCTCACAAAAAGCTGTTTTTCTTTAAGCTGCTCTTTATTCTTTTATTTAGCTTTAGCTGCTCCAATGGATATCAGAATGTACCGAGCACTGTAGAATGATGGTTTTACAGGGCCCAACATCTGCTGAATATTGAGAGTAAAGACCTTTCTTCCGGATAAAATTGGCAAAACCAAAATGAATACCCATTGCTAGTAGGAAGATCAGAACTACAAATTTTCAGGCAGGGATGTAGATACAGCTTTCTCTTTGTAGGTGGATCAGCCCTGACAGCACAGAAACCTCAAGTGATAGAAGAACCAGAGGAAAGACTAGAGGTTTTGCAAAAGGCAATGCAAGCTGCAATCAGGAACTTAGTACCTGAAAGGATGGTGGAAGCATACTGAATTTAGAAAATGGAAACGATTAGAAATTATTTCTAACAAACATCCCTTAATTTGTGCATCAATTCAATACCGTTCATTTTCTTTCAAGCGTTTCTTTAAAACAGTTGAAACTAGTGTTAAGGCAGAAATTAATCACTGAATTCTCCTGTTCAGCAATGTGGAATGTACGAGAGCCTCTCGACAGACATTTTCAGCATTTTTTGGCAAAAATGAGTTTGGCATCTTCTCTGCCACGAATAGCGAGGGCCAAGTGGGAAGTAGAAGCAGAAACTAAAGTTTAGTATCACAATTAGCTCTTTATAGTAAATAAGGGAACCATATACGAGGTGAACTGTTAGTTCTGAAAGAGGTAATACTTTGTGTTTTGGAGGTGTAACGGTATTTTCTCACCTGTAAGAAAGTGCGCGTGTCTGTAAAAGCTTCACGAGTACACTCTGGGGATAGAACTTGTTCTGTGCCATACACCTGCTGACCAAGATGGTAGCAATCTGTGCGATCATTAGCTGTGCATTGGTTTCCAGCGGGTTACTTAGCAACAGTGTCAGCTGCTCATCTATTTTCTCATTTGTACCAGTCTGTGAAAGGATATACAATAAATTACAGTGGCCCTTGACAAACAAATACCTACACACAACTTGCACAATTCTCAATCAGGGTAACACTGCAGTGCCTACACCAAAGCAGGGAGGTAGGCCAAAAGTATGGACTGAATGTGACGTTGAAATCAGAATTGAACAATAAGCAAATTATTTGTTATCAAGTACATCCCATCCCTGCAAAAGCTGTGCCATTTAATAGCAAGGAGTCTTAATTCTGTATTTAAGGCACCTGATTTTATTTTATGTTGAACTGCTTATGTTTATGTTGTGATTCTCAATTTAAAGTGATTACTATTTTACACACTCAAAAACTGTTCATAAAACAATTGTGGAAGATGACTGATTCACCTCTTAATAAAACCAGAAAAATATATTTTTGGAAAATCTACTACAGTTAATCCGAGTGTAATAATTTCAAACACAAAGCAATAAATAACCTTTACAAGTTGCTGCAATGGTTGAATACAATAAGCAGGTTTCCAATATCAATGAAGTATCCAAATTAGTCGCATCAGTCAATGAAAGACTTTATGTAAAGAAATAACTGGAGAAGTTTTTTTTTGTAGCAATAACGACTGGAAGGGTTTAATTGAGGAAGGTTTTAAGTCTTAATGCTTGAACACATTCTCTCTTTAGATATTTAGTTTACCTTAATCTCCGTCAGATCCAGAGCGCGAGGTTGCGACTGGGTGCTCACATTCTGACGTTTTCTGCTTCGCAGCTGCAAAAGAAAATAGGGTCTAATATCATCTTCACATAGACAACCTCAAAATACTTCTCATTGAGCTTCTTCATCTGTAGATGACTTACTGCGAAGTTTACATTAAAAATGGACTCCAAGATCCATATTAAGTGAATAACTTGAGGAAAAACATATTACAAGTAGTTGGACAACATTAAATATATTTACAGGATAGAAATTAAAGAATAAAGAACTTGCAAATTATTGAATAAATGCAAACGTGTCAGCAATGAAGGAGAGAAGAGGTCCAGAGAAGAAAATTAAATGCAAACATAGAACAGGACAGCACAGGATCAGGCCCTTCAGTTCACAATGACTGCGCTGAACATGATGGCATGTTTAACAAATCTCCACTGCCTGCACATGCTCCATATCCACATCACAGTCTGTGTAACAGATTTGCCTCACACATCTCTTTTAAACTTTGCCCCTCTCACCGTTAAACTATGCCTTCTAGTCCATGACATTTCCAAAAAGGACTTGACTGTCTACCCTATCTATGCCCCTCATAATTTTATAAACTTCTATGTCTCGGAAACAGCCGTAAGAAAGAAAAATAATTCTGTTTTCTATCTAATTACAAAAGACCAACACGTTAACTGATGATTGCAATAGAAATCAAAGCACTTTGTGATGGCTGTGGAAGTTTATGCTTACATTTCGACTGGGCGTTGATTCAGCAGGGTTGATCGTAACAGTTAGTTGCGGTTCACCAGTCTGCTGGTCTTGAAGCATCGCATTCCAATTCATAACAGGGGACAGAGGTTTCACTTTGTTGAATAAAAAGATAAGACAATAAGATGGAAAAATGTACCGATTTTATTAATTGCCAAATGAGTTTAAAGCAAACTTAGCACACCAAGTGAGAGAGCGAGTGTATGCGTGTGCAGAACATGGATAAAATAAGTTAAAAAAACTGTGGACGCATGATTTGTGCTCCCTCTCCTGCTGGTCAGAGCAAGAGCACAAGTGCAGGAAATAGACAAAACGTAGCCGAGGCTCTGTCGACTACGTTCGAGGGAAGCCATGGCTCAGAAAGGAAGATACAAATCTCAGCGACATCACCATGTACCCCACAAGGTGCAGCAGGGACCTAGCAGGCAGACAACATTGGTGAAGGGAATGGACACATAACGTCATCTGACTGAGACGTCTTGACATCACGACCCAAAATGCCGTCTGCGCATTCCCTCCACGGATGCTGCCTGGTCTCCTACACTGTGTGTTTTGCTCAAGATTCCAGCATTTGCATGTCCATGTCTCTATGGAAAGTCTTGCTTGCCTTCGGAGCAAACATGGAGACAGAGGAACAGGAATGGAGTCCTTGCAGAGTAAATCTAGTTGAATGTATTTACATGAAGACCAGCCTGACCTCCAGTATCTGCAGTTCAATGGTCGGGGGGCACTTTAGGATTCTGATCGTTCACGATTCTTTCTCAATGAGCTGAATATTGTACAAATGCAAGCGTAACCAGAGTGTGCAGGCTAGTTATTTTGTCACAGTTGGGTTCAGGGGGTAGGTATCACATTCAAACTAGTTCTTATCTGCACAAATACAACATTTTAAAAAACTATCCAAATTCTCCAGCCCGAGACCAAGAAATATATTGAGAAAGCCAGTATTGTCCAAGCTCAAAACCAGCTAGTAATCCATTGCAAGCTACTTGAAAATAAATAGAAACAAAAATGAATTTCCATAAATAAACGAAATTAAACTTAACAAAATCTGGTGCAGTGTGTAATATTAACAGACTTAAAACCCTGCTCTCTAAACAGCAGCAACCTACCCGTAGCACTTGGTTGTTTGAGTTTTCCAAGGACGGCTGCCAGGGAAGATGTTTCACATGTAAATGGGATCACAGTCAACGCCTTTCCATGAGGAATGAAAAGCTTCCCATTGTAACACCACAACTGAGAAAATAAATATAACTCATTTAAAAAAAAGTCAAAAATGACTTTGCAATTTCTGCCACCAGCAAACATTACTTTCACTCCCCTCCTCCCAGTCTCCTTGATAAACTCCCGGCAAATGTATCTTCCTTCCTCCACTTCTTGACCATACTATCCATTTGCTGACTTATCAAAAGGGGAGGTATCCACTACATCCGAGGTTATGGACAGCAAATTGAGGCCCAGACCAACAACCTTCCTCTGAATGCAGGCAGCAAAAGCTGGAATGTATCAACAATAGATGGGTCATAAAGGGATCATGGGACTGAAGAGTCTTGCTGTGTGAAAAGGCTTGCTATGTAGACACTCCAGTTGGTAGTTTTAACGGATGGAATACTCCAGTTAGAGAGCCGACCCATTGCTTCTCAACATCCATTTTAAAACAAAGGCATAAAACCGCCATAAATGGCTGCCTCGCCAACAGTCTGTCTGTCCCTTCGTTCTCTGTTGTTTCATATGCGTTAAATGTCTGTTTTAGTGTTCTTTAGCTTGTTTTATGTGGGGTGGTGGGCGAGGGGAAGCTTTTTTAAAAATAATCTCTCACCTCGACGGAGATGCGATTTTTTCCCGTATCGTATCTCCATCCGCACTGCGGCCTAACATCGAGGAGCTGGCGGCCTCTGCCAACTTCGGGAGACCGACTTCGGGAGCTCCAACCGTGGGTTCCTGAAGGACTTAACATTGCGGAGCTTGCGATCCTTTTGTCAGGGATTGACCTCTGAGCTCCAAACGTGGGAGCCTGCGGACTTTAACATCGTGGAGCTCGCGGTCCCTGGTTAGAGACCTACTTCGACCGCCCCGATGCAGGAGCTTTGATTGCCCCGACTGCGGAAGGTTCAACTGCCCCGACCACGGGAGAAAAATGAGGGAAGAAGATTGGGCTTTATTGCCTTCCATCACAGTGAGGGATGTGGGGAATCCACTGTGGTGGATGTTTATGTTAACTTTTATGTAGTTGTGTGTCTAGTTGCATTTTTTGGTATGGCTGTATCACTGTACCTTATCACTGCACCTTAATTGGTGCACGTGACAATAAAATACCTTTGAAAGCATAAACAGGACAAAGCAAACTACCTGTCCAGATGTTCCCTCCGAGAGCTCCTTCCATGTCTGGAGTGTTTGGAATCTTGTATTCCATATACTTAAAGAATCTGAAAGAGAAACACAATTACACCTCTTCATAAAATCTGCTAAATGTACTGCTCTCACGCACTGCCTTCCACCCACATAGAGAATTCACCCTAAACAATCTGCCGACATTGGGAGAGTTGAATACATTTAGTTTAGTTGTTCAGCATGGAAATATGCTCTCTGAAAGTTAATAGGCCTCTATAAATTGTCCCTAATGTGTAGGTAGTGATTGAGAATGTGGGTTAACACAGAACTAGTGTGAACGGGTGACTGATGGTCGGGGTGGACTCGATGTGTTGAAAGGCCTGTTCCCATGCTGTATTGTTCAATCAATTCAATCAAAAGGAATCAAAAAGTTTACATTTACATCATAGAGACTTTGACTTAAGATAGATTTCTTCACGCACATTCACAAAATCTAGGTTACATAAGATTAACATCTTCTGCTTGGACGTATAAGCATTAGTATCTGCAGCCTAAACGGTACCTTTGACTGCGCACTGATGGGATTGAGGAGCTCCTAACACAGCAATATGTATCTCATCCAGGGCCAAAAGAGCAGCACTGATTAGAGAATCCACACAGCCCGGCAGTTTTAACAACAACGTTTGAGGCAGGACCCACTCCTCCTCAGCTGAATCCCTGTTTGATGGCAGCTGGATTTTATAGACACAGCCTGTGGAATCTTCAACGAAAGGAGAAAATTATCAGTAGCAAGTATATATACACATGATTGTTCAAATACACAGTCAACAGGAAAAATAATGTTCTCCCTGGCTATCCTCTTCTATAACCAGGAGAAATATTTCCATTCCTCACACGGAGGAAGCAGATTTGAAGCCAGTAAAATGCACCAGTTAAAGCAACTCACATGCCCCAAATGAACACATGGTTCCATTTGGATAAAACTTGTCAAATTTCTGCTGCAGGCAAGAGTGGCACTGATGACCATCAACAGTCAAGACTGATAAATAAATTACTCGGCCTTCATTAAAACATCTAACATGACAATGTTTTAAAACAGCTTCAACTGGGTGAATGCTACAAATTAATTGAATGACATTTGTGCAAAAAGATAATTACAGTAGGGCAGTAGTTCATTCTGAAATTAAGAGCATTTACTGAGATCTTACTTAAAGTCTTCACATCAAACAACTTACATAAACACATCAGGGCAGTACACTCTTTTTCAAGTGAAAGTGCAAAGCTCAAAGGATAACCCATCTCATCTCCCAAATCCAACTTATATCCGTGCTGAACATTGGGGTTTAGCTTCTGTGTATATAGTTGGAATATGCCATCCTGTTTTTAAAAAAAAAAGCATCAAAACATTTTCAAAAACAATACACTCAAGTTAACATTCCCCATCCCAACCATGTATAAATTATAGAGTTGAAACAAGGTTGATTCTGAAGAAGGGTTCCTATCATCTATCGATGTTCTGCAGACTTGCCGCCTGAGCCGCTGTGTTGCTCCAGCACTTTGTGTCCTTTTATAGACTGATTATTCTCATAAGGGATAAGCTACCAGCTACTTTCAATCCATAAAATTAGCAACAATCCAAATCAAGAGATTTGATTATTTTCTCATAGCTTTCTTCCACATTACCCAAAGGTCGCCACAGATCAGGCACCTTTCACGCTTAAAACCCCATCAGCAGCCTGCTCCCAAACCGTAAACAATTTCTTCCTGGAGTTGACGGGTAAAAGATATGTAGGTGGGATCTACACCAATTTCCAGAAATGTTGGGTCTGAGCTCAGAGGTGGATCAGATTACAGAGCACTCTATTTACTTCAGTTTAAAGACTTGCAACCCATTTGATAATATAATAGATTTAAGTCATTTGCCATCTCATTTTTACACTATACCACTAAAATAACCACAATAAGAGATGACTGTACCTGACTGATGTACCTGACAAGTTGTTTAGCCACAATCAATATCCCCACTACTTAGCTTTATTAAAGGACAGTCATAAATCCTGCTGCTGGCACTGACAATGATTAGCAGATTGACAAGTTGCTTTCAACCAGTAATTCAGCACTGCACTGAAGATCAATGTGGAGGAAAAAGTTCCATGAAAAAATTGCGAAGCGATTTTAACTTTTTTGTACCAAGAGATTTGGGGCTGACAACATTAGAAAACAGCAATAATTTAATAAAAGAAACAAAACTCTGGAGTAACACAGTGGGATAGACATGTCCAGAGAACATGGATAGGTGAGTATTTGGGATAGGATCCTTCTTCAGACAGAATGAGTCTGAAGGGTACTGACCCAAAACGTCACTTAACCCTGTTCTCCAGAGATACAGCCTGACCCACTGAGTTACTCCAGCACTGTGTGTCATTTTTTTTTGTACACCAGCATCTGTAGTTCTTTGCATCTCATGGATTTAACAAATATTGATTAGATAACAAGTCTGGGTTTTAAAGATCCATTAGGTCCGACAAAGATCCAGTGGAAAATAGCGTGTTCAAGTTAGGAGGGTGCAACAGATCCTCATTACAATAAGATATATACTCTGATGTTTGCATGATGTGCAGTTCCTTAGTGTTTGGGCTAACCCAACACAAGAGCAATAACAGAAGATTTGCAGGTGCAATTACAGAACTATCATTACATAAACAGACAAAAGATCTGCACAAGAAGTTGCCGCCAATAACTGACCATTTAGTTAAACGTAATGTATTCCAATTTATTCAAAATAAAGAATGTTTTCACAAAATGTGAAAATTGGTGACAATGCTGATATTTATTGCATATTCCTTAAGACTAGTTAGAAATAGCAGTGGACTTTATTTTTCAAGCCTCTGTTAAAAGGTGTCTGCCAAACACTATTAGGGGCGTCCAGTTTTTTGATTTGGTATCAGTGAAGTGATGGCAGTGTACAGCTACATTAAGATGCTGGATGATTTGGAGATGCTTCCGTGTATCTAGTCTAGTTATTCTTGGCGGTCTGGGGCTCAACATGCCAATAGCTCAAGTGCATCTGCCAAAAGACATTGGCACTGCAGGAGTGGATATTTAACCAAACTGATGTAACATTTATGCAAAATTAACCCAATATACATAACGCAAACCTTTTCAGTGACAAACAGTATAAGAGGACTTCCGGCTTCCAGTAAACCAGCACTCCACCTACAAATAAAATGGACACGTGTAAACACTTCAAACAAAACTGATTATTTCATCTTTAAATCACCAATACCCATTAGAAATAATTAAAAACAACAAGGACCTAAGAAAATCTGATTGAAAAGAAAAACTCCAAAATGTTTGCTTCTCATTGCACCTTTCCATGCAACCCTGATAGATGCAACTTCTGCCCTTTCACCTCCTCTCACGTGCAGGGACCCTCATGAAAGCAGCTGGGATTTATATGCATCACTTTTGACTTGGTGAATATGATGCTCATGGCATGGTCAGTTCCTTATTGGGAAAACAAAAGGCTGCCTTACAGACCGCTCCAACTTGCTTCTCAAAGGTGTGCTTTCTGTTGTATGACATTTTAATTACCCAACTCACTTTAGGCTGCCTTGGCCTCCTCCACTGTTCCAGTGAAGCCCAGAATAAGTTTGAGAAACAGAACCTTCGCCTTCCAATCTGGTACAGTTATTGGGAAAAATCACGTCCTAACCAAGATCATCTAAATCAGCACCAATAGCGGGAATCAACACTGTTCATTCCTGGACTGCATTATTGACTATATAATTACCAGCATATTTGGTGATATAGAGTCATACAGCACAGAAATATACCCTTCAATCCCACTCAAACATGCCAATCAAGATGCCCCAGCTAAACTAGTCCAATTTGCCCATGTTGTGTCCATATCTACCTAAACTTTTCCCATCCATGTACCTGTCCAAATGTTTTTAAATGCTTTCATAGTACTTGCCTCAACTACTTCCTCAGGCAGCTCATTCCATATACCCACCATCCTTCCATTATCAGAGATATTTTTAGTTCTCAACCACATAATCAAGAAAACCAAATAGCCTGCCAAAAGTAACTTTTACAACTGTCTTTTAAAAAAAATTTGTGAGTCTGATATATCACTTTTACTTCCCAATTCATCAGGTTTTCTCCAACATGGTCTCCAGTGCAGAGCTTCAAGAATCAATTTTATTGGCAGCAATTTAAACCTTTTTGGACAGGTCTTATCAGTACCAACCTGATGACTTCATCTTTTGACAGAACATTTTCAAGTTCCTGTTGTGGAGCTGACAGAAGATCATCAAGTCGTCTCACACTCCCTCGCTCAAAAAGCACCAGAGGTTCTGCTTTGGGCAATGTGTGTATCCGGTAGACATCAGCTGTTAACTGAAAACCAGTGGCAAAACATGGAACTAAATCGGATTGCTTTATTTTCCCTTGCAACCTTTCCCACTAGAACAATACCAAAGTCATGCATCCCAAAAAATATTAGAAAAAAGGAACTATGCAGATTATTTTATTACTGTAACTGGCACAGCTGGTAGAGCTGCTGCCTCACAGTGCCAGAGGCCTGGATTCGATCCTGACTTCGGGTGCTGTCTGTGTGGAGTATACACCTTCTCCTCTGGTTTCCTCCCACATCCCAAAGACGTGCAAGTCATGTAGAAAGCATTTTATCAGGACGCATCACATGCTTGGTTTGAGAACAGCTCCATCCAAACCCGCAAGAAATTGCAGCAAAATGTGGACACAACCCATACCATCACACAAACTGTAAGGCAGCAACTTTTCCGCAGCGCCATTCTAAACATTATTCCCTTATCATGTATCTATCTGTACACTGTGAATGGCTTGTCTGTAATCATGAATTGTCTTTCCGCTGACTGGTTTGCACATAAATGCTTTTCCCAGTACCTTGGTATATGTGACAATAAACTAAAACTGAAACTCTAAACAAAATTTCTAGTTTCCAAAATAAAGTTTTTAAAACTTTCTAAATAATGTTTGATTCATAATGTAGTTAAATCATCCACTGAAAACCTATGAAACTCTATGCTTATATCTAAGATTTTATTGTTAGGATGTGCTAATATAAGAACACATTTTCATTTGGGATGGCTAGAAAGGATTGGGAATTATATCCAAGTGCCATACTGTGGCCATCACCTGTAATTACACTGGGCAATCTGACTCCATGAATGGAAAATGCTGACAAAGCAATCTACAATATAAACATCACCAAAGGCAAGACCAGATAAATAACTGGAGATGGTTAATTGTTTAAGTGGATCTCAAGTATTATAGATACAAATAAAACTATTATATATTAAAACATTCTTACTTTTAAAAGTTGTGTTTTCTTGGTTTAATTTCCCAAAAAAGAATTAATTTTAGGTCAGTCTAAAGAAGGGTTTCGGCATGAAACGTTGCCTATTTCCTTCGCTCCATAGATGCTGCTGCACCCGCTGAGTTTCTCCAGCACTTTTGTCTACCTTCGATTTTCCAGCACCTGCAGTTCCTTCTTAAAGAATTTCTTCACGACTCACTTGCAAATTATAATCTTAAAGGTCACCTGCGTATAAACTGGAAGTTTCTGTTAAAATGTTATTACTCATTCCGACTGATAGAAATTGCTTAATGAAGCAAGATAATTCAAATCCATTTTGTTTTGAACGGATGGTAGACACAAAATGCTGGAGTAACTCAGCGGGACAGGCAGCATCTCTGGAGAGAAGGAAATGGGTGACGTTTCAGGTCGAGACCCTTCTTCAGACTGATGTCAGGGGATGGGCGGATTGTTTTGAAATGAATGGTGGTAACCTGCATCAACTTACTGTTGCTTTGAAAGCTTTTTCCAGGTTTGCATCTTCATCTTTCCATATCCATAAAACCTAGAAATGAATGAGATAAAAATAAATAATGTTAACTCATCAAAATCATATTGGATCAGTCTGCAAACCTGCACCAAGCAATAATTTAATTGTTCCCGTTCTGGAGCATATGACAATTAAACACTCTTGACTCTCTCTTGCTACTGGCAATTATATTCAGCGTTAGCTTATTTCAAAATTAGATATGTCATTTTTTCCCCCAAGGAGAACACACTTGCAAACTATTTTCTGCATCGAGGAAATATAAACTAAATGCAAGCTTTTTGTAGGTTGGTTTGGACAACTTGGTTTTAACTGGTATAGAAGATTTAAGAGTAAGGGGAGGCTACTTTCAGGATGTATTGAGTATCACAAAGCACTGTCCAATGCTGAAAATAGATATGTATTAATATTTCCCTCTTGAAAATGGTTCAAAAGGCATTTTAACAAACATTTTGTTAACTACCAAGCTTGTATACTCTGGAGTTTAGAAGGATGAGAGGGGATACTTTCAAGAGAGAGCTGGATATGGCTCTTCAAGATAGTAGAGTCAGGGGATATGGGGAGAAGGCATAAACGGGGTACTGATTGGGGATGATCAGCCATGATCACATTGAATGGCAGTGCTGGCTTGAAGGGCCGAATGGCCTACTCCTGCACCTATTGTCGATAAGAGTTAGAACTTCAATTGATATAACTTTGTCAAACACATGTCAATAAGCAAATCCCAAAATTCTTACCTTATGATCATGAACTGCAACATATTCTCCAGTCTGGTCATTGTAGACTGCAGGGCAAGAGATTTTTTGGGTTTGCTTAACTGTCCAACTTCCCAGAGGCTTTTGGTCTGACACCTTCAATGTACAAACAAAACACAACGCTTACAATGCATTTGTTATTTGTTTACATTCTGAACTCTGTTGTTTATGGATCCCAGTCCCTGAAGGAAGAAAAATACTTGAATCACAGGGCACACCCACAGGCCCTTTATACTTTGCATGCATTGCAGCTTTGAAACAGGCCCTTCGGTCCACTGAGTCCACACCGACCATCAATCAGCCATTCACACTAGTTCTACGTTATCCCATTTTCTCATCTACACCCTACACATTAGGGGAAATTTTTAGAGGCCAATTAACCTACAAACCCGTACGTCATTGGGATGTGGAAGGAAACAGGATTACCCGGAAGAAACCCACACGGTCACAGGAAGAACGTGCAAATTCCATACAGACAGCACCCGAGGTCAGGACCAATCCTGGGTCTCTGGCACTGAGGCAGCAGCACTACCAGCAGTGCCACCCTCATTATATTTCTTTCCCATAAACTGACAGAAACACTGATTCATGGACACCAGTAAAATACATAAATTTAACATTTTTCATAAGCGAACATTAAAATTCTTCCACAACTTTACCGCTATCCCCAACTTCCATTTGCCCCTCAATATGTCACGCAGCAATCAGTCCATTTTCTCTTCAACATTTCCAAATGTAATCAACCTACCATTGGTAATTAATTCTTTAACAGCAAACCTTGGTTACGCAATTTTGCCCTGAAACTTTCCTGCTCTTTACCAATTGAAATAGCAGTCTGTTCACCATTTATAAAACAAATAGCTTCCATGGCGCCTTGGAATGGTGTGCGACTTTGAAGAACTTCTCAATAGCACCCGTTGATACTTTATAACACTGCGAAACAGGATCTACAGCCACCCAAGAAAACACCTAACACTTTGGCTCAATTAGCCCCCAAAAAGGTGTCCTCCACCACATGATAGTAGTACAACAAAGATTCAGAGTTGTGAGTGTGTGGATAGAAAATAAGGTGCCAAGAATACATCCTTGCAGGACATTGGTGTTGACAATTATCACAAAGGATGCTGTGATGCCTATTCCTCTCTGATTATAGTTTAGGGGTCAGGAAATCAGGAGTCAGAGGTTATGGGGAGAAGGCAGGAGAATGGGGTTAGGAGGGAGACAGCTCAGCCACGATTGTATGATGGAGTAGCTGAATGGCTCCTATCACTTGATCTTATGATGATCGTAATGTGATAATAAATGTCAATAGACAATAGGTGCAGGAATAGGCCATTCGGCCCTTCGAGCCAGCACCGCCATTCAATGTGATCATGGTTGATCATCCCCAATCAGTACCCCGTACCTGCCTTTTCACCATATCCATTGACTCTGCTATCTTTAAGAGCCCTATCCAGCTCGCTCTTGAAAGCATCCAGAAAGTCCTTTGTATCCTTGTAAAGGATCCAGTCCCGGGGGGGGGGGGGGGGGGGGGGCTGAGTCCTAGATCCAGGTGTTTAAAGATGAGTTTGGTTGAAGTAATGGTGGTTGCCGTTGTAGTGTTATGGTCCTTGGTTTTGATTCTGGTCGTCATGGTTAATAAATAGAGATCTGTCGAGGGGTGTCCCTGATACACAATCACAACCACAGGGAGCACAAACGCATCTCTTTTATCTCCCCACTCCCTTCCTCTTCTCAACTCTTCCCTCCCCTCTCCCCGCATTCGCCCCCTCCCCCGGCTTCTCCTTCTTCCCTGCCTCTCTCCCTCCGTTTTGCTTCTCCCCATTCCCCTGCCCTCCTCGTCCCCTGCAGTCCTCGTCCCTCTCCTCTCCCCTCCATCTCCTCAGTTCTCCCCCTCTCCCTCACTGTGACCCGGAGGCCGAGCCGTCATTACTCCCTCTCCTACACTACCCCGGTAACGGTGCCAACGCGCCATCCCGGGACCCGCCGCCGCCGCCGCTTCACCTTGTACACGGTGACTGTCCGCTCCTCACGGGTGACGAGGACGCAGCCGGTCCGGGCGGGCTCCACGGCGCGCACACCGCCGTCACCACCGGCCTGCAGTCCACACAACGTGAACTCCTCGTACAGCCGCGCCATCTTGTCCCGCTCACCGCCCGGCGCCTGCGCGACCAAACTGCCGCGGCCCCGCAAACCCCCGCCGCAGCGCCCTCCGCGACCGGAGGAGCGCACAGCACCAGTGAAACTTGTCCACACACATTCTGCCCAGATGCTGCCTGACCCACTGAGCACTTCCAGGGCTTAGACTCAAAATGCTGGAGTGACTCATTGGGACAAGCAGCATCTATGGAAAGAAGGGTCTCGACCCGAAATGTCACCCATTCCTTCTCTGCAGATATGCTGTTTGACCTGCTGAGTTACTTGCAGGGCTGTCGCATTTCACATTTCAGGGCTGTCGCATTTCACAAAATTCTCACGCTCTCACGCTGATCACAAATTTCTCACGCTCTCACGCTGATGACAAATTTCTCACGCACAAAATTCTGCAGGTGCTGGAAGTTCAAATTAAAGCAAATATTGTTTTAGAGGTGATTAAAAACCATGAGGGGAATATATAAGGTGATTGCATAGTCTTTTTCCCGGGATATGTGATTCAAAAACTAGAGGGCATTGGCTTAAAGCAGGGCTGTCAAATTACCGGCAACTAAAGAAAGTTTAGTTTCTCCCCTGCAGATGTGCAGGGGAGAAACCGCCGTGTCTCACCCTAGTGTGATGGGTGAGACACGGCGGTGATCCCAGCACGACCCCCCCCCCCTCCCCACTGAGGCACCGCTCACACCTCCCACCCTCATCTCCAGTGGCTCTGTGTCAGTTGGCCGCTCTGTCCACACCCCATGGAGTTTTAACCCCGGCCCAGAGCCAGGAACAGACCGGGAGAGTGGGGGCGTCGATGCCGCTTCTAGATCCGCGGGGATGAATCTCGGGCTAAGGCTTCGCTCCTATGCCCGACTCCCGGGTCACTGACCCTCACCTCCCCTGGACCCCAGCTGGACACAGAGCACCTGAGCCGGCCTGCATTCCCGGGGGGAGGTGGGGAAGAGACGGGGGGAGAAGGAAATGATCCCCGGGCATCGCCAAGTCTCCGCTCACTCCGGATGTTGTCGCTGCTTCACTGACATATACTCTCACTGTCACACACACACACACAGAAGGTTTAAAGGGAGATGGGTCAAATGCAGATAAATGGGACTAGTTTAGATGGGGCATCTTGATCGGTATGACCAAGTTGGGATGAAGGCCTGTTTCCATGCTGTAAGACTATGACACATTGTAGAAAGGTGCAATTGCTCTGGAGAGGATCCAGGGTTGATTTATGAAGATGTTGGCAGGGCTGGAATTTTATTTTCACTTTGAAGAAAGATTTGATAACTGGATTGTATTCTCTGCTGCAATGGAGGTGAAGAAAAAACTTAGTTGAGGTGAATAATATGAGAATAGGACCTGTTTTGCTTAACAAAGAGTGTAGGAAGGAACTGCAGATGCTGGTTTACACTGAAGATAGACACTAAAAACTAGAATAAAAACTCAGCAGGACAGACAGCACCTCTGGAGAGAAAGAATGGGTGATGTTTCAGGTCGAGACCTTCAGACTGAAGAGGTTGAAAACCAGCCATAGAACACAATGACTAGAGATGTATGTTATCCAACGAAGGGCAGAAATCAGAATCATGTGTTCATTTTTATTGACGTGACACCATAATAAATACATTACAGAAAAAATAATTTAATGGGGTGGCACGGTGGCACAGCGGTAGAGTTGCTGCCTTACTACCACATGGGTTTTCTCTGGATATTCCAGTTTCTCCCACATCCGAAAGAAGTGCAGGTTTGTAGGTTATTTGGCTTCTGTAGATTGTCCCTGGCATTTAGGATGGAACTGGTGTATGGTAGATTATTGGTCGGTGTGGACTTGGTGGGCTGAAGGGCCTGTTTCCATATATATATGTTTTACATATATATCTTAATTTCATTGAACCATATAAAATTGAATATGTGGCATTATTTTTGTCTTGTTTCTATAGTCAAAGGGTAAGGTTGATTGATTTATTTGTGCAGAACAGTGATGGAAGTCTGACTTGCCTTGTTTCTCTGTTTTTTCTCTCTCTATTTATGCATAACAGCATGAATTATAATCTGATTTCCATACATGAATATAGCCATTCATGTGCTGCACCTGTTGATCAGAGCCTGGCTCTACTGTGGAATGTAATTAGGAATGTAATTTAGCCTAATCTTATTCATACCTAATCCAATTTAAAGCATAAATGTTGCATTCGAGTGTAAATTAAAAGACTCGCTATAGTATGCACCAGATTGCACAATTTCAAGCTGAAAAATGCGAAAGCTCCCTTCCGTGGGAGAGGGGCAACTCCCCTCTAACACCCTCCCCCCCCCCCTTGGTCACTATGCTCCCTCGCAATTTCTCACTCTCAACTCTCACCCAATGTTGGCAACCCTGATTTGGTGTCAATCTTCAGTGTAAACCAGCATCTGCAGATCCTTCCAACTCATTCCCACCCCAGATGCTGCCTGATCTCCTGATCTCCTGGTTACCAAACACATCAACTCCCCTTTCCATTCCCATACTGACCTTTCTGTCCTGGGTTTCCTCTACTGTCAGAGTGAGGCCAAGTGCAAATTGGAGGAACAGATCTCATATTTCACTTGGGCAGCTTACAACGCAACGGTATGAATATTGATTTCTCTAACTTCAAGTAATCCTTGCATCCCCTCTCTCTCTGTCCCTCCCCAACCCTAGTCGCTGTACTAGGTTCACTGTCGTTGTGTTGTGTTTCACTGTGTATAACTCGTTATCACCTTCCCCACAGCCAACAATCGACTGTTTCCTTTATCATCATTACTTTTTTGCATATCTTTCATTCTTTTGTTCTATATCTCTCATTTCCCTTTCCCTTGACTCTCAGTCTGAAGAAGGGTCTCGACCCAAAATGTCATCTATTCCTTTTCTCCAAAGTTGCTGTCTGACCCGCTGAGTTATTCCAGCACTTTGTGTCTTCCGTTTAAAACAGCATTTGCAGTTCTTCCTACACATGCTGACCGACCCGCTGAGTACTGAGGACATGTGTGGGAAGGAACTGCAGATGCTGGTACTACACTGAAGACAGACACAAAATGCTGGCTACTTTGTATTTTCTGCCTATTTCCATGACTTTGTGTTTTGCTCAAGGTACCAGCATCTGCAGTTCTTTGTGTATCCAGATTCATTAATTCCAGCAAACATGGACTGATTTTATGGATTGTGTGCAAAATAAAACATTTCACCATACCTAGGTACATATGACAATAAAGTAACTCAACTTATTGGTGGTAGAGATATGATTATCTTTTCCACATCTGAAAAAGGGTTATCTGCACAAAGTGACTACTTCTAATCGAGTGCCATAAGGATTGATGCCCCATTTGTATCTGTACCTGTTTCAATAATATGGATGAATGGATGACATAAAATGTCTCAAGTTTGTTGACGCGTCAAAGATTTTTGGCTGTGCAAAAAATTAGGTGGGGGGGAGGGGGTTGATTGTGGCAAAATGAACACACAAGGACATGGAAGCAGGATTGTGTGGAAACATGTTAGATTATCATTGGTGGATAGAATTTATTTTATATAAGGAGTTGAAAAGTGTTGATGCGCTAAGAGAATGGGGTGTCCTTGACACACTGAAAGTTAATTTGTAGGTACAGTGTGCAATCAGGAGAGCAACTCTAGGTTACACTTTATTGCAAGGGGATTTGGGCACACCCACCCCTTACTATTCTGAGATGCTCCCTGAAATACACCTCTCAGGTTACATTTTCAGTCATCTGTCCTACTTTATCCATGTGGCTGGATGCCACATTACATTTAGTATTGTTCTTGTGGTGAGTCACGGGACAATGACTACAATCTGGCTATTGTAAAGGAAAGCAATTCCTTGCTACAAATTGTAATTTGAGTCTTGAAGTGTTGCTTGCTACCTGTTATTTCGGCTTTGTGTAATGATTGACATATTTTCTGCCACAGTATTATACTGTGGCAGATTATAATATATATTTTTCCTATTTTAGTCCAAAAGTTGAAAGATACTACCGAGTACAAATCTAGCAAGATGATTACCCGAATAATTATAGAAGCAATTTACTTTCATTCAGCGATAAAAGCTTTTTATTTCTTTTAATGATAACTCTGCTGAATAGCAATGTGAGGTTTTACTACAGTTGGTTTATCGTAACATGCTAGACAACAAACTTTAACAGTGGATCCTTTAGCTCATCTAATAAGGTAAACCAGTCATCTAAGGTAACTTCATCCTTAAATTAACAAATCATCAGAATATTTACATCGTACTGCTTATACACAATACTGTCCTATGCAAAACTGTTCAATATTTGTCACAAGATGGATTTTTCATGTAGTGAACCCGAGCATAACAGATTACATGTCACTGAATGTCTGAAGGTAAGAGATCTTTCGTGTCCTTTACATCCGCATTCTTCTAAGGTGCTCACCTGTCAGATGACATTGTCAGACCTCACTAATGCTTTGTGCTCTCAACTTTTATTTTCCCCTTTCCTCCTGAGAGCAGTAATTCTCCTCACACACGGTAGTTGTACAGGAATTTATCCCATTTGGCCACTGTTCATTATTCAATATAAATACTCCATGTTGTCAGGCTATTCAACGGTGGCGGGACTTCACGCTAGATTTTGAACTCATTGGGTCTCCACACATATGGAATCAAAAAAGAGAGAGAGAGATCAGAACAATTTTATCTTTCCTTAACTCTGAATCCTGAGGACGGTTGCAACATCCCAAGCGGTTACCCATCTGAGGCCTGGAGAACCTCCAGATGGAGACTAGCACACTTGGATCAGCACCAGGCCATTTTTTGTTTTCCAATCTGTTTTTCAGAACTACAATTCTTGGAAATATCTTCCTCAGTAGTTTAAAGTTCCAATCATGGGGTGAAAAACAAGGCAGAAATAATTTCTCCACAGTAAGATAACTAAACTGATATTTCTATTTAACCAGAACATTATACAGAGCTTCTACATATTCCAGAACTCAAAAAATACCATTTGCATTTGTGATAGGTGGGAATTGGTAGCCAACAAAAACAAAAAATACATAACTTGGGGAAATTAAGCAAACTGAATACGCAATTCCAGCAACATTGTTTCCAAAAGCATTGTTAGGAAAATTAATTTCAGTAACTATCACCATATGATTTAAATATATTTATAACTGTATTTACCATTGAAAAGACGTGTTGTTATGATATCTAAATAATCCTATTAATCTCAAATGTTTTCCTAGTAGTATTGATCCCAGCTCTTAGGAAATATCTGTTTAAAAAGATGATTTTCACAAAATGCTCAGCCTCCTGTTTTTGCAAATGGCTTTGATTTATCAAAAGCAAAATGCTGG
The DNA here is from genome assembly GCF_028641065.1 of Leucoraja erinaceus. Taxonomy (NCBI): domain Eukaryota; kingdom Metazoa; phylum Chordata; class Chondrichthyes; order Rajiformes; family Rajidae; genus Leucoraja; species Leucoraja erinaceus. The sequence continues at coordinate 8,315,607 of NC_073399.1, read as the reverse complement.
TGCGAATCCAAAATGAAAAAAACCCCACAGAAAATGTAGGAAATGCGCAGCAGGATCAGGCATCATCAAAGCAGAGCTGGCATTTCACGTTGATGAAAGGTCAGTCAAATGATGCCTCACCTGCTGAGCTTATCCAAAGTTCTTCTTTGCTCCTTGATGACTTCAGTTGTGGTAAACAATATTCTCCTGACAAGGTGAATGACCTGTTTCCAGGCCCAGGAGGGGTTTTGTGGAGGCAGCTGTGGGTGGAGTTTGAAAACCACTTTTATTTTTGCAGTTTATACGATAAACTTCCAGTTGTGGCATGATTAAGGCTGATTAAAAATGATGCCTATTTTATCACCTTCAACTCTGTTGCCATGAGGTAAGGTGGAACTTCCTTTTATTTAATAAAAAAGGACACAAAATGCTTGAGCAACTCAGTGGATCAGGCAGCATCTCTGGAGAACATGGATAGGTGATGTTTCGGGTCGGGGCCACTCTTCAAACGTCACCTATCCCAGTTCTCTAGTGACGCTGCCTGGCTGGCTGAGTTACTCCAGCACTTTGTGTCTTTTTTTGTAAGCCAGCATCAACAGTTCCTTCCTTGTCTTCTTTTATCAAATGTTTTTTTATCAGATCCTCACTATAACCAAAAGACTTAATAACTAAATAATGTTAAAGTACAGTTACTACTTTTATGAAGCAAGGATTAGATTTGTCCACTGGTTGACTGTGATTTGGGGCTGGAATTCATCTGAACCAGTGGGGAACGTGGAAGGTGGGTCTAGGTTTGTCTCCATCATCAAATAGCTCGATGAGGGCTTATGTGAACAATGGGCACTTGAGCGTTTTAAATACATCTGGCTTAAAAGAGCAATTGGAAAGGGAAAATAATACGAGGCTATTGGGGAAAAGGTAGGAAATTGGGAATAAATGAGCCGGCACAAATGGATGGGCTTAATGGCTTGGTTCTGTGCTACATCATTTTCATGGTTCTAATCCACAGACCATCACTGGTGAATTGAGAACATAGAACATAGTGTCGAAGAACATAGTGTGTCTTGGTATGCAACCACAGCCAACAAATGCCGAATGCTTTGAAAGTCTACCCATGTCCCACTGAGGGTGGATAAATGATTTTGGTCCCAAGTCATCAAGGCTCATCTATCACCATGCAAGAGGTGAGCAAACACAAATTACTCTTGAATTCAACATGAGAGCTCGGATTTAAATGTTACTGCACTGATACACTTACTGTACGTGAATATGTAGAACAAGGAGGGATAAATCTTCCCAGTGGGCACCAGCAATCTCATCCATCAGCAGTAGGAAAATCACAGTGTTCTCTGAGATTTGCAGCCCTTGGCTATCAATGCTAGGAAAATGCTGGGAAAGGCATCTGTGAATTCTGAATGTACATCGGCAGCAGGTATGTTTACTTGTCATCAGCATTTGGAGAATTTAAACTGCATTCGCTCCCTACAATGATATTCCCTGCTTTAGAGAAGCTTTGATCCATTTTGATAGATAAAAATCTGCAGACATGGAGCACATTGATTTCCTTGCAATTTACACCTAGGGGACCCAATGAAATAGGCAACTAGCATGCGAGTTTGAGATTAAGGAAGAAAACAAGTGACGGTAAAGAAGAATGTCATCTAATACTGAAATCTGAATGACGAGCCTGTTGTCACAGGCAGAAAGTTAGTTATGCTTGGGCACAGAAGGCTCGCCAGAGGCATCAATGTTGGATATTGTAGAAGTGCTGCATTTCTCCCGAGGATCTGGAAGAGTAAGAGTTTCTGGAGCAGACTTTTTCCGAGGGCGATCCTTAGGAATTGCCAGGAATTCTGGAGCTTCTGAGGCGAGAGGTGTGGTTGGAGCACTAGAAGGTCCGCTGCGGCCTAATAAAGGCATAACAATATTGCTGATCGTAATCGCAGGAGGGATAACTCCAATTTTTTTGTTGGTGGCTTCCTGAGTTGCTCGTTCAAATTCCCGAACTTCATCCATTGTCATGTCTTACAATTGAAAACCAAAGGAGAAAGAATATCAGTACAAATTGTAATGTCTCTTATATAGAACTAATTGCAGTTCACTACTTGCCTATACTGCAAATAAAATATGCAGTTAGCTGTAAAATATTTTATATTGTGACTTGCGAACTACTTTTATTGTTTAAAATTAATGGTTTATAATGCAAAATGTGTTATGGCCTTGAATCGTTCAAGTTATACATACAAATACATACAATATATTAGCAATATACTTCATATCCAAACATGCATTTTCAAGGAAGAATATGGCTTTTGAAATGTAAATATTATGTATATCTTTGAAGACACATAACAGAATACATTAGGAAATAGGGGAGAAAATCTTGATTTGTAAAAATATTAGTGGCAATGGACAACTTTGAATAAGCTGGTATTATAATTACAAATGATTAAAGATATTAAATTACAGTATCTTTTGCCTGTCCTCTTTAAAATGCCTGCCCTCTTCCAAAACTCCCCAATATCAACAATAAATTAAAAAAATAGAAACGCACAATTCCAAAAACCTGGTGCAGCGAATTGGCTAATCACATGTTATCAAGTCAAAAAAATGTTCCAGATATTCTTCCACAATTTTTCCTCTTGGGAACTTCTTGATATTGCTGTGCAAATATTAATTGAATGTATGTAAAATCAAACATAAAATGGTGAATGAAAAGCTTTCTTTCAACACATACATGAACCCTTCAGAAGGGCTCATATTATGTCAACAAACTTTGTGAATGCATATGAAACCTTGCATTGCTGCTATAACTAGTCATGCCATGGTTTACTTACCATTTGTCATCTACCTTTTTATGAAGATGTTTTCTCTATCATGAACAACTTACTTATTTCAAGTAAATATATTTTAAACCTTCATTATACGTCAGCCCGTGGTCTATTTGAGCAGGAAATTATTTCCATGTTAAAAGTCAATAGACTAGACAAAGACAATAGGTGCAGGAGTAGGCCATTCGGCCCTTCGAGCCAGCACCGCCATTCACTGTGATCATAGCTGATCATCCACATTCAGTACCCCGTTCCTGCCTTCTCCCCATATCCCTCACTACTCTATCTTTAAGAGATCTATCTAACTCCCTTTTGAAAGCCTCCAGAGAATCGGCCTCCACTGCCTTCTGTGGTAGAGAATTCCACAGATTCACAACTCTCTGTGTGAAAAAGTTTTTCCTCATCTCCATTCTAAATGGCTTACCCCTTATTCTTAAACTGTTGCCCCCGATTCTGGACTCACCCAACGTTGAGAACATGTTTCCTGCCTCCAGGGTGTCGAAACCTTTAATAATCTTATACGTTTCAATAAGATCCCCCTCATCCTTCTAAATTCCTGAGTATACAAGCCCAGCCGCTTCATTCTATTTCATATTTCTTGTATGATGCTTTAAATTCATATCAGAATTGCAGAATGAAATCAGTAAGGAAAGACTATTTATCCCATAGTGTCCATATCAGCTTTATGTAGGAGTAAAATAACTAGTCCCACTCATCACCCTCCCATACGTCCACAAGTTTGTTCCTTTCAATTGCTTACCTCATACCTTTAGAATGCTATTACCAAATCTGTCTCCATTACTCCATCTGGATGTACATTTTAGATCCTAATCACTCTCTCTTCATGCCACTTTGTGTTCTTTTGTCAGTTGTTCTATGTCCCTAATTCTTGATTCTTCTGCCATGAAGAACAGTTTCTATCTATCTGCTTTGTCAATGCAATTCATGACATTAAATAGCTCTATTGGGTGGCCTTCCAAAAGCTTCTGTTCTAAGGAGATTGATTCCATCTTCTCTACTCTATCTACAGAACTATTCCCTCAAAAGACATAAAGGTTTGGTATCAACCCAAAAACCTTTATTGTTTTCTAAGTGCGGCATCTGGAATTGTATTCTAAGGTTCTGCATGACACACTTGCATTTCTATTCTATGTTTCCTTATAAAGCCAGTCATCACACAAGCTGTTTTAACCACGTTTTCAATCTTTCATGCCTCTTTCATCAAACTGCGCACAATTATACCCAGAACTTTCTGTTCTCATTTCACTTTTAGAATTGCCCCCCCCCCCCCCCCCCCCCCCCCCCCCCTACATCATCTCTTCTCATTCTCAACATTTCTCGTATTAAACTTCATCTGCTGCCTATCTGCCCATTCCATCAGTCTATCCAAGTCTTCATGAAATCTAATGCTCTGCTCGTCACAGTTCATGTCACCAAGTTTCGTGTCATTTACAAATTGGAAACTGGGCCTTATAACCTAGTCCCATGTTATAATGAAACATTAATTCACCTGTCTTTGTTAACCTCACATATCTTAAGAATCTTGTATTTTTAAAGTTATGACTGGATTTGACACCTAGAGCACAGAGGATTTGTTGAGTTTATTCATTCCGTGTTTATTGAGGATACTTGAACTTCCATGCTGTACGGTTTTTCGGTATCGAAGGAACAGATCAGATCAGCACCTCTTCCTTTTCAACATTTGCTCCGTGTACTGAGCATCAAACACATTCAACATTCTGTAAACCTGTAACAATTGATACTTCATTTATCAGCTGGTGGAGGGAAAACATTACAATGATGGTCAATGAATCACAATCAAAGCCAAACTTGGCAATTGCTGAACTATAACATCCTGCTACAATCTCAGACAACGTGAGCTGGCAGCTGTAATACTGGTCACCATGTGATTTGGAATAAAGACTGTGGCAATATTTAACCTCATTTAGCTGCCAGCAAACTGATGGCTTCTCAAATTGCACTCTGTAGACTTTTAGTATACACTAGAACTAGAACACTGGGCCATATGTAAGAAGGATTGTCTATGCCATCCTGTCAATTTGTCCTCAAATTAATCCCTCCCACTAATACAATGCAATCGCTGTTGAGATTAGCAACTCTGTTGTCTATGTAATAGAACACGAAGCTCTGGAGTAATTCAGTAGGTATCTGTGAAGGGCATGGATAGGCAACGTTTGAGGTTGGGATTCTTCTTCGGGCTCTGAAGAGGGGTTCCAACCTGAAATGTCACTTATACATGACCTCCAGAGATGCTGCCTGAACCAGTGAGTTATTCCAGCATAATTCCAGCTTCGGCAGTTCCTTGTGTCTACTGTCTATACAATAGATGGTTGAAAAAAAGGTTGTTGCTTTTCCAGTGGTACTGCTTGATGTGGTATTACAGAGAATGTATAAAAAGTGGAAAAAGAAGCCTGTTAACTTTTCAGGTTAAAGACCTGTTTCTTAGCTGTGGTGAAGGGTCTTATATCGGAAACATTAACTCTGCTTCTTGTTCCACAGACACTTCCTGATTTGTTGAACATTTGAAGTATTTTCTGTTTTTATTTCAGGTTTCCAGTAACTATTATGCTTTGAATTTCCCAGGGGATGGTGTCCATGTTGGATCCTAATGTCCAGTTAGTTCTACTCTGAACTGAGAAGAATAGGTCTTGGTTAGGATGCCCTGTTCAGGTTAATAGTTTGCTGCATTCCATCGTCTGGGCTTGTGTAAGGCTCTTTGAAGCTGAAATAACTCATGGGGTGGCTCGCAAACCAGCATCTGCAGTTCCTTGTTACACATCCAGCCTGAGTAGTTGTGTTCAGGACAAGAGGACAAGAGGACGAAAGGGGTAAACATCTATCTGGGCTCAACATGGGAGAAAATGGCAAATGCAAGTTTCAAGAAATTGCTTAATGTTAAGTGGGTAAACTGATTGTTGAAAAGCCCCAAAAAAAAAAATTGACCTTACAAAAGCCCTAAGTGAGATTTCTCATTAATTGATGCCTAATTTAATATTGTGTTTTACACATCATATTTAATGGGAACACATACTGATATTTTTATTTCCCAAAGAATAGGAGGTTTGTTTTCAAATGTACTTCAGGAAAAGTATAACATACGCTTGTGTTGCCATCACTCTGTATTTCATTCGTTGAAGGAGTATTTGTGGAAGGCTGATCAAACCAAACTTTTATGTTCGTTTGTTCATGCATATTTTTCTCATAATTCCGCACGTCATCCATTGACATATCTGAAAAAAGTTCAAGATGTTTCTTTGCATTTTCTGTTGAGGACATTAAACTCAAGGCATGTAGTGGTTTCTGCGAGGAAAACATAAAATAAAGACGCCATTCCAGGTGGAGACACGGAAGGTTCCAGAAGCAGCAGGGGCACTAGCTTTATGTACATCTAGTCATAAAGATAGTGTGGCCAGTTGGAGATAAAGATGCAGGGTAGGAATAAAAAAAAAGTCTAGAAGCAGTAGGATTGTTGTAGGGAGAATAAAGGAAAAGAGTGGAGCTTCTATAAAGTGCAATCGATAGGAAATGTGAAGGTTTAAGCCAAAAAGATCTTCAAGAAAATGTCTTCCAGAAGATCACCAGAAGACCTGCTACAAGCCCTCTAAATAAAACAACATTTCAGACATTAATGCATAACGTTCGGTGGCACAACTTAAGAAGCGCTTACTTGTGCTAATGTTGTTGATCAATTATTAAGGAACACAATACACTTAAATTGTGAAAACAATCACTAACACCTGCCTTTTGGAAATGCTTCATAGATTTAATTAATATAAATTCAAATATAAAGTATCATTGCACAAGTGAGGAAGGCAAAACAGCACCTTTACCACCTCAAGCAGCTGAGGAAATTTAGTCTCTCTGAGGATCCTTCAATCCTTCCACTCTGGTGCTGTAGAAAGTTTCCTGACCAGAAACATCTCGATCTGGTTTGGCAAGGCTCTGCAGACAGTAATGCGTTCAGCCGAAAGCACCATGGGAACTACACTCTCCCCCCCCCCCCCCCCCCCCCCCCCTTGCAGGACCTATACACCAGGAGGTCCAGATCCGGAGCCAGCAAGATCATGAAGGACCCCTACCACCCCAGCAACGGACAGTTCCAGCTGCTACGGTCAGGCAAGCGCCTCCACTGTCACACTGCAAAAACAGAGAGGATGAGATGGAGTTTCTTTCCACAGGCCATCAGGAACGTAAATTCTGATCTCACCGGGGCGTAATTACTGTTGTGTCCAAAAAAAAAAATTTTTTTTTAATACTAGTTCTGTTCTGTTGTTTTGCACAATTCCGCAGGCATTGCCACTTTCATTTCACTGTACGTGTATGTGACAAATAAAGTTGACGACTTGACCTGATTATTAAAAGAGCCATAAAGGTGGTCTTCATACAAAGGTGACATTCAATATATTTCACTGCAGTTTTCTTGCAATTCCTACCGGAGTTATGTTATACAGTGAAGAATGGATTGGCATTGGGTCGCAAGAGTAAAAATTGTAAAAAAGTGTAAGCAAAGAGAGCATAGAGCTAAGAAACACAGCGATTCAAAATGTGCAACCTCAATGAACTCACGGGACAATGTCATGTACTTACATAAATATTTCAAGGAATTTTGTTTGCAGAAGATTTTACCAACAATAGTTAAACTATAGAAATAGTGGCTAGTGAGTGCCATAAACATGGCAAATTCTGTCTTTCATTTAGTATCCAGACTCATACAGAAAGGTAGATGCATAGGTATGAACGTACTTCTGCCTGCTGCATAACCGTATTCATTATTAGTTTTAGGAAGAAAATAAGGGAAAACAGACGGTAACATTAAAATAGCTTTTGTTGTTGAAACTTGTTGGTACATTACAGATTGGATTTATTATCTTTGTAACACCTTTAGATAGGTTCAGAATGCAAGTTGGACACATCTGCATTGGAAGAGAAAAAAAGAAGAGAGTGAAATATCTCATTGACCTGGAACAACATCCAGCAGCCCTTTGCGGTAAGAATATTGAGTGAGCTTAGGGTTTGAGTGCCTGCTCTATCACTGAAGGGAAATGCAATATCTCCACAAACATGTTTCCAATATTAGTCACCAAATATTATAGTCCTGTCTTTAAGCAAAGATTAAGTTTATGTTTCTCTCTTGTATTTTTTATTTTCTTCTTGCTTAACCTCCCCTGATAGCAGAACAACTATGATGACAAACGATGAAACAAGCCTGGGGGCTGAATAGTCTGTTCATATCTCTACCGAGCTAGGCTTGGCATTGATGAATGGGAGAGACCCAAACATAATATTGTAAAACTGGTGGTAAAAACAGATAACATTGCCAAATATGTTTTACCATGTTCCAGTCATTTGAAAATTAATTATTTTACAGAGTTAGAAAAATCTTCTAGCAGCATGGCTTCATAGTCTGCTTTTGCAATCATATCTTTATGCCATCCTTAATGTGGGAAGCCGGGTGAAAGGCTGGGATGAATAGTCCACTTACCGTACCACTCATCCACCCAGGCAAACGCTTGTCGATGGCCAATCATCAGAATATCCCGAATAACCTGCTGACACAGAAGCATCATTAAACAATTTGAAAGGATTCTCAGGGAACCAATTTATCAACACAAGTCAACTCATTTTTAATGTGTTTCAATATCTTGGAAGTTGTTCTCTTTCAAATAGGAGGCAGGAGACAGTGGATTGGATCCTAATTGGATCCTTTGGCGCAGAAGTCCAGCAAGATGGGAATTCCATCTTCTCTGAATCTGCTCTGATCATGAGCTATTTTCCTAGTTTAGAGATATAGCATGGAAACAGATCCATGCCAACAAACGCTCATGCGTTCGCACTAGGTCTAATTTTGTCTCCCACTTTTGTCTTCACTGCCAACAAATTAGGGAATTTTACAGAGGCCAATAGAACCCACATGTCTTTGAGATATGGGGGAAAAAACCAGAGGACCCGGAGGATACCCATAGGGAGAATGTGCAAACTCCACAAAGACAGCACCTGAGGTCAGGATCAAACCTGCGTCGCTAGCGCTGTGGGCAGCAGCTCTACCAGCTAGAGTTTGGAGGTCATTTCATACATCGTGTGGAGGATGAAGTTGATGAAGTGTTTAGCAGGAGCAATGTTGCAAATCTTACTTGATCATAATGGCCCAAGGTTCACAGCAACAAACATTTCTATTTGAGAAAATGCAGCAGGTTCTTGACCTGTGTGACATGATTAGACTGCTATCCAATGAAAAAGGATCCTAACGGAACATATTTATACAATGCTGAGTTAAGGTTGGGTGCATTTCTGTTTGACTAACCTTGTGTACAAATTGTTCCACTCTTGTCTGCAGTCCCCAGACTTCGAATTTAACTGTAACCAGTTTATAGGAGCACATGATAGGCTTCTGAGCTTCCCTCCACCCTTCTTTCAGCATACCTCGCTGTGTTTTTTCTGACTTAAAATATCTGAGGTCCTGAAACACAGTAAGTGAAGTGATTTTAATTTTTGTTTTTGCAATGTAACTGTACAACCATCAAAGTTATTGTGCAGGAAACTCTTCAATTTAAAACTGACACATGGATTGCACACACATTTAATGTCTGGAAAGAGATCCTAAAGGAGGTGGTTGAGGCAGGAACAGTAACAACAATAAAGAGGCATTAGGTATTTGAATGAGCAAGGCATAGGGACATGGAATTAATGCAGTCAAGTGGGATTAATATGATGGTCAGTACAGACGCGATGGGCCAAAGGGCTTGTTTCTTATTGTACACCAACTCCATGATTCTGTATCAATACATTTCAATGGTTCTGCTCCTACATATACCCTTCACTTTGGTAATGTCCTGGTACTGGCAAATTATAAGAACTACACTAACATTTTGCTCTTCCCTCTGAATGGATTATCATAAATGGAAACAATTTGAAGCTTGTCTCTGCTGGAGTGTCAACGAGTGAGAGACAACTTGACTGAAATATACAAGATCTTGGGGGTTATGGAGAATAGTTATGGAGAGAATGTTTCTTTTTGTGAGAAAATCTAGAAGAGGTCACTGCTTCAAAAATCAATGATTACCCATTTAAGACACAAATTAGATGGATTTTTCCTCTTGGCAGCCAATCGAGTACTTTTTCAAGCCACAGCACTGGTCTTTAATAAAATGGTACTGTGGATATCTATTATATCCAGGCCACATACATTTGGATTGTGTATTTTCATCATGTTTTTCAGGGATGATTTCAGACCGCACACATTTTTCAGTCACTTGAGGCACATCATTTATTTTCATTCTTAAAGCCTTCTCATTTGTTTCAGTACAAGATCTGACATATCAACATATCAAAGCAATGCTGATAGCTTAATAGTTTTGTAGTTGATTATACATCTGAGCATAATCTTCAGTTATTTATTTCTGCATGAAGATTGCTTGATGAAGAATCATTTTGTGCAGTATTTCATTCTGGGTCCATTAACGGAGGAGATAATATTGACTGTGAACAGCACAACATAGTTTATCAAAGTTTCAGGAATAAACGAACACTCATAACCAAGATATGGATTGATGATTATTCACTATTTTAATATTCATATCCTGGAGCTTCAATATGGTCTTAAAAATCCAGACAGATTTATGGATGTGATTTTTTTTGCATGTCTTTGACTGATTAGCCTTAAGTTTTGAATTGGTAACTTTAGAAGTTTTATTGAAAACCTATTTGGCTTTATTTCGTGTTTTTCAGATGTATCATTATATAACCATCTTCTGGTCTTATAGTATCTCTTCTTCCAAACCATACACATCATTCCCCACCTAGAAATGGAAACAATTTGGTGTTGCTCTCACAGGATGTGCAGGTGTTAAAAAAAAAAAGGATGTGCAGAATTGCACATGGAATGGCTCCATTCTTTATCCTATGGCTCTCCTTTGTGGTGAACTTCTAAATCTCTACTTTTTATTAGATTTTAAATTCAACTGGGGATATATGTGGGGTGTGTATGGCTAAAACACAGGTGTCTCAGTGGCCCAGGCCTGGCTTTGTATACCTGGTAGAACATTCCAGTTCCTCTCAGGACCATACAACAGAGAGTAAATCAACATCAAGATCCCTCTGTAGCTGAGCTGCCAGTTTATGAAATATTCAAAATCTTTAGGGGTCTTGACAGGGTGGATGTAAAGAGGATGTTTTCTGTTGTGGGAGAACCTGCTAGTGAAGGTTATTTTTTTAAATTAAGGGAAAGCTCTTAAGAGACAGTCTCTAAAATTCTCTACTACAGTAGATGCAGAGTTTTTAAGTGAAAGTTAAGTAAGCTCTTGACTGGGAAGAAGGCAGAATGTTTCCATGTATAAATAAGAAAGCAAAGTTGAGGTTACAGTTCGCTCAGCCATGAATGGTGTATCAGGCTTAGATCTCTGCGATCTACTGGAAATAATCTTCTGTTCATATGTCTGTATGAGCCGGCACTGAGCATACTGATTTAAAATTACAAACAATGTTCCCAACTGAATGTCCAGATGCAGATGAACATCATCTTACTCTGTTCAAGAAGGAACTGTAGATGCTGGAAAATCAAAGGTAGACAAAAGTGCTGGAGAAACTCAACGGGTGTGGCGACATCTATGGAGTGAAGGAAATAGGCAACATTTCGGGCCGAAACGTCTGAAGAAGGGTTTCGGCCCGAAATGTTGCTTATTTCCTTCGCTCCATAGATGCTGCCGCACCCGCTGAGTTTCTCCAGCACTTTTGTCCACCATCAACTTACTCTGGATTTTTATAATTAGATCAGAAAACCCAGAGCTAAGAGACAACATCTGTTGCTAACAAAATCCGTTGATTAGTTAATCGACTGATTTGCAGAATTTGAACATGAATTTGAACGTGAATTTCCCCAATTCACATTAAGATATAAAATACCTTCTGCCAATGCAATGCTAATTCAGTGAACTGGTCAATTAACCAGTCACCAGAAATGTGTTGCTTCATGCAGAGAAACAGTCTATTGGGTGACAGATTTGATTGGAACTTAGGTCTAGGATCAGTAATACAATCAATCACTTTAAAAGACCATTGCCAAAAGGTTCAAATGATTGAAACCAAGGAAGAATTACAACAACAAAATGATGTAATCTGAACTAATCAAAGATGCCTTCAGCTAAATATTTATTGAACAAATCTGTTACTAATTTATTAAAACTGAATGTGTTCCAGCTAAATGTACAACATTTTAATGAAAAGCAGTGGGAAAGGAAAGGGCACCATTAATTTGAAGACGCTGATTACTTTGTCAGATTTAATTATTGAAGACAAAGATTTCTCAGACAGAAGGAAACCTGTTGAAGATTCAGATCAACAGGTTAATTGGATCAATATAAATTGACTTGTGTGGAAAAGAGCACACTATTCAATATTCAACATCACGTGTGCCACCAGGGGGGGAGAGAACTTTGAACCACTGCTACACACTGTTCAGGAAAGGCTACAAGGCTGTTTCACTCCCTCCCCTAGGAAAATCTGACCACGCTGCCATTTTCCTGTTGCCGGAGTATAAACAGAGGATAGTTCGGGAAGCGGTAGAGACGAGGGACGTAAAGCGGTGGTCTGACCAGTCAGAGGCCATGCTGCAAGATGCACTGAGTGATGTCGACTGGAATATGTTCGAAGCAAGTTCCAGTGACGTCAGTGAGTTCGCGGAAGCAGTCACGGACTTCATCGCAACAGTAACCGACAACATCGTCCCCACGGTAAGGGTAAGCACCTTTCCGAACCAAAAACCCTGGGTAGACAGGTCTGTTCGTGTGGCCCTGAATGCTCGCACCGCTGCCTACAACTCGGGCCTGGCATCAGGAAACATGGACGTCTACAAGGCAGAGTCCTACCGACTGCGAAGGGCGGTGAAGGACGCAAAGAGAAGGTACAGGGACAAGATGGAGTTACAGATGGAGCAGCAGGACACCAGAAGCCTGTGGCAGGGGTTACGGATTGTAACCAACTACCGGAGCACCCCTTCCTCATCCGCATGTGCCGGCACCTCCCTAGCTGATGACCTGAACTCCTTTTACGCTCGTTTCGAGAGGGGCAACAGCACCCCAGGTCTGCCGACTATCGACAATACCGCCAGCGGGCTGGCTACCGAAGCTGAAGGGAGGAATGTGCACACATTCTCGCTGTCCGAGCACGACGTGAGGAGGGCACTGACACGGGTGAACATGAGAAAAGCTGCAGGCCCCGATGGCATCTCGGGGCGAGTACTCAAGTCCTGTGCTACGCAGCTAGCTCCAGTGCTCACTACATTATTCAACCTCTCCCTGGACAAGTCCCTGCCTGCTTCAAAAAATCCATCATTGTACCAGTACCAAAAAATGCCTCCCCGTCCGGTGGCCCTTACCTCGGTAGTCATGAAATAAATGCTTTGAGAGGTTGGTGAAGAATCACACCTGCGCCTTCCTCCCTCGGAACATGGACCCGTTGCAGTTCGCATATCGTCCGAACAGATCCACGGACGATGCGGTCTCCCAGGTCTTGCACACCGCTCTCTCCCATCTGGACAGCCAGAAGGGGGGCTACGTGAGGATGCTGTTCATAGACTACAGTTCAGCCTTCAACACGATAGTCCCCACCAGACTGGCCGGGAAGCTAATGGAATTGGGGCTCAACACCCCCCTGTGTGCCTGGGTCCTGGACTTTCTCACCGCCAGGCCCCAGGTAGTCAAGATGGGAGGGAATACATCGAAGTCCCTCACCCTGAGCACAGGATCGCCCCAGAGTTGCGTCCTCAGCCCCCTATTGTACTCCCTGTACACACATGACTGTGTGGCTAGGTTCAGCTCCAACTCAATAATTAAGTTTGCTGATGACACTGTGGTGGTGGGCCTGATCTCAGACAACGACGAGAAGGCCTACCGGGAGGAGGTGGCTGATCTAGCACTCTGGTGCCAGGATAACAGCCTCCTCTTGAACATCAAAAAAACGAAGGAGCTGATCATGGACTTTAGGAGGGCACATCATCCGAGGACGTACACTCCATTGAGGATAAATGGGGATCCTGTGGATAGGGTGAACTGTTTTAAATATCTGGGAGTCCACATCTCTGAGGATATGACATGGGCATCACACGCCTCAGCACTCGTGAGTAAGGCAAGGCAGCGCCTTTACCACCTCAGGCAATTGAGGAAATTCAGAGTGTCTCCGAGGATCCTCCAGTGCTTCTACGCAGCGGCGGTGGAAAGCATCTTGTCCGGAAATATTACCATCTGGTTTGGGAATTGCTCTGCCAAGGACAAGAAGGCTCTGCAGAGAGTAGTGCGTTCAGCCAAACGCACTATGGGAACTTCACTCGCCCCCCTGCAGGAACTATACAACAGGAGGTGCAACTCCAGAGCAAATAAAATCATGATATACCCCTTCCACCCCTGCAACGGACTGTTCCAGCTGCTACGGTCAGGCAAACGCCTCCGTTGCCATGCGGTGAGAACGGAGGGGTTGAGAAGGAGTTTCTTCCCAGAGGCCATTCGGACTGTAAACGCCTATCTCACCAGGGACTAACTCTACTGAACGTTTTTCCTTCCATTATTTATTATGTAAAAGAATATGTGTGTTATGATTGTGTTTATAATTTGTTTGGTTGTTTGGTTGTTTGTCTTTTGCCCAAAAGTCCGCGAGCATTGCCACTTTCATTTCACTGCACATCTTGTATGTGTATGTGACAAATAAACTTGACTTGACTTGACTTGACTTGATTTGTACAGAATAAATAACAATAAGATATTTTATTCAAAATGAAATAAAATATCCCAATAAACTTTGCAAAAGTGAAAAGTAGGTACCATTTCAAGAGAACATAACTCACAAAAGAAAATTCATAGGTTCTGATAGGGTTTGAAGAAAGAACATGAAGCAGCAAGCTGGGAAAGTTACAGCTTGAGATTCAAGAGTCAATAGTGTTTAATTCTCATGTATACCGACAACGGAACAATGAAATTCTTATTTGCCTTGTGCGGTAAGAAACAGATGAAGTTCTTGTTTAAAACCGGAAAATAAAAGTGGGATATAAAAGAGGTTAGAACTGAATGAGTGAGGAGATGAAGTAATATTTCGGGCTGTACACACGTCTGAGTGGGGGGACCATAAAAGGATTTGGCTACGTGTAGAGAGTAAAGGATCTTCAGTTCATTTGGCAGGAATGAGGAGCAGTGAAGATAGGCCAAGACATGAGTGGTGAGAATAAGGGTTCAGAGCATAGTAGGTAAGGAAATGCTTTGTGGGTTTAATTTTTTCCTTTTGTTTGTTCACCAAAATGTATTTGATCTTTGCGACATAACGTGGAAAAAAGAGCACAAAATCTGCATTTTGCAAATTACAATAAACAGAGGTGAACATTAGTCATCTCTGCAGTAACTATTTTGAATATTATCTCAATTAGCCTTTGATTCTGTGAGGAATTGGCTCGAACCAATGAAGCTACTGTATAACATGATTTATTAAACTGAAAGGATAAATAACCAACAGTGAATAGTCATGGGAAAAATTGGACGCTCTTGGGCACAAACATAAATTACAAGTAATAGAGTGTTGTGGTGGAGGAAGTAATGAAAGTGCAACATATTCTCTCAAGTGCACTAGGAGGAAAAAAGAATTTCAAGAATTTGTTCAATGTACAGAGTGTGGAAACAGGCCCTTCGGCCCAACTCGCCCACACCGGCCAACAATATCCCAGCTACACTATTCCCACTTGCCCGTGCTTGGTCCATATCTCTCCAAACCTGTCCTATCCATGTACCTGTCCAACTGTTTCTTAAACGATGGGATAGTCCCAGCCTCAACTACTTCATCTGGCAGCTTGTTCCATACACCCACCAACCTCCGTGTGAAAACGTTACCCCTCGGATTTCTATTACATCTTTTCCCCTTCACCTTGAACCTATGTCCTCTGGTCCTCGATTCCCCTACTCTGAGCAAAAGACTACCCTATCTATTCCTCTCATGATTTTGTATACCTCTATAAGATCTCCCCTCATCCTCCTGCGCTCCATGGAATAGAGACCCAGCCTACTCAACCTCTCTCCCTATAGCTCACAACCATCTTCACTATCTGCAAAACCACTAACTTTTGTATCATCAGCAAACTTGCTAATCTTGCCCTGTATGCTCTCATCATTGATGTAGATAACAAACAGTAACGGGCCCAGCACCAAACCCTGAGGCACACCACTAGTCACAGGCATCCAGTCTGAGAAACAACCTTCCACCATAACCCTCTGCTTCCTTCCATGGAGCCAATTTGCTATCCATTCAGCTACGTCTTTTTGGATCCAATGCGATCTAACCTTCCAGAGCAGCCAACCATGTGGTACCTTATTGAACGCCTTGCTGAGGTCCATGTACACAACATCTACAGCTCTGCCCTCATCAACCTTTTTGGTCACGTTTTCAAAAAAATCAATGAGATTTGTGAGACATGACTGCCCATGTACAAAACCATGCTGACAATCCCTAATCAGCCCTTGCCCATCCAAATGCCTGTATATCCTATCTCTCAGAATACTCTACAGTAACTCACCAACTCACCAGCTCACCAGTTCCTAGCATTTTCCCTGCAGCCCTTCTTGAAAAGAGGTACAACATTTGCCACCCTCCAGTCCTCCGGCACGATTTAAGGATGACTTGTAAATTTCAACCAGGGCTCCCGCAATTTCCTCTCTAGTTTCCCACAATGTCCTTGGATATATCAGATCAGGCCCTGGAGAGTTGTCTACCTTCAAACACGACAATACCTTCAGAACTTCTTCGACAGTAACCCTGACTGCTCTCAAGACACTTCCAGCGACTGCTCCAATTTCCTCCATCCTACTGTCTTTCTCCTCGGTAAATACAGAGGAGAAATACTAATTTAGGACCTTGCCCATCTCCTGCGGCTCCACACAGAGATGACAGCTTTCAATCCTGAGAGGTCCCACTCTCTCTCTAGTTACCCTTTTCCCCCTTATGTATTTATAAAATCTTTTGGGATTGTCCTTAAAGCAACCCGCCAGAGCTATCTCCTGCCCCCTTTTTGCCCTTCTGATTTCCTTTTTTAGTTTACTCCTTAGTCCCTGAAACTCCTCCAGGGATGCATTTGATCCCAGCTGCCTAGACCTGTCCCATGCATCCTTCTTGTTTTTGACTAATGTCTCAATTTCCCTCGTCAGCCAAGCTTCCTTACCTTTGCCTGCTTTGCCCTTCATTCTAACGGGGACGTACACATCCTGAGCTTTCTTCAGTACACTTTAGTTTCTTGTTCAATCTACTTTAATAAATGGTAGTAATTTGAAAATTCAGACTGAGGAAGTAGGTAATATTGTCCATAAATGTATCCCCAGTCGGTAATACTAAACACACAATAAAGCTATTGTTTTTTCCAAATTCAATTCCAGTGAAACATAGAAACATAGAAAATAGGTGCAGGAGTAGGCCATTCGGCCCTTCGAGCCAGCACCTCCATTCAATATGATCATTGCTGATCATCCAACATCAGTACCCCGTTCCGGCCTTTTCCCCATATCCCTTGATTCCCAAAGCCCTTTGAGCTAAATCTAACTCTCTCTTGAAAACACTGTTTCCTTTAGCATATTACTTTTTTGCATATCTTTCATTCGTTGTTTTTTATCTCTCTACATCATTGTCTATATCTCTCGTTTCCCTTTACCCTAACTAGTCTGAAGAAGGATCTCGGCCCAAAACGTCACCCATTCCTTTTCTCCAGAGATGCTGCCTGTCCCGCTGAGTTACACTGGCTTTTTGTGTCTATCTCCTTTCCATGTTGGGTTCAGTTGTTTAAATATGCTTCCTTGTATCTTCCAGCAGTAAGTCAGTCACATGGCATGCTTAGTACAGGATAGTGCAAGCACGAAAAACATTACATGGTGTAAGGAGCAAAAGACAGAAAGGAAATTATTTACAAAAGTAAATGATCTACCCTCTTTCAGGGAGTTATAACATGCCTCTCTAGATTAGCCTCGCCAATTCTGTGCATTTAGACCAAAACATTTAGTTATAATGACAAAGAACATACTTGCAATAGATCAATTAGTTCCTGGAACCTATTCTCTCTCAAATATACATCAATACCTTTTTGGTTCTTTTGCATCGAACTGCACTGTGATAGTTTACAGCAGACAATTAACAGCATGTCTCTGGATATGTTATAAACCCAATGGAACATACAAACGCACTCAGCAGTCAAGGCCAGGCTCAAACTAAGGTCTCTGAAGTTGTGAGAAAGTAATGCTAACTGCTGTGCTAAATTGCCCTCCAGTAACACACTAATGAAATCTCACAGATAAACATCAATTTGTCTTGCTTTGGCATGAGTCCTATTTATTGCGTTAATTAACACAAGAAGTCAATGTGCAGTTTAATTGAATACGTTTGCCTGCTGCATGATAAATCCTGAACACTTTTTGAGCGGATTTTGTGTGGGTCAAGTCTAATCAATGTCTAAACTGTTTAAGTTCACCAATATAATGTGGCCAATATTAATGTCACCAATGTCAGCAATATTAATGTCACCAATGTCACCAATATAATGTGGCTAATATTAACTGTGACTGATGGGAGTTGGCCTGATCTCAATAAATATAGTTGTTTGCTAAACTAGAGTTTTGAATTCTTCATTCAGAACTTGTTTGTGTGGATTATTCTGCATTTTTGAAAACTGATTTGAAGTTGTTTTCTTCCTATGGATGCTTCCATTCACATTGATTATAAACTAAAAGAGATTAATACAGTAATATTTTATAATGTCTATTTAAATCAACAAATATTTAAATTGATAAATGATCAAAACAAATTGATTTGAGTTAGGTTTTCCAC
The DNA here is from genome assembly GCF_028641065.1 of Leucoraja erinaceus. Lineage (NCBI taxonomy): Eukaryota > Metazoa > Chordata > Chondrichthyes > Rajiformes > Rajidae > Leucoraja > Leucoraja erinaceus. Next base: position 8,296,945 of record NC_073399.1, on the reverse strand, counting down.
TGAGCCGCAAAATCAACTCATGTGTAAAAAGTTACTTTAGAAAATAATAAAAAAATTACAAATCAAATATAGACCTACATATTAATTTTAGAAAAGTTATGAAGAGGAGTGAACTAAGGATATGAATGACAAGAATGTATAGGTGCATTAATCTTTGATGCTGTTAGGACATGTTGAGAAAGTAGTAAAAAAGAGCATACGGGATCCTGGGCCTCATTTATAGGCATATAATACAAAATGAACCAGATTCTATTGAACCTTTATAAAACTCTGCTTATCACGCAATTACTTTCTGTTTTGACCAATATGCTTCAGGCAGAACTTGAATACCAAAGAAATTTACCCATGTGAAAAGATTTACTGGAAAGGGTCCAGAATCAACGAATTTCAATTCTTCTCAGAGACAACTAGGTTGAGAGGAGAATGAAAGATGTATAAATACTTGATGGTTTAGGGAGGCTAAATAGAAGTAAAGAGATTGCAGATGCTGTAGTTTGGAGCAAGAAAACAGGCCCTTCCCCTGGCCCAGCGATCACCCCGTACACCATCACTCTCCTACACACTTGAGCCAATTTACAATTTACAGAAGCAATTAACCTAGAAACCTGTACGTCTTTGGAATGTGGGAGGAAACTGGAGCATCCGGAGAAAACCCATGTCGTCACAGGGAGAACATACAAACTCCGTACAGACAGCACCCGTAGTCAGGATTGAACCCGGATCTCTGGTGCTATGAGGCAGCAACTCTTATCGTTGCGCCACTGTGCCACCCTAGGGAGTGGGAATATTTTTGGAATACAGCAAAAGGGACTAAACTATCGATAAGGAATGGCAGGCACGGATATCGCTGTCAAAACATGGGGGGGACATAATTTCTTGACGGGCGTACGCGCACGCATGCACACACATGCAAGGTTTCGGCCGTGGGCCCTTTGGCCAGTAACATCGGCAACTGACCTGGTTGGTGATCGAATCTGAACTCCGGCAACAGCAGCTTCGCCCGCCCCAAATTGTGGGGCTTCAATCGGCCCGTTCGCGGGGCCTTTCATCGCCCGGCGTGGGCTTCAACATCGGAAGCCTTGATCGCAGCAATTTGACCGCGGGACGGTGGAACATCCGGAGGTCGATTTTAAGCTGCGCCGCGCCGGGCAATGAAAGGCCCCGCGATTGGGCCGTTTCAAGCTCCGCTTTGACCTTTGCTCCACCAGCACGTCTCCCTCCTCCAATCACCACGCTCTATCCTCAGTCACACTCGCTACTTCCGCCTCTGACCGACACCTCCCTCCTCCAATCATCGCGCTGAATCATCATGCACCCAGCCCTTAGTGCCTGCTGACCAACGTCTCTCTCGTCCAATCGGCGCCCTCGATCATCAGTCCCACCCCCACTGTCTCGCGGAGATTTTTACAGCTTTTTTTTTAATGGAGTTTTAAAATCCAGATTGAAAAAAATGGGGCGGATCGTCCCCACCTCTCAAAACAGGGGGGGGGGGGGCGTCTCCCTCCTGTCCCCCCTGGGATTTCTGCCCCTGAGGAATGGGGAAACATGCAAGAGTTGGCGGTTGAGAAACAGGAACAGGGTAAAAGTTTTTATAAAGATATAAAAAGAAAAAAGATTAGTTGTTGTTATGGATCCCCTATAGACGGAGACTGGAGAAATTACAGTGGGCAAGAAGGAAATGACAGCAAAATTAAACAAATATGTCACAGGAAGAGAGATTACGCAGACTGGTTCATTACAATCTTATAGAAGGACAAGAGGCAATTTCAATGAAGTAAACAAAATTCTTATAGGGCTTGAATTTAGATGTGGAGATATTGTTTCCCCATGCTGGGGTGTCTAGAACCAGTTCAGAATCTTAAATTCAGATCAGAGAGAAGAAATAATTGACTCAGACGGCAGTGAATCTTTGAAAGCATCTGCCCATGGAGGCTCAGTTGCTGAATTTATGGAGGCTCAGTTGCTGAATTTATTCAAGACAGAGACCAATGCATTTTTCGCCATTAAAGGAATCAAGAGAATGCAAGAATGTGGCATTAAAATAAAACACCAGTTTTTTACAAGATGCCACCCTAATGCAGAGTCTTGATCTGAAAATTCCTTTTCAATTGTGCTGTTAATGAATGGCAGAGGAACTGAGTGTTTTGTTGCTATGACATAGGGTGTCACCATCCAGGTTGATGTGCATGGCCATTGCAATTGACGACTGCACTCACTCACATAACCAAAGTCCAATCCAATTTGTGCGTGAGAGAAACCTAAAAATATGTTCAGGTGCCATGAAGTCTGAGAAAACTGGGCAGTATAAAGGTTAGACTCAGTGAGAGAGACTGGACATAAAAGACATTCAGCGGGTGCGGAAGCATCTATGGAGCGAAGGAAATAGGCAACGTTTCAGGCCGAAACCCTTCTTCAGACTGAAGAAGGGTTTTGGCCCGAAACGTTGCCTATTTCCTTCGCTCCATAGTTGCTGCCTCACCCGCTGAGTTTCTCCAGCACTTTTGTCTACCTTTGATTTTCCAGCATCTGCAGTTCCATCTTGAACATGAAAGACCTTCAGTATGTACCAGAATAGTTTTGAAATTTGACCAGATTTGTGGCAGCTTTTCATTTCATTCTCTCTTGTGCAAAATATTTCTTGCAAGGGATAAGAATTGATTACCAGCTGCCTCAAACTGGGAGCTGCATGATTTAAAATAATCTACTTGAATCAAATCCACTGCCATAATCAGTTCCACTGCTGCAATCACATATTTCCACAGTTATATTATTTATAGGCTGTTAACGTTGTTTTTCCATTTCTCTACAAATTAAAACCACATTCAGTTTCATACTACCATTAAGATCTTGCAACAATGTAATTTTCCGTGTGAATAACGCAAAAAAACATTACCTGTAAAAGGAGAAGAAGCAATATTTACTTCTGAGCAAAGATGACAAATTAGTAGCCCTATGTAATGGTCGTTCAGTTCTTGTCAAATGTTCTGGTACATTTAAAAAGACACAAAGTGCTGGAGTAACTCAGAGGGTTAGCAGCTCTAGGATACATGGATAGGTGATGGTTCACGTTGGGACCCTTCCCTAGAAGTGTGCCGACCCGAAACTTCACCTATCCATGTTCTCTAGAAATGCTGCCTGACCCGCTGAGCTACTCCAGCACTGTGTGTAAGCCATTTGTGTAAGCCAGCATCAGCAGTTCCTTATTTCCATGCACTGGTATATTTATTCACTTACCTCAGAATCTTTGTAGTATCGTTCAGGAATTTCATCGTACGCAATATCAATGAAGCATACATCTCTTTCAACATCTTTTGCCTCTGAATCAAAGATCTGCAACACATATGTAAATAATTTTTCAATTATTAAAAATTAATGAAAAAAGAAGGCAGGTGGTCAGCTAAAGTGCAGAGAATAGTCGAATCCTCTGTCAGTAAATGTGGAACTATTGAATCATGTGAGCAGCAAAAGTAGAAAGTACAGTGTCATAAACTCCTAACATCACAGAGTCATTGGGCTCATCAAATCTATACTGGCTCTCTGTACAACAACTCAGTCAGACCCAGTCTGCTGCTCTTCCCCCTGACCCTGCACATTGTCTATCATCAAGTACCTTGGTACAGAGAAGATTCACGAGGATGTTGCCAGGACTAGAGGGTCTGAGCTACAAGGAAAGGCTGAGAGGCTGGGACTCTATTTTATAGGAATTTGAGGGGTAACTTTTTCACACAAAGAGTGATGGGTGTATGGAACGAATTGCCAGAGGAGATAGTTGAAATGTTTGCAATGTTTAAGAAATAATTTAATAGGTACATGGATAGGGCAGGTTTGGATGGATATGGATATGGACAGGCGGGTGAGACATGTTGGTCTGTGTGGCAAGTTGGGCTGAAGGGTCTGTTTCCACGCTGTTTGCCTCTCTGACTCGACCTATTCAGTTCTCTTGTCAAATTTCAGACTTGTTTCTACCACCCTTTAGTAGGCCCCCCTCGGTCATGACTGACCATGGGTGATACATCCTGGTCGGATGTAAGCCTGGACGATGTCATATGGAGGACAGGCTGTTGGCATGCAGCACGTCCCCCCTCTCCACGTCGCTGATCGATCCAAAGGGCCGTTACAGTTTGGCACCAGCGCCGTCTCAGGAGCTGCCAGAGTGAGGTTGTAGACAACGACAAACTGCCTTAGGGGCTCCGACTCCGGATTTTCTTGAGGTTTACTCCTGGAGCCTTTTCCATGACTGGTTATGGCCACAAGGCAGTGGAGGTTTTAAATCAGGGTTTTCCCTCTCCTAGATGGACAGCCTTCCCGAGACTCGTGGGGGCGGGAGCATCTACCTTCCCGTGCAGGTCTATAGCACCTGCCCACTGCCCAGTTCTACTACCCATATCATAACTATTCGCTCACATCCCTCCTGATCTTTTGCCCATCACTTTGAATCTGTTTTCTCTGCTCCACAAACCATTTGCTAATGGAAACAGTTTCTTTCTATCCTGCCTGATAAGCATTTATGATAAGCGTTTAAAACTCGAGAAAATGGTCTTTGCGCCAAGCAGAACAATCACAACTTCTCCAGTCTAAGCTTGCAATTAAAATTCCTCTTTGCTGTAGTCATTCCAACAAATCTTTCATAACAGCTCAAAAATCATTACACTTTCTACAGTGCAGTGACCAGATTTATATGTAATACCCCAGCTGTGGTTTAATGTGGTGCCACTATAATCCAATTCCTTTGAAAATGAAATAATTGAATATGAGAGATATCTGCATGGATGACAAAGAATGCTATTTCTATTTCAGGTCCACTGCGTGTCTAATGTGTCAATGCATGCAGAGCCTTGGACATGTGCCATGACTCCAGCAACACATGGTCAGATGTTGCTTGTCGACCTTTCACAGCCTTTAAACCACTTATAACTTCCATTGCACCTGCCAGTAAAGACGACCTGTGTGAGGAGGTTTGAGGGCATTGATGATACTATGTCGATCACTTGGGCCCACATCCTTCTGCAATTGGTATCATTTCCCTCTTCTTCAGGTTGAGATCTTCATCCAATCCCTCTCTTCCTCACAACCATCAATTTGCCACTTGATTGGGCCCAACAAATGATCGAGCGCATGCATCCAACACCTCCCTGACTGTTAACCCTTGGTCAACAAATGCCAAGCCCCACAATGTCCACTGACTTTGACAAGCTAACTAACCAACTTTCAATACCAAGATTATGGCCCAAACTCTCAACCTGACCATCTGCCAACCTTATCCCAGCCCTTCTACTGACCAATCAAAGGTGACCTGATTTCATATCCTTCCCCCGCTAGATCTCTCACCCCTGTGACCCTCTACTCCCATCCCTTAGCACCAACCGCAACATTCTGGTTTCTTCCCCGGCTTATTGTATGGAGGCATAAAGTGAAAGCCTTTCTTTGTGCATGAATATTCAAAGGTCTGTTGTGCAGCAGATGTTGAATGTATCTTTACAGGTGGTATTGTCTAGACCACAGATTTATAATAATGTGTCTCTGTCACATCTAATGAACGGGCCATGCCACTCACATATCTGACACCCAGCTCCCCAGCCAGACACACTATTCCAAAACTACCAAGTGGAGATAGGAAAAGATTACATGGATTATAAAGAATCAAAGCCTCCATGAAAGAGAAATCCCCTTTGTCACATGGGAATCCCTGGCACATTACAACTCAGAGGGTGGAATAGTGTTGTAGAGAGACACAGTATGGAAAGATGCCCTTCAGTTGCTGAGTCTGTGACAACAATCGTGCCCATTTTTGACATGAATTGTAACTCATTTTTATTAACACCTATTAACACCTACCCACCTTCCCCTTTCTCACCGACCCGCCCCAGCTATCTCCCTGGCTAGATTAAGCAATTTATTACGGGTTTAAGGGCAATTTACAGGGGACTAACTGCACATTGTTGGGATGTGGGGGGGGGGGGGGGGGGGAACTGGAGCACTCACAGTAAACCTACCCAGTCACAGGGAGATCATGCAAACACCACACTGACAGTACTGGGGAGCTGAGATTGAACCATGGATACTGGAGCTACGAGGCAGCAGCTCAACAAGGCACACCACTGTGCAGTAAAGAAGAAATATGAATTACGATATTGAGAAACTTAAGCCCATCTCTCAGAAGCACACAGTGTGCAGTTCCGACATTGGTCTCATTATTCATCCTCGAATCAACAAAACTGGAGTGGAAGCAAGTCTTTGTTGATCCCGAGGAACTGTGTGGAGGAAGCATTTTCTTACCATTGGAGGGTGCTTGGCAGTTGACTTGCTCAATGTTAAGGAATGTTGAGGAAGTCCAGGCCAAGGGGTCACAGTTTAAGGATAAGGGGGAAATCCTTTAGGACCGAGATGAGCAAAAACATTTTCACACGGAGAGTGGTGAATCTCTGGAACTCTCTGCCACAGAAGGTAGTTGAGGCCAGTTCATTGGCTATATTTAAGAGGGAGTTAGATGTGGCCCTTGTGGCTAAAGGGCTCAGGGGGTATGGAGAGAAGGCAGGTACAGGATACTGAGTTGGATGATCAGCCATGATCACATTGAATGGCGGTGCAGGCTCGAAAGGCTGAATGGTCTACTCCTGCACCTATTTTCTATGTTTCTATGTTTCTATGTTAAGTTTCTCAAATAGATTTGGAAATCAAAGTAATATTGTGTGATGGTGCATTAACAGTTATAGATTTCATGAAAGGCTGACGATGTTTCACTGCAATGGGATTGAAACAGTAACATTATCAGTAGTTATTAGACAAATATCCCTCCTTACATGGATTATAAAGTTGGTCTTGTGAGTTTTATTTATCTATTGATTTATGTGTTTAATTTCAAAATAATGGGACCCAATTTGTTTTTTATCTTGCAAAACTGGTAACAGATAAATATGAAGTGCTTTTCAGATAATAATTTGGTGTCTTGCTCAGGGCTGCCAAAAGCAAAACAGTAAGGGAATGAAAAATGCTAAACTGCATAAGTGCAGTTATTTTGTTCAAAACCTTGCTAGGCAAGTCTTGAGGGGAAGTTAAATTTAAAGGAATAACTTTAAGTTCAGAAAGGACTATCATACTGTGGAATCAATAACTTCATTGTACACTTAATATGAACTCAGTTGTAACTCCTTATTAATAAGGGTAAATATTTGAATTATCCAGCTGGGAGCCATTTAAAGGTTTCAGACTGGGCCCGAAAATCATTCACACCTTCACTTGACATATAATCTTGTTTTATATCCTATCTCTCATTTTAGTAATGAAAGGTATTAGTTGTAAAAAGTTTTACAAATTCATTAAATGAATTGGGGGAATAAGGGGAACAGATAAAGTGAATGCAGAGTTGTTTACCCAGAGTGGGTGAATCAAGGACATAGGTTTAAGGTGAAACGGGAAATATTTAATAGAAACCTGAGGGGTAATTTGTTCACAATTGGTATATGAGTTCATCTGTCGGAGGAGGTATTTGAGGCAGGTACTATAACAACATTTAAAGAACATTTGGGCAGGTACATGGATAGGAAAGGTTTAGAGCGGTATGGGCCAAACACGAGCAGGTGTGACTAACATAAATGGGGCATTTTTGGTCAGCATAGGCAAGTTGGGCTGAAGGGGCTGTTTCTATGTTGTATGACGCTATGACGCTCCAGTCTGAAGAAGGGTCTCGACCCGAAACGTCACCTATTCCTTCGCTCCATAGTTGCTGCCTCACCCGCTGAGTTTCTACAGCATTTTCTATCTACCTATGACTCTAATTCAATGTAATTTTCCGTGTGAATAACGCAAAAATAAGGCAATTTTTGTGCAGAAGGAACAATACAGCACTATCATACAGCACTTTTTATCACTCTAGGTTCCTGTAATATTTTTGCACGGATCACAATAAATTGCTGATTATAGCACGTTACTTGGCATACAGCATGTTATATTCTTCTCAGAAATTCATGGACTTTCAACTCTGGTTGAAAACCCAGGCTGTATACGTTAATTGATTAGTAGAAACTCCTACAGAACCACTTATCTTCCTGATATACGTAAAGAGATTGTGGACTTTTCATTATGCAGACCGCAGTATGGAGCTGAGGGTTTATGGGCAGAACACTTGAATGGAAAGAAGGGATCAAAGGCAAAGATAGTTGACCTATAATGCCTTCATCATTAGGAACACAATGGGAATGTAATAGTAGAATCCCAAATAAAACTGAAAGCATAGGGAAGGATGGAACTAAGGATGGAGAGGAAAAAACAGGAGCTGAGAATTCAGCAAAGTTCAGACACAGAGTTTTCAATGCATTTCCAACACTTATTTTTCTGTGTGGCATGTGTTTAAGTGAGCAAATGAACACTTCCAAAAGTTTAACATTTTAATATAATCACGCAATATTATAGAATGTAAAGGTAAGGGTTTTAATATTATTTTGGCAACATTGGTTTTGTGAGCATATCAGTGCCCAGCTTAGGAAAATGTTAAAGTTTCAATTAAATACATTTGGCATTTTTTGGTAATAACTAAACAAGACCTAAGTAAAGAGTGGAAAATAATCTTGAAATAAATATATTAAAATGAAGTAACCGTGAATTATATGTATATCCATGCTATCATTAAGGATTGAAACTTGGAATTGTTCTGGTGAAAAACCAGCATTAAATTAATTTAAATGTGGACTGGAACTGTCTCCTACTTTAACTGCCCTTCAGCCTTAAAAGTTTTTTTGCACAATAAAGTCTTGTCGTCTGTTACTAATATAACTTCTGAATTATGTAACGGCTTGCAAATGCTATTAAATTATGGAATTGAAAAGCAGTGACCTGGTTACTGGTGTCAATGAGACCAATCACTTGCAAGATGTAATGCTGACATGGCAACTGTAGAACTGAGATATCCGGACACTGATAGATAGATGACTGATAGTCCATTTATTTATACAGACATTCGCAAATATATAATAATAAATTTAATTTTTATAGCGCTTTTCTAAGACTCAAAGTCGCTTTACAATAGTAACAGACAATAGCAAACGGAGAAGCGGCGAACAAACAGCGCCAGCGTCCTCTCCATGCAGCACATAAAGAAAGAATACAGACATAACAATAATAAAGACATATAAAGAAATATATATTCTAGAACAGGAAGTTCTTCAGAATATTGCATTGCTCTCATGACTTCAACACTGTGACTTCCTGTTTCTCATGCAGCACGTTAACCACATATTGTTACAAGATATTTTGTAATTTCTATAAAATGTTCTTTAAACATTTCAGAGGTAAAGGTTTTATATAAAAGTCACCATTAGATGGAGCCTGAAAGCCATGTGGAGAAAACAACCTGATTTGTGTATTCGAATATTTTATCTATTCACACCATAAGCTCCTGGCAGGACCTGCTACATGCTATTTACAATTTTTTAGCAGAAATAGTTCGATGTAGTGGTGCAGATGTATACCACAGCTATTTTTTATTCAAATGTCCAGGACTGTGGACTGTGTAACCTATTCTTCTATGTGTAGCAAGGAACTGCAGATGCTGGTTTAAACCAAATCAAGGGATAGGGGGGGAAGGCAGGCACGGGTTATTGATTGGGGACGATCAGCCATGATCACAATGAATGGCGGTGCTGGCTCAAAGAGCCGAATGGCCTCCTGCACCTATTTTCCATGTTTCTATGTTCCTATAGACACAAAAAGCAGGAAGAACTCAGCGGGGCAAGCAGCATCTCTGTAGAGAAGGAGTCACCCATTCCTTCTCTCCAGAGACGCTGTCTATCCTTCTATATTCCTGCCTTTCCAATGGAGCACTAGGTTTTACCATTCTCTAGTTAAAAAGTGGCATCACCAGCACACTTTCCTATATTGTTACCTGGATTAGAAGCAGGGGGAGGGGAGGGGGAAGAACCTCTTCAGAGGCACCTATCAGTCACTGCACTGTAAAATATAGCCAGAATGAGTGTAACAAGGGAATAGGCCTCACATTTAACACATAAAAAAACACAAAGGTCCTCCAGACAATAAAGGTCTTTGGGGGGGAACACCATGGAAAACGTGAATCATTGAACCAGTTCCCAAATCTCAGGAGTCATCTCTGCGGCACGGTGGCGCAGTGGTAGAGTTGCTGCCTCACAGCGAATACAGCACCGGAGACCCGGGTTCGATCCCGACTACGGGTGCTGTCTGTCCGGTGCTTATACGTTCTCCCCATGACCTGCGTGTGTTTTCTCCGAGATCTTCGGTTTCCTCCCACACTCCAAAGACTTACAGGTATGTAGGTTAATTGGCTTGGTAAATGTAAAGATTGACCCTAGTAGGTGCAGGATAATATGCGGGGATCACTGATCGGCGCGGACCGGTGGGCCGAAGGGCCTGTTTCCGCGCTGTATCTCTAAGCTTTAAACTAAACTCTCAATGAGGCTCACCATCAATAATGGAATGCATCACCTTCAGCACGACAGCACAGACTTGTCTGTCTAAGGTAGCCTCTCTTGGACCCACAATACCTCAACTCTGATCAAGAAGGCTCACCAGCGTCTCTTCTTCCTGAGGAGACTGAAGAAGGTCCATCTGTCTCCTCAGATCCTGGTGAACTTCTACCGCTGCACCATCGAGAGCATCCTTACCAACTGCATCACAGTATGGTATGGCAATTGCTTTGTCTCCGACCGGAAGGCATTGCAGACGGTGGTGAAAACTGCCCAACGCATCACCGGTTCCTCGCTCCCCTCCATGGAGTCTGTCCAAAGCAAGCGTTGTCTGCGGAGGGCGCTCAGCATTGCCAAGGACTGCTCTCACCCCAACCATGGACTGTTTACCCTCCTACCATCCGGGAGGCGCTACAGGTCTCTCCGTTGCCGAACCAGCAGGTCCAGGAACAGCTTCTTCCCGACGGCTGTCACTCTACTCAACAACGTACCTCGGTGACTGCCAATCACCACCCCCCCCGGACACTTATTATTATTTATTCAAATCATTTGCTATGTCGCTCTTCCATGGAGATGCTAAATGCATTTTGTTGTCTCTGTACTGTACACTGACAATGACAATTAAAATTGAATCTGAATCTGAATCTGAATCTAAAGAGTGTTTAAAGACGAAGACCTCAGACCTGGTCTACCAAGCAATAGTGATCCCTGCCTTCCAGTATGCTTTTGAGACACAAATTACCATTTTCAGGCACCATAAAGCACTGCAGAGATGTCACCAATGTCACCAACACAAAATGCCACAGTAACTCAGTGGGCCAGGCAGCATCTTTGGAGAAAAAGAATAGATGATGTTTTCAGTCGAGACTCTTCTTCAGACTGACCAACATTGAGTTTGTCAAGTCCTCCAAATTCCCTGTCAATAAACGAGTCAATGTCCGTGTCCTCTGGAGCTCCATGTCCCAGGCAATGAGGCCCAAAATACATCAGTCAATTCTATGGGCAGGCTGCAACATTAACATGCCCATCACTGGGCTCACTAAACAGACTGTCTCTTCGAAAAACCAGAGATACCAGGCAGACAGAGGCAGCCATTTCTGGCACAGGTTAACAGCGAAGGAGAAAACCATATCCCAAACTACTCATCAACCCATCCTGTCAAGCACACCTTTCCCCTCCCCTCCCCACCTCTCCTCCCCACCCCCTGTGGCACAGTCTTGCATTGGCCCCAACAGGCACCTCAGAACCAACAGAAATAGAATGGAATCAAATCATTCTTGAACTTCAGGGACTGCCTAAAATGAAAGATTTGGATGTAAAGTTAGAATATTTTTCCATAAATACCATCATCATTCTTTCTGACCAATAAGTAATTAAGTTAACTGATATTAATTTATTTGCTATGAATTTGAATCATACAGTATTAGTGAATTTTACTCCATATGTCGCTGTTACTCACAGTGGGAAGATGATTTGTTGTATTATGTTGAAGAATGAGTTATTGCCTATCATGGAGGCATTCAAGAATATGATTGAAATTTGGTTGCTCAGTGGAGTATTTCTTTGCCAATCTGGTCAAAAAGGAAAATGATACTCTGGATCTTATGGATAAGGATACATTTAGTTATTCCACTGTGTTTCTTGAGGCCAGTCACCTACTAATAATCCAATTTATAGTGGTCTAATGTTTAGTATTCACCTGTACCATCCATTAAATACGCCATAATCTTTTTTTTTTTTACCTGGTTTTCTGGGAAACTGATTATATTGCAAGTCTGCAGCATAAACAGGTGCTTCAGGGTTACATAAGGATCTGGTCAGATGTTCCACCAATCCTCTTACACACTGACTGGATAACATAGTTTTATCTCAACTCATTGAACTCTTTGCAGCCTGACTTACTGTACAGTTCTACTCTTTATCATCTCCTACCTTACAGTGCTTTGGAGTAGCATATTTGCTAAATTCAGACACACTTTTGTGGTTGTGACGCTGGCCACTGTTAATTAACCAGCTTGCTTTGGTCATTTTTCTTCAGTTACTGTAAAACTACCTTGCAGCTTTACCATTCAGCTCTCCTCTGCATCTCAGTCCATGTTTTGATACATTCCTCTGTATCTTAGATGTTGCTGTGTATTTTATGCCTTTGTCAATACGATGCACTCAATGTTACCTAGTATTACAGTACACCACTGTCTTATCAACACTACAGTGCTTGACACCCCTTGGCATTGCAACCTTTTGCTCTGCTTTGGCACTGTAGTCCCTCTAACATCACAGTTACAGAGAAAATAGGTGCGGGAGTAGGCCATTCGGCCCTTCGAGCCAGCACCGCCATTCAATGTGATCATGGCTGATCATCCACAATCACTACCCCGCTCCTGCCTTCTCCCCATATCCCTTGATTCCGCTGGCCCAAAGAGCTCCATTTAATTCTCGTCAAGATCAAGAGTCAAGAGTATTTTATTGTCATATGTCCCAGATGGGACAATGAAATTCTTACTTGCTGCAGCACAACAGAATATGTGAATATGTAAACATAGTACATAACGGGGGAAGAGAAAAACAAGATAAAGTTATATAAATAACAAATATAGTGCAATAATAATATAGTCTTTTGCAGTTCAGAGCTCAGAGCTTATTCGTTGTTGTGTTTAATAGCCTGATGGCTGTAGGGAAGACGTTGTTCCTGAACCTGGATGTTACAGTTTTCAGGCTCCTGTACCTTCTTCCTGATGGCAATGGTGAGATGAGTGTGTGGCCAGGATAGTGTGGGTCCTTGATGATTTTGGTTGCCTTGTTGAGGCAGCGACTACGATAGATCCCTTCGACGGTGGGGAGGTCAAAGCCGGTGATGGACTGGGCAGTCGTCCCAAGTTTTTGTAGTCTTTTTCGCTCCTGGATGTTCAAGTTGCCGAAACAGGCAACGATGCAACCAGTCAGAATGCTCTCTACTGTGCACCTGTAGAAGTTTAGGAGAATCCTCTTTGACATGCCGAATCTCCGTAATCTTCTCAGGAAGTAGAGGCGCTGATGTGCTTTCTTTATAATTGCACAGTGTGCTGGGTCCAGGAAAGATATTCGGAATATGCACGCCCAGAAATTTGAAGTTATTGACCCTCTCCACCATCGTCCCATTGATATGAACAGGATTGTGGGTCCTCATCCTTCCCCGACCAAGGTACACAATCAGTTCCTTGGTCTTACTGATGTTGAGAGCCTGGTTGTTGTGCTGGCACCATTTGGTCAGTCGGTCGATCGCACTTCTATACTTTGACTCGTCCCCATCTGTGATATGTCCAACCACAGTGGTGTCGTGGGCGAACTTGATGATGGAGTTTGCACTATGACCGGCTACGCAGTCGTGGGTATAGAGTGAGTAAAGTGGGGGGCTGAGCACGCAGCCTAGAGGTGCTCCCGTACTAATTTTTATGAGGGTGAAGTGGTTCCTCCAATTCGAGCAGACTGTGGAATGTGGATTAGGAAGTCGAGGATTCAATTGCAGAGGGATGCGCAGAGGCCCAGTTCCGTGAGCTTGGTAACCAGCTTGGAAGGGATGATGGTATTAAACGCCGAGCTGTAGTCTATAAACAACAGCCTGATGTAAGTGTTTTTATTATCCAAATGGTCCAATGTGGAGTGCAGAGCCAGTGAAATTGCATCTTCCATTGACCTGTTGTGGCGGTATGCAAACTGTAGTGGGTCAAGTTTCTTGTTGAGGTAGGAGTTGATACGCACCATAACCAACCTCTCAAAGCACTTCATCACCAGAGACGTTAGTGCCATTGGTCGATAGTCATTGAAGCACGTCACCTTACCTTTCTTGGGCACCGGTATTATTGATGCCCTCTTAAAGCAGTTGGGAACCTCAGATCTCAGAAGTGAGAGGTTGAAAATGTCTGCAAAAATTCCTGCCAGTTGGTCTGCACAGGTCGTGAGAACTCAACCGGGTATACCATCAGGTCCAGGCGCTTTGAATGCATCCACTGAATCGGCCTCCACTGCCTTCTGAGGCAGAGAATTCCACAAATTCACAACTCTCTGGGTGAAAAAGTTTTTCCCCATCTCAGTTCTAAATGGCCTACCCCTTATTCTTAAACTGTGGCCCTGGTTCTGGACTCCCCCAACATCGGGAAAATGTTTCCTGCATCTAGCTTGTCCAATCCCTTATTAATTTTATATGTTCTATAAGATCCCCTCTCATCCTTCTAAATTCCAGTGAATACAAGCCCAGTTGTTCCATTCTTTCATTATATGACAGTCCCTCCATCCCGGGAATGAACCTCGTGAACCTACGCTGCACTCCCTCAATAGAAGGAATGTCCTTCCTCAAATTAGGAGACCACAACTGCACACAATACTCCGGGTGTGGTCTCATCAGGGCCCTGTATGTATAACTACAGCAGGACCTCCTTGCTCCTATACTCAAATCCTCTCGTTATGAAGGCCAACATGCCATTAGCTTTCTCCACTGCCTGCTGTACCTGCATGCTTACTTTCAAATACATGTCAAATTCCTGTTTAGAAGGATGCTTTAGAAGTACTTGTATATTTTCAGACAGCGAATTTGACATCATAATAGACACTTTGACTTGAAACAATTAGGGAAAGATATTGAATTATCCATAAACATATTACAAATATCATGATTTGCATTTGAATTACATCAAATGGAGAATATTCTATTTTTCTTACATTGTTCCTTGTGCTTAATTCTCATTAAACCAAACACTATTCTCAGGGGAATATTCCCAGTGGGGAATGGCTTCAAGCTTACAGATAATTACCAGAATCACGGAGTTAACAGCTACATCAAATTAGAATTGCCTGCAAGCATGTTATACTTACATTATCATTTGATCCATTGTTATCTTCATATTTAGTCTCTATATGAATGGAAAATTTAGGCAAAAAGGAGCACTGAAAAATAAAAGTAAACAAATTAGTCACCTCTTGTTTACGTTCATGGCAAAGCAATGTTCAGTGCAGAAATATAACAAGGCAACTGGCCATATATTCCCCATTGAATTTAGAAAAAAATCACAGGGCTATTTTTTCCAGTGTCAATATTTCTCTGAAGAATTGTTGGTTTCCCTGAAATCTTCATGAATCTTTTCAATAACAGGAAGAATCCATGGTAAATCAAACTCACAGCTTCTGAAGTGCAATTGTGTAGAGTAATATTTTTATGCACTGCTTGACAAAATTTGCATAGCATACTTCGGTAAATTGTAGTACAGTCATCTGCACATATATTGTACATTCCCAGAATGACCACTCACTGTGGTGGGCACATTAAATCAGCGTATAACATAGGGCTGAGTCTACGTGCCTGATTTTCGTAAATACATAAGCATTCACTTGACAATACTCTGCACGTAAGAAGTGGATGCAAAACATGCTCAAAGATGCTGGCAATATTCTTTATAAACAGCCTTTGGTAGATGGCAAGAGACCACCCTGCTAAATTTATAAGTACTCCTCTACTGCAGAGGACAGATTGTCTCTATTTACAGCACTCAATCAAGAAAACTACAGGCAGAAACCAAAACCTGCATC
This sequence comes from Leucoraja erinaceus, assembly GCF_028641065.1. Taxonomy (NCBI): domain Eukaryota; kingdom Metazoa; phylum Chordata; class Chondrichthyes; order Rajiformes; family Rajidae; genus Leucoraja; species Leucoraja erinaceus. Next base: position 8,280,953 of record NC_073399.1, on the reverse strand, counting down.
TATTCACAATTTTACTATGTTTCTGTGCTTCTACACTTAACACATTAGTGCCAGGCAGTTCTTCACATTTCAATATTATCAGCTCCTCTAATGTCACATGAGAGGCTGTACTAGACAGGAGGATGGCAGTACAGAGTACTAGCATAGAGTGGATTATGCATTAAATATATCTCCCAATAGGATACTTCCAGCAATCCAGAAATAGGCCTAATACCACGTCAATTAACTACCCTTGGCTTTATCTGTGGCCACTCCATGAAAACAGGCATCTTCCAGGCCCACTTGAAACTCCCCACAACTGCAATCTTTTCCCATTCGATATGTACAACTGTAATGTAATGTCCCAATTCCTATACTAAATGCCTCGGTCGATGAAGGCATGCACATGATCAGCCTTCTTCACCACTCTGTCTACCTGTCACCTCTAACAGGGTAGTATCACTTGTACCCTGAGGTCTCAATTACACTCCTCAGGGCCCTGCCATTCACTGTATATATCCTAGCCTGGTTTAACTTTTCCAATATGCATCATTTTGCATTAGTCCACATTACCTTCGTCACCATCCATCACACCGGCAATTTTGGTATCATCTTCAAACTTGCTAATCACGCCATCTACATTTGCTTCCAAATTGTTAATATAAAATATATGAATAATAAAAAACGTATTACCGAATACTGCGGCACACCACTGGCTACAGGTCTCCAATGTGAAATGCACCCACCACGACCTCCTACACAATTCACATCAGATTTGCTAGTCTTCCATGGATCCCATGTACTCTAACTTTCTGGACCAGCCTGCCATGTAGAATCGTATCAAAGTCAGTGTGGCATTGTCCACCACCCTACCCTTGTCATTCCTCTTGGTCAGCCCCTTAAAACACAAGATCAAATTTGTGAGGCATGATCTACCATGAACAAAGCTATGCTGACTATCCCTGATCCGTTCTTACTTTTCCAAATGCAAATAAATCCTGTCCCTCAAAATCCTTCCAGTAACTTTCCCACTATTAAAGGAAGGCTCACCAGCCTGCATTTCCTTACAACCCTTATTAAATAAAGACACAGCAAAATAGTTCTCCTCCAGTCTTCCATGAGCTCAGCTATGGTTAATGAAAATATTGAAATATGAAATATTATGGAAAATATTGTTGGCTTTGTAACAAAGATGAAAAAAAAAGAATGAATGTTTGACTTCAGCATTGAAAGAAAAAGATCAGCTGGAGAGAAGGAACTAACAATACTTTAATTAAGTATTATACAGCTGTGGCATTATGCTTTCTTTCACAAAATCAATCATGCATCAGCTTTTGAATGGAGTTGCTGCACATTTGAAAGGAAGAATTCGATTCAAAAGTGCTATAAAAGCACAATTCCAAATTCAATGTAAGCTAAGAATTTTCAGCTTAAAATGCTGATAATATGCAGAAACATTGGGAGGAATTAAAACTCGGACAAGATTGAGGGAGGGAAATTGAGGGATAGTTCTACAGGGGACAAGTATTAATTGATTTTGTTTCATTTAAATTGGAACTGAGATGAAATCTCATCCTACATCCATCTTCTAAAGGAACTTATAATATCTTTATTGGATAATTCAATTATTCCACTTCCAAAATATTGATAACTAAATAGATTTTTAAATTAATACTATTTTGACAAATTGTTTAAAGGTTCAAAAATTACATTAATCTTTGCCTTGGTGGGTGATCTAATACTTGGTGGTTCTAGCCAACAGATAATAATCCATCAAAGTCTTGTGATCAATATATGAAAAGACTACACATAATACTGCAAAGGGAAATTATCCAACTGACTATTTGTCAGATTGCATACTTCCACCCAAAAAGAAACATAATACAAGCTTCTTCTGACAGAAAATAATTTTAATCTTGAACAAAATACAGGATTTAACATATAAACTGTGGTTTCCCAAATATCTAAAAGGACATGTAATTTATATCATAATAGTTCACAATAACCTAAATAGACATTTTCCTTTCATTAAATACCTTCTTCCATTTGTTGCACTATATTTTAGTTTTCTTTGTCTTTGTGCTTTACCACACCGTCTCATTAAACCCTAACACATATGGCATGCATGGCAGAAGGAGGGGTTAATACAGTTAATAACAATAAATCTGACCATTTGGGCAACTTCTCAATGTTCTACACACTTCCTCTCAAACCACTTATCCATTCCTATCTTTTTCATTCATGTGCTTTCATGGATCTACCTTAATTGTATCTGTGTTGAATGCATCAACATTACCGAGCACTAACTGAAGTAGTTTCCCCCAAATTTCCAACTGCATTCATAGTTTTGGACAACCTCAAAAAGTTGAGGTTGCATTATCAGTACACAACTTAAAAATATTGGCTTGAAAGAATAAAATGATCAGAAATAGTAAAGTGCACTTAAAACTGCAATGGTTGTAATAATTTTTCAAATTAATGCATGTCATTCCCATTCAATACAATTAGAGTACATGAAAAAATTTGCAGAGGTCTCTCTGAAAGGTGTTAATCAGTATGCAAGAAAGAGCAGAGTTCAGTCAAATATACCTAATAGGTTCCAGGTTCAATTCAAGGTCTGTGCTAATACATTGGAATCACAGGCCTAGAATTAAACCTGTAGCAAAGCTGACACACCAACAAAAGTTAACAGAAAGGATAAATCAGTCAGGCGTTCCAATCATTATTTGGTGACATTTCCTGGTGTATGCATAACAATGGGTGGAATTAAGTTCAGACCCAGATTGACTGCAATCCATTCCAAGATCAATGTATCTGACATATTCTGTCTCTGTATTTAGACAAGGAAAATTAGGGTGAGAAAGGATTATTGGAAAGAGTCAACACAGTTGGAGTATTATCTCATCAGGAATTAACAGAGGAAAGTAGAAAATCTGACATCTCTTTGGAAACTTCTTAAGGCATGACATGAACGAATGAAATGATGAGTGTCAAACAGCTGTGCATTCAGATCTTTGGGATATAAATTAAATAGGAGCAATCTACACAATACATTAAAAAAAAATCTATATTTCTTTTGACATTATGTCACGAGAATATTTCAAGAATGCTCAAGATTGATTATGAATGAAACAGGTGTTCCCCCAAATAATTAATTTTCTACCATAAATTCAGAAATAAAACGGTTTGGGGATATAACATGTCACACAACAGCAAAAACATGAAGAACCCAACTGATGGCACTGTTGTAGGACCAAGACCATATCCATACATATTACACTTCTTGCCTCCAAGCATTCCACCTGATTAGAGTCTGTCTCTATCTTATCATTGTGCGGACAGTCTATGACAGTAACTATGAACTATGGTGACAAGATGCTGACATCTCCTCCCAAGTATTCCTAACCTGTCAGTAGTCAGCGTATTCCAATACAAAATGGGGAAATGAAAGCACATGCTGAAACAAAAGCAAAATATGTAATAAATACATAGATGGTCAGTCAGTATCTCAAAGAGAAAGGAAGAGTAATGTTCTGGATGGTGTTCCCAATCCCTCAACTGTTTATTACCAGCACTAATGATTCTTATTACGCCATTGACATTATTTTTATTTGCAAACCTTACATCTTGCTGAGATGATTTCTATGTTTGAGATCTTACACGCTACAAAGTTTACAGATTTCTAGAGATGCCAAAAAGTGGGAATATGAAAAGAGACTTTAGATCATCAACACCTCGTTCGGACAAAACTCTGAACATTAATAGCCCATAATCTGTTTATTTGCACTTTATCAGTTTATTTATTCATGTGTGTATATATTTATATGATGGTATATGGACACACTGATCTGTTCTGTATTCATGCCTACTTTGTTCTGTTGTGCTAAAGCAAAGCAAGAATTTCATTGTCCTATCAGGGACACATAACAATAAACTCCCCTGATCTTGAAGTTGAACCGCAGTCTCCTGACCTGCCCTTCCCTTCACTCTATCTTGGTGCACCAGCGCCCATGATGATATTTTAAAATGGAACAGGGATTTGTATCTAGGAATCTATACAATTATTATCGTTCATAACATTAATTCAAGAAAGAGATTATTTGTCATTGACATTTGTTTTGTCCCTGAAGGCCGTTGTGTTGCCTACATCAGGTGATCAACTAAACTTTAGAAGTATTCTTCTGGTTGCAAAATACTTTGGACCAATGATATCCTGTACCATATGAACTCTATTTATTTATTTGCCTCCCCAAGTCATGGTATAATTCTACATAGCCTTCAAAGGAGTATGTAGAAAAATCCTTCTGTAGCATTTGGGATGCTAATTTTGTCACTTTTGCTGAAAAATGAAGACATTGGAAATAATATTGACATTTTTCAAAACTTGGGCTTTAAAAAGGCATGTAACGATTTTCAACCTCTGACAGAGGCTGGTGTTTTCAAATTGAAAGAGTCATAGTCACATAGCATAGAATCTGTCCCTTCTGCCCACCACGTCTATGCCAAATATTAAGCGGCCTTCTATACCAATCCTGTTATCATCACTTGTACCATATCCTTATATGCCATGGCAATTCAAACGATGTACAGCGATTTCATAAATGTTGTGACAGTCTCTGCCTCCACCATCCCCTCGGGCAGAGTGTTCCTGTTTCCAACTATTCTCTGGTTAAAGTAAAATCTTCCTTGGATCCCCTTTAAAACTCCTGCCCCTAACCTTAAAACTATGCCAACTAGTTGTAGACAACTCGGCTGGGAAAAGGTTTCTCATTATTTGCATTAAGGTATAAAAATTATGTAGCAAGCATAATGATCGCATTTTAAAGTTCTGACATGGCATGCTTTGCTCACCATGCTTATATAGTGATGATTTTACCATTGCACCAACAATGTTTCATACAAGTTTTAAAAATCTTTATTTGGGGATGTATGTTAATGTCAACTTAATTAAAAATCAAACACCCTTCTGTAATACTATATGTGGCTAGAGGTCTATTAGTCAAATGATGTACAGTCTACAAGATGAATTTACAATTTCATCTGGTACACAAAAAAGCTGGAGAAACTCAGCGGGTGCAGCAGCATCTATGGAGCGAAGGAAATAGGCAACGTTTCGGGCCGAAACCCTTCTTCGCCTTACAATTTAATCTGTTTGGACAGGTTTAACAGAAGTTTATGATCCCTCAATCCATATTTTGTCCCATTTCCGCATTATGAAATATCTGAGGAAGAGATTGGGAACATGTGTGCAGTTCGGCAAGGAAATTAGAGGGAGCATAACTGGCCTGTTTAACACACCTCAAAATCTGAGTTCAGACCAACATCTGTGGAGGCCTTGGAGCTAAACTATTGTGTAACGAAAGGAATAGCCAAAAAGAGGGAAAGGAAATATTTTAGACCATAGACAATAGGCAATAGGTGCAGAAGTAGGCCATTCGGCCTTTCGAGCCAGCACCGCTCATTCAATGCGATCATGGCTAACCATCCCCAATCAGTACCCCGTTCCTGCCTCCTCCCCATATCCCCTGACTCCGCTATATTTAAGAGCTCCATCCAGCTCTCTCTTGAAAGCATTGATGTATATTGTAAATTGATGTATATTGTAAATTCTAACACCACAACTTCATAAACAAAGCATTTCATCTGAGTTCAAATTCACTATTTGGTTGAACACAAAATATAATGAAAGCAGAGGACTTTCAGATTGTTTAAAATTTGATTTTTGTTTTCTACTAGTAAATTCAACTTTCTTAGAGAATACAGCCAGATACATCCACCAAATCTTCTGCTGTGCCGTTTGATGGCATATTATATTGTTAATGCTGTATATTAAACCATTGGAAATCTCACATTCCGTTGGAGTTTTCCTTAAAACTAAGCTGTGAATTTGCATCCTCGGATGTGAGTCATGGGATTGAACACTAAGTAATGTATTCATTATACAAGTTAATTACTTTGAGAATTGATGCATTTTACAATGTGGACATAATCCTCAAAAGCAATGCTAAATTCATAAAACATTTACACATTAATTTTCTCTGACAGAGCATTAGGCAATGTATTGTGTTAAATTTCTGTGTGGCCTATTTTAAAGGAGGCGTTGTTAACCAGAGCACTAGCAAACAAATTGAATTTCAGAGCTATATTGGTGGTTCACAGTTAAACCATACATTAAATCCATCCACAAATGCATTTAAAGTATTATAATCGTGAATTAATTTCTCTGGTTTTTATCAGCACATTGGCTTTCATCAGTCAAGAGTATTGAGTATAGAAGTTGGGGGGTTATGTTGCAGTTGTACAGGACATTGATGAGCCCAGTATTATGTTCAGTTTTGGTCTTGTTATAGGAAAGATGTTAAGCTGGAAGGGGTGTAGAGACGATTTACAAGGATGTTGCCAGGACTCAAGGGCCTGAGCTACACGAGGAGATTGAGCAGGCTACGACTTTATTCCTTGGAGCGCAGGAGGATGAGGGGTGATCTTATAGAAGTGTATAAGATCATGAGAGAAATAGCTGGGGTAAATGCACAGAGTCTTTTAACAAGGATAGGGGAATCAAGAACCAGAGGATATAGGTTTAAGGTGAGAGGGAAAAGATTTAACAGGAACCTGAGGGGCAACTTTTTTACCCAAAGGGTGGGAGTTAAGTGGAACGAGCTGCCAGAGGAGGTAGTTGAGGCAGGTACTATCAGAATGTTTAAAAAACATTTGGATAGGTTCGTGGATATGATTTGTATCAAGGATAAGGACCAAACCCAGGCAGGTGGGACCAGATGGGGCATGTTGTTCGGCATGGACACGTTGGGCCAAAGGGCTGTTTCCACATGATGACTCTATTTCACGATTGCTATAAGCAGCCCATTCTGTTTGTCATTTATCAATCGTCAGGAAAGTAAAAATATGCTCTTTAAATTATCCCTAGTGTGTAGGAGAGTGTTAGTGTACGGGGATCGCTGGTCAGCATGGACATAGTGGGCTGAAGGGCCCGTTCCCGCGCTGTATCTCTAAAGTTTAAATTACTTGCACTGAACTATTTTACACATAAACTTAAACAATGAAATCACACACGCTGAGAACCAGCAGGACAAATTAAACATTTGTCGTTCAAATAGAAGACAGGGAATTAGATGAGAAGGTATTTAGGATAGCAAAGAGAAAGAAGAAGCAATAGTGCAGAGCAATGGCAGAGATAATAATAACCGGAGCATATTGGCAACATAAAGGTTCTAGAAACAGAAGAGTGTGCGGCCAAATGGTATTCTCAGAATTATGAAGAGCAGCAAGATTAAATTAAGGGCATGAAGAATCTTTGAGTGAAACATTAACATTTCGCTTTCCACAGATACTGACTGAATGTTTCCGGCACTTTCTGCTTCCATTTCAAATCTCCAACACCTGCATTTTTTTAAACTTTGCAGATAAAATTAAAAGCTCTTTATTTGAGTGCACTTGACAATTGATGGGTTCTTGGCATAGAAATAAATGGGTATGATCCGATCACATTACAAAGACATGGTTGCACGGTTACCAAGGCGATGAATTGAACATTCAGGGGTGTTTCACATTATGAAAGGATAGGCAGAAAAGTGGTGGCATAGTTCTGTAAATAAATGATGAAATCAGTGTACTGGTGAGGAATGAAATTAGCTCACAGGCCCAAGATATGGATTCAGTTTTAGTACAGCAAAGTAATAGGAGTCACCAGTGGGAGTAATATGTAGGCTCCCTCACAGTAGCTATTCTGCAGGGTGGAGAATAAATCAAGAAATAATTTGGGGGGTGAGGCAGCGGTTGTAAGAAAGGTATGTCATTTTGGTTTTCAACTAGATTGGGCAAGTAAAATTAGCAAGGATTGGCTTGAAGATAAACTAATTGAATGTATTGTTTGCTTTGTTAGAGCAATACTTTGAGCAATACGTTACCAGGGAACAGGTTATTTAAATCCGATATTGTGTAATAAGACAGGATTAATTAATGATCTCACAGTAAAATATCCCCAGGGAAAGAGCGATCACAACATGTTAGAATTTCAAATTCAGTCTCAGGGTTAGAAACGTGATCCTACTGTTCTAAATTTAAATAAATTACAATAGTCTGTGGACAGACCTGATTAAAATGGACTGGCAAAATACATTAAAGTTAGATCATCAGTGGGGGACATTTAAGGAGTATTTCATAAATTTCGGAAGAGAAAGAAAGGCTCTCTGAGAAGGCTCATGTGTAACTAGGGATGGCATCAAATTGATAGCAAAGGCATATAATGATGTGAAGATTAGTGGCAAATCAGAGGATTTGGACATTTTTAGATAGCAGCAAAAAATTTAAATATTTTATGAAATGGGATGAATGAGAGTAAACTAGCAAATAATATAAAAACAGGTGAGAACTTCTGCAGATATATATAACAGAAGAGTTTCGCTGATGTGAACATTGGCTCCCTGAAGGATGAGGCTGGGGAATTGATGGGAAAAAGAGAAATGTCAGAGTGACTTGTTAAGAGTCACTTACGCACAGAGGGTTATGGAATAAGTGCTGGTCAATGGGGTTAATATGAAGCATGCCCAGCGGTCAATGTGGATGAGTTTGTTTTATTTTACTTCAAGAAGAAAATACTATGCAAACTAATATAATATAATACCACTCTTCAACTAAGAAGGGAGACTGAGCAAAGTAAACTTTTGGCCAGTTAGCCCAACAACTGTCATTAGGAAAATGCTGGAATCCATTACAAAGAAGGTAAACGCAGGGCTCGAGAAAATTATAAGACAGTCAAGCAGCCAAGCAGAGTCAACATGATCGCCTTGGATCCCATGTGCCTTAATCTTCGAGACCAGCCGACCGTGCAGGACCTTGTCAAATGTTTATGGAAGTCCATATGGACAACGTCTACCACTCTCAATTCATGGAGCATCTTAGTTACTTTCTCTTAAAAACACAATCAAATTAGTGAGGCAGGACTTCCCCTGCAAAAAGCCATGCTGACCATTCCCTGATAAATCCCTCCCCTTCCAAATGGACATACTGTAGATCCTATTCCTCTGGATTTTCTTCATTAAGTTCCTTCAGTTTCACAGCAACCTGGGATTGATGTCATCCAGCCCTGGGGTTGTATTAATTCTTATGTCCCATGATATCTAATACCTCCTTCTTAATACTGACATGCTCTAGAAGATTATCCACATACCCCACCTTGAACTCAATATCTTCTATCTCATTCTCTTTGGTGAACTCACTGAATATTAAAAAAGTGTAGGGCAGGAAAAGCCCCTTTAGTCCTCAATGTCTGTGCTGGACATGATACCAATTTAAACTAACCTTATCAGTCTGAATATGATCCATACCCAGATGATACTGTAAGTATTCACTTACAACCTCACCCACATCACATAGATCCACACAACGATTATCTTAAGGGGATCAATTCTTTCCCTGGCCATCCTGTCTCCTGATTTACATCTGGAATGTTTTTGGATTTTCCTTGATCTTACCTACGATATTTCATGGCCTTGTTTTGCCATCGATTTCTTTTTTAAGTTCTCTCCTACACACTCTATATTGCTGAAGAGATTCTCTCAATCCAAGTTTCCTATACCTGCCCTATGGTTCCTTTTTTCTCCTGACTAACCCTTCAATATCCTCTGCCATCCAAGGTTCTCTAATCCTGACATCTTTGCCCTTCGTTCAAGAAGGAACTGCAGATGCTGGAAAATCGAAGGTAGACAAAAGTGCTGGAGAAACTCAGCGGGTGTGGCAGCATCTATGGAGCATAGGAAACTTTATCTTTGCCCTTCGTCCTTACTGGAACATGATAACTATTTATCGATCTTCAGATAAAATGCTTTTGAAATTAGTTGCTGTAGCACCAGTGCTCCCGTGACTGATAAACACATAAGATGTTTCACCCATTCCAGTGCGAGTTGCTTATTCAGCAACAGGAATATTTGTTGTGTAGCTGTTCCAGAGCAGAAACAAATCAAACAGCAGTTTTCCATTCACATTTTCCCTTCAAGTAAGCATTTGTGATACTGTTAAAAATACTTTTATTCAACATTACTAAGTTTTAATGATGATTTGATCATTGTTCCAATGAACCTATTTCCCAGGTTAACAAGGGGTTACTGTTTATCTTATATTTTGCATCTGTCAATCAGTTACAAAGGTCATTTAAGAAAGAAAAGTTGATGGCAGCATCGTCATGAGTCAATGAACTCTGTTTAGATGTAACTTTACGCATAATACAGATCACAGGGACAACCAGAATAACTGAAAGCAGATAATGATTACAGGATTGTAATCTTCATGATGACACAATAAATCACCAGATGAAAGTCTAGGCAGTTTATGAACGTCATTGTAATTAATTTTTGACTAAGCTTACAGTCTTGATAATCATTTCCCTCCATCTTATCTGAAATACGTAGACCTATAACTTTTGATTTTAAATGAGCTGTATAGTTCCCTAGGAAATATTTTATATCCTGAGACGAAAGATGACAGATGCTGAGGCAAAGTCGTGCTTTTCTGGAATGATTTTTAAGCTACCACCATTATTTAAGTTTCTTGCAGACTTATCTGGCAAACTATCAACAGAAGCATCAGATTGGTCCCAGAAATCTAAAATTACACCTTTAAGATTCACAGGAAAAATAATCTCCACAGTAAAAATTAAAGAATTATTCAATACCGTCTTAGAGTGACAATATATTTTGTACAAAGGCTAGGAAGAACAACATTTCAGTGTGACGGAGGGTCCTGACCCAGAACGCCACCTATCCGTTCTCCAGAGATTCTGCCTGATCCACTGAGTTACTCCAGCACTTGCGTCTCTTTTTGTAAACCAGCATCTGCGGTTCCTTGTTTCAGTATTCAGTTTATGTGTCTAGATTCTGCCATTGACCATAAGGTGAACTGAAATGAACTGTGAGTTTATGTAGGAGAATGAACTGTTTTTGACAGTTTTTTATACAATACCTCTAATGTGCATTCATGGTAAGTAGTTATTTCCTTCTGGAGTTTCAGTGAAAGATTATTTATGATGTGAACAGGACAGTGTAGCCCACAGTGTGACCCAGTGGCCTAATGGATAAATGTATCAGCCTTTAGAGCTGGGAATTGTGGGTTTGAGTCCCATCTGGGTTGCACCGTTTGGTTGGTGTGGGCAAGTTGGGTCAAAGGGCCTGTTTCCACACTTGTATCACTCTATGACTATGACTTCATCACTGATATTACCCATTCACTGTGGCATGCCAGACTGGAGAATACATGTACACTCAGTGTAGCACTTCCTTCCTCTATCTTGAGTGTAAACCAGCAGTTCTTTCCTACACATGGAAACCCTCCTTGTGCTTCTATTTCGTTTTTCCTTCCATTATTTATTATGTAAAAGAATATGTGTGTTATGATTGTGTTTATAATTTGTTTGGTTGTTTGGTAGTTTGTCTTTTGCACAAAGTCCGTGAGCATTGCCACTTTCATTTCACTGCACATCTCGTATGTGTATGTGACAAATAAACTTGACTTGACTTGACTTGACTATTGCCTGAACTGCAGTAAGTACCAAACTGTCAGACAATCTGCTGAAAGAAAAATTAGATCTGCAGAACACTTTGTGTCAGTCTGAAAACTACATATTCTGGAAATCTGAAATAAAAGCAGCAAAAGCTGCAAACATTCAATAGGCCAGTGAGCACCTTGCTGCCTGGCCCACTGAGTGGTTGCATCATTTTCAGTTTCCTTTTCACCACTTTTGTTGATTTCTGCAGACTTGAAGCAGTTTGATCAACACTGATGGTGAGCTCACCCAAAGCGAGGTCATGTTACTTAGATAAGTTCCCAATGTACTTTCGATGATTCCACTGAGATCTCTCTGAAAACACTTGCTGCAATTTCCCTGATTTCTGCCTCAAGTTGATAATCTTCCATTCTGCACATCTACTAAATTACCACAAAAGATGCAGATCTTGTAGAAGGGTCTCCACCCGAAACATCACCTATTCCTTTTCTCGAGAGATGCTGACCCGCTGAGTTACTCCAGTTTTTTGTGTCTACCATTTGTATAATTTTCAGCTCCCCAAAGATCAACATAGGAACGGAAAGACACAAAATGAATGACTAATGACGAGCATATTTTTGATAAGAATTAGAAGGAACTGAAGATGCTGGAATCTTGAGCAAAACACAAAACAAAACAAAAAAGGTGCTGGAGGAACTCGGCGGGTCAGGCAACATCTGTGGAGGGAATGGACGGGCAATACGTCAGGTTGAGACCATTCTTCACACTCAAAGTCTGAAGATGTCTGAAAGACTTTGAGGAACGGTTCCAACCCAAAACGATGCTTATATTTTTGAGAAGTATGGCACACTATATGGTCTAAATTTACTTGGCTTTTTAAAAATTTTGAGTTTATGTGTAAACCAACTCAGGATACCTAATTACAGTATGTATCATTGCAGTAAGTCTTCATTTTGTGATGAGCAATTTAAGTCACACCCACCCCAAGACATAACACAGTAATGTAGTACTTGGAATAATATGTCATTTAGAGGGATAATTTTGCTTTCACATTATAAGTAGCAACATCAAGAAAAAATGTGATAAAATATTTAATTCAAATTTGCTTTCACTGAAATGCCCTGGTTTCCTGCTGTTATAATTTTATTGTTTTTTTTAAATATTTTACCAGTAGATGTAACTGAATGGAATACCATTACCTGTAAATTGAATTTTATATCAGGCAATTCTGTGTGCCATGTAATTAAATCAGGTACATACTGCAGGTTGCACAAGATATATGAATTGTTCCAGGTCCATCGTATTTTGTTCACCAGTTCTTCACTCACAGTTTTCACTGTGCTTATGAGGTTTGCTTCAGCATCTTGAAATCTGGAGCCCGTCGGAAATGAGTCCCAAGGAACACACTTATCCGGTTCTCTCCTGTCTCTAACCACCTCAAACACCATTTGCACTCCCAAATCTCCAATGTGTGATGTCCACCGACCTGTGTGTAGACCCATCAACCGATCCAGCCACCAGGTGCCAAAACCCATGACTACTGACCACTCCACAGAGGTGCCATCGTGTCACCAGCCTCCTCCTCCAAAACCATTCCCCAGGCATACAGTTTACTGAGCAACAAAACAAAACCTGCTGAAGACACTCAGTAGGCTGAGTGGATGGAAACGGCCAGTCAAAATTTTGAGTCGGGACCCTTTATCAGATTTTTAATAAATCCGAACCAAAACTGTCCATTCCCTCCACTGATGCTGCCTGACCCTCTGTGTTCCTCCGGTTGTTCTTTTCTTTAATCAAGTTCCCAGCAACTGCAGCCTCTTTCGTCTCCATTCAGTTTAACATTCTGGAATAGCCTAACTGTTGATTTTGATGATAGACACAAAATGCTGGAGTAACTCAGCGGGACAGGCAGCATCTCTGGGTGATGTTTTGGGTCGAGACCCTTCCTCGATGTTGATTCTGATAATCCTGGCTCCAATCCCATTAATCCTTATTCCGTCATTAGCCTTCCACTCTTTGATTCCCACCCCCGCCATCCCAAAAGCTTGGCCTCACATCTCCATGAACACTCTCCTCATGATAGCTTCAGATATACCTCATTTCATGCAACCTTTGATAGACAATGGACAATAGACAATAGGTGCAGTAGGCCATTCAGCCCTTCGAGCCTGCACCGCCATTCACTGTGATCATGGCTGATCATCCACAATCAATACCACGTTCCTGCCTTCTCCCCATATCCCCTGACTCAGCTATCTTTAAGAGCTCTGTCTAACTCTCTCTGAAAGCATCCAGAGAATTGGCCTCCACTGCCTTCTGAGGCAGAGAATTCCACAGATTCACAACTCTCAGGGTGAAAATGTTTTTCCTCATCTCCGTTCTAAAATGTCCTAACCCTTATTCTTAAACTGTGGCCTCTGGTTCTGGACTCCCCCAACATTGGGAACATGTTACCTTGTCCAATCCCTTAATAATCTTACCTAATCTTACCTTAATAATGTACCATTCAATCTTTAGGCAGATATCCATTGGCATTCTGATTTCATAACAGTATACTTCAATTTCTTCAGTGCCCCATTTACCAGCATTACAAAATAACTTGCAGATTCTTTTCATTCACTTATTAATTAGTTTCCTTTTATCAGAACATTCTCCAAACTCCAAAAAAGATGAACATACCTTGAGTTATCGCAGCCAGACATTCATCATGGAATATTGGAACACAGTTCCCATTATTTTATGTGAGGATAATTATTCCAGAATATTAAAATACCTTTATTTAAACCTTACTGTTTTATTTATCTGCGACCACATTTATGCATTCGAATCAGATGAATTGTAGGTTCAAATCATTAAAAGAGATGTAGAAACATAGAAATTAAGTGCAGGAGTAGGCCATTCGGCCCTTCGAGCCTGCAACGCCATTCAATATGATCATGGCTGATCATCCAACTCAGTATCCCGTACCTGCCTTCTCTCCATACCCTCTGATCCCCTTAGCCACAAGGGCCACATCTAACTCCCTCTTAAATATAGCCAATGAACTGGCCTCAACTACCCTCTGTGGCAGAAAGTTCCAGAGATTCACCACTCTCTGTGTGAAAAAAGTTTTTCTCATCTCGGTTTTAAAGGATTTCCCCCTTATCCTTAAGCTGTGACCCCTTGTCCTGGACTTCCTCAACATCGGGAACAATCTTCCTGCATCTAGCCTGTCCAACCCCTTAAGAATTTTGTAAGTTTCTGTAAGATCCCCTCTCAATCTCCTAAATTCTAGAGAGTATAAACCAAGTCTATCCAGTCTTTTTTCATAAGACAGTCCTGACATCCCACGAATCAGTCTGGTGAACCTTCTCTGCACTCCCTCTATGGCAATAATGTCCTTCCTCAGATTTGGAGACCAAAACTGTATGCAATAATCCAGGTGTGGTCTCACCAAGACCCTGTACAACTGCAGTAGAACCTCCCTGCTCCTATACTCAAATCCTTTTGCAATGAAAGCTAACATACCATTCGCTTTCTTCACTGCCTGCTGCACCTGCATGCCTACTTTCAATGACTGGTGTACCATGACACCCAGGTCTCGTTGCATCTCCCCTTTTCCTAATCGGCCACCATTTAGATAATAGTCTGCTTTCCTGTTTTTGTCACCAAAATGGATAACCTCACATTTATCCACATTATACTGCATCTGCCAAACATTTGCCCACTCACCCAGCCTATCCAAGTCACCTTGCAGTCTCCTAGCATCCTCCTCACAGCTAACACTACCCCCCATCTTAGTGTAATCTGCAAACTTGGAGATATTGCCTTCAATTCCCTCATCCAGATCATTAATATATATTGTAAATAGCTGGGGTCCCAGCTCTGAGTCTTGCGGTACCCCACTAGTCACTGCCCGCCATTGTGAAAAGGATCCGTTTACTCCTACTCTTTGCTTCCTGTTTGCCAGACAGTTCTCTATCCACATCAATACTGAACCCCCAATGCCGTGTGCTTTAAGTTTGTAGACTAATCTCTTATGTGGGACCTTGTCGAAAGCCTTCTGGAAGTCCAGATACACCACATCAACTGGTTCTCCCCTATCCACGCTACTAGTTACATCCTCGAAAAATTCTATAAGATTCGTCAGACATGATTTACCTTTCGTAAATCCATGCTGACTTTGTCCAATGATTTCACCACTTTCCAAATGTGCTGCTATCCCATCTTTAATAACTGACTGTAGCAGTTTCCCCACTACCGATGTTAGACTAACTGGTTTGTAATTCTCTGTTTTCTCTCTCCCTCCCTTCTTAAAAAGTGGGGTTACGTTTGCTACCCGCCAATCCTCAGGAACTACTCCAGAATCTAAAGAGTTTTGAAAGATTATTACTAATGCATCCACTATTTCTGGAGCTACTTCCTTAAGTACTCTGGGATGCAGCCTATCTGGCCTTGGGGATTTATCGGCCTTTAATCCATTCAATTTACCCAACACCACTTCCCGACTAACCTGGATTTCACTCAATTCCTCCAACTCCTTTGACCTGCGGTCCCCTGCTATTTCCGGCAGGTTCTTTATGTCTTCCTTAGTGAAGACGGAACCAAAGTAGTTATTCAATTGGTACGCCATATCCTTGTTCCCCATGATCAACTCACCTGTTTCTGACTGCAAGGGACCTACATTTGTTTTAACTAATCTCTTTCTTTTCACATATCTATAAAAACTTTTGCAGTCAGTTTTTATGTTCCCTGCCAGTTTTCTTTCATAATCTATTTTTCCTTTCCTAATTAAGCCCTTTGTCCTCCTCTGCTGCTCTCTGAATTTCTCCCAGTCCTTTGGTATGCTGCTTTTTCTGGCTAATTTGTACGCATCATCCTTCGCTTTGATACTATCCCTGATTTCCCTTGTTATCCACGGATGCACTACCTTCCCTGATTTATTCTTTTGCCAAACTTTTGCCAAACTCCACCGTCAACCCTTTTAGAATTAATTGCCAGTCAATCTTGGCCAATTCACGTCTCATACCCTCAAAGTTACCTTTCTTTAAGTTCAGAACCATTGTTTCTGAATTAACAATGTCACTCTCCATCCTAATGAAGAACTAAACCATATTATGGTCACTCTTGCCCAATGGGGCACGTACAACAAGACTGCTAACTCCCCCTCCCATTCCCAATCCGACCTCTCTGTCCTGGGTCTCCTCCATTGCCAGAGTGAGTAACACCGGAAATTGGAGGAACAGCACCTCATATTCCGCCTGGGTTGCTTGCGTCCGGATGGCATAAATGTTGAATTCTCCCAATTTTGCTAGCCCTTGCTGTCTCCTCCCCTTCCTTAACCCTCGAGCTGTCTCCTCCCATCCCCCTGTCCTCGGGCTCCTTCTCCTCCCTTTTTCCTTCCTTCTCCCCCCCACCCCCCATCAGTCTGAAGAAGGGTTTCGGCGCGAAAGGTCGCCTATTTCCTTCACTCCATAGATGCTGCTGCACCCGCTGAGTTTCTCCAGCATTTTTGTGTACCTTCGATCTTCCAGCATCTGCAGTTCCTTCTTGAACACTGCTAACTAACCGTTCCTCAATACCCAGTCTAAAATAGCCTGCTCTCTTGTTGGTTCCTCTACATGTTGATTTAGATAACTATCCCGCATACATTCCAAGAAATCCTCTTCCTCAGCACCCCTGCCAATTTGATTCACCCAATCTATATGTAGATTTAAGTCACCCATTATAACTGTTTTGCCTTTGTCGCACGCATTTCTAATTTCCTGTTTGATGCCATCTCCAACTTCACTACTACTGTTAGGTGGCCTGTACACAACACCCACCAGCGTTTTCTGCCCCTTAGTGTTTCGCAGCTCTACCCATACCGATTCCACATCCTCCAAACTAATATCCTTCCTTTCCATTGCGTTAATCTCCTCTCTAACTAGCAACGCTACCCCACCTCCTTTTCCTTTCTCTCTATCCCTCCTGAATATTGAATATCCCTGTATGTTCAGCTCCCAGCCTTGGTCACCCTGGAGCCGTGTCTCCGTGATCCCAACTATATCATAATCATTAATGGATATCTGCACGTTCAACTCATCCACCTTATTACGAATGTAGATGCAGAGAATTTTCTCTCATTGCTCTTTCTCCTCTTTATCTATATTTGCAGGATAAATTCAATATCATTCCCTTGTGCCTCTGTTAACATTTTACAGTCAAGACCTGAGCACAGAATTCAGATTGATACTCAACTGTATCAAGTACAATATCAATTCCCTTTCAAGTAGGCAAGACAGGCAAAGTAAAGGGGAGAAGATTCTAAAACTCAAAGGCATAGACTTAAGGTGAGAGGGAGAGATTTTAGAGGGACCCCAGGGGAAATCTATTCATTCAGAGGATAGTCCATAATGTCTGGAATGAGCTACCAGAGGAAGCTATAGAAGTGAATACAATTAGGGCACAGTTGGTAAAGCTACTGCCTAACATCGCCAGAGACCCGGGTTAGATCCGGACCTTGGGTGTTGTCTGTGTGGTTTGCACGTTTTCCCCGTGACCGTGTAGGTTTCCTCCGGGTGCTCTGGTTTCCTCCCACACCCCAAAGACATGTAGCTCTGTAGGTTAATTGGTGCCTGTGTTAAAAAAAATAATTGCCCCTGGTGTGTAGGGAGTGAATAAGAAAGTGAGACAACATAGATCAAGTGTGAATGGGAAATCACTGTTCGGCATGGGCTCGGGGTGAGCAGAAGGGCCTGTTTCCCTCAATATCTCTAAATAACTCTTCCATGATGTATAGTTCTAGTACTCTCGAGGCAAAAGATCCCATGGCACTATTGAAAAAAGCTGGACATAAATACACCTTTGCTTGGAGAAATCTGTTGTGCGGCAGCATTGCTTCTAACACTGAAACACTACTCACCTGTCAAAAACTTTATGAGCTCTGGGATATTCAGAGGTGATTATATTTGCATAACGTTGTGCAATTTCATAAAATGTAGAATTCCAGTTTCACAAGAATTAGTTTCCCAATTTTCCACAAAAGTCCAAATAACAATAGATGAATCGATATTACATCAAAATAACTTTCATAAACGTATTTTACATTTGTCTAAGAGTAACCAAAGAGCATTTGCACAGCTACAATCTATAAATTTAATAAATACCATCCTTGGCTCGCTATTTTTTTAATTTCAGTGCAAGGAATGGGATAACTGCAGATGTAGAAATATATAGCTTATACAGGGTCAATCTAAATCTGTAACATAATTGTGAATCATGAAATCACCAGTATATTTGTTTCTGCTTGCTTTGCCAATTGAGGTCTTTAGCAAATGAACCTAATTTCCAAGCATAATGGAAGAGGTGGCAATTATGAAATTGGACATAATTCTTGAAAACTGTTTGGGAATAAACCGAAATCATGCTGAAGTGATAAATTTTGCAGGTTTCCTAAATAATACTAAGACGTAACAAATCAGTGGGTGGTAGAGTGCACAATAGATTCAATCATTCTGCCACTACAATGCACAAGATTACATAGTGTGTTTTTCTAAAGACAGAACTGCTTAGTTTTTTAAAGGAAATTGTCAATGCTTCTGAATAGCAGCATTCTTCATAGACACTGGATCTGAATCCTGGAACTCCCGACCCAATAATATTGAGGGTGTGCCTTCACCAGAAGTTCAGGAGGTAGTTCACCGCCACCTACTCCAGGTCAGTTAGGGATAGAAAAAAACGCTGGTCTGGTCTCCCCAGAAATTGAATGAATAGAAAAATCCATTCATAGTTTTAGAGGCATAATAGACTGAAAACAACAAGCAACCAAACATCTGGTTGTAGTGAGAAAAGAAACAATGGGTCCACTCCGAAACATCTCCAGTGGCATCCAAAGTCTTAACAACAACAACAGGCAGAGGTGTTAGACACGGCCACAGTATTGAGATAACTGGAGGCCAAGGTTAAGAGTGAAATACCCACGTGCTGAGACCTGGTCACAAGACCCAGAAATCCCTTCAGGGCAACGCAACAATTCACTTACACTTCGTCCAAATGAGTGTAATGTGTTTTGCACTCGTGATGTGGGTCTCCTCTACATTTGAAAAATCAAATGCACATTGGGTAACTGTTGTGTCCCTCCTTTCTGCAAGTGTAACCTTGAGCTTTCAATTGTATGCGATTAATTCTCCATTCCATTTCCACCTTGACCCACATATCTGTCTATGGCCTCTTGAAATATCCTAGGGAAGCCAAATGTACGTTGAAGGGACAGCATCTCAATTGAATCTTGAATCTTGATCTTAGTCTAGGCATGTTATAGCCCTCAGGAGTCAATATTGAATTCAAAAACCTTTCTGCTGTATAAAGCAACTGCTCAACTTTCTCTTTTATTTCAGATTTCCAGCAACTGCCGCGTTCTGTATCTCATGGTTCCTTCATTGCTTTTTGTTTGGTTTATCTCTTTCCTTAGTCCTCATCTAACTCTGTTGATTTACACCTGCTCCTTGACAGCGTAGCTGCACTTAACAAGTCTTCATCACTCTCTCCCTGCTGGCATCAACACCTTCTGTGTCATTTGTTTTTCTTATCTCCATCCTTTCATAGACATTTGTAGAAAAACACAGCACAGGGATGGGCTCTGCCCCACAATATCTGCATCCAGCACTGTGCCAAATGCATCTGTCAACACATGGTTCATATACGCCTATTCCCTGTATGTTCATGTACCTGGCTAAATGCCTCTTAAACATCACTGCCATTTTTGCATTTAAGACCTGCCCTGGCAGAATGTTCCTGTGTGTAAAAACTCCTGCCTCACAAATTTCCTTCAAGCTTTCCCCCTCTCACCTTAAACCATGCCTTCTACTATTTAACATTTCATAAACCATAGAATGGTACAGCACAGGAATAGGCCCTTCGGCCCACAATGTCTATGCCAAACATGGTGCCTAATCTTCTTTGACTGCAGCTGAACTCCCTCAACTCCCTACATATCCATGTGCCTATCTAAAAGCCTCTTATATGCCAATATCGTATAACATCGGCCAAAACAATTCCCTCCACAAATAGTGCCTGACCCGCTGAATTCCTCCAGCTCTCCTTTTTTGCTGCAGATTCCAGCATCTGCAATCTCTTGAGCCTCTTTTAAATCCTGCTGTATCCTTTGACAACTTTCCTCCCTATCCACAACTCAACCAATTTTCATGTAATCTGCAAACTTTTTCATCAGACCATCTATGTTTTAATTCAAACCATTTATATATATTACAAATAAAGATATTCCTTTTCTTCTCTCCACCTCTCGGCAATTTAAAACAAGGTTTATTTCTAACTTTTCCTGTTTCTGACGAAAGATGATTATCCTGAAACATTAACTGATTCTCTCTCCACACATGCAAACTGACTGCTGAACACTGAAAGCATTTTCACTTTTTCAGATTTCCAGCATCTGCAGACTTTAGCTCTCCCCATTGCCCATAACACTCCAGTCAGCCAACGAGGTGAAACAAATCTCGCCTTCTCCATCATTATCTCAGCTGGTACCAGCTGTCTCATTAGTGACTAGGAATCAACTTGGGCATTCTTGGTCTCTAAAGATTAATTTATAGTTTGCTCGTGTGTCAGACGATGTTCTGCCATCGCTGTGCTGCACCCAGTGCCAAATCTGTGCCTCTGTGGAGATCGTCCGCAGTGCATGCCTCTCCGCCACAAGGTAGTAGGTGGGCTATTGTCTGTACCTCTCCACAGTTGCACTTGTCAGAGTGCTATATAACATAGTAACACAGCACATGTTCATTTACAAAAACAGAACATGGTAGTCCCACTACAATGGGAAAATGAAAGTTCCTTAAAACATTCTTGCTTTGAAGTAAACAGAGTCCACAGATAATTATGGTTTCCGGTTTGTATACTGCGTTACCAGACATGAGCTCTCTTAAACCATCTGATTCTTTGAATTGTAAAGGTAGATAACACAAGACTTTGACCTAACAGTCAAGTTATAGATACTTAACAATTTAAGTAGCCAAAATAAAAGTCGCCTATTCCTTCTCTACATAGATGCTGCATCCCCTGCTGAGTTCCTCCAGCATTTTGTATCTACCTTTGATTTTACCAGCTTCTGCAGTTCTTTCTTAAACATCCTAAGTCAAATAGCTTGTCGAAGTGGTCTAGGTTTATCCAAATATTATCCTTGATGATATTGTGGCAACCTGTA
Organism: Leucoraja erinaceus; assembly: GCF_028641065.1. Classification (NCBI taxonomy): domain Eukaryota; kingdom Metazoa; phylum Chordata; class Chondrichthyes; order Rajiformes; family Rajidae; genus Leucoraja; species Leucoraja erinaceus. Next base: position 8,259,282 of record NC_073399.1, on the reverse strand, counting down.
CAATTCTGAAGTCTGTAGAAGTAATGCTATCACCACTGTCCCAACTCATACCACAAATCAGCTAATTCAGCAAAGTTAGAGACACATCTAAAGTCTTTCTGACTTGAATCTTTCTTCACTTGGCAAGCTGCTGAAGGCTTATATTGTATGTCTGCTGATCAGCATTTCATGGTCCTTAAATAGATCAGAATCGGGATCAATGCACGCAGTAAAAACCTAACCACTCCATATCGATTTTACATTTTAAATAAAGTATTTCACAGCCCAGCTACCGAACAATAATGACATAATGCAGAGGGTACTCACTGTGTATTCTGTACCATGTTCCCAACAATAAAATGGCACATAAAGAGAAAGATAAAGACAAACAGTAAATATAGTTAGCATGGATTTATTGCCCACAATATACAGTACTTTCAAAAACTATACACTAAGTATTAAAAGCTAATGTACGCACAATAAATTTATCCTACTGAATACACAGTCCAACATTTAATGAAGACCATCGCATGTTATAGTGGGGGGAGGGAAGCAGAAACATCACAACCATTCATCACAGCTCCATATGATCTATTTTGTAATTATTTATGTAAGCATGTTCAAATATTCTGGTGTAATTAATCATCAACATGGATTCAGGAAAAAATAGTTGTATGCTGAAAAACAAGTTAGGCAAAATCCTTTCATTCAACGCTTGTTTCTTTTTGTATGAAAGTACATTTTTATCTGGGATACTTGACAATTATAGCTATCAAAGAAAAGGGACAACCTAATTCCAGGTATATGAAGACATAACTATGCGTTGGCAGTCAAGAAATGTTCTTGAAAAGCACCAAGGTAATTTACCGTCTGACTTTTTCACACAGTGGGGCGTGGGTGTATGGAACAAGCTGCCAGAGGTGGTAGTTGAGGCTGGGACTATCCCATCGTTTAAGAAACAGTTGGACAGGTACATGGATAGGACAGGTTCGGGAGGTTATGGACCAAGCACAGGCAAGTGGGACTAGGGTAGCTGGGATATTGTTGGCCGGTGTGGGCGAATTGGGCCGAAGGGCCTGTTTCCACACTGTATCACTCTATGACTATATATGTTCCCACAGGAACGTGATTGAGTCGGAGAATTGAGGAATATGGGGGTCAATTGAGGGGTTTGTTGAATCCTTGTGTATCACTCCATGGCTAAATGCACTGAAATTGCTGTCGCAATAGCCATACTTTTAGAAAATTAAATCAAAGGTATGAATGCTCTACATTCTTCCTCCATTACACTTCACTTTCATAAAATGTCCTCACCTGATCCCAAAATAGTTAACATTGAAATGTTATATCAAGAATAGCAATGGCAACAATATCCATTACTATCTAGCTGAAATCCAATAAAATACTCAAAGGACCAATAAGCAACTGCAATAAAAATGGTAATTGAATCCTGAAATAATCATGAATAAAACATAACAGATTCACTAATGGCCGAGAACCGGCTGAAATGCTTTGTTTTCATATTGCATGTTCAAATGAAGGAAAAATATTGATTTAGGGCCACAACTTATTTTAATTTTAGTGACTATTACACTTCTGCAACATGATGAAAACGCTGTTGTCATTTTCCTTTTGAATTTAAACTTTAAACCTACCTTTGTTGAACAAACCTATGACGTCCCTAATACAGAGGGCAACTTTTTTTAAATGTCTCCAATTCTAGCAATTCAGAGGCTGTAATGATTTCAGTGAAAGACTTCTTCTCTGATACTCTCCCTTTTCTCAAGAGATGATGCCTGACCCGCTGAGTTACTTCAGTTTTTTGTGCCTATCCTCTGGTACAAATTCACCTCCGCTGTGCACTTGAGGTCAAAATTTCAGCTGAAGTATTTCCCAAGTACTTTATTGCTTGAAGATAGGAAAGTATCAGCAAGTGCTTTTAATGTAACAATTCTTCCAGATAATTATTGCAGATACGCCATCCACAAGCAAATTTTGATGACTGATGGGCATTCAATGGACATTAAAATTATATGAGAATATATTTTGATGACTTCTTGTGGAGGAGATCTCGGGAAGGCAGACACAAAATGCTGGAGTAACTCAGCAGGACAGAAGGCAAATATATTGCTGCATCCTTTCTTTGAAGAAAACAATGTTGTCAAAGTCAATACTTAGTCAAAGATATATGAGGAAGAAGACAGACACAAAAGGCTGGAGTATCAGACAGCATCTCTGGAGAAAAGGAATAGTGATGTTTCGGGTCAAAACCCTTATTCAGTAAGAAGATCTTGCTTTTAAATAAAGGTTGAAATAATATTCAGTTTGTAATGATATGACTCATACAAAGAGTATACCAAGTCTGCTGTTGGAATACAGTTTTTATTTTTCAACCACAAGTGCCAAAATTTGATTTTATCAATGTACCCAAATCTCTTCTAAACACACTGATAGATTTGGACTACAGTTCTTTTTTTTCAACCACTCCAGCCTCCAATAAGCAACGCATAGCCATCTTAAAGAGTGTGGAACATCTCTTATGTGAGAAGTTGGGCATGTTTGTAACAGGCTTAGCTTGATGAAAGTGCTGGGCAGGTAAGAAAGGTTAACTTACATATCTATCTTCCCAAGGCTTCCCACTTTTTGGTGCTTGCACCCAACTTCCAATTGTAGTAGACTGCCCAAGGTGACAGTCATCTTTCACTGCTTATTTCTTCAGCTATTGCATTTCTTGTTGGTATTTCATTTTCCCCAGGCTGGGTGTCAGAATCTCAGTTCAGTTCATTTTTTATTTGTCATATGTAGGTTAACACAGGGTCAATGGTACAATGAAATGTGTTTGACAAGACAACGGGTCACCTCAGCAATGATATTACAAGGATAAAAAATAACATTAAAAAAAGGATAAGATAAAAGTGACATTGGTAGGTAAAAGACAATAATAAATAAAATAATCAACATATATGATGTGTTTATGAGTTCAGAAGCCTGATGGCCTGATGGTAAAAACAGTTTTTAAGTCTGGTGGTACGTGCAGCCGTGCTCCTATATCATCTGCCTGACGATAACAAGGAGAACAGTCTGTGTGCTGGGTGGCTGTGGGCCTTGATCGCTAATATAATTTACTGTAGATTGCATGGCAAATCAAAGCACAAATGGTGAATTCATTATCTTTTAAAAATACATTACAATATTTCATTTTGATTAGGTAGCAGCTGAAGTTCCAAATTTGAAAAGTATCGAAATCTATGGTACTGTGCCCACTAGGCTTGAGCTTAATTTAACAATGGTCACAAAAAAGACATTTCACCTGTTTTCATCCAGATGAGTTCAAGTATGGATTTGCATTTTCACCTCACAACAGGGATTTTAAAATGGAAAGCGAGGGTCAAATATATTGTTATCCGCAGTCCCTGTCTCTACCACAATTCATTTAACTTTCTTCTCATTCCATTTATAAATAAACAACCACATTCTCCACCCACCAATCAATTAATCCTCATTGTCTTTCCCAGTTGATCCCACATCTTACACTTGCAATCTCCTTTCACGAGATATTTGCTTTGTTGTTTGATATCAGCTGAATACAAATGGCTCAATATTTTTGGTCTTTTCCCCCAAGATGAATAAAATTTGTAATCTCTTACGTTCTTTTCTCATCTAAAGGTTTTTTTTTGTCAATTGCTGCTTGTGTAAAGAATTGAGGATGTTAAGTATGTCAGGAGTAACACGATGTCTCCCTATAACTATTGTGGTAGCTAATTGACACAATCTCAGTTACAGTGTTCAGCACACATCAGTTACAAACCTTCAAGGAGACAAGATAATATTTTAATATGCCGCATGCTATGAGAAAAAAATTTAAACTATATATCAAAGTGTCGTAGAATCAACTACAAATAAATGGCCAGACTCTGAATGAGGAAACTGCATAAAATTAACTAAAGACTGTGAAATGAATGCTTCAGGAAAGCCTTGGCGAGAACAACAGTGCATATCAAAATTGTAGGTAGACACAAAATGCTGGAGTAACTCAGCGGGACAGGCAGCATCTCTGGAGAGAAGGAATGGATGATGTTTTGGGTCGAGACACTTCTTCAGTCTGAAAGAAGGGTCTTGACCCGAAACGTCACCCATTCCTTCTCTCCAGAGATGCTGCCGGTCCCGCTGAGTTACTCCAGCATTTTGTGTCCATCTTCAATTTTCTTGGCCCCGCTCTGGGAGTAGAGTGGGGGCGGATCCGGACCACAACGGCCGTGAGCCCCAGGCCGAGCTCGGCAGAAGTTTGTCTGCTTCTGCTGCTGTTGGAAGTGAGACGTTGCGTCGCGCCAGGGTCTTGGGCCTGTCCCACTTTGGCCGTCAGTTCCGCAACAGGCCGGTGGCACGCGAAGATTTAGTTTGCTACAAAATCTCGGAGCACACAACTACATACCCCTCCACGCTTCTCAGTGGGACCGGGTCGCGAGGCCAAACGATACTCGTGCGCCTCAACGCGACCACGAGGTCGAGTAATTTGCGTGCCAAGGACACGTAAATGGGACAGGGCCAAGGAGTGGAAAGGCAGGAATGCAAAACAAGTGTAATCCTCAATTGTTACACAAAAAAGCTGGAGAAACTCAGCGGATGCAGCAGCATCTATGGAGCGAAGGAAATAGGCAACGTTTCGGGCCGAAACCCTTCTTCAGAGTGTAATCCTCAATTGCTATTTTGCATCTTCTAAGAATGGTTATAATGCAGCATTAAAAGAAAGCTCATAGAAGATGACCTGTTTCAAAACTACCTCCACACAGAAGGTTGTTTAAGAGGGATCTGCGGATGCTGGGAAATCAAAGGTAGATAAAAATGCTGGAGATACTCAGCGGGTGAGGCAGCATCGATGGATCGAAGGAATAGGTGACGTTTCTGAAGAATGGACTGAGGAAGGGTCTCAACCCGAAACGTCACCTATTCCTTCGCTGAGTTTCTCCAGCATTTTTGTCTACCTATAATAATAATAATTATTATAGTCTATTGTAGTTCATAGCTTATGAGGTTGTAGTGTTTAATAGCCTGATGGCTGTAGGGAAGAAACTGTTCCTGAACCTGGACGTTACAGTTCTGGCAGTACACATACTGTGGGTGTGGGTATGGCGGGTAGAGATGGTGGAGGCAGTTATTTTTGGATAGGCACATGGATAAGCAGGGGATGGAAGGGATATGGATTAAGTGCAGGTAGATGCGAGTTAATTTCTGGCATCATGTTTGGCACAGACATTGTGGGCTAAAGGGCCTGTTCTTATGCTGCACTGTTCTATGTCCTAAATAAAAAGATGTAGAGTTCAGTGAAAGAGGAACAATAAGATGGTGGGGGAAAGTACAATTGAATGACCTTCTACAACAGGGCCAACTATATCTAAAATAGAACTATAATACATTTTGTGGCAGCTTGTTATTGCAACACTGATGTGTATTTTACAGTTAATTCCGTTAGTAAATGACAAAACATGGGAATGTGTCAATCCAGTTTAAAAATCGAATTATTTTAAATACTTCAAGGTAAATAAACTGCAAACTAGTCTGTCCATGGCTTTATGTTACAATGTTGTAAAACATTAAATGCTGATTTAATAAGTTACTAATAGGTTACTAATATTTCCAGATGAAGCAAATAACGGGTCCTTTTGAAAATGTATTTTCCCTCTTATTTGGTTCATCAATGAACAGCCTGAGCTGCAGCTGTATAACATTAGAGACAGTAAAGCGTTAAGTATTATATAATCTCAGCATTTGTGTTTGCAAGTGGCACTTGAAAATGGTAGCTTAGTAACTGCAGCAGTTTGCTCCATCATTTCAGTACAGTCTCTTTCTGCCCTGCAATCATTTGCATGACAATTATGTTAAGATTGGCACTGGTAAGGTACTGCTTTTCCAAAATTTATAAAATGTTTTTCTGTGAAATCATTTATTAACAAAACGCAATAAATCTCACACAATTTATATCTAACTTTGTTGGCTAGATTGCTTGGCTGATGAACAGCATATGTTTCATAGGCCGGAATAAATGGAATGAATGAGCAATCGGTGTTGTTCCATCAATCTCACAGATCCCATTATTTAAATCTCAAGTTTTTCATCTCTTTCTGCCCTTGCCCAATACCCAGATCCCATTTAAAAAAAATCAACTTCATTCCTTTCTTTCGTGGGGTAAACATAGATATATCTTCAATATCTTATCCAATTCTTCATTCGAGAACTAAAAAAATCTACAGGAATGCAGCAGGTTGAGCAGCATCTGTGCAGGCGAAGGGCTGGTTCAGGTTTCAGATTGAGACCCTGCATCAGGACTGAGTGAAGAAGGATAATACCTTGTATGGAGCGTGGAGTAGAAGGGAAGAGACAAAGGCTGGAAAGTGATAAGTGGAACCCGATGAAACAAATAGATTAATTTGGAAATTATTATATCTACGCCACCTAATGAAAATTATCAATGATATGTTATTGATATTTGCATTCACCATATGTACGATGCGCCAATTGACTTTTGAAATGGCAGGTTTGTCATGTGGGGAGAGATTAAACAGATGGGGTCTATTTGAGTTCACCAGAGTGAAAATTAATTCCATTCAAATCTACAATCATCCAAAGGGCACCACAGTGTCGATGCAGTTAATGTATCAAGAACCACAAATCAGCTATTCAGAATTGGATAAGGAGAAATTTCTCAAGGGGAAGATGATCTTTAGAACTCTCCACCTAAGAGGGCTGTAAAGGCTCAGTCACTGAGAAACTTCAATACAAAGATTGGTAAACGTTTAGATATTAAAGAAATTAAGGGCTCTGGGGTTAGTGCAGTAAAGTAAAGCTGAAGTGTGATCTTATTGAAAGGAGGAGCGGGCACAATGAGTCAAACAGTCTGCTTCTGCTTCTATTTATGTTCCCAGATAACAATAATAAAAATGTTTTGTTCATAAATCATAGGAGAAGAAATAAGCCATTCGGCCCATTGACTCTACTCCACCATTCAATCATTGTTCATTTATCTTTCCCTCTCAACCCCATTCCTCTGCCTTCTCCCCATAATCCTTGACACCCTTACTAATCAAGAATGTCAATCACAATCTAGATTATTATCGAGAATGTGCGTCAACTCTTAAATGTTTCTCAATTCTTCAGCAGCTCTCCAGGCAACACCGAGCCATTTGCGTTACTCAGCTGGGAAAGTGCAATAAAGGCATTAAAAGTTCAAGTCTGATGATGTCATGTGTACATCCTACTGTTCGAGATAAAACCTCCTGTAACATTGCACATTAAGTAGCATGTTATGTAACTGTGCTAAATCTTACCTGTGATAGTGTATGGATAATAATTCCAAGCTTTCTCCGTGACGTAAAAGATCCTTGGAACCACTGCTCTAGCCCAGCTAGGAAGCTTGCTATAAATAAAAGAAAGATTTGCGTAAAATAAATATGCATGTGATTATATTAGTAAAGTTGATTCTATCGACACGATACGATAGAACTTTATTTATCCCAGGAGGGAAATTTATCTAACAAATGAAGAGAAACAGATAGGGAGAATATGCTGGTAGACACAAAATGCTGGAGTAACTGAGTGGGTGAGGCAGCATCTCTGGAGAAAAGGAATGGTCGCGCATTCCTTTTCTCCAGAGATGCTGCCTCACCCGCTGAGTTACTCCGGCATTTTGTGTCTACCTTCGATTTAAACCAGCATCTGCATGTCTTTCTTACACATAGGAAGAATATGCTCATGGATATAGATACATATGCAGTGGTTGGTGCCTGGAACACTTGGAGAGGCAGAAGAAGCAGAAACAATGACAAAGTGTAGGAGACATTTAGGCAGGCACATGAACAGGCATTGAATAGATAGATAAGGACCATTTGCATGCAGAAGGGATTAGTTTAATTTGGCTTCATGGTCAGTGCTGGCATTGTGGGCTGAAGAGCCTTATCCTGTGCTGTACTGTTCTATATGCTATGAGTTGAGGTAGTTCAGACAAACCATTTTTTTTTGTAGGAAGGAACTGCAGATGCTGGTCTACACCAAAGATAGACACACAATGCTGGAGTAACTCAGTGGATCAGACAGCATCTCTGGATAGAAGGAATGGGTAATGTTTCGGGTCGAGACCTTTCCTCAGACTGAGCGTCAGGGGAGAAGAAGACATAGAGATAAGGAAGGCTAAGGTGTGAGAATGAGACATCAAAAGAGATGCTGTTCAAGGAAATGGTAGAATAGATCATTGTTAATTCACATGTTATAGGAGTAGAATTGGGCCATTCGGCCCATTGAGTCGACTCCATCATTCAATCATGGTTGATCTCTGCATCCTAATCCCATTTTCCTGCCTTCTCCCCATAACCCTTGACACCCGTTCTAATCAATAATTTGTCCATCTCTGCTTTAAAAATATCCACTGACTTGGCCTCCACAGACCTCTGTGGCAATGAGTTCCACACTACCCTCTGACTAAGGAAGTTTCTAAAAGAGCGCCCTTTAATTCTGAGGCTATCTCTGGTCCTAGACTCTCCCACCAGTGGAAACATCCTTCCCACATCCACTCTATCTATGCCTTTCATTATTCTGTAAGTTTCAATGAGGTCCCCCCTCAACCTACTAAACTCCAGCGAGTAGAGGCCAAGTGCTGTCAAGCGCTCATCATATGCTAACCCATTCATTCCTGGAATCATTCTTGTAAAACTCCTCTGGACCCTCTCCAGAGCCAGCACATCCTTCCTCAGATATGGGACCCAAATTTGTTCACAATACTCCAAATGCGCCCTGACTAGCGCTTTATAGAGCCCCAGCATTACATCTTCGTTTTTGTATTCAGATCCTCTTGATATAAATGCTAGCATTGAATTTGCAAATTAATTTTTTGGGAATCCTGCACCAGCATCCCAAGTCCCTTTGCATCTCCGATTTCTAGATTCTCTCTCCATGTGGAAAATAAGCTAGGAGAAAGTGACAACAAAGCAAACAGAGATAAAATGTAATGAGGGGGACAGTCAGACTTGTCGGAGAACTGGGAAGGGGGAGGGATGGAGAGAGGGAAAGCAAGGGTTACTTGAAGTTAGAGGTCAATATTCATACAACTGGGGAAATATGAGGAACTGTTTCTCCAATTTGCGCTGGGCCTCACTCTAACAATGGAGGAGGCCCAGGAAAGAAAGGTCAGTGTGGGAATGGGAGGGGGAGTGTTTATACCGGGATATCAGGTAGATTTAGGCGGTCTGAGTAGAGGTGTTCAGCAAAACGATCGCCGAGCCTGCGCTTGCCCTCGACAAATTATAGGAGTCCACACCTGGAACAGTGGATACAGTAGATGAGGTTGGAGGAGGTGCAAGTGAACCTCAGCCTCACCTGAAAAGACTGTCGAGGTCCTTGGACGGAGACGAGGGAGGAGGGGAAGGCACCTGCGGAGGGGGTGGTTTGGGTGGGAAGGGACGAGTTAACCAGGGATCTGCGGAGGGAACCGTTTCTGCGGAAAGCGGAAAGTGGTGGAGATGTGGCTAGTGGAGATGGCGAAAATGTCACAGGATTATGTGCTGTATGCAACGGCTGATGGGGCGAAAGGTGAGGACTAGGGGGACTCTTTCCCTTTTGTGAATGGGGGAAGGGGGAGCAAGAGCAGAGCTGCAGGATATCAAGGAGACCCTAGTGAGGCCCTCATCAATGATGGAAGAGGGGAAACCCCGTTCCCTAAAGAATTAGGACAGCTCAAATGTCCTGCTATGGAATACCTCATCTTGGGCGCAGATGCGGCGTAGATGGAGGAATTGGGAGTAGGGGATAGCGTCTTTGCAGGAGGCAGGGTGGGAAGAAGTGTAGTCTAGATAGCTGTGGGAGTCAGTAGGTTTATAATAGATGTCAGTCGATCGTCTGTCTCCTGTGATAGAGATAGTGAGATCAAGAAACAGTAAGGAGATGTCGAAGATGGTCCAAGTGAATTTGAGTGCTGGATGGAAATTGGTAGTGAAGTTAATGGCAGGATGTCCTATTAAATAACGTAGTGCCATTTCACAAGTGGTTACCAAGAATCATAAATAACATCCTTATCCTTTTGTGTTTTGTTTTCTACTGTGATGGATTGAAAATAGTAACTTGAATATTTTCTCAGCTCTCATGTGGTTATATTAATTGCTAACAATATTTACAAGGAATGTTGCTTGCAAATAGCCTGCTATCAAAGCTAATTCAATATTACTGCGGTTTGTGATTCAATTGCCTAGAACAGTGATTGGAGATGATGTTTTAAGCTGCCAGAGTTCACTAAATTTCCTTCAATTGTTGATTTATTTATCTTGGAATTGGCTGTGCTTATTTCACAGTTTCCATTTTTCTACTTGTTTTCATTCTCTGCATATCTGAATAAAAAATAAGCACTTGACAAGTAGCAAATGATGCCATTCTAAGTCAATTTCTTGTTATCATGTGCATGTGATCTGTGAAGTTACAGGGCTTTTCACTTGGTATTTTATTTGTGCTCAGGCAAGTTCTTCACTGCTGAAGCACAGGTGCACTGTCATCTGTTCCCTTATACACTCGAGCTTATCGCTTCCACGTGGCTTGCGATCAGATTCCATCACAGCCAGTTCCTCTCTCCAGAGAGCTCAGAATTGAATTGTGAGGGTGGCCAATTGTATTTATTTTCAAAAATTACTGTTGAGGAAATTAACTTATAGCCCTGTCCCACGGTGCGAGTTCATTTCAAGACCTCTCCTGAGTTAAAAAAAAAATCAAACTCGAGATAAGCACAGCGAATGAACGTAGCAGGTACGTCGGAGCTCGGGGACGTCTCTTAGCGCTAACGGCAGGTACTCGGGAAGACTCACTAACGGCAGGTAAGCACGGGAAGACTCGTGAACATTTTTCAACATGATGAAATATGTCCACAAGAGCCCCGAGTACCGACGAGTGGCCATTACCGTAAATCTCTGAGTAGGGATCTTCAATTAAAAAATCATTGGAAGGCTGCTCTTGAATCAGTTATTAATAGGTATTTAAGTGATGAAATACAACTTGTCCTTGACTCTGCCCTCCTTCCATCTGGGGTTGCATTGCTGGGGTGAATCTAACCACGTGTAGAATTGCCATGAAAATCTTTCACCTGAACATTCCATAGTATTGGTACTTCAATGCATAGCACTTCTGAGCTACCCTTTTCCAAATTTCTCAAAAGGTCTCTTGCTGAGAGGCAAGACAATGAATGAGATTATAAAACAGATTTATATTTGGTTTTGACCTCATCTTATTTCTTTACTTCAAATAGAAAATATGGTGATAATTTACATTACTACCTGAATATTTTTCTGGGGTTTCATTTCAAGGCCGGTTGTTGCAATACACTTCAAATAAAAACTGCTATATACTGGGGGAACATAAAATAAATGAAGAATCTTTTGAGAGCCAGGTCTGTTACATGCATGTTTATTGTTTATCACTGGTAGAGAAAAGTTGTATATGTTCCAGACAAAGTATCTGTAGAACAAAGGAAAACATCAATCATTGCTCCTGTTTCCAGTTTAACCTCAGCTGGCTACAGATCAGTAATAGTAGCAAATGATTACATGCATACTCAACCAGGTGTCTCATAAGGGAAAAGGAGACAAATTATAGACAGCTCTTGATTATCCTTTGGTGCTTACCAGCCACCTTGTGTTCACTGTCTGAGCGAGAACACTGGCCCTTGTATTCAGTGATTTTGTGCATCCAGCTTGAACTACCTCAGTATTGTAAGCAGAGGCCTACCCACTCTGTTCTACCTGAGAGTATAAAAATGGGGATGTGGTCAGTCCCATTATACCCTCATAGTAGTTCTCCAATTTGTAACTTATTATTATTCTTCAATTTGTAACGCTTATACTGATGCATTTCTATTTCTTTACGTCTATGATGTGGTTTTCGCCCATGCCACTCCTAAAACCACAGACGGTTAAGATTAGGATTTTCTCTGAAGTGTTCATGGCCAAAGCCAATTTTCATTTGCAGACCAAACATGGAAGATGAACACGAAAGAAGAATTTGCAGACCGAGTCACCTATAGACAGAATCGGATGGTGTGCAAGGGGCTTCATGTTTGTTCATTAATGTTTGCACATTTCCCATGTTACAGGTTAATATACATCTCACTATCAGACATTTACCTTTACAGCTCAAGCGAACTGTCACCATTAATTACAAATAGCCGATAAAATACATTTAATTAGGTCCATTAAGTGTGACTCACACAGACAAGGGGCTGGAAATTCATCCATACAAATGAAAGAAGAGTGGTGTGTATTTGAGAATTGTACATCAAACCTCAAGATCCCGACCATGACTGAAATCAAGAAATGTTAGCGGATTTGTGAGGCAAACAATGTAAAGGACTTTGTAAGTGTGACAGGATATTGCAAGAAGAATAAATGCGGTGTCATTGATTCAGACCAACTTGCAAAAAGATGCAGTAAACAGTTACACAATGTAAAGTGCAGAGCAAAAGGAAGCCATGAATCTTTAGTTTCTGATGTAGCTCATTGGCACATCAAAGAAAATAGTAGGTTAAAGATATATTCAAAACAATCTGCTTTAAGACATAGATAGGGCAGATAGCATGGAGAAGATTAAAAACATGTGAAGTTGGAAGGTTTTGCTTATACATTATTCATGGACTTCTGGGTAGAAAGAATTTCTAAAGGTTAAATGTACTTTCTAAGCCAATTGCCCCTAGCTTAAAGGTTAACATTGTGTTTTATTTGAGGTTAGAATCAGAGTCATAGTCACACAACACAGGCCATTTAACCCACCATGTCCACCCATTTATAAATCTTCGGAAGGACAAAGGAAGAAGGAAATTACTATGAAAAAGATGTCTACTTTCTTTGGACGTCATAATCTAGTGTGAATGTTATTAAACACATTCTCATCACACTGCAGCTTTCCCAGCAGGCGATTCTCCCCGCATTGCACCACAAACTGCAAACCAACTAACCCAGCATTTACCTTTTCCAATGCTTCGGTACATGGATAGGAAAGATTTTGAGGGATATGGGTCAAACGTGGCCATATGGAACTAGCGTAGATGGGCTGAAGGGCTTGTTCCTGTGCTGTGTAACTCCCACTATTTTTCCTACTCCACGGCAAAGACTCCTCAGAATCTCTATGCCTTTAAGTTAAAAGACTGAGATCACTATTTTGTTTTGTTAGACAAGGCTAACAGGGAATATGGATCAATAGCAGATAATGAAATTGAGGTACAATCAGTCAAGGTCTAATTTATTGGTGGAATAGCACTGAGGAGGTCAACTTACATTCTTGTCCATCAACCGAAGATAGACACAAAAATCTGGTGTAACTCAGCGGGACAGGCAGCATCTCTGGAGAGAAAGAATGGGTGACATTTCGGGTCGAGACCCTTCTTCATCAACCAGTGTGTAAGTTCTTTGTAATGACAGAAATGCATTCTACACCTACGTATACCATATCCATGTATATCTTCTCACTAAAACTAGTAAACAAAGCACTTCTGTTCCCTCAGGATGAACAATACCAGCGACGCTACTTTGAGAGAACCAAAGGAAAACTGGTAACGGTTAATTATGACTGATGATGATTATGTGTGCAAAATTATTATCTGAACATAAATAGTATTATTTCCAATCTGTATCCTGACCATGCTACTTTGTCTTCCCAACTTGATTTGAATGCTGAAGAAAATAACGTAATACGTGAACACCAGCATTCTCATGCAAAATGCCATGCTCCATTAACAGATCACAGTGAGAACCTCTTCTGATAAGACTGCTATTGATGCTTATCTGAAATTGAAACTTGTTGACTATTGAACAACTTTTATGGAAAATACCTATCCTGCACAAACCACCATGTCCTGATTCAAAATTGAAGGTCATAAACAAAATCATTGTACAATGAATACTACATTTTATTTTCCTCTAGTTTTCTTCTTTAAATTAGCCTACTGATTACTATCCATTGGCAATTTTCTACCTATCCAAATCCTGTATTTGAATTTTTGAATTTGATTCCTTTATTGTCTTTCAAACCTTTCGGTCTGAACAAAATTACGTTGCCTGCAGTCATACACAGTAACAATAAATAACAAAACATACAATAAACACAAATTAACATCCACCATAGTGAGTTCACCAAGCACCTCCTCACTGTGATGGAGGCAAAAGTCTTAGTCTCTGTCTCTTCCCTCTTTGTTCTCCCTCTGCGCTGAGGCAATCGATCCAGGCCGAAGATGCCGCTCTCCAGTCCAGCGGACCTCCGTGGTGATGTCGCCGTTGCCGAAAGCCGGAACGCCGTCTCTGCTCCGAGTCGGCCCGCCACAGCCTCAGCTCCGAGTCCCGCTGCATCAGCTCTGAGTCCCGCACCATCAGCTCCGAGTCCCGCAGCCACAGCTCCGAGTCCCGCAGCCTCAGCTCCGAGCCCCGCTGCCTCAGCTCCGAGTCCCGCTGCAACAGCTCCGAGTCCCGCAGTCTCAGCTCCGGGCCGCTGCCGAAAGCTGGAACGCCGCATCAGCGAGTCGGGCCACCGCTGCCTCAGCCCCGAAGACGGCCAGCAAGACGGTTGGTAAGTCCTGGCTGGCTCTGCCTTGAGGTCGGTCGCAGGTTGGAGACAGCCAGCTCCGCCATTAGGCCTCAGCGCAGACAGAGGCAGAGAAGGGGGATACAACAAGAAAAAGTCGCATTCCCCCGAAGGGAGAGACAAAAAAACATGTTTCACCCCCCCCCCATAACACACCTAATAAACTAAAACTTAGCCAAAACAAGACAAAAAAAAACAAAAAACGTAAAGACAGACAGACTGCAGGCGAACCGCAGCTGTTAACAGCGCCGCCACTTCCGGAATGGCGGTATCTGGTGCATTAACCAACTGTTCACTCTTTTGATTTGAGATAAAACAATGGTATTATGTTGGTATGAAATCCAGGCCAACCAGTGTCCGAAGGCGTTATTACCCAATACAAATTTAATGCCTTCAGAGGGTTGATATGCAAATATGTGCAGCTTGGATAGAATGTTGGTCCCAAGCCTGTGAAAACATCAAGGTGCATCCTGTGTGATATTCTGCCAATAAACATAAAAAGATGAAAAACAATGGAAACGTGTGTAGTTCTGAACATTAGTAAAAACCTGATACACGTCTCATTAGAAATGAGGCAAAATGACAATGTAATGTTGTTGCATGTATGACATTCGTCCTGAACAAAGGGAAAATAATGACATTTCATATGTCTGGACATTATGGATCTGATGGTGTTTGAATTAGATGGCTAAATTGAATTATCAGGTAATGCTACAAGTTCTATAGGGAAATATTCCTAAAACATGAGTAACTGCCAATTATTTTGGGATATAACAACAATATTTTCTGATAAAACTGACAGCAATTTTGAGGTTTTGCAGAAATGCTTAAATCTCAAAGTTGCTGGCAGCCATTCATGGCTATTTGACAGAATGTGATACTGTACAACATTAGATTCTTCACAGAATCGGGTAAGAGAACCCAAACTTACCATAAGGAATCTGTTTAAACAACAGGGTGTCAGTAAGAACCTTTTTTTCCAGGGTGGATATGTCAGACTAGAGGGGATAGCTTTAAAGTAAGAGGGGGAAAGTGTAAAGGAGATGTGCAGAGTGATGTTTTACATGGAGGGTTGTGGGTGCCTGGAATGTGCTGCCAAGGTGGTGGTGGAAGCAGATATGTGAGTGGCACTTGGATATGGAGGGATTTTAGATCACATGCAGGCAGCGGAGATTGATTTAACTAGGCATCATGTTCAGCACCGACATTGTGGGCCAAAGGCTCCGTTCCTATGCTCTACTGTTCTATGTTAACCCAGCCCAGAGTCAACTTCAATAGAGAACAGCTGTTAGGAACTGTGCCAAGTTTTGCTGTCCAGAGTATTTTATTTAAGTTCATGAAAATGTTCAAAAAAAGTTTATTTTTTCCACTTTTAATTTACTTTAACTGAATTTAATTTTTGCAATATCTTATATAATTTTGACCTTTCAAACATTCATTGAGTATTAGAGGACATGCAGGGTGCCTAACAAGAGGCAAAGGCTGGTAAAATGGGTCAGTAGCAAGATACGTGTATTTGGCTTGGGATGCCTGCAGAGAAAGTTTACCTTAAGTGGATTTCTCTCTAAAGCAATCACATTCTTAAACAGTGAACCCATGCACATTGGCAGAACCTTGTATCGTCTGCAAATATTTAGAGGTTGGGGAGACGAAGGTGTAGATTTAGAACATACTAATCCATATTCTCAATAGTCATTATTGGAAAAAATTTGGAAAATAATTGACAACAGATAGCTAGCAAACATTGCACTTCCTTATTCTTGGAGGAATCCTAAAGAAGTGACACTTATGTGAAGAAGTGCTGGAAATTTGGAGTGGAACTTCCAACATTTCTGGCTCATTCAGTTATTCACTGAGATCTGGAATGGTTCCCATGGATTGGAGCGTGGCCTACAATGTTATTAATTTAGTAGAAACATTGATAAGATCCTATGACAGAAAATCATCAAATACTCATTTCATCACTGCCATCGGGAACAAGGTACAGGAGCCTGAAAACCGTAATGTCCAGGTTCAGGAGCAGCTTCTTCCCTACAGCCATCAGGTTATTAAACACTGCAACCTCATATAGGCACTGAACAACAATATACTTATTATTATTATTATTATTATTATTATTGTTGCACTGTTTTGTTTGTTTTTTGAGTATGTGTGTGTATGTATATTATATATATACACACACACACACACCCACACACACATATATATATATATATATAGATGTATGTGTATATATATATATATATATATATGTTGTGAGTATGCATATATATACACACTGAGCTTTTCTTTCTCTCTCTCATTCATCATATCATACTATGTTTGCATATTCTGTTGCGCTGCAGCAAGTAAGAATTTCATTGTTCTATCTGGGATATATGACAATAAAACACTGTTGACTCTTGAATTACAAACCTGTGGGTTTAATTTTATTTAGAACACATTGTTGAAACCATTGTTAGGTGTTTTTAATGCCGCATTTCACTTCTTGGGGATTTCCAGCAAAGCTTCTGAATATGTTGGGTGGCCACGTTTACCTGATCCAGTTCTCTGAGAACATTACCAGTATTGTGGATGACAATGTTCCTGTTGGTCAGATGCTGCATAAACGTTCCTGAGGTAATATTTGTTTCTATAGAGTTCTTTGACAGCCAATATTATTCTGGATGGAAGATCTCACATAAAAGAGAAATAACTTGTGTCTTTCATGATCCAGGGACATTACACAATGCTGTATAGCTGGTAATATATTTTTGGAGGTTGTCATTTTATATTGTAGCAATGCATTTTATATTATGGGAATATTGCTACTCACAACAATATGTGACAATGATGAATTAAGGTAATCAAATTTGAAAGTCATGTTGATTGAATAATAATGCTTGGCTTTGGCTCAGGGGATTTCTCTTCCTCTTCAATTGTTATGGAAGACAGGATTTTAGTTCAACATTTCACAAGTAACGTTCATCAAGAGTCACATGTGCAGAAGACTCTGCAATGAGGCACGGACATATTGGAATGGCTAGTGAACCTACAACCTTCGGACTCAGGTGAGAGTGCTACCACTTAGCCACAACTTACACAATATCAGGCGCTAGCCAATAATCTACCCTGGTCACGCCAGCAAGGTCTCTGCAGACATTGAGTTACAGTGCATGTGGCTCTGATATGGACGGCCCTCTACATAAAGAATATTAAGATCTGAAAGGATTAGGGTTACCTACATTCGAGCACAAGGGCTTGAGGGGACATGATTAATTCACCATAACCAGTTCTTACCGACCTTCTGGTAACGAGCTATCCCACATATTTATTTTGACTTTCCCTTACCTTGTAAAATCTACTCAGTCCATTTTTAATTTTTCAACTGAGCCTCAATCACAACTGTTTATTGGGGAATAAGGTTCCATATTCCACCCCTTGTGTGGAAGTGTCTTCTCAAAAGCCTAGTTCTAATCATTCTATCTTAGACTTTCATTGTTCTAAGTGTCTGAACTGCCAATGATGCACTGACGTGTGAAATAACTGAAGTGGACTGTTGGAATTGTATTGATTATACATGAAAATGGATGAGTTATAAAGAGCTGGTGAGGTTTTGAACTGAAACATTTGTTTAAGCATCAAATGCACATAACCTCAAATGGACTACCTGAAGAAGGGTCTCGACCCAAAACGTCACCCATTCCTTCTCTCCAGAGATGCCTGTCCCGCTGAGTTCCTCCAGCATTTTGTGTCTATCTTCAATACTTAATTGATTTTATTATATTAATTCACCTCCACTTCTCCAGACATAGACTCCTCTGTTTCAATGCGAGCATTTACTCTTTCTAGATAAAACAAACCTAACTCCCTCTCTTCTTGTTCACAACTATCTCACTTAGTGAAAAAAGGCCCCAATACAAAATATCACCATGTTCTCCAAAGATGCTGCCTGACCCACTGAGACATTGCAGCACTTTGTCTTTTCTGTAAACCAGCATCTGTAGTTCCTTGTTGTTATATTCCTCACTTTGAAGCTAATTCTTCACTTTCATATATTGGTCACAGCAATGTTGGTGGTATATTGGTCACAGATTGTTCTGATGACAGTTACTGATCTGAATCATGAACTTTATTTCTCTCTCCACAAATCCTACCTAAATGCTAATATTACCAGGATTTTCTGTTTTAATTCTTTTTTTCTTATTCGAGATCCTTGAACGCATTATTCCAAACATTTTGCCATCTCACCTTCAATCCCATGTTCCATAACCTAAGACTTTTGCCTCCATCACAGTGAGGAGGTGTTGGGTGGACTCACTGTGGTGGATGTTAATATGTGTTTATTGTTGTTTTATTGTACTGTATTATATGTATGACTGCTGCAATTTCGTTCAGACTTCGGTCTGAATGACAATAAAAGGCTATCTATCTATCTATCTATCTATCTATCTATCTATCTATCTATCTATCTATCTATCTATCTATCTATCTATCTATATATCATATCATTCCAGTCATATTTTTCAACCTTCCCAACAGTACCACAATGCCTGTAACTACAGTTCATTGTCACTCCTCAACCTCTCTAGTAGTGTTGCGTGAAATGATAATCCCATTCTCTGCAATGGCCCTCCTCTGTTCGTGAGCTCACACAATTCTCCTCTTACACACTTCATAGAAGGTAAAGCTACCACCACATCACAATTGGTATTCCCCAATGAATCCACTGCTGACCCTTCTTCATCTCCATGTTATATCCTGATGTCTTAAGAATGGCATCCTTGTGTGTGTGGATGTCAACTGATTCGACCTATCCATCTCCACACCCTCTTGGTTGTCAGCTCCAACACACTCTTGTCACTCCGATCACTAATTCCTCCTCTTAGCTGAATATGGCCAATATATCTTGATTAACTAAGTTTGATTTCCATATCCCTTTCTCCTCCGTCACAATGATGCTTGCTTCCTCTTCCATGGTAGAAAGATCTTCCTTTCAAAGCTAACTTTTAATAATCCAATCTGAAAACACCATATAATCAATCCAACATTGTCACCAAATGGTCGCCAAATGTCATAAAATGTCCAGAATTGACTGAGAAAAGGTGTCTGCATTGGATTTAGGTTTACCATTGTCACGTGTACTGAGGTACAATGAAAAGCTTTGTTTTTGCATGCTATTCACTCAGATCAGCTAATACTGCACATAAATCAAATCAAGTCACACTCAAGTACAATAGATGGAGCAAAGGGGAAGATTGTGGAAGATTGTGGCAGAATGTGGAAGATCAGTTCCAGACACAGAGTCAAAGGTCCTCAATGGGGTAAAGGAAAATCATACTGCACCCTAGTTTATGGAAGGACTGATCAGAAGCCTGGTAACAGAGGGGAAGACATTGTTCCTCAGTTTGGTGGTGAGCGATTTCAAGCTTACAATATTCCTGGTAAACTCTGAAAACTATAAGAGTTTGTATGTTTCAGCTTAGCCACAAGAACCAGCTAATCTTCGATTCTGGCAAGATGAAGTTGATGATTATTGCCACTAAGATTAGATACTGGACATAAAGAAACCCATTACTATTCATTATTTAATTTTGATTACTTAAAATCAGTGAACATGAAAGTAGCCTGACTTAACTTAAAAAACGTGGGGCTGCTTCTCTTAATTAATTAACAGGTTGCTGCTTTAAAAATATGGAAAAATGACACCTAGTAGGTAAAACCACATTCTGGGGGTGCATTACTCAAACTAGTCAATAGATGGGGAAAAAGAGCTTTTCCTTTGTGGGACAAAGAATTGCAGGAGTCTTCCATGTACACAAGAAAATCTTTGTATTCTGTAATGAGCATTGCCCTGTATATCATGGGGATTGACAGGTTCTCACCCGAGATGTCATCTGTCTGTTTCCTCCACACATGCTGCCTGACTTAATGCTTGAATGAGTTCCTCCAGCACTTTGTTTTATCATTTAATTTGTAGGTGTATTTGTAAATTGTAGGCATTTAATTTATTTTAGCATTATGCCCATACGCTTAGACTACCCACATTATAATAGTTTCTACACCTGTTGAAATACTGCAGCTTTGTTTCCTGGAAATTAGACTCTTTTTTTCTGGGTCAATTACAAAATTCAGCTCTTTTGAAGTGTTTGCAAATTTCTTTGGCATAAGTTGTGTTCATCGGGAAATTGGATTTGGCTTCCAGGCATCATTCACTCTAATGCAGATTCCTCTTTCTGTCACAATTGCCTATGTACATATGAGGATCAATTACCTCTAAGGACTGTGTGTGCATGTTATCTTGTAATAATGTTGAACCCGCTCCTGATATTAATTAAGGGCTGACTGCCTTCAATAAAATATGCTCATTGGTAGTTCTAACTCAGTTAATGGCTTACTTAATAAGCAGCAACACCAGGGAACCTATAGATATTGCACTTGCAAAGAGTCTGGGATGTTGCTATTTGAGGAAGCAGCACAATGATAATCAAATGTGAGGTTACAACAGAATTTTATTTTTTAGTTAGAATAATAATGATGGCAGACATATATCTTGGCAAGCTCAAAGAAACTGGTCTGAGCCATAAGTATACAGAATGAATAAAGATGGTTGATTGATACTGTCAAGACCCAGGGAGGAGGATGCAGGATAGAGAAATGTGCCTGTCCATGAAAAGATGATGATGGTATTGATGCTGAAAGTCAGGTTGGAGATATATGAGATGTTGGGGAGTACACAAGTGCCATGAAATGTAGGTATAATTTCTAGACCTTTTTTTAGGTTGAGTGCTGCAGGACTGATTATTGTAAATGGAAAAATGAGGGAATTCAAAACCATTGAAGAAGCGTTTCAAACAGCCACTCGTACAGCGATGATGCTTAAAAACATGAACTGTTTCACTTGGGGCACAATACTGAGTTGCGGTCAGAAAACAATTTCGCAAAAATGGTAATGCCAAAGTAATCTACTTCTTATCAGCTGAGACACGTGAACAAGTGGGTTGACCCGAGTGCAAAAGGCAGGAAGCCTGCATGTGGCAAAAAAGTGGGGAAGCCTTGCCTTGGATATTATGGAAGCCACCCAATCTCAGAATGACTATTCATGATTCCAATTCTGCCTAGTGCTATAATTTTCCCAGGGTGGGGTATATTGTACAGGTGTACAAGTCACCAGCGAAGGCAAATGATGGCCACCACAGTGATCCACCTTAGCCTGGGATGTAAAAGGACAAGGGTGTGTAGCGGTCTCACTGGGATACTGCGCACATGGTATATAAATAAAGAGGTGGAAATCTGATGGAATGTTGAATGGCATCCACTGCCCGCGAAGGATGATAAGGGATGTCATGTAAATACATCCTGATGATGAAAAAACAATGCTAAAGGGCCTGTCCCACTGTATGAGGTGATTCAAGAGTTCTCCTGCGTTTTCCCCAGATTCGAACTCGGAGAATGTCCGTAGCGGGTCCGTAGGAGTTCGTGGATGTCTCGTAGCGGCTCGTACGAGTAAAAAGTAACAATTTTTTTCATCACAAGTATTTTTTTACTCGTGGACATTTTTCACAGTGTTGAAAAAATGTCACGAGTTTACCAGATTTCCCGAGTATCTACTGTTACCCATACGAGCCGCTACGAGACATCCACGAACTCCTACGGACCCGCTACGGACATTCTCCGAGTTCGAATCAGGGGAAAACCCGGGAGAACTACCTCTTGAATTACCTCGTACAGTGGGACAGGCACTTAACAATTATGTATTGAAACTGTGGTAAGTGGTTTTGTTGTCGGCTAGATCGTGTGTTAGAAATACCTCAACCACTTTCCAATGAGGCAGAGTTAATGGTTTTGGTCATTTATGCAGGAGTTCACTCTGACTTCCGGGGAGTGAAAACTTGGATTTCCAGTGGACAGATAGATTGGATTAAGTAATTTCAATTAAGGGACTGAGTTTGATAGTGAAAAGATCAAGGAAGATTGAGGAACCACCCATTTTTTAGAGAACACTAGCCCCACTCTAAAAGACCACCGTTTGAAAGGTGCTAAATCAACACCTCCCAGAATCTAATAGATCAGAGTCATGAGCAGCTGTAATATCTACCATAAAAAGTCATTGGTGACAATAAAACTCTTTGGAATTATCTTGGAGATTGATGATTTGTATTCAAGAGAATGAAAGGTGTATTTTATGCTGTATTTCCTATAGAAACTAAAACCAACAACGTAATGCTTTTCGAACAGGAAATACATGCATTCTATGCCAAGTTTGAACAAATTAAATTGAGTAAACAAAGTGGAGTCATCAGATGAAATGGGAAGATTCACAAAGGCTAGAAGGTGATTTTTCAGCAACTAGCAGTCATCAGTTTCAGAGAAGTAGAACATTTCATATAAACCTAACAATGTGGGTGATAACAAAGGCAATGCTTCGGAGCAGATTTTAAAAATAAGGTCTTTATAGCTGGAAGAAACAGTGAAGAGTAGGAAATTGCTCAATATGTAATTTTATGCTGCATTTACCCAGAAATAAATCGATGAAGGTGTACAGCTGCAGACATCCCAGAGAGTAATTGCACGACATGGCATTTTTACAAGCTACCGCAGGAGATGTTGCGCCTGCCATTTAGTTTCTCTTTGTCCATTAACCAGAAGCCCAGACAGACCTTGTAGTTGAAACAATAATTCACTTACACTTCAAATTTATTGTATTGCTATTGTTTTTTGCGGTGCAGTACACTACACTGCAGAAACCAAACCCAGTTTGGATGACCATCCCCAGAATACTTCAGTTCACATCACAATGATGATCCTAATCTTCTGGTCACCTGTTTTCTTTAACTGTCCATCACGTTTCCATTCTCTTCTCTCTGCCTTTGCTTTTCTACACACTTCCACTTCCACCAATAACCAATGTAATGTCAAGGAACAACACTGTATCTTATATCTAGGCACATTGCACATCATGCAACTCTATATTGAACCCAATAACTCTGTTTTAACACTGTTTTTCTCCTCTTCGCAGTTGCTGCTTGATCTGCTGGGCATTTCCAGCATTCTGATTTCTTTCAAATTTCCAGCATTTGTTCTCTTCTCCATCTCACACTTCCTACACGTTCATCTGTTACTTTTTTTCTCCAAATGTCCGATTTTGTCCTTTGACTAGACGGTGCCATAGCCCATTATGTTATCTGAACAATCTTAGTTATCAATATATTATAGATATTCCCTTTGTTTTTTTACCCTCTCTTCCTCATTGCATTCTAAATCACTTTTCTCTGGTTCTGATGAAAGGTCTTTAACCTTTAGTAAACATTATTTCATCTGTCAGAATTTGCATCTGAACAGAGTGCTTCTGACATTCTGTTTTTAATTAAGGCTTTTAGTATCTGGATAGCAAGGTGGTGCAACAGGTAGTCCTGCTGCCCCACAGCTCCTGGGACCTGGAATTGTTCCTAACTTTGGGTGCTGTCTGTTTAGGGATTGCATGTGCTCCCTGTGAAGTCATTAGTTTCCAACAGATGCTCCGGTTTCTCCCACATCCCAAAAGTGTGCTTATGGGTGAATTGGCCCATGTAAATTATTCTTCAGTGTAAGAAGCAAATGAATCAATGGGACATTGGTAGACATGTGGGAGAATACGTTTCGGGCAGGGAAGAGGTAGAATGGCTTTGATGGGCTGAATGGCCTCCGTCCGTATTGTTGAAAGTAATTTTTTGCTTTCACATGGAATTACGCTGCCTGACCTACTGATTATCTCCAGCATTTATCATTTTAATTTGGAAATCATTGTGTTCATATTAATTAATGTACGAAATACAAAGTATAAGTGTAGTTATTGTAGTTATTAATCAGGGTTAGCCGATGTTAAGTTTAATGTGGAAAGTTGCTGTTTAGTACATGCAACTATATTTATTATTCTACACTGTTAGGTAACAATTGAAGTGCAAACGTGAGATCAGGTGTTTATCATGCCTCTCTGGAGAACTGATCCGCTGGAATTATCTGTACCCGGAGTGGATAATTCAGTGATGTTCACTGTTTGTGATGAAGAGATTTGTAGATGAGAAATTCACTGAGTGAATTCTCAATTGGTCAGGGTTATGAGTGCGCATATAAGAGGCTCTGTAATTAATTAAATTATTTTATATATGTCCTGTAAACGGAAAACTGACAATATAGTGTGACTGGCTGCAAAGCAAGGTCAAGCAACATCATTGGTGATAGGTCGACCCTGCCCGATGAACTGAATGCTTTCTATGCTCGCTTTGAGCAGAAGGCCAACAATGGGGTGGCACCTGGCCCTTTAGACTCCAGTGTGCCTCTTCCCAGGGTGACTGCAGCAGAGCTTAGATTGGCCATCCTTAGGGCAACTGGTCCAGATGGAATTCCTGGCCGTGTCCTTAGTAGCTGCGTGGACCAGCTAGTGGGAGTAGCCGCGGACATCTTTAATCTCTTTCCATATTCTAAGGTATCCACCTACTTCAAGAAGACCACCGTCATACCAGTGTCGAAGAAAAGCAAGACCTCATGCCTAAACGACCACCATCCGGTGGCCTTGACATCCACCACCATTAAATATTTTGAGAGGCTAGTTATGGAATGCATTAAATCCAGTCTACCCAGCGGCCTTGACCCACTGCAGTTCACCTACCGCCACAACTGGTCCACGGACTATGCCATTGCCCTAGCCCTACGCTTATCCCAAGAACACCTGGATAAGAGAGACACCTACTGTACGTCAGACTCCTATTCATAGACTACAGCTCTGCTTTTAATACCATTATACCATCCAGGATTATCACCAAACACGCGGGACTTGGTGTCAGCACTAATTTCTGCAACTGAATCCTCGACTTCCTGACCAACGGACCTCAATCAGTGAGGATAGGGGACAAACCAGGGGACGCTGGTGCTCCGCAAGGATGCTTTCTCAGCCCCCTTCTTTACTCCTTGTACACCCATGACTGTGCAGCCATATACAAATCTAATTCAATTCTTAAATTCACAGACGACGTCACCATCGTGGGCCAGTTATCAAATAATGATGAGATGGAGTATAGGAAGGAGATCGAGAACCCCGTGTCCTGGTGTCGAGACAACAATCTTTCCCTCACTGCCAGCAAGACTAAGGAGATAGTGAATGACTTCAGGAAGCGAAGGGGTACACATACCTCAGTTTGCATTGACGGTGCCCAAGTAGATAGTTGAAAACTTCGAATTCCTAGGAGGTAATATCACCAACAACATCTCCTGGACCACTCATATTGAAGCAACGACCAAGAAAGCACACCAATGCCTCTAACTCCTTAGAAGGCTTAGGAAGTTTGGCATGTCCTTTACAACTCTCACCAACCTCTACACATGCACCATAGGAAGTATTTTATTATGATGCATCACGGCTTGGTTTCAGAACAGCTCCTTCCAAGACCACAAGAAATTGCAGCGAACAGTGGACGTAGCCCAGACCATCACACAACCAACTTCCCTTCTATTGACTCCATTTATACCTAACGCTACCTCGACAAGGCCAGTAGTATAATCAAGGATGAGTCGCATCCTGGCCACTCCCTCTTCTACCCTCTCCCATCAGGCAAAAGGTATAGAAGTGTGAAAATGCACACCTCCAGATTCAGGGACAGTTTCTTCCCAGCTGTAATCAGGCAACTGATTCATCCTACCACAACCAGATAGCAGTGCTGGACTACTATCAACATCTTTGGTGACCCTCGGACTTTCCTTGATCGGACTTTGCTTCAGAAGAAGCCTGAAGAAGGGTCTCGACCCGAAACGTCACACATTCCTTCTCTCCATAGATGTTGCCTATCCCGCTGAGTTACTCCATCTCTTTGTGTCTATCTTCGGTTTAAACCAGCATCTGCAGTTCTTTCCTGCACAATTCATTGTATCATGCTGAAGGCAATGAGCTATGCATGATTCAAAATGTCTCCCCACCCCAGGATATCAATTTTTATGTTCACAAATTCTTATATGAAAATTTGATCATTAACAAATTTGTGCCAGCAGGTCTCTGTAAAGATCAAAGCTCCAGTGAACTGGTATGTGTAGTTCATTCAGGCCTTGATCTCTGAATCCGATGGGTATTGCTCATTGTGGTTTGAGGTTTCCCCTGAAAGATGTTTTGCTGTTATCCTCGCATACTCATTCCTCCCTCCTGTTTTGTGTGATTCTGAAAAAACACCTCCATTCTCCCTGGAAATGCACATTAGGTATTAACATGCTGAATGGGGAGCAGACCCCAATGATGATTTTCTTTTAATACAGAAGATGTCCTAATTTCACAATTCTCTATGATTGCGGATTTGACATTAGCCTTATATGCAGGTTTCATTTAGGTTTGTGTTGTTCACTTGGGCCAATACTTGTAGTTTTTAAATCTTTTAGCAGGTAGACTGAATTATAGACAATAGACAATAGGTGCAGGAATAGGCCATTCGGCCATTCGGCCCTTCAAGCCAGCACTGCCATTCAATGTGATCATGGCTGATCATCCACAATTAGTACCAGTTCCTGCCTTCTCTCCATATCCTTTAACTCCACTGTCCCTAAGAGCTCTATCTAACTCTCTTGAAAGCATCCAGAGAACCAGCCTCCACCGCCCTGTGAGGAAGAGAATTCCACACACTTGGTGTAATGAGGTCAGATGCCAATTATAAAGTTCCATTAAGCTATAAACAGTGGATCTATATATTGTAATACAGTATAGAGCCATTAAGGATTCAAGAGTTATGGAATATAGGCAGCCAAAATGCAAGTGAAAACAAGGTCAGATCAGCCATGATCTCTTACTTAATGGTTTTTATTTTATTTTAAACCTGTTTTTATTTCTTAAATTACTTAAATTAGCTTTAAACTCCTAGTAAAAAAATCATAACATAAACTAGACCATTGTGTCCTGCGTTACCAGGTTGATGAATATCATAAGTCCAGCGATGAGATTGAGCAAGACTTCTATTGCTGTAGGCAAAAGTTAATGTTTCAAGTTAGTGACCTTCTGTCTTTGGATGAAGGGCCATCAGCCTGGATTGTTAACTCTATTTCTCTGTTTACAGATGCTTCCTGAACTGCAGAGTATTTCAAGCATTTTCATTGCTTTATTTCAGGTTTTCAGCAGTATTTTTGCTTTTCCGTTGCTGATTTTGCATTGAAGTCTTTGAGCTGTTCTTAATTGTCTTTCTTTTAACATTACTTCCAGACTTCCACTTTAACATGACACTCCCAAAGGAAAATAAAAAATCAGAAATCCTGAACATTGTGCAACGATAACAGAAATGGAGGCAGATAATGGAGAAAATACTTAAAGGTTGGGGCACAGCAGCTGACAAATCTGGCGTGGCACTACGGCTCGGAAGATAAATGTGCCGATAGTTGCCCAGGGAAAGAAAGCGTGGGTTGGAGATTCGCATTATGGATAATATCAAAGGGTGGGATGTGAGTGAGGAATAGTAAAGGGCCAAGAATGGAGCCCTGACACATTGGAGGAAATAGTCTTGCTGCAGGGAGAGAAGATGTAGAGACGCAGTAAAAAAAAAGCAGACGTGAAACACTGGTGAAGAATGTAGTAAATAAAATATTATATAGAGGATATTAAAATCTCCAAAAGTACAAGCAGGAACAAGTTGTTATCATAGGAAAAAAAAATAGAGATTGATCTTGGGTTAGAAATAGAAATAGCATTAAATTTCATAACTTTAAATAAAAAAAGTTTCCTTTTGAAGGAAAAATGCAGATATTTTAGTCGTAAAAAATGCAATTTTGGAATTCAGGCGAGAATGAAATGCTCGGAGAAAGAGGTGCAGTGCACAGGCCTTGAACCTGGTGAGACGCAGGAGGAGCCCGGCCCCGACTCACCCCACAGAGCCCAGTCCCTCCATGCACTAGAGTCTCCCAACCCCTGCAGAGTAGTTATTAAGATGGCTGATCCGTGGGCGGTTGCTGCTGGGACGCAAGTGGGCCGATCAAGTCTGGGCCTGATCAAGACCCGAAAAACCCAATGGGGTCGCATCACTGAGGATGCGTCCCAGGGCATCTGATGATGTCCAGAGACAAGGGGTCACAAAAAAAGGGGAAATCCTTTGACCCCGAAATGAGTAGACATTTTTCACGCAGAGAGTGGTGAATCTCTGGAACTCTCTGCCACGAGGGTATCTGAGAAGATGGCTATATTTTTTAGATGTGGCCCTTGTGGCTAGGGGGATCAGGGGGTATGGAGAGAAGGCAGGTACGGAATACTGAGTTGGATGATCAGCCATGATCATATTGAATGGCGGTGCAGGCTCGAAGGGCCGAATGGCCTACTCCTGCACCTAATTTCTATGTTTCTATGTTTCTATGTATATTTTTCACACTGGGAAAGGGTTGATTATGATGGGTAAATTATGCTGCATAATATTACATGCCAACAAAATCAAAGCAGTAGAATGCAAATCAATAAAAGTCATCATTAAATGAACAGGTGCTCAGGTCAGACCACATGTTGAGTATTGGTTTCTAGTTGCTAAGAAATTTGCATGACATCACCCAATGGAGATATTGCAGAGAGGATCCTGAGGTTGAATCTTTGCTGTTATAGGTCTTGTTTATTAAAAGGAGAGAAACATGTTTTTGTCCATTGCAGGAAGCTTTTGGGGAATGTTCTTTATAGATGCATTTATGATTGTTAAATAAAAATCCAGAATATTATATTGAATGAAATTGCAAAAGTAAAACTTAAGTAATTCAAATCAATGAGAGGTTGTGCTGACACCCGGTGGTTAGGCCACTTGTTATGCAAACCGCGGCAGTCGGAGGTAGGGTCACGTGACTGGGCATTGGTGGGAAGGAGTTGTCACAGGGTATAGGGGTGTGCCCCAGTGAATATAACGAACCCCGGGTCAACCTTCCCTCTCTCTTCCTCTTCTTCTCTCTTCGCGCGAGTGTCCTGCCACCTCAGCAGGAGCTCAGCTCGAGGCCACGAGGCAACAGCCTCGCAGCAGCAACAATGACTTTTGTGTTAGAGGACTAAACGTGCATGTATATCTAACCTATAATGCCTGAATAAAGAAACTGTTTATTCACAATGTTTGGTGTCTGTACAAGGTAACTTTACCATGGAGGTCAGAAGCTACACCTTTTCATAATATTCGAAACATAGCAATTGAAGAAGAACAGGAGAGTAAAACTTGGGAATATCAAGATTTACATTTGAGCATTATCAATATTATCCTGTGATGTGAAATAGGAAAGCTGTGATTTATTAGTGAGCTTTTTCCTATTCAGGCAAACACTGCTGCTCCCAATATGACTTGACAACACTGAAGGCTACTCATCATGGAAAATGGAAATAATTACATCAGAGTTACGAGCAGAGCATGGTGGATGCTGCAGGGGAAAACACCTGCTTTCTCCAAGAGAGTAATTTCTTGAATTACATCTCTGAGTGGAATACTTTGTCACTTTCTCTGAACTGTGGCAGATTACAGATAGAGAAGCCTCATGGCTATTCAAAATGTCATGTCCTCTTAGCAAATTCTTTTCTGAATTTCCTCTGTTATTTTCTTTTCTGCACTATCTGCTTCCCTTAAAGAAGTTTCCCTTAAAGTTTTGCTTCCCTCCTTTCTCTCTGAGGTGATGCCAAAAGTCAAAGTATGTAACGATATGTTCTGCTTCCTCTCAGATTGTGGTATTATGCAATAATAGTGTAAGGCTGAGCAGAGGGGCACTAGGACCCTGCCAGAAGCCAGGCTCCAGTAACCGGATATGGCTGGAATTCAGGGAGTGGGCAGTGTTGGAAAGAGAGGCCTGGGCTTACACGAGGCTGTTGCAGTTGCTGCTGTTATTGTCAGATTAAAGGTATACTCTGTTTACGTCGTGGTACGAGCCTTATTACAAGCATAACTCGACAAGATGGTGCTGTTAAGTTTGGAAATTGTATCACTGACAACAGAGAGCCAACAATAACTGGAAACAGCAGTTGCATTAACGTATTACCGTAAGTATCTATTTAAACTTTTCAGTTTATGAAAGGGAATATTTTAATTAGGATACTCTCGCCCTGACCAATAAATGTGAATAAACCATTTCTGACTCCCATCAACACTGTTAGCAAGGTTAGAAGCGGAGAAACAGTGGCCTTTCACCAACATGTATTTCTTGAGATGTTCATAGAAATAAGATCAATATCTGGAGAACATTTAGTGTCACCTTTGAGGCAGGAACAGGAGTCATATACTCATACATCACAGAAACATGACTTTTGGTACAACTTGATCATATAGACCAAGATGATCCATCTAAGCTGCTCCTATTTTCCCACATTTGGCCCATATCCCTCTAAACCTTTCATATCCATGTGCCTGTTCAAGTGCCTTTTAACTGCTGTTATAGTATCTGTCTCAACTACCTCATCTGGCAACTCATTCCATATACTCACCATCCTTTGAGTTAAAAAGTTGCTACTTAGATTTGCATTAAATCTTGTCCCTCAAACATAT
Organism: Leucoraja erinaceus; assembly: GCF_028641065.1. Taxonomy (NCBI): domain Eukaryota; kingdom Metazoa; phylum Chordata; class Chondrichthyes; order Rajiformes; family Rajidae; genus Leucoraja; species Leucoraja erinaceus. The sequence continues at coordinate 8,228,245 of NC_073399.1, read as the reverse complement.
GTTAAGGGACAAGATATTCCCTTAATCTTGGGAATAAACATTATTTATTATGTTTAAACATATGTCCTCTTTTTGATTCACCTACCTGGGTAAAAAAACTGGTGATGCAAATATTTAAATTGTATTTTCTGCATGCCCAAAAATGAGCCAATTCCTAAGATATTGTTTTGCTATAAATTATAGGGCATATGTATTGCTATTCAATGGAATTGCGGCTTATCATCTGTTGATGGTGCTTTCATGGGGCACGTAACGCAGAAATCATGGAATTATTAACTGCATCAAAGCTATGCTTTATTGTAGTGTCTAAAGTGATTTGGAGATACATTACTGGAATTTTGTGTAGAGTCCATCAACGTTTGAATATATTTAAAGCAGATGCTGGTGCATCAGGAATACTGTTTGGGTTTATTTTTCCTACGTTGAAGAGAAGCAGAAGCCTTAATTAGCCCCATGTACAGAGTGCAAGGCGTTAGGGGGCATTGCATGCATTATTTGTTGAGTGAATCTCAATGCCTAAAAGTGCAAGTTATGGTCATGCTTAAGGCACCAGAAAATGTATGATCAATCACGGTGAAACATGCTGAATTTATAATGTTTGCTAATAGTGCTATATTAAAAGATCAATGCGTCATTTGAATGATTGGTACACAATCTTATTTGTTACAGAGGAGAAAACTCACTGAACCTGTTGTTTCAAAGAACGGGCATCTAGTAGTGAGTTAAGTTTTTCAAAACATCACAAATGGCATCTAATTGAATGGTGAAAGAGGCGAGAGTGGCAGAATAGACTACTGCTTTTATTTCATTATTCTTATCCCCTCCATGAAATTCTTTTAGGCACCTTCTTGCATGTGTCATCTTTGTACCCGTAACGTGCTTGCCAAAGCAGGATCCACTGGATGATATAATGCCCGGCTTGTTTTGAAGCTGGGGGACTTGTTCCACAATGATTTGGGGTATGTGCCATTTGGCACTGCCAGGTCAATATGACTTTTTTTTTTTGTTGTGCGCCTGAACCTTCAAACTTGTTGACCTTAATCCTACACCAAACCCCTCCCCCCTCCCACAATCAACCCCCATATTCTTATATCTCCCCCCCCCCCCCCCACCCCCCCCCCACCCCCCCCCACACCACCACACGACCAACTCCACATGCTCCCACCTTCCTGGACCTCACAAATCTTCCCATCCCCTGTCAGTTCCTCTAACTGACCAGCTGCTGCTTTGATCCACCAAGTTACTCAATCTCCACTCCCTGATCTCCCCAACTGCACCCTGCTGACCAACCATCTGCGACTCCACGCCCTTCATCCCCACACCTGGCAACAATCCCTGCCTTCAAAACCAGCGTTGCAGCTTAATTTCAGTGTCAAGGCCTCGGCTGCAAGTAAAATTTAGAGGAGGTGCAGTGACCAAATGGTTGCTGGTACTTTAGAGTGCACCAACGTTTTACACATCCCATGTCGCATTAGTCTTTTCTGTGTAGCTTTTATGGTGAAATTCTATAATAACACACTCTGTTCCTAGAATTTGGAAAACTGGAATATTTTAAATTTAAATTGTTATAAAGGACTCAGAGATTCACAAAATATCTTCACCAAAATTAAAAATTATTCATCTTCTCAATAATTCGTGATTACAAATCACTTTGCGATTGCTCCAGAACAGTGGATTTACTAATTATCCCAACCAGAATTACAGTACTTTAGATCATTTAAAGACCGTTTACAGTTTCTAAAATCATGATTTTTCGACATGGAATTAGAAGCAGGCTATTCAGATTCCTGTTGCTAGAATTAGTAGATTAAATAGTTGGTATTTAGGAAACCGATCAGTATCAATCAACAAAGACACAGGATTGTAACAATTCAATTCGGTACATATTTAAAATGTATCACAGAATGGTGAAAATTAGTACAATGAAGGCATAGTACAGGTTATACTTGATGAGTACAGGTGTTAGAGGTTATGGGGAGAAGGCAGGAGAATGGGGTTACAAGGGTGAGATCAGCCATGATTGAATGGAGGTGTGGACTTAATGGGCCAAATGGCCTAATTCTATTCTTATTCCTTATGACCTTATTAAGGCAGATAGTTTCACGGTAAGAATGTGACATCACATAGACTGGAATGTAGCTTTGTGATCCAGCAGATTTGTTTAATAAGTTGTTACACCAAAGTACTATGAGCTACAGGTTTCTTCCACTCTCGGGCTTTAGTCACTGAGAGGCCACCAATTTGGCCAGTTGGTTCCTCAAACCCACCAATATAAAAAACACAACATTCAATAGTCTGAAGACGGGTTTCGGCCCGAAACGTTGCCTTTTTCCTTCGCTCCATAGATGCTGCTGCACCCGCTGAGTTTCTCCAGCCTTTTTGTGTACCTTCGATTTTCCAGCATCTGCAGTTCCTTCTTAAACATTCAATAGTTTAGTTCAGCTTGTGGCGATGTCCTCTCCAAACACATTCTCCACTCATGGAAACATCTTAACATCTACCCTGCCATGTCCACTAAAGATTTTATGCCTAAATGTCAAATACTGTAGTCAAAATTACTTAAGGGCCTGTCCCACTTTGGCTATTTTTAGGCGACTGTCGGCGACTGTCATAGTCGTAGCAGGTCACCCAAAAACTGGCGACTGGACCCCTCTTAGACATAAAATTTGAAATGGAATCATTACTTTAACAACAAAAAAAAGAAGTCAGCACCGGCGACAACCTACGTTAATCTGGCAACAACTACGACAGCACCTACGTCAGGAGAAGTCAAGCTACGCTCATTGGTGTCAAACCCACTGTCGCCGACTGTCTCAGAAAATTTTCAACATGTTGAAAATCCAGCGTCGACCAGAAAGACGCTACAACTCTTTGGGTGACTGAGGAGACGACTCACGACCATATAGGGCCCAGCGACCATGTGGTGACAGCCTAGTCGCCTGTCGTCGCCTGTCGTCGCCTAAAAAATAGCCTAAGTGGGACAGGCCCTTTAGCAATCTAATGTAGAGTCTTGACCCGAAATATCGACCTTCATTCTGCTCAACAGATGCTGCCTGACTAACTGAGTTCCTCCACCAGTTTGTTTTTTTGCTCCAGATTACAACCACTCCATTCTCTTGTGTCTGAGAAATCTGAGATTGCACCTAATGGATGTTCTCAATGGAGTTCCCATCAATTTCCAGTTCTTATATTTTAATAAGTTGCAAACACTTACATGAGTACTCATTTAAACTTTTATGATTTCCATATAAAATAGTTTCCATTTCAACAATAATGCATTTATATGATTTATTAATATTCTAGTCAGATAATATTGCAATAGGCAAGTTTTATAAAGCAAATAAAATACCGTAGCATTGTGAATTAGTTATAAAAATCAATTGATAATAATCTATCACAAGCTCATAATTTTAATTTACCGCATCAAACTTGCATTACCTGTTCAGGTAAACTCTCTTTTCTGTGTATTGGCCCTTGCCATGAATAGGATCATCATAAGGTTCATTCTGTACCACCTCCACACCCTCTCCTCTGTCACTTTGCTCGTGGCTGTGCTTGCTTATCATGTACAGTTGTCCAATTCTGTACTGGAAATAAAGAGGAAAAAAGTTTATTCTACCCACTGAACAAGTTATACGAGGAATTGGGCAAAAACATGGTCAGCCTATCAAACAGGACTCCAGAGGGATAACCGTGTCAGTTTGATTTTCATCACTGAGCATGAATCACCAACCTTTTTTACATTCTCCTGAAAGTCTTTCCCACTGAAGACAGAAACAATTACAGTAGCTGAGCGATAAATAAGGTACCAATTCACTATAATGAACCACAACCCATGTTTACACTGAACCTTTAAGTTCAGAGTGTGGAATTCCAGAACCTTTATAGCTTAAAACACTGCCATCAAAGGAATGGGCAAAGGAAGTGTGACATGCACATCACAGTACATTTTTCACCCAGTGCTAGCAGTTATAATTCCTGCAACCCCGCCATACCTCTTCACCTTCAGTATGTGATAATGTAACTGAAGAAGAGTCTCGACCCTAAATGTCACCCATTCTTTCTCTCCAGAGATGCTGCCTGACCCGCTGAGTTACTCCAGCGTTTTGGTGTCTTCGGTGTTAACTTGCTCTCTACACTGGTCACAGATCAGAAATAATGGAATTTTGTTTTTTACCAGTGTATAAAAGTAATGAATTTGAAAAGTAACGAGGTTAATTCCCGGGATGGCGGGACTGTCATATGTTGATAGAATGGAGCGGCTGGGCTTGTATACTCTGGAATTTAGAAGGATGAGAGGCTATCTTATTGAAACATATAAGATTATTAAGGGATTGGACACACAAGAGGCAGGAAACATGTTCCTGATGTTGGGGGAGTCCAGAACCAGTGGTAGACCATTTAGAACGGAGATGAGGAAACGCTTTTTCACCCAGAGAGTTGTGAATCTGTGGAATTCTCTGTCTCAGAAGGCAGTGGAGGCCAATTCACTGGATGCTTTCAAGAGAGAGTTAGATGGAGCTCTTAAAGATAGCGGAGTCAGGGGATATGGTGAGAAGGCAGGAACGGGGTATTGAATGTGGATGATCAGCCATGATCACAGTGAATGGCGGTGCTGGCTCGAAGGGTCGAATGGCCTACTGCTGCACCTATTGTCTATTGAATTCATAACTGATCGATTCTAATCAGTGTACCTCAGCTAACTTTACTGTGAAGGAACTTGGACAAATGGCCAGACCCAGACCCTGAAATGTCCCTCAGGAGGTGGCCCCACCCAACCCGAGCCATGTCAAGTTAATATGGAACAGCAAGGAGGAGTTTCTTGTGTGGACTGCTCCTGCACACTCTTGACATCTTCATCTGGATCAGGTTGACCATTCCCAGTCATTATACATTTTCCGAGATCACCACACAATGGTTGTCAGATGGAAATAATTTAACTCTTTACAATCCAGCTACATAGTTACTTCACCAAAATCCAAAGAAAAAATATTCACAACTGGAAAAACCCCAATTTGGACAGATGCTTCCATACGAGTGATAAATCTATGAAAAAGGATACTGAGCACGTAGCTGTGATGCCAATACATATTTGATCTTGCTATTGCTCCAAGGGACCACAGATAAATAACAAATAGCGTGGGCCACCGTCAGAAATGCAGATCCTAACAGAAGGGAGCAGGCCTGCTCATGCCTGACTTAAAGAGACCTCTACAGCACATTCACTGAGATATTTGTGAGAGAAAACATCAATGGAGAAATATGCAAGGATATTATAGATTTGTGAATGTGCCTTCTGTATTTGTATTGTGCATGCCCTTCTGCTGTGTTGCTATGCCACCATTTCCTCATATTCAGCAATGATTTCTGTCAAAAAACAACACCTTAAGAACTCCAGCCATGATAACATGTTGTACAGATTGGTTTGTAGATGACTTCCTAAATTATGCACAGCTAATGAGTATTATTGTGTGAAAGACCCACAAATTGCATGCTAACGAATACTACACCTGTGCTTGAAAATAACTTTCCAACAGCCCTGCAAGAAACTGATGCGACATCATTACAGTGTATTTTTGCATATGAGTGCTAACATTTTTCTTATTGACCAAAATATTTTGTCCAAAGAATCAAACTAAATGGAAGTGTTATTCCTTGTTTTGCAATGCTCCCTTATTCCTTTTACAGCTTTCAAATTTTAATTTCTTGGTATCTTCCTTGGAGGGTACCATTTCAAAGCAAGCCATATACTAAATCAATAGAGTTCTTCATCATCCACACGGGCTTATGTTGCCAGCAAATCATTGTGCTCTGTTGTGCATCTACCAATGTCCTCTTGACACAGTAAAGGACAAACAACTTTGAAATCAAATCTAATTAATGTTTTATGCTTTTTATGCACATTTAAGAATTTCCGAGAAAAGAAATTGAAGATAAAAGCTTAGGTTCAAACTAAGGTCCTCTTACTGCTGGATTTGTCAGGGACATTTACTTGAAGTAAAAGGTTTTATCGTTTTCTCACCATGGGAATAAAATGCCTCTCATTCTGAATTCAGTTAATTAATATAGTATTTCACACTGACAAATCTTTTGATGTAAAACATTAAAACAATGCAAGAAGAACATGTGTAATGGCACCATTTAGACATAATAAAGCTGAAATATAAGAAGCAAGGACAATAATGCCAGAATTGTGCAGCATTTTCAAATATTCCTCAGAAATACCTGGAGATATTTTCAAGCTGAATTTCATATTGCATATAGTGCAGATTTAAAATACTGCATATACGGTCCCCAAACAGTGACAGGGGAAGAGACAATAAACCTCTTGGAAATAGTGGAGAACTGTAGGGCTGGCGTGAATGCAGAGCTCCAAGAAATTAACATGAATAAAATACCAGAACTGGAGACAATAATGAGAAAGCCAATTAATCCCCAAGACATGATGGATTAGAGGTTAGTTACAGAAATAATGAATGCACTGCTCAGAGATTCTAGAAAGCTTCCCACGGACGGAAGGTAGCAAATTTAAACCCACTACTTGAGAAAGATGGGACAAAGAAAATAGGAAACTAGGAAGCAAATAGTCTGGTATCTATTAAGAAGGTGGTGCACTCTTATAAAAAATAATAGGACATAAAAGAGTCTGTGTAGAACGAGAAATAATGCATTATAAATCTTTTTCTTTGAGGTTGTAAGTAGCAGGATAAGAGCAAACCAGCTGAGGTGTAGTTTGGACTTTCAGAAAGCCTTTGATAAGAAAAAATAAAATGAAAGAGTGTGATATTGTGGATAATATGATTGAAGGTGATTAATGGCAGAAAAACCAGGGCGGAACTTGCACAGTAATTGGAAGTGTTCTGGAGAGTGTTGCAGGACAGAGAGCTGGGAGGGCAGGTGTATGGTTCCCCAAAAGTGGTGATTCAGGTGGACAGTATAATGATAAAGGCGTTTGGCAAGCTTGAGTACAAATGTTGGGACACCATAGTGCTGTTGTACAAGTTGTTATTGCAACCACATTTTAAATGAAATGAGCAGTTCTGGTTGCCCAGCCAAAGGAAGGTTGTCACTAAGTTGGAAAGGGTACAGAAAAGATTTATGAGAATATTGCCAGGCCTAGAAGGTCTGAGCTATAGAGAGAGGTTGAAACATAGAAATTAGGTGCAGGAGTAGGCCATTCGGCCCTTCGAGCCTGCACTGCAAAGTAGGATGGGACTCTATTCCTTGGAGCACGGGAGGAGAAGGGATGATCTTATAGAGGTATATAAGATCATGAGAAGAATAGATCGGGTAGATGCACAGAGTCTCTTGCCCAGAGTAGGCAAATTGAGAACCAGAGGACATAGTTTTAAGGTGAAAGGGAAAAGGTTTAATTGGAATCTGAGGGGTTACATTTTCACACAAAGGGTGGTAGATGTATGGGAAATGTTGACAGAGGAGGTCGTTGAGGCAGGGACGATCCCAACATTTGAGAATCAGTTAGACAGGTACATGGATAGGACAGGTTTGGAGGGATATGGACCAAATGCTGGCAGGTGGGACTTGTGTAGCAGGGACATGTTGGCCGATATTGGCAAGTTGGGCCGAAAGGCCTGTTTCCACAATGACTCTAAATGGATACAATTATGAATTTCAACAGACATTTAGATAGATATACGGATTGGAAGGATAGCGTGACAAATACAAGTAAGAATCTCATGTGTTCCATTGTCTGTACATTTGACAATTAAACACTTTAGACTCTTGACTCAGTCGACATGGATAAGGAGGGCCGAAGGGCTTGTTCCCATGCTCTCTTACCTCAAAAAAGGAAGACCAATGAATTGTTCCAATTATTTCAAAACTAGTGAGATTATTATTAAATCACATTTCCCAATCAGCATCTGTTGTACCATGGATTCTCCTTGGATTCTCAAACATTACTCCACTTAAAGTTAGTTTTCTACATGATGTGCTTTTGTACAGAATTACAAAGACTTAAACAAATTATATCTGACGATGTTATTTTGCAGTTTCTTACTTTTACTGCCATTCAGATTTAATTCCTCTCCTACACTGAGAAAGTTTTAACTAATTGCAGAATAGGTCAGCAAGAATGGTATTAAAATTCATTTTAAATTATTAAAGCATCACTTACTTGCTTTGGCATTATATGTTCTATTATTAATAGGATTTGTAGGCCAAATATTGCATTGACCACGATAATGCTTTTAACCAAATTAGGAATGTTTATTTTTAATATCATTAATAACTTATATTATGATCAATGTCAATTTTTACAGTTTGGAATCAATAGTGGGGTTTTTTTTAGTGCTTTGCCAAGAAAACCTATATATTTTTTTTAAAATGGAGACACAAGAAACTGCAGATGCGGAATCTTGATAAAAAACACAAAGTGTTGTGAGTTTAACAGGTCAGGCAACAAGCGATTCTTGTTGGGACATTTCTTCAGACTGAATAAGTCAGTGGTTTATCATTCATGTTTCCCACAAAAAAAAATGCCAAGTGAATTCTTTACTTCATTTATTTTCATTTCAGAGTTAGATAAAAGCCACATCAAAAGCAGGAGGCTTAATCCTGCACGATGATTTTCGGTAGTGATCATTAATGATCGGAGATCTTCTGGTGAGCTGTCTTCTACCCGAAACAATACCTTTCGAACTTAAGTACAGTTTCCCTCTTTATTTTGAATTTTTTGCAAGATTTAAATATGGAGTATATTTCCTGGTTTAGCCCCTGCGCGTCTCAGCGAGAATTACACATTCTGATTAGCTTTGCGGTTTCTAGTGCTGCTCACAAGTGATCAGGTACTGGGAAAGCCTGTCTCAGAATGAGTGCCCTGTCGGCCTTGTGGGCAATGCATGCACCTTTGAAAGATCTGGAAGTGACAGCGAGCCCAATGTTGTTCATCCCCGGAGGTCTCAGTACGTGCGGTACAGTAAATTTCTTTGTGATCCAAGTGATTAGTACTCAATTTACAATAAAGTTTCATTTGTCATAGGAATACAGTGTCATATTAGGCAAGCACTACGTAGGCCACAAATGGAATTTTGCATCTAATTCTGAAAAGGATTTGAGTATAGGAGCAGGGAGGTTCTATTGCAGTTGTACAGGGTCCTGGTGAGACCACACCTGGAGTATTGCGTACAGTTTTGGTCTCTTAATCTGAGGAAGGACATTCTTGCCGTAGAGGGAGTACAGAGAAGGTTCACCAGACTGATTCCTGGGATGTCAGGACTTTCATATGAAGAAAGACTGGATGGACTCGGTTTGTACTCGCTAGAATTTAGAAGATTGAGAGGGGATCTTATTGAAACTTACAAAATTCTTAAGGGGTTGGACAGGCTAGATGCAGGAAGATTGTTCCCGATGTTGGGGAAGTCCAGAACAAGGGGTCACAGTTTAAGGATAAGGGGGAAATCTTTTAGGACCGAGATGAGGAAAACATTTTTCACACAGAGAGTGGTGAATCTCTGGAATTCTCTGCCACAGAAGGTAGTTGAGGCCAGTTAATTGGCTATATTTAAGAGGGAGTTAGATGTGGCCCTTGTGGCTAAAGGGATCAGGGGGTATGGAGAGAAGGCAGGTACAGGATACTGAGTTGCATGATCAGCCATGATCATATTGAATGCGGTGCAGGCTCGAAGGGCCGAATGGCCTATTCCTGCACCTATTTTCTATGTATCACATTATAGGAAGGCATTTAGAGAGGGTACCCAGAATGTTTATAAAATGCTTTCAGTGATGAGAAATGTTAATAAAAACAGAAAATGCTGTTCAAGCAGAACCTGTCAAGAGAATAATAGTTAACTAGGTTAGGTTAGAGAAATTAGGGTTGTTTTCCTTGGAGCAAAGAAAGCTGGCAGGAAATGTGATTGAGATGTACAAGATATAGGATAGGGTAAATAGTGAGATGGTTCAAGAACTGGCGAGAGAGATTCAAAGTGACGGGAAAAAGACCAAACCAGTCCATGTTGACCATTAATCACCCCGTACACTAACACTATCCTTCACGCGAGGGGCAGTTTTACGAAAGCCAATTAACCTACAATCTGTACCAGGCACGGAAATCACTATCAAAACATGAAACTGACCGGGGGGACACACAATTTCTTTGCGTCCACGCGCGCATGCGCACACTCACACACACACGTGCGAGGCTTCAGCCGTGGGCCCTGTGGACGATAATTACGGGAACGACGGCCCAGGCTTACGGCCAGCACGGATCAGCAGCGCTAAATCCTGCTCAACTCTGCCTGTCTCGCCGGGTTAACCTACAGCCCTGCCTGGAGTGACGGGACACCAGTCCAGAGCCGTGGAGCTAGCACTGCTTCTCCATGCTGGCCGTAAGCCTGGGCTGTCATTCCCGTAAGTCCAGGCAGGGCTGTAGGTTAACCTGGCAGTATAGGCAGAGTTGAGCTCGATTTAGCGCTGCTTCTCCGCGCTGGCTGTGGGCCTGGGGGCACCACTCCCGTCTGACTCCCGACCTCTCTGGCCACCCCCAGGCTTCTCCCTCCTCCAATTACCACACTCTATCCTCAGTCCCACCCCCCTACTTCCGCCTCTGACCGACACCTCCCTCCTTCAATCACCGCGCTGAATCATCATGGTTCCCTCCCTCATTGCCTGCTGACCGACGTCTCTCTCGTCTAATCGGCGCCTTCGATCATCAGTCCCACCCCCACTGTCTCGTGGAAAGGCGGAGATTTCACCGAGTTTTAAAATCCCGATTACAAAAAATGGGAGGGACGTCCCCCACCTCTCAAAACAGGGGGGTGACGTGTCCCCCCCTGCCCCACCCCCCCGGGATTTCCGCCCCATCTGTACGTCTTTGGAATGTTGGAGAAAACCGGAGTACCCGGAGAAAACCCACGCGGTCACAGGGAGAACGGGCAAACTCCATACAGACACCACCCATAGTCAGGATTGAACCCAAATCTCTGGTGCTGTAAGGTAGCAACTCTACCACTGTGCCACTGTGCTGCTCAAAGTGAGAAAGTGTGGGAAAATGGGACTGTTTTTTACTCCACTACAAATAACCATTGATTCAATGAGTTGGACGTCTTCCTTCTAAGTTTCTACATTGCTCTTTGCCTGAACAACTGCCTAATGAGAGCAAGCCTTGACTGAAAAGAGAATAATAAGCTCTGTGGATAGTTATCAGGATGGTGAATGAAAAATGTGATTTACTCACTGCTGAACGAAAAATCTGATTGCATTAATAGAAACTGATGATGACATCCTTTGGTTCAATATACTGGACCACATTTTATTTAGAATTAAAAGTGAGTATAAAAATGTGTATTCCTCTTGACTCATGCAGGTTGCCATTTCCAGAACATTTTATGATTCAGTTTCTGAATCATGCCTTCACACACAAACTACTGCAGGAATTAAAAAGCATGTGCTTTCATCTTTATTCAATTGATGCAATGCTGAGCGGCAACATGAGTTATGAAGAGGTTGCAGACAGGCTTTATAGGGGATATAAATAGGCTAGATGAATGGGATTTAATCTAAAAAAATGTGACGTCTTGGTAGAAAGGTTTGCAAAAAAATTTTTTTTTTTTAAATGCTGAGAAATTGAAACATATTAATATTCAAAGGAAACTGGATGTCCTTGTACAATAAATTATTTAAGTTAATTTGTAGAATTATCAGGCGATTAGGAAGTCAAACAGCACACTGGCCCTGGCTGCAAGATGGTCTGAATCCAACAGCAAAGGCTTCTTACTGGAATTACATAGGGCAGTGTTGAGATCGGATGTGGAATACTGTATGCAGGTCTCCCTACTTGCAGGAGTGGAAATGCAACCAATGTTCAGATTGATACTGTGTAAAGGGGCATTGACAAAGGAGCAAAAAATATGCAGAGCAGGCCTATATTCTCTGGAGTTAAAAAGAATGAGAAGTGATCTTATTGAGATCTACTTTTTTTTTAAACAGGTGTTGACTTCGCTGATGCACAAATGAAGATATGTCTGGCTGGGATAGCAGCAACCAAAGGTTCACAGCCTCAAAATAAGGGATAGCCATTCAGCATTGAAATGGAAAGAAATTATTTTTGCCCAGTGAGCAGTGTATCTTTAGAAGTTATTGAGTATATTCAAGACAAAGATGGACAGATTTATAATAAGGGAATCAAGGGATCTGGAATTAATACAGGAAGGTTACTCTGAGGTGAAAAATAAGCTTTGATCTTAATGAATGCTGAAGCAGACAGAGGGTTTAATGCCCTAATCCTCCTCCTAGTTCTGCATAAAATCATATGCATTCATGTGATATGGCTTCTGGGTCAAAAGATCACACTCATTTCCTAGATCTAGCACTGTTCCTAAATCATAATATTCTGGCTGGATGTACTTTCACAAAAAAAAATCATATTAAGTTAAGAGCGCAAAAACTAGGTTATTCAGTCTATCATAAAGCACCAGTATATTTATCTACATCACCTGGTCTAATGCTCCCAAATCACTTTAATATTACTTTCTAAAATTATATAATTTAGTTTAGGAAGAGAATTTTGGCTTCTTGATTATCCCCAAATTAAAATTCTCGATTATTGCTTTCCCTGTCTGCACTGGCCAAAAACCTAAAAGCTCTGGAATTCCCATCCTAAATATCTCACAGTCTGCTTCTTTGTTTCCCTTTTTACCATTAAAGTACCCATTTAAAACTATCACTCTATCCCCTAAGTCATCTACCTTGGTATGTGGCTTTGTGTTAATTCTTGCCTGCTTTTTGAAGTACCTCTCAATATTTTTCTTTGTTAAATCTAATATGTAAAGAAAGGGTTTTTTTCTAAGCAATTGTTTCTTTCCCTTAATAAAATAAATGTTGCACTCCAAGAATACAGTACGTGCACTGCTTGTTCTGAGCAATGGCTTTTTAGGGCTGTCACCCTTTTCAGGATTGCACTATTTGGAAATAACTAAAGCTATACAGAAAGACTGCTTTGAAACTAGTCTATGAACACAGATTAAGCAGATGGCTAGATTCAGACTATGTCTGAATGAAGACATGAAACTGTCTCATTTCAGACTTTATGAATTGCCCACCAGTAAGTCATATACAGAGGAAACACGGGGGAGTGATAGTAAACGAATTGCAATTAAGATTTTGGAAAAAATCCATGCAGAATGCTTGGCGAAAGAAAATATAAAATCAGTGATAGAAAAATTAATAGGCAGAATTTATTTGAAGTGACGAGAGACTGTAAAGTGTTGGCATTCAAAAGGACCTGCGTGTCCTTGTATATGAAATGTTGAAAATCAGAGTGCAGGGAAAGCAAACAAGTAGGGAAGGTATGTTGGCATTTATTCCAAGTGGATTGTCTTGCTCCAAGTATGTAGAGCTCTGGAATATGGTGTACAGATGTTGTCTCCATACCAAAGGAGATTTACGTACTTGCAACAAAGGGAGTGCAACAAAAAAATTATTAAACCGATTCCTGGGATGGGAAAATTGTCTAATGAAGGTAGATAACCAGACACGGCCTAAATACATGGATTTAGAAGAATGAGGGGTGACTTCATTGAAATTACGGGATTTGACAAGATAGATGTAGGAATAATGCTTTAGCTGGACATGTGCTGTGAAGCAGTGTTTCTACTAGCTGTACCAGCGTTCCACCATAATTTTAAAGGTCTTCTCAAAACCTATTTAATTGTCCTGGTTCTTTAAATTTCCTTTGAAGTAGTGGTTTTTTTTATTTCTCCTGAGTGGCAATTTCTACATTTAAAAGCACTTCACAATTTTTTTGCCATTTTAAAGCATAAATTGTTACGTGTCATAATAGGAATTATGAATATCTCTGTGGGTGGGTGCCATGGAAACACTGAATGTGGCAAATCAGAAATGGACAAATTGGTTCATCAAGACTGTGTCAGTATTCATCTTCTCACAAGCCTTCTCTTGGCCATTCCCATTCCAGTATGAAATAGTGAGAGAACCATTTGAAAACAGAAAATACTAGATGTCCTCGGCAGGTCATGCAGTATCTGCGGAGAGGAATGAGTAAACCTTTTAGGTCAATGACCTTTCATCAGTGCACCCTTCCATTTTGCTCTGATGCAAAAACATTCATGTATATTTAAAACCAGAGGCCACAGTTTAAGAATAAGGGGTAAGCCATTTAGAACGGAGATGAAGAAAAACTTTTTCATACAGAGTTTGAGTCTGGAATTCTCTGCCTGAGAAGGCGGTGAAGGCCGGTTCTCTGGATGCTTTCAAGAGAAAGTTAGATAGAGCTCTTAAAGATAGCAGAGTCAGGGGATATGGGGAGAAGGCAGGAATGGGGTACTGATTGTGGATGATCAGCCATGACAAGTAACAAGTAACAACAAGTAACAAGTAGCCTTTATTGTCATTCAGACCTTGTGGTCTGAACGAAATTTAGTTGCCTTGCAGTCCTACATATAGTAAAAATGACAAAACACACAAACACAAATTAACATCCACCACAGTGAGTTCACCAGGCACCTCCTCACTGTGGTGGAAGGCAAAAGTCTTAAGTCTTTGTCTCATTCCTTCTTATTCTCCCTCTGCCGCCATCTTGATACAATTGATCACATTGAATGGCGGTGCTGGCTTGGAGGGCCGAATGGCCTACTCCTGCATCTGTTGTCTACTGTCTATTAACCCTGCTTCTACAATTAATATTAACCCTGTTTCATTCTCCAAACATGCTGCCTGAATGCAAAAGATTATTTGTACTTTCCACTTTTATTTCAGGCTTCCAACATCTGCAACATTTTGTTTAGATTAGGACTCAAGTAATCCATCTTAATTTATACGCATTTGTATAGACAAGGTTTTGTAGGAAGCTATTACATAATTCATATGTGACATTCTGTGCCGGTGAATTTGCAAAGGAAGATATGAAGAAAGAGGCAATGCATCATCTGTACTCTGCTGGGGCATCCTGCGGGAAGAACACAGCAGGTCATTCAGCAACTGTGGGGAGAAAAACATTATCCATGCTTCTGGTTGAGAGCCTGTCAAGACTATATTCTCTTGAACTATTTCTATTTGGAAGGGAGTTCCAACATTTAGATCCAGCCCATGAAGATGAATTAGTGATATATTTCCAAGTTCTCGTTGGTGTGGGAATATTTACACCAGTAAAATAATGTGTGCTATTTGATGTACAACTGACAAAATAATTAAAATAGTTTCCTTTAGAAGTTTATGAAGTCAATTGACTATCAATAAATCACAAGTGAACATAACCTATAATGGTTTTATATATTAAAAAAATCAATGTTTCAGTGATTTGTGTGTGGTTGTTGAATGCAAAGTTTAAGAACTTGCCTTAAACTCAATCAAGGTCAAGAAATCACCCAGCAAGAACATTCTTCTAGTTCTACTTGTTCCACTGCACCATTCAAATTATTTTTTTTCAATGAGAAATGACTCAATTCCCATCAAGTATTTCTTGAAAAAGGACGAATGAAATATTATATCTTTTTTAAATTGCAATGTGAAATGAAAACAATTTACAGATGTAAATGGGGGGGTGTTTGCTACTGCTGTCGGGGAGGATTTAAACTAATGTGGCAGGGGGATGGGTACAAGAGCAGAGGGGCAGGGTGGTGTAAAATGAAGGTAGAAGCAATAGGTAGCAAGGTGAAAAGTAAAAGTGGCAGGCAGACAAAACCAGGGCAAAAATCAAAAAGGGCCACTTTTCAACATAATTGTATAAGGGGTAAGAGCGTTGTAAAAACAAGCCTGAAGGCTTTGTGTCTCAATGCAAGGAGTATTCGTAATAAGGTGGATGAGTTGAACGTGCAGATAGCCATTAATGATTATGATATAGTTGGGATCACGGAGAAATGGCTCCAGGGTGACCAAGGCTGGGAGCTGAACATCCCGGGATATTCAATATTCAGGAGGGATAGAGAGAAAGGAAAAGGAGGTGGGGTAGTGTTGCTGGTTAGAGAGGAGATTAACGCAATGGAAAGGAAGGACATTAGTTTGGAGGATGTGGAATCGGTATGGGTAGAGCTGCGAAACAATAAGGGGCAGAAAACGCTGGTGGGTGTTGTGTACAGGCCACCTAACAGTAGTAGTGAAGTTGGGGATGGCATCAAACAGGAAATTAGAAGTGCTTGCGACAAAGGCAAAGCAGTTATAATGGGTGACTTCAATCTACATATAGATTGGGTGAATCAAACTGGCAGGGGTGCTGAGGAAGAGGATTTCTTGGAATGTATACGGGATAGTTATCTAAACCAACATGTAGAGGAACCAACGAGAGAGCTGGCTATTTTAGACTGGGTATTGAGTAATGAGGAAGGGTTAGTTAGTAGTCTTGTTGTGCGTGGCCCCTTGGGCAAGAGTGACCATAATATGGTTGAGTTCTTCATTAGGATGGAGAGTGACATTGTTAATTCAGAAACAATGGTTTTGAACTTAAAGAAAGGTAACTTTGAGGGTATGAGACGTGAATTGGCCAAGATTGACTGGCAAGTAATTCTAAAAGGGTTGACGGTGGATATGCAATGGAAGGCATTTAAAGACTGCATGGATGAACTACAAAAATTGTTCATCCCAGTTTGGCAAAAGAATAAATCAGGGAAGGTAGTGCATCCATGGATAACAAGGGAAATCAGGGATAGTATCAAAGCAAAGGATGATGCGTACAAACTAGCCAGAAAAAGCAGCATACCGGAGGACTGGGAGAAATTCAGAGACCAGCAGAGGAGGACGAAGGGCTTAATTAGAAAAGGAAAAATGGATTATGAAAGAAAACTGGCAGTGAACATAAAATCTGACTGCAAAAGTTTTTATAGATATGTGAAAAGAAAGAGATTAGTTAAAACAAATGTAGGTCCCTTGCAGTCAGAAACAGGTGAGTTGATCATGGGGAACCAGGATATGGCGGACCAATTGAATAACTACTTTGGTTCCGTCTTCACTAAGGAAGACATAAATGATCTGCCGGAAATAGCAGGGGCCCGCGGGTCAAAGGAGGTGGAGGAATTGAGTGAAATCCAGGTTAGTCGGGAAGTGGTGTTGGGTAAATTGAATGGATTAAAGGCCGATAAATCCCCAGGGCCAGATAGGCTGCATCCCAGAGTACTTAAGGAAGTAGCTCCAGAAATAGTGGATGCATTAGTAATAATCTTTCAAAACTCCTTAGATTCTGGAGTAGTTCCAGAGGATTGGCGGGTAGCAAACGTAACCCCACTTTTTAAGAAGGGAGGGAGAGAGAAAACGGGGAATTACAGACCAGTTAGCCTAACATCGGTAGTGGGGAAACTGCTAGAGTCAGTTATTAAAGATGGGATAGCAGCACATTTAGAAAGTGGTGAAATCATTGGACAAAGTCAGCATGGATTTACGAAAGGTAAATCATGTCTGACGAATCTTATAGAATTTTTCGAGGATGTAACTAGTAGCGTGGATAGGGGAGAACCAGTGGATGTGGTGTATCTGGACTTCCAGAAGGCTTTCGACAAGGTCCCACATAAGAGATTAGTATACAAACTTAAAGCACATGGCATTGGGGGTTCAGTATTGATGTGGATAGAGAACTGGCTGGCAAACAGGAAGCAAAGAGTAGGAGTAAACGGGTCCTTTTCACAATGGCAGGCAGTGACTAGTGGGGTACCGCAAGGCTCAGTACTGGGACCCCAGCTATTTACAATATATATTAATGATCTGGATGAGGGAATTGAAGGCAATATCTCCAAGTTTGCGGATGACACTAAGCTGGGGGGCAGTGTTAGGTGTGAGGAGGATGCTAGGAGACTGCAAAGTGACTTGGATAGGCTGGGTGAGTGGGCAAATGTTTGGCAGATGCAGTTTAATGTGGATAAATGTGAGGTTATCCATTTTGGTGGCAAAAACGGGAAAGCAGATTATTATCTAAACGGTGGCCGATTGGGAAAGGGGGAGATGCAGCGAGACCTGGGTGTCATGGTACACCAGTCATTGAAGGTAGGCATGCAGGTGCAGCAGGCAGTAAAGAAAGCGAATGGCATGTTGGCTTTCATAGCAAGAGGATTTGAGTATAGGAGCAGGGAGGTTCTACTGCAGTTGTATAGGGTCTTGGTGAGACCACACCTGGAGTATTGCGTGCAGTTTTGGTCTCCAAATCTGAGGAAGGACATTATTGCCATAGAGGGAGTGCAGAGAAGGTTCACCAGACTGATTCCTGGGATGTCAGGACTGTCTTATGAAGAAAGACTGGATAGACTTGGTTTATACTCTCTAGAGTTTAGGAGATTGAGAGGGGATCTTATAGAAACTTACAAAATTCTTAAGGGGTTGGACAGGCTAGATGCAGGAAGATTGTTTCCGATGTTGGGGAAGTCCAGGACAAGGGGTCACAGCTTAAGGATAAGGGGGAAATCCTTTAAAACCGAGATGAGGAGAACTTTTTTCACACAGAGAGTGGTGAATCTCTGGAACTCTCTGCCACAGAGGGTAGTTGAGGCCAGTTCATTGGCTATATTTAAGAGGGAGTTAGATGTGGCCCTTGTGGCCAAGGGATCAGAGGGTATGGAGAAAAGGCAGGTACGGGATACTGAGTTGGATGATCAGCCATGATCATATTAAATGGCGGTGCAGGCTCGAAGGGCCGAATGGCCTACTCCTGCACCTAATTTCTATGTTTCTATGTTTCTATGTTCTAAACCATTAAAAACTTCAATGCCCTTATGGTGAAATGTTTCAATTATATGAAGAGTGATTAGGAACTTCATTGTCAGCTGCAAGGTGAACTGAACTTAATATTATCCATCAACAGCTGCAGTCAACCCAGTTTATTTTTTGAACATGCCATTTATATTTAGAGAAAAAAAGTTATCATTCAATCTTTCCATTAGGATTTACAGTTGGTTATCTTAGGGTAAAAGGCTTTATAAAAAGGATGTTGTGCTATTTTTAAATCTTGCTATCTTGCCTCTTGCCTTTCCTGGGTTTCTTGAGCTATGTGCCACTGCAAAAGATGAAATGACTGCCATTCTTTCTTATGTGGATTCAGTCAGATAATGATCTCCAATGGAATCTATTTTCACTTCTGCACTGCTATCTCTATTATCTCCTAAGAATTTACCCTGTTCTCCTCTGATTAGTGTGTAGAGGAATCCTTGTCAAAGAAGACAAACGTTCGACTGTTCCCCAACCGGAAACCATGGATGAGCCATGGGCCATTCCCAGGTGAAGACCAAGTCTGCAGCATTGAAGTCAAAATAGCAGTACAAGAAATCTATTTCCGACCTTCACACAGCCATCAAGGATGCCAAGATGGAATTCCAGACCAAATTAGACTCCCAGGATAATGACACTGGCACTTGTTAAACGCATGCATGTTGTAACAGCCAACAAAGTTGGGCAGCATCACTGGCACCGTGTCGCTCTCGGACAAGCTCAATGTATTCTATGCTTGCTTTGAACAGAAGGTCGTTGGAATGATGACATCTGTCCCAACAGTCTTGGTTGCTCCTGTACCCATGGTAACTGCTCCAGATGTCAGATCGGCCTTCCTGAGTTAACCCACAAAAAGCAACTGGCCCAGATGGAGTTCCCAGCTGCTTCCTCAGGCTCTGCACGACCAGTCAGCAGGAGATTTTTGTGGGCCTCTTTAATATCTCCCTACTTCATCGAGACCTTGAAGATTCTCACCTACACCTCTGACACCCATCAATAAGACAATGAGGGCATTTTATGTAAATTAAAGCCACTTCTGTAATGTAATAACAAACAGAACCTATTGCAAATGCATAAAACTGCTGCTGCTGGAAATCTGAAATGAAAACAGAAACTGCTGGAAACGTTCAGCAAACCAGAGTGCATCTGCTGAAAGAGAAACAGTTTATGTTTCAGGCTGAGACATTTTGGGGAAGGTATGGATAGGGCAATAGGAATATCTCCAATAGGTTAAGACCAAGATTGGTAAGAAAATATGGTCCTGAATAGAACCGTTTGGAGATACAAGAAACTGCAGATGCTGGATTCTTGAGCAAAACACTAAAGTGCCAGAGGAACTCAGGGGGTCAGGCAACATCACTGGAGAGCTGGGATAGGTGACCTTTCCCGACGCGCCCTTCTTCAGATTACCGAATTACTATTGTAAGTGTGTGGGTGAAGAAAATAATAAATCTTTGGTTAAACTCCAAATCTTTTTTGAGCATTTTGGCCAGACTGTATTTAAAAGGTACATTAGCTGATGGGAACATTAGTGCTGCACAAGCTGCACAACAGTAGCCGTCAGCAATTAAGAGCCAGTATTACACAAAACATTTCATTTAAAATACATTAACCATTTTGCATACATTTTTGCATGGGTATGTATAGCTTTGCAACTTAAATCTTATAACATACACAATGATTATGCTCAAAAATTTACAACATGATACAGTAAACATTCTGCAGCACTTTTGTTTGTTTTAGAAACTATTGCCATTCTGTTAAAGTACAGATTATATATTCAAAAAAGATTTTTTTTCAAAATACAGCTAATTTCTAGAAGTTATAAAATGTCCATAATGCTAATTCATGAAACTGGGAGGGGTCTTACATTCCACGCCCCCAAGGGCGGCTGCGTGAGGCCACACCTCCCCCACGCCAGTTTCCACAACAGAAGACATCCTTTATATCCATAATATTATTTTATCCATTACTCTGGCTTTCTCTATATGTTCATCAATCATTTGATATACATCAATGGTCATTTGTTTTTCTCCCTATGAAGATCTTTTATTTCACAAATTCCTGTGCACAGAGCATACCTACATTCAAATAGGCCTCAAAGCAGCACTATGTATTTGAATTTTATACATTGCCTTTGTAAACATGTGTTTAAGAAGGAACAGCAGATGCTGGAAAATCGAAGGTACACAAAAACGCTGGAGAAACTCAGCGGGTGCAGCTGCATCTATGGAGCAAAGGAAATAGGCAATGTTCAGACTGAAGAAGGGTTTCAGCCCTAAACGTTGCCTATTGCATTTTTGTGTGCCTTTGTAAACATATTTAGTTTATCAAAATTAAGCTTTAACTTTAATTTTAGTTATTTGTCTTCACATAATTGCTGTTTAGATTCTTATTAGTTTATTCTCATTCTGGTACAGATGACAATACAGTGGATATAAAAGATCTGACATCATGTCAGAGGTAGTTCTCTTAATGCCCTGGCCAATACTTAAACTTCAGCTGACACTTCCAAAGACCGATCCGTCACTGCATTGCCATTTCAAGAATATTGCTGTTTATTAAATGGGTCCCTTGTTAATCTACAAGATTTTCTGCAGCAGAAGAATTCCTTAGATTTGTCTCACATGTTTCCCAGCAGCAATGTACAACATGAGGTAATACATATTTCTGTAACAACTTATTCATTCATAATGAACTTGTCATTGTTGGGACAAGACATTTAAGCAACTGACGCCTTCATTATCCCTGGGGTAGTTGTTCCTATGCAAGGAACAAGCTTCTTAGACAAGCTAGCCATACTGAACCACTTAGGTTTTTGTCTCTCATGTGCCCGTCAAGCTGCAGCAAGTACAAATTCTATTGTTCTGGTTTATATGACAATAAACACTATTGACTCTTTACATGCAAATGAAACAGGTCTTCCATCTTAAGAAGACATCTCAGACACCTTGGTGCATAAAGTATTCTGGAAAAAATGCTATCCAATGCTGGACCAAAACACTCTTTCCAAGGATAAAACAGGTAGCAGAAGAAAGAGCCATATCTAAAATGATTCGTACAGTTGGCAGGAATTGTCCATCTGCTTTTCAGTTCTGTAATGTGCCTGGTCTTTGGAAGAGAATACAGTCAATATTGGAAACTTTTTTTGGGGGGCATATTTTAATTACATTTTTGCTAGATGTGGCTGACAAAAAGTCTTCTATGTTTTCAATGTCATTGAAACAGAAATATTACAAAAATGATTTTCCATTGTGACTAGATCTTTCATCTAGATGCCAAATTGTCTATTATAAATCAAACAAATAAATTGCTGGAGTGATTATGTGAATTAAGATGTTTAAGATCATTAAGATGATGATTATTCAAAAAATATATTTTACAAATATTGCATTATACTGTTGATTCAGTACCTGTGGGTTTTTACATGAAGATTCATGGCTATCATTACCCATCCATTCAATGAAAACTCAATCAAGTGAAATTAAGAAGGGAAAAATGATCATCCCTGATACTTATCAGTCTGAAGAAGGGTCGCGACCCGTAATGTCACCTATTCCTTCGCTCCATAGATGCTGCCTCACCCGCTGAGTTTCTCCAGCTTTTTTGGCTGCATATCATTTATACTTTGGTTATAAACAGATTTCTCCAGCTGTCAACACTACTTTCTCACAATTTTCTGTGCAATTAAATGCCTAACATCCATTCACGGTTTAGGAAGCTGGACCTAATGGATAAGGCAAGTAAAAGTAACATCATTTTAAATCTCTGTATTTCATTGAGTCATACAGCATAGAAACAGACCCTTTGGCCCAACTCTTCCATGCTGATCAAGACGCCCCAGATAGGCTAATTCCATTAGCCCACATACCTCTCAACCTTTTCTTTCCATGTACCTGCCCAAGTGTCTTTTAAATGCTACTATAATACTTGCATCAACTACTTCCTCTAGCAGCACATTCCAGGTACCCACCGAGTGAAAAGGTTGCCCCTCAGGTTCATATTACATCTTGCCCCTTTCACATATCTGTCCTCTTGTTTTCGATTCCCCTAGCCTGGATAAAAAACTGAAGATATCTACAGCTAGCGAATCCGTCTCACCAGTATCGCAAATACTCATTAGTAGATGAGTAAAGTGTTCATAAACTGCAAGTACTTATAAAGATTAGTCAGTGTGGTGATGAGGTCATCTGATGTATGATGAATCAGTGGTAGTTTAGGTGAATCCATTTTCAGCAAAGAAGGGAAAAGGAAACTAATGAAAATGAACAAATAGACAAGTAGAAATAATGAACAGAAATAGAGAAACTTGCTTCTGCTATAGTGTCTCTTTCCTTTCACACCTTTCATTATCCATTGATCTGCACCACTTTCAGCTAGAATCATTACTTCTGTGTCACCAAACAAGCGAATCTGTGTCATTTTCTTCTGGTCTGTAGCCCAGCTATGACCTTTCCATTTGTTCTCAGCATCACCTCCCCTTTCCTGCCCCTTAAAGCTTTTTCAATGCTAATTTCTACCTGCTCCGAAGAATGGTCATGGAACTGAAATATATTGTGTCAATAGTATTTAATTGTCCTGTGTACCAGCAGCAGAATAATGAAATTCTTGCTTGCTGCAACTTATTGGTATGTTAACGCAAAAACACACAGATAAATAATACAATCATTTAAGACTGCGACACTACATAACCATAATAGTGCAAAACTGAAATTCATAGTGCAACAAATGGCACAGTCCATTGAAGATCATAGTTGCTGAGGTTTTGTGCAATGTTCTTAGTTTTGTGCAATGTTCATGAAATAAGCTGTTCTTCAACCTGCTGGTCATGGCTTTTAAGCTCCTGCGCAAGTTATAAAGTGAGAGAGTGGCCATAATGGCGGATGGTTGGCGAAATTGGTTGCCTATTTGAGTCACTGCCTCCTAAAGATCGCTTCAATGGTGATAAAGTTGGTACATGTGATGGCAATGTCTCTACCACTTTCTGTAGCCTACTTCAGTCCTGGGCATTCAAATTGCCAAACCGTGATACAACCAGTCTGTATGCTCTCTACCATACACCTGTCGAAGTTCGATAGAGTATTCATCGACATGCCAAATCTCGTCATTCATTTAGGAAGATTGTCGATGAGCTCACTTTCATATTCCATCGATGTGCTGGGCCTGGGACAGATCAGCAGAAATATGCGCGGTCAGGAATGTAAAGCTGCTAACTCTCTCCACCACCATCCCGTCGATGAAAACAGGTTCGTAGATCCTCAGCTTCCCCTTCCTGAAGTCAACAATCAGCTCTTATATCTTGCTAATGTTGAGAATAAGATTACTGTTCTGGCATCATTCAATCAGATTATCAATCTTCCACCTGTACTCTGACATCGTTACCTGTTATTCATCCAACAATGGTGGTATAGTTGGCGAATTAAAGACCACACTGGAGCTCTGTCTGGATACAGACACATCGCTAACAACATCCTATTATAGCATTTCCTAAGGTTTTCATAATTTCCCAGTGGAGAAATTTACACTGGGATTATACGTGCTCCCAATAATTTGACAAAAAGGGCAGAAACTAGCATGGATATCAGGAAACATGTTCCCGATGTTGGGGGAGTCCAGAACCGGGGCCACAGTTTAAGAATAAGGGGTAAGCCATTTAGAACGGAGACGAGGAAACACTTTTTCTCACAGAGAGTTGTGATTCTGTGGAATTTTCTGCCTCAGGGCGATGGAGGCAGGTTCTCTGGATGCTTTCAAGAGAGAGCTAGATAGGGCTCTTAAAAATAGCAGTCAGGGGATATGGGGAGAAGGCAGGAACGGGGTACTGATTGGGGATGATCAGCCATGATCACATTAAATGCCGGTGCTGGCTCGAAGGGCCGAATGGCCTACTCCTGCTTGGATAGGTTGGGAGAGTGGGCAGATACGTGGCACATGGAATATAGTGTAGCAAAGTGTGGAGTCATGCATTTTGGTAATAGGAATAAAGGTGTAGATTATTTCGTAAATGGAGGTGCAAAGGGACTTGGGAGTACAGGTGCAGGATTCCCAAAAAGTTAATATATGTAAGTCGAATCAGTAGTAAAGAAAGGAAAAGCAATACTAGCATTTATTTTGAGAGGGCTTGTATACAAAAACAGAGATGTAATGCTGAGTCTCTATAAGGCGCTGGTCAGGCCGCATTTGGAATATTGTGAGCAATTTTGGGCACCTTATCTGAGGAAGGATGTGCTGGCTCTGGAGAGGGGCCAGGGAGGTTTGCAAGAATGATCCCAGAAATGAGTAGGTTAACATATGATGAGCATTTGACAGCACTAGGCCTATATTCGCTGGATTTTAGAAGAATGAAGGGAAGACCTCATTGAAACGTATAGAATAATGAAAGGCTTGGAAAGAGTGGATGTGGAAAGGATGTTTCCACTGGTGGGTGAGTCTAGGACTAGAGGTGATAACCTCAGAATTAAAGGATGTTCTTTTAGGAAGGAGATGAGGAGGAATTTCTTTAGTTATTTGCCACAAAAGGCTGTGGAAGCAAAGTTAGTGGATAGTTTTCAGGCTGAGATAATAATAATAATAATATCTTTTATTGTCGTTGCACATAGGTGCAACGAGATTTAGTATGCAGCTTCCATCCTATAGTCATAACTTAAACAACCAATAACATTTAGATACCCCGAGAAACATGATTTATGAAAAAAAAGAACAGTAAAACAGTCTAAAGTGCAAATACGTCTGTGCCGGGTCGATGTGCGTGAATACAGTTCATGGGGGTGGGGCCACTCAGCAGGGCCGGTTCAGAGCACCGATAGTTCTGGGGATGAAGCTGTTCCTGAGTCTGGAGGTGCGGGTGTAGAAGGCCTTGAACGTCAGCCGGAAGGTAGGAGTTCGAACAGACTATTACAAGGGTATGAGGAGTCTTTGTGGATGCTGATGACCTTCCTGAGGCACGGTGTGTAGTAGATGCCCTCCAAGGCTGGCAGCTGTGTCCCAATAATCTTCTACGCCCTGTGGACGACGCGCCGAAGAGCTCTCCTCTCCGCCTCCGTGCAGCTGAGATACCACACAGAGATGTCATGTGTTAGTATGCTCTCTGTGGTGCTGAGGTAGAGGGTTGTCAGCAGCTGTTGGAGCAGACCAGTCTTTTTCAATGTTCTTAGGAAGAACAGTCGTTGCTGTGCCTTCTTGACCAGCGGCGTTGGTGGACCATGTGAGGTCCTTCGAAATGTGAGTACCCAGAAACCTAAAGCTGGACACTATCTCCACACTGTCCCCGTTGATAGAGATTGGGGCGTGTTCCCCATTTTGTGTCCTCCTGAAGTCGATAATCAGCTCCTTGGTCTTGGAGGTGTTTAGGGACAAGTTGTTACGTGAGCACCAGTCCGCCAGGTTCTGCACCTCCGCTCTGTAGTTTGTTTCATCACAGATAGGTAGATTATTGATTAGTAAGGGTGTCGGAGGTTATGGGGAGAAGGCAGGAGATTGGGATTAGGAGGGAGAGAAACATCATGGTTGAATGGCGGAGTAGACTTAATGGACCGAATGGCCAAATTCTACTCCAAACAATTATGATTTATGATCCATAAAATACTGAATTTTCCTTTTCCATTTAGGTCATGGGTCAGGGATTTACAAGAGCCAGTTGGGATGTTCTGATAAGCTTTTGAGTACATCTTTGATTCTTATCCTCCAACTGCTTACCAATCTCTTTCCATGATAATGATGGATAAAATAGTTGTGTATCAGAGCTCAGGATTGAAGATGCGTTGAGATCAACATTCTTGATCTGAGACATGACTTAGACATGATGTGCAGGACTTGATAAAGTTGAGTACAGATGGTGGAGGTTTAGTATAAGCCAAAGGAAGATTTCTAGTTTGATGTTTGACATTGAAAAAAATTCAGATTTGCATCTCAGAAAGCAATATGTAATCTCAGAAAAACATCCTAGGCCACTTCTAAACCAGGATACGGTCTTAAATAATGATTCCAATGTTGGGCAAGTGACCTGATTACTCTAGTGTCTTGATTTTGTGTTAGAGTGAGCCTATAGTTACATGACATTCACTAATTCTTCATTGGGAGTCTCAAAAATGCTGGACTAGCTCATTTCTGATGTCAACAACACCCCATTGAGATGTCGTTCCCACTTTGGTGTTATATATCACCTCAAAACCAGAGTAGAAGCATTATATCCTTGATATCAGGAGACTGGCCGGGAATAAAAGTATTCCTGAAGAAAGTATTTCTCCATTTTACTGGGGAATGAAAAATCGTGGCTCTCTTGACACTGATTTGTAGTGGTATTTGGTAGACAATAATGAAATACTTGTTATGTGGAAGGAATCTTCTTTCAACTTCTTCCCCCAGGTGGCCCACATTATGTTCAAAATGCTGTCAAATTTGATTTGGTCCAAATACTGGCATGCACACACTTATCCACGAAATTACTAGTAATCAGCACTTGTTGAGAAGTAGAGAAAGGCATTGATTTCCAAAAGAGAATTGGGACAAATAAGAATAATGCTACTTATCCAAATTTGTACGACAAAATTGACTAATATGGTTTCTCTGTATCGATGTGTTATTCATCATTTTTGAGGAAAAATAACTCATTTGGTATTTGTGAGCATGATTGGCTGACCAAGCCAATATGTTGTTTGATTTTTTCATTTCTGATGTCATTAGAAAAATGTATACACATGGAACACCTGCACACATGAAAAACTCAAGATAAGGGACTGTCTTGCTATCTGGTTAAATCCTACATGGACCCCCTGCAGTTCGCTTACCAAACAAAGATGGGGGTTGAGGACGCCATCTTCCACCTGCTCCATCATTCATGTGCTCACCTGGATAAGCCGAGAAGCATTGTGAGAGTCATGTTTTTTTACTTCTCTAGTGTTTTTCAGCCTGCACTGCGAGGGAGCAAACTGACAAAGATGCGGGTGGATACTCCATTGGTGTCCTGGATCATCAACTACCTGACTGGACGTCCACAATATGTCAGGCTACAGAACTGTGTCTCAGACATGGTGGTGAGCAACACAGGGGCCCCACAGGGGACTGTCCTCCCTTCCTGTTTACCACCTACTCCTCAGATTTCAGATATAGCTCCGCCTCCTGCAGATGTGTTCAGATGGCTCAGCAATGTGGGGCTGCATCAGTGAGGGGGTTGGGGAAGGGGGGGGGGGGGGGGGGGGGGTGGAAGCTGAATACAGAGGTGTAGTCAACTATTTTATTGAGTGGTGTGGCCTGAATCACCTGCACTTCAACATCAACAAGACTTAGGAGTTGGTGGTGGACTTTAGGAGGGGAGGAACACCCCTGTCCCGTCTCCATCAATGGTATGGATGTGCAGTTTACCAGGGAGTACAAATACCTGGGAGTGTACCTAGACAGTAAACTGGCCCAGGAACGCTGAGGTCCTGTACAAGGGACAGAGCCGCCTGTACCTTTTGAGAAGGCTCCGCTCCTTCAACATCTGCAGTGAGATGCCTCAGTTACTCTACCAATCGGTGGTAGCCAGTGCCAACTTCTTCGCTGCCGTGTGCTGGGGCAGCAGAGAGAAGGCCGCAAACCCCAATAGGGTCAACAAACTCATCAGGAAGGCTGGTTCCGTCCTGGGGGCCGAGTTGTATTCTTGGGAGGTGGTCATGGAGGGGATGATGCTCCTCAACTGTGTAGCATCCTGGACAATACAGCTTATCCCCTCCATGACATACTGGTCAACCTGAGGAGTACCTTCTTCAGCAACAGTCTGATTCCACCTAGATGCAGGACAGAACTCCACAGGAGATCCTTCTTCCCTGCGGCTATCAAACTGTACAACTCCTCCCCCTTCAGTTGTGGGGTGGATTGAGACTGAGACTGACTCTCCCCCCACCTCCTCAATCTTTGCACATCCCCAAAGCCTTACCACTCGCCACTCTATTTTCATGTATCATGTATTTTGTGTTTTTTATGACTGTTGGCAAATCAATTTCCCTCCAGGGATAAATAAAGTTCTATCGTATTGTATCTATTTCTTATCAATTTCTTCAGACACTCCTCATAAAAGTAGTTAAGCTTTGTAGAATGATATCTGTACACGTTCCAAGATTCACAAGCATGCATCAAGGCTTATAACACAAAGCCTTCAGAGACTTTTATTTTATTTTATTTATTAACACTTCCATATATTTACATGTAGTCTGCTGCAAGGCACATTTGTTTGGCAATCGGATTACTGATTTCATCATCATTATGAACTGCACATGACAGAATACTGCCATGGTCAGTGAGCTTGGCAACTGTGTGGAAGCTTTGCTCAATTACTTTGATGGCGTTGGCTCTGTGTAATATTTTCTTGTTACAGGTTGATGCAACAATTTTACCTACCTGATGTTTGACTGTGAGAACAAAGTTGTCACAAATTTAAATAAACGGTCCATGTTTTTCTTTGTCAGAATTAGACATGATATTCAAAAACATTCTGTCGCAGTATAGATAATGATTTCAGTTGAAATGCTGCGAAGCCCATCAATCCTGAAAGATTGGCTTACTAAGCGACCAATTATCTTCACAGCATCCAGATCAGAAGAAAACATCCATTGTTAAAACACTTGCACCTATCATGCAGAATAGGGCAGTGGCCCAAACATTGGTAACATTAGTCTGTTTGAAGTTCCAGTTTATTTAAAATTGCATTGCAGCTGACCAATGCCTTGCGATGTCCAAAAGGGTAAAGGGCCTGTCCCACTTACGTGTCCTTGGCACGCAAATTACGCAACCTCGTGGTCGCGTTGAGGAGTGCGGGCATCGTATGGCCGCGCAGGGCCAGTCCCACTTAGAAGCGCGGAGGGGTTTGTAGTTGTGCGCGACATCGCGTGGGGGTCCGAAATTTTTGTAGTGAACAAAATCTTTGCACGCCAACGGCCTGTCGCGGAACTGACGGCCAAAGTGGGACAGGCCCAAGACCCTGGCGCGACGCAACGTCTCACCTCCAACAGCAGCAGAAGCAGGCAAACGATCGCCGAACTCGACCTGGGGCTCACGGCCGTTGCGGTCCGGATCCGCCCCCACTTCTACTCCCAGAGCGGGGCCAAGAAAATTGAAGATAGACACAAAGCTGGAGTAACTCAACGGGACCGGCAGCATCTCTGGAGAGAAGCAATGGATGACGTTTTGGGTCAAGACCCTTCTTTTCAGACTGAAGAGTCTCGACACAAAACATCACACATAGCTTCTCTCCAGAGATGCTGCCGGTCCCGCTGAGTTACTCCAGCTTTGTGTCCATCTTCAAATGACGTCACGCGCTCTAGACGGCTGTGCGGTCGAACGAAGTCGCGAGCGACCTTCGCGGGACCGTCGCGGCTCAACGCGACCATGAGGTCGCGTAATTTGCGTGCCAAGGACACGTAAGTGGGACAGGCCCTTTACATTTAAAACAAAACCATCTTCAGGCTCATTAAATTCCATCCTTTGGAGTTTTTCTTTGAATTTTAATTAGGTCAGGTTGGGGGGAGTTCCCCCCGCCACGAGTACCATGTAGTCCTGTGCAACCTGCCCAATGGTGGGATAGTTGGCGACTAAACAGTCTCCCCTACCTGGTTTGCCAGGTGAGGAGGGGGACTGTGGACCCCCAGCAGGACCAAAAACAAGACCTGTCGAAGGGCGGATAAGCTTCTGGTGAGCCAACGGCCATCCACACTTCAGTAGAAGTTGCGATCACTGTTGTACATAGCCTTGTAAGTAATGATGATAAAGCACACACACCAAAATCCTATACTTCCAGCGGCGGAGTCCGCAGGAACTGGAGGAGGACAGAGATGTGTGGTGCGTCCGTCACCATTCCCATTGGAAACCAGCACCACTACATCAGTAATGTTTCCAATGATGATGAAAGAATGAAGAAATTTTAATTTTAACCCATCACATTTAAATACCTCCCTCCAATCTTAACCTTATCCTTAATTGGTATTGGCAAAGGCATCAGTAGATTTTAATAGATATTTATTTTCACAGATAATCATCAATCTGTGGAACATGTTGCTGGACATAGGCAGCGAATTCACATCCATTCCAAGTATTCAGGAGAACTGAACAAATTCATGAGTTGGCTAACCTCAGTGTATATGAAGAGTAGTTTGTTGCTCTTCAGCTGGAGGTAGTGTGGTTGTTTGATTTATCCTGTCTTGAAATTTGTTTGGATCGCCACTGCAGAGGACTCTCCTGAAGTTTAGTTACTCATTTAATCAAATGTTTGGCTATGCCTCTGCAAGGATACTGTATGACATTTGGTGGGGCTTTTAGAGCTTAGAGTTTAGAAGTGACATCATGACAGTTTGTCAATATTCAGACATGAACATGATTAGTGATTCGATTCCTGTTAAAGGTGGTCATCACCCAGCAGTTGTACGGCATACCGTACTTGACACTTCACCACTTATTCCAATAATACTCTCCTTGTCTTGCAGTATATAGACAATAGGTGCAGGAGTAGGCCATTTAGCCCTTCGAGACAGCACTGCCATTCAATGTGATCATGGCTGATCATCCCAAATCAGTACCCCGTTCCTGCCTTTTCCCCATATCCCCTGACTCCGCTATTTTTAAGATCCCTATCTAGCTCAATGCCCTATCTAGTATACTGACTTAAATTGTTGCAGTTTTGGAGCAGTGGTGATATAATTGAACACTCTTTGTGTTATTAACCTTGACGTTTGCAATCATCACCAGAAGGAAGATAGGTAGGGAACGATAGGAATCTGACCAGCTATGTCAAAAAGAAAATCGCATTGTTTCCAAGTATATGACATGGAATGCAACTTGGAAATGGTGAGTTCTCGTGAGTCTACTGCTCTTGCCCATTTGTGAAGTACCAATGAGCCCTCACTGCAATATTTCTTCCATTTTGAATATTTATGTTGCATTGCCGTTCAAGGAAGAGAAAGATACAGGTATTGCATTTTCTTGTAATGTTGTTGAACTCCTAAGTTTTTCTTTTTCATTGAGAACAATCCCAACTTTTCCAACCCCTCATCATCACTGAGCGTCAACATTTATTAAGATCTTGGCAAACCTGCTTTCTCAGGCCTCTTTATTGAATCTCTATTGAAGTAGGTGCTCAAATTGCTATAAAAATTATATTATACAGCAGCCTTATTGTCTTACCAACCTTTTTGCGTTATTATATGACTCATCTATACACCCACATTTCAAATCCTAAACAAGATTGGATTGAAAATGTAAGATCCGTACAATAGGCGTTTTAACCATCGATGGATACATAATACAAAAGAAAAATCATTTGATTAACATGGTCCATTTAATAATATGGCTTCAGTACAAACCTTCAGTTGATCCCAGAGTGAATGGACAATGATCAAACAGAATGGTAACCGATGGCATGAAAGAAAATATTTTTCAAATGGGAACTTTATTTAATTATGGTCGGAAAAGCAGCACAAATTAACAGTGGATCAAGTCTAGATAGCTGCTTGTATAATTTTGTGATCTTAATAGTTAAAATCCTTTTGTTTGCAACTATCTTGATGCAATCTACTCATTATTAAATCAAATTGACGTACTTCTTTATTTAGAACAGTTGATAGTAGTCGTAGAATGATACAGCATGGAAACAGACCTTTCAGCCCAACTTTCCCACACCGACCAACATGTCACAGCTATACCAGTCCCACCTGCCAATGTTTGGTCCATATCCCCCCAAACCTGTCCTATCCACGTACCTGTCTAACTGTTTCTTAAATGTTGGGATAGTCCCAGCCCCAATTACCTCATCTGGCAGCTTGTTCCATACACCCACCACCCTTTGTGTGAAAAGGTTACCTCTCAGATTCCTATTAAATCTTTTCCCCTCCACCTTAAACCTATGTCCTCTGATCCTTGATTCACCTACAGTAGGCAAGAGACTCTGTGCATCTACTGATCTATTCTTCTCATGATTTTATACAGCTCTCTAAGATCTCCCCTCATCCTCCTGCATGCCAAGGAATTGAGTTCCAGCCTACTCAACCTCACCCTATAGCTCAGACCTTCTAGTCCTGGCAACATCCTCGTAAATCTTTTACCCTTTCCAGCTTGATAACATATTTCCTATAATATGGTGCCCAGATCTGAATACTGTAACTGCGGCCTCACCAACGTCTTATACAACTGCAACATGACATCCCAACCTCTATACTCAATACTCTGACTGATAATGGCTAATGTGTCAAAAGCCTTTTTGACCACCCTATCTACACGCGACTCCACCTTCAAGGAACCATGCACCTGCACTCCTTGATCCCCTTTCTCTACATTCCCCAGAGCCCTACCATTCACTGTGTATGTCCTGCCCATGTTAGACTTTCCAAAATGCAACACCTCACATTTGTCTATCTTAAATTCCATCAGCCATTCCTCAGCCCACCTGGCCAATCGATCAAGATCCTGCTGCAATTTTTTCACAACCATCTTCACTATCTGCAAAACCACCCACTTTAATATCATCAGCAAACTTATTAATCTTGCCATGTATGTTCTCAACCTAATCATTGATGTAGATGAGAATCAGTAATGGGCCTAACACCGAACGCTGAGGCGCACCACTATATATTTTTCTGTTTTTACTATTAATTAATGCCATTACCAGCAAGTTGGTAACAGCCTTCTCAAGATCATTAATCCGTTGAGCAACTGAGGTGAACGTTTGTTTTTCATTAAATTTTTAATCAAATAATTAATGTTTTGAGGAACAATCCTCAATGAGAATTGACCTGTTCACCCAGTTTGTGCCGAGCTTGGTTATGATCTGTTTGGAATGTGATATTTTCCATGGATCCTATGACTGCGTAACAACATATGGTGCTGACATGCAGGCCACATGATACACTCATGGATAAAAATAACTTTAAAAAAAACTCTGACCTCATAAAATGTTGGATGTTCAAAAGTTTCCAACATGCATTACATAAATGTCAACCCTGGAAAGTAACATATGGTGCAAATGTTGCATTTGCATACACGGATGTCAGGCAGCATTCTGCCTGCTCCTGTGAATGCAAGGTGCTCTAAAAATAAGTTAGTGTCATTTACATAATGCTAATTCAATCCTTTGAGTCAGATGAAAAGGCAGAAGAAAAGCTTCAAATCTGTATCTGTTTAAGCCACTCTACAATGCACTCTCTACAAATAATCAATCATAATTCTTCCAGAATTTCTAAGCTGGGTTTTTAATATAAGAGGTTGTAACTGACAGTTTTTCTGTTCATAGTTTATTAAAAAAGCAAAACTCCACATTGCTTGCACATGTTAACTGCAAAGGTTTAGAAATCTATCCCTTTTGTTGCTCATAAACATTTAGGCACATTTTCCACTCTCATCAGAAGAATCCAATCAATCTTGAGTCTAAACATAGATTGGTTATGTTACATATATATTTATATATAGAATAGATGGTCTGGGGATACACTTCAATGTTACTGAGATTTTGGAATCCAAAATAGCATATTTATGTCAATCAACTCTTTTATTCAATAAAACACATCATATGTCATAAGAGATTTATTTATTAAAATGTAGTGGTTTAAGTGAAAGTTATATAGATGAGTGTGCTACGATGAATAGACCTTTGGCAAATATTTCCAATTATGCACAAGGCATGCAGATGGGTATAATAATTTAGCGACCTCCACTGGAAGGCAACCAAGGCAATATTATTTCCTTAACTACGGAGAGAATATTGCATCATATTTTTAACTACATTCCTTTTCCACACTTAAAAAAAACAACATTAGTTACTGGGGATAACTTTACATTTTAAACATTGATATATACTTATTATATACAGGAAATACATCATTAACCTATCCACATCCGGAGGTTGGCTTTCACTCTGTGAACCTCTGGCTCAACATAGTGCTCTTTAGTTTATTTGCTCTACTTAACCCAGCTTTCTCTCTATATCTTTTTTAATATGAAATAAACAATCCCAACCTTCACAGTCTTTGTTACATTAGAACTAACAGTTTTACTGTTTTTTCCCCCCAAAATCCAGGGTGTAATTGATAGCATCAAAGTTGATTTGCATGCCCTTGTAGTAAACTCTCTTAGCTGGAGAAGATGCCACAACAAGAATGCAAAAGTATGCCGTCAACACCCAGAAAATCTGTAGATCTTTTGCAAGTTGTCATCACTCACTCATCCTTGCATATTAAATTGAAACTGAGCTGTTGAGGCTAGAAATCATGTTAACTGATAGCTCCCAAGAAAAAAAGCTGGGCCCCAGCTCCGGACAGCAAGTTTAAACTGCAGCAGGCAAAAATCAGCAGGCATATTCATTGAGAAAGAATAATGCAAGGGAGATGTATTAGAGTCATACAGCGTGGAAACAGGCTCTTTGGTCCAACTTTCCCACGCCGACCAACATCCCCCATGTACACTAATCCTACCTGCTTGCGTTTGGCCCATATCCCTTGCAACCTTTCCAATCCATGTACCTGTCTAAATGTTTCATAAACATTGCGATAGTACCTGCCTCAACCTGCCTCCATGGTAAAGATTTCAAGGGATATGGGGAAAAATCAGGAATGGGGTACTGAGGCAGATGATTAACCATGATAGTGTTGAAAAGTGGATCAGGTAAAATAATTGAATGTCATAGTCCTGCACCTACCTTTTATGTTTTCGCGTTTCTAGGGCTTAGCTGGTAGCTCTTGGCAATTGATTGATTAACGGATAAAGCATGGATACAGCAAACAGGCTCTTCGGCCCACCGAGTCCACACTAACCATCAATACCCATTCGCACTAGTTCTATGTTATCCCACTGTCATCCACTCTCTACGCACTCGAGACAATTTACACAGGCCAATTAACCTAAAAACCCGCGCAACTTTGGGATGTGGGCGGAAACCAGAGGACCCGGAGGAACCATGCAAACTCCATACAGGCAGCACCAAAGATCAGGATCGAACCTGGGTCTTTGTCACTGTGAGACAGTGGCTCTACCAGCTGCGCCACCTTAAAGGGCCTGTCCCACTTGGCCGTCATTTGCGCGTAATTTACGCGACATCATTTACGCGTCACGACGCACGTCGCGCGCATCGTGACACGCACGTGACCCGCGCACGGTGCGTTATGACATAGGCAGTGACGCGCGATGTCCCAGGATTTTGTGATGTACAAAATCTTCGCGCGCCATCTGCGTGATGCGCAAATGACGGCCAAGTGGGACAGGCCCTTAATGCTCTTGTAAATGACATTCTTGACAAGTATCAGACGAGATTAAGAGAAAGGCAATGGGTTTAGCCTTGAGTCAGATGAGTTAATCAAGCTCTCATTTTTCCTTATCTATAGTCGTTTCAGACTCTGAGTGTGCTGTTCAGCCTGACTTGCCAATATACACAGATTCTTTCTATGTAATTAGACTGTTCTCAGTTGTTTGCTATCACTCCTAATTCGGTTCATGTAGTAAATTTAGGGAGTTTCGTCCTTTTAAAGACTGCATTCAAGTCTGTGTACCAGCCGCTAGATTCCTTTTTAAATAGGATAATAAATTGAATACGTTCCAAGGTTTCATCTCAAGAGAATTGGAACACAAAATGCAGCAATTATGATTTTGTTGTGCAGTGTCTCAGGAAAAGACATCCCTGAAATTGTCAAGGTGCAGTGGGCTACAGTGCAAAACATATTAGTATAGAGAGGCAAAAAGGTCACCATAGGTGTGATGAACCAAAGGGCCTCTTTACCAAACTTTACCATAGAAATGCTAGATGTGGAGGGGACAGAGCGTATATTCACCAGGGTGGGATAGTTGGGGGGTTTTTTCACGAGAAATTAGGAAGTTGAAGGATGAATATAGGTCTTTAAAAATTATAAACAAATCAGATAAGATAGAAAGGAAACCGTTTTCTCTGGTGGGATGCTGAACAGTGACATAATCATAGAATTAGAACTTGGCAATATAGGAGCAAAATTGTTAATTAAAGTTAAATTTAAATTGCTTTTCTGATAATCTATTTTTGCTGCTTTTCAAGAATGTTTATTGCAGAAATTGTTAGCACCATGTAGCCATTAAAAGTTGATGTGCAGGGCAAGACATATCTAGACACAGACCATGCCCTGAAAGCAAATTCTGACCTGCATGCAAATTGCCAGCCAGATACACATGGCTAAATATTGAATACCTTGCACAGATATTTGTACTGCACGATTTAATTTCAGCAATATATTATATACTTTCCATGATTTAGACCAGATCCACCATTTTCCTTCTATATCTTCTATGACTGCAAAATGGCTGGATCTGCTACGTGGTATCTAATGGATGAATTAGCAAGCCTTGGTCCACTGCAGTTCGCTTATCATCGCAAGTGCACAGCAGACGCCATCTCCCTAGCCCTAAACTCATCTCTGTAACACTTAGACAACAAGGACTCCTACGTTAGGCTCCTAGTTATCAACTGTAGTTCCGCCATCAACACCATAATGCCATCAAAACTCATCTCCTAACTCCTAGACCTCGGAATCAGCATCCCACTCGGCTGCCAGATCTTCAACTTTGACCCACAAATCACAATAAGGAAGGACAGGTGACAACACCTCCTCCACAATACTTCTCAACACTAGCACACCACTTGGATGCGTTCTCAGACCCCTACCTTACTCCTTAACCACTCACATCCTAAGGGCCACATTCAGCTCTAATTTCATAGAGATGTTTGTAGTATCAATGGCACTGGTGGAAAGGATTGAGAGCTTCAAGATCATTTGCGCCATTCTTTACCCACCGGTTGAAGTGGCTGTTGTTGCAGCACATGTTTTAGCCCCTGGGGACAACGTTTTTTTCAGGCCAGTATCGTCACCGACAGGTTATGCTCAGTCACTTTGTGGCTCCCTACCCGTTCATCTGCTGCTGCTTCTTCCTGTCAGCTTGTCGCTTTGTCCGCTCCCCACTGCCTCCTTCTCCCGTCTCTCTGTCCACTTGGCCTCTTCCCCTGCTACACCTCCACCTTCTTCCCTTGTCGCTCTGTCCACTCAGCCTCTCCCCCCCCTCCACTGCTGCCTCCTCCTCCTCCTCTCCAGCAGTCGCCAACATACTCAAGGGGAGAGGCCGAGTGAACGAGTGAGCAGAGAGACGGGAGGAGGAGGAGGTGGAGGTGGAACGGGAAGCGTCCAAAGTGACAGGAAACAGTGTCAGCTGGTGAGAAGGGAGGGTCCCTCGGTGACTTGCTGTGCACCTTGCAAGACGGGGATGGTGTGAGAACCAGGTCTGTAAGAGGCGGGGGATGCTGTGCGAGCTGGAGGTGGTATCGGCAGGTCCGTCCTCTATAACTAAATCCGTAATAAAGGGATCCATTAAATCAAGGGTTTACTGTACTAATAATTTGCGGTATGGCTTATGACAACAGTTGTGCCTTTACAGTATGAACATGACGTGCTAAATAAGCTTTGTCTATGGCCACAAATATCGACAATACTGTGATAAGCAAAATTCAAAACAAAATTCTAATTTTCCCCTTTTAATCAACTGTCAATGCACATTTTAAAACAAATCCATGTATTTCTGTTTTTCCTCCAAACGATCTGTTCATCTGTTCACTGGAATAATTCCAGACTTTAATATTAAAACAATAGAAATTTCCATTCAACAAGTGTGATGTTTTTTTTTCTGGAGCTCCAAACAATTTACAGGTTAGCAAACAACTGTCAGATATGCAGGCTACATTAGCCATCCATTTCACCTAACAAGAGTTATTTGTTGCTGACACGTAGGAAAGTTGCTCCTGAGATTTATTTCTAAGTGGCAAATGCAAGCTGGCAGCTTACGTTTTCACACCAGAGAATATATCTCAAGGTCCAGCTCATAATTAAAGCAAATTAATTACAGAACTGAAGTATTCATTTTGATCATTGTAAATTAATATAACAGCCAACTAAAATGTATTTTTATCTGACAACTTGGTCTATTTCAAATATAGTGGTCACGACATTTGGTTTCACAATATCTATTTTTGGCTGTGTAGGTGACAAGTTCCTCAAAATTTCTTACGTGAATCACAAATGCACATTTGTAGAGCAACTCATGCCAATTAGACAAATGAATGACATGCTGCCAGCAAGAGGAACACCCAACCCCCACACAACTCTATGATATTAAAGGGATCTTTATTTATGTGTAAGAACGAACTGCAGATGCTGGTTTAAATAGAAGGTAGACACAAAATGCTGGAGTAACTCAGCGGGACTGGCAGCATCTCTGGTGACGCTTCGGGTCAAGACCCTTCTTCAGACTGATGTCAGGGGAGTGGGTAGGACAAAGATAGAATGTAGTCTGAGACAATAAGACTGGTGGGAGAACTGGGAAGGGGGAGGGATAGAGAGGGAAGGCAAGGGCTATTTGAAGTTAGAGAAGTCAATGTTCATTCCGCGGGCATGTAAGTTGCCCAAGCGAATTATGAGGTGCTGTTTCTCCAAGAGCGCTGGGGCTCACTCTGATAGTGGAGGAGGAAAATGGAGGAACAGCACCTTATATTTCTCTTGGGTATGAACATTGACTTTTCTAACTTCAAAAAGGCCTTGCTTTCCCTCTCTATATAACCATATAACCATATAACAATTACAGCATGGAAACAGGCCATCTCGACCCTTCTAGTCCGTGCCGAACACATAATCTCCCCTAGTCCCATATACCTGCGCTCAGGCCATAACCCTCCATTCCCTTCCCATCCATATAACTATCCAATTTATTTTTAAATGATCCCCTCACCTCTATCCCCTCACCCTTCTCAGTTCTCCCACCAGTCTTACTGTCTCCGACTACATTCAATCTTTGTCCCGCCCACTCCCCTGACATCAGTCTGAAGAAGGGTCTTGACCTGGATCTTTATTTATAGTTTGTTGAGGATTTATAAGTGCTGTTTATAAGTTTTCTCTATTCATTTTACAAGATGAGTGCATCACCGACATGACTATCATTTACTACTCACTCCCAATTGCCAAGAATAACAACTTCCATATGAGGCACGGAATATGAGGCAAGACCTTTCCGTTCAAGGAATTCTTTTTTTAAAATCGCTGTCCTGTTGATCTTCAGCATGACCGTGTGGATGAGGAAAAGTGCTCATTTTGTCAAAAGAGGGAAGGAAAAGGAGATGTCCAGGAAGGCTTTTCTTTCCAAAGTGTTCAGAGAATATATGCACTTGACCGAGTCATGCAGATGGTAGTATTTCCCAAGAATTATCAGCTGCTGAATGCGGTGCTGCACTTTGACCATTTTGCTATGGCTGTCATAGTATCCTCCAACTTCTTTGCCTCTGATCATCTCAAGGAAACACATCAGGCATCGGCAGCTTCTTTAAGTTTGTAGTATACCATCACAAACTCAAGGATGATAACAAAGGCTGTCAACTCAAGGAGAGGCAAATTGTCTCCTTTCCTCAGCTGAGCGGTAGAGATAAGTCAGTGTAGGCAGAGAGCTTTGTCAGTACAACTTCGACGGTCCCACGAAGGTCGGGCGCGATTTCATGCGTACGCACAGCCGTCTGGAGCGCGTGGC
Organism: Leucoraja erinaceus; assembly: GCF_028641065.1. Classification (NCBI taxonomy): domain Eukaryota; kingdom Metazoa; phylum Chordata; class Chondrichthyes; order Rajiformes; family Rajidae; genus Leucoraja; species Leucoraja erinaceus. The sequence continues at coordinate 8,188,054 of NC_073399.1, read as the reverse complement.
ATCATTTGAAGATGGACACAAAACTGGAGTAACTCAGCGGGACCGGCAGCATCTCTGGAGAGAAGCAATGTGTGGCTTTTCGTGTCGAGACTCTTCTTCAGTCTGAAAAGAAGGGTCTTGACTTGAAACGTCACCCATTGCTTCTCTCCAGAGATGCTGCCGGTCCTGCTGAGTTACTCCTGCATTTTGTGTCTATCTTCAATTTTCTTGGCCCCGCTCTGGGAGTAGAAGTGGGGGCGGATCCAGACCGCAATGGCCGTGAGCCTCAGGCCGTGTTCAGCGATCGTTTGCCTGCTTCTGCTGCTTTGGAGGTGAGACATTGCGTCGCGACAGGGTCTTGGGCTTGTCCCAATTTGGCCGTCAGTTCTGCAACAGGCCGTTGGCGCGCAAAGATTTCGTTCGCTACAAAAATTTCGGAGTCCCGTGCGATGTCGTGCACAACTACATACCCCTCCACGCTTCTAAATGGGACCGGCCCCGCGCGTCCATACGATGCCCGTGCACCTCAACGCGACCATGGGGTCGCGTCATTTGCGTGCCAAGGACACGTAAGTGGGACAGGCCCTTTACACTCCTGGTCCCAGGATGTTGATGATTATGTCAAAGGTAAGTGGATAGACCCTATATTGACAAAATCAGTCAATGCATGTTACTTACAGTATATGGCATAAAGATTGCTTGTTAATTACCAGCCTAAGCCTCCATGTTGGCATGGACTGCTTCATTTGCTAAGGAAACGCCTTATTTTCTATTTAATGCTACCCAATCAAGTAGAATGAACAATGCATATTTTGTTATATTTAAATTTAACCACAACCTATTATTCATGTAAATGTTTCACAGTAAAGGGCACATAAAACAGCTCAAGATCAATTTTAGCCTCAAAAGTTATGTTTTAAAAATTCATCAAAAGTAAGCTTCAAAGACTGGACTTCACAACAATCTGATCCTATTGAGCCGTTCAATGTACAACGTGCCATGAGGTAGTTGGGGCATTCCTCTCCGTGTATAAGCTTTAGAAGTTGTAATAATTTTCTTGTCATTTTAAAAGGGATTGTATCTTTTCCTTAGTTCCAAGCATTAAAGCCTTCAGGCACAAAAGGTAGCAACATCACAATGGAAATCCCTTTACCTTTGCAGGCTCTATATCATTCCTCACAGCTATTTTCCCCAGACAATTTTGTTTCAGTAGCAAGTCTAATGCCAAAATCCATTTTTTAAAATAATCTTTGCAAATAAGATTATTTTGGGCATTTATTTCAATTTTTAACAAAGTTTTCAGGATTGCACAAAATTAGGAATGTGGAGGCAGACAATTGACAAAATATCAACAAACTTTAGATAATCACCTGTACTCAAACATGAATCAATAATAACTTGTTTAAAATATTTGGCAGCTCCATTACTTTTGCAAGAACAATTAAGTTTAAAGTACAAATATGACCTTTTAGGCAGGTCAACTACTATTGTAAAAGTTTGCCCTATTCATACATCCCAATAATTAATTGTGGAAATATTTCTTCTGTTTATACACGAGTGAGATAAAATTAACAATTGCCGATTAAAAAATATGTCTAGGCAAGCCTAGATTACAAGATTAAAGCCAAACTCCCGGCACTCTACCCGCAAGAACTTTCCAACCTGACCACGATGCACATATTTTTAAACAAATACAGAAAATACCAGGAACACTCAGTAACTCATGCAGATCTGTGAAGGGAGAAACACAGAGTCAATGTTTTAGATTGCGATCCTTAATGTAGGTCTTTCCATAAATACTACCTTGGCCTGCTACCTTGGGTAGATTACACCCCAGCGGTATGAACATTCACTTCTTTAACTTCAGATAGCCTTTGCTATCTCTCTCCATCCCCCCTCCCCCTTCCCAGTTCTCCCACTAGTTCTCCCACTAGTCTTACTGTCTCTGCCTATATTCTTTCTTTCTCCCGCCCCCTTCCCTGATATCAGTCTGAAGAAGGATCTCGACCCGAAACGTCGCCAATTCCTTCTCTCCATAGATGCTGCCTCACCCGCTGAGTTACTCCGGCATTTTGTGTCTCCCTTCGATTTTACCAGTATCTGCAGTTCTTTCTTAAATACTACCTTGGCCTGCTCGGTGCTTCTGAAATTTAGAAACAAGGAACTGCAGATACTGGTTTATCCCCCCCCCCCCCCCCCCCCCCCCCCCCCACTTCTCCCTTTCTGATGTAGAATGGTCAGTCCTCAGCAGAGACATTACCTTTCTACCCCACACCTCAACAAGATGTGGACGACCTATAACGTGCAGCTCTTCTGCTGCAAAATTTTGTGGATATGCTCAAAGTTTCCTTGCAGAAGTGTAAAATCCACCCCATCTCCTGGGAAACTCTGGCCCATGGTCGCCTGAACTGAAGGAGAACAGATGCCATTGAAAAGCTTGAAACCATTTTGGGGAAAACAAAGGACCCTTGCATGACTGGCAGAAGAGGGTGCCACATCACTTGGTTAATTTCAGGGTCCACTTGGTTAATTTGCTTTTAAAAGCACAATCCACTATATGTGGAAATCTCTCCTCCACTGGTGAAACCAAACACCAAACGATTGTGTAATCGCTAACCTAAACATCTGCATTCAATCTCCAGGGCGATCATGAGCTTACCTTTGCCTGTCACTTTAATTCTGTGTCCCATTTTCAAAGTCATCCATCTATGATTTTGGCTTGGTTTTACTCTCTGCATTATTACGACTGGCTATTTTCTCACTCCTATTATTAACAACACATATCCCAAAGAAGCCTAATTAACAACTAACTATTCCATTGACCCATTTGACCTGGTCTCACTCTGTACAAATATACCCTTTTTTCTTATCCATTCCTCCCACTCCCATTTCTAGAACTTAAAATTATAATTGTTATCTCTCTTCCTAGTTCTGAAATAGCCTCTGACTGGAAGCACTAACACAGTTTCTCCGTCCACAAATGCTGCCTGACTGGTTAAGGGTTTCCAGCATCAAATTCATTTCACAATGGGACTTGGATGATGCAAGCGTTTAATGGAATTCCTTCCATTTCATGGCGCATTAGATGAACCATGAAGGTCTATTCTTTTTATGCCACTAAATTAACCTGCAGAGGAACCTTTCACCAGAAAAAAAAGTAACAAAGCAAAGTTTTCTTTTCTGTGCAGTTCACAAGGAATATAAGCATACTTGTCAACCACCTAAACAATCAGACTGCACCTGAAATTAACAATTCGTAGCTTGGACGTTCTTCCCTGAACAATGCCACAATTGAGAAATCAACAAACAACATATTAGTGATATATAGTACCAATGTATTTGTCATAAATTCTAAAAATGACAAAATCTACTCAACAATTACCATTCAACATGTCAAATGATAAGTGAATTGGATAAGACAAACAAGCACTTTAATTCTGACGAAGTAAAGTACCTTGCGTAAATTTAGGAGCTGGATATAATACTTTTTTTCTGTTAACAGCATGGATTCCAAAGCATTTAAACTTCCTATCTCAAAAGTACAGCTTTGTGATATAATCATCATTGTTTTTTAAGAGAATCTGTAATCTGCCTGTTCTTATTTAACATGTGTAAATAATATAGGTACGTAATAATACCAAATTGAAGTTGTGGCGAATTATCAAAACGATTGTGAAAGAATGTGAAACAATACATTTTTAAATAAAAATTGGAACATAAGAGTTATCTTAAATTATAAGATTTAAAGATACCAGAGGTGCCAAAAGATCTACATTTGCTTGTGTTATTCCTTATCGTGATTTTTTGGACATGTAAGCAAAGTCATGATCCTCCATGTTGTTTCAAATAATGAAATGTAAGATAGCATTTAGACAAGAGTTTAGTTAGAGTCTAGGTTATAATTTTGCACACTATTTTACCACAAGAATTCAAATTTAAAAGGTGCAGTATAGATTCACTCAATTGTAATCAGAAGTTACGAAAAGTGCGGTATTTTCCACAGTATAAAGTTATAGAATGACCAAATAAGAGTCTTTAAAATTTGTAAAAGAGTACCATAAAAGTAGATTATTATATTTATTCAACTGTCAGCTAAAAAGGAAATCACAGAAATAATGAATAAAAATAACATTCTGAAGAATATGACTTTTCTGTCACAAATACTGATAAGGCAAAATCCATTTTTATTTAAAAAAAGATGAGTGACTTAGGAATATTAATAGTATATGAAATGAATAGAAAGTGGGATTGGATTTGGCGACTCATGAAGATAAACACAGACTGATTTAAAGGCCATTGGCCCATTTCCTTGCTGGTACCTTCATTGATTAACAACGTGGTAAAGCTACTAAGTGCGTAAAAACAGTTTTTAGATAACAAAAGCAATAAATCACTATAGTTATGAGAAATTATAACTTCCCCCCTTGCGCATTTACATACATATCAGTTTCTAAATTTTAGAAATATAACAGAAATGGGCAAAGAAATGCAAGTATGCACTTACATCAGTTCCTTTGACCATACCCACCGGTGCCCTTCAATACCGAGTCTGCTGATTTACAAGGAATTCGAGAAATAGTACATCTGGATCCATACCAAAGATAGCCACAAAGTGCTGCAGTAACTCAGCGGCTCTGGAGAAAAAGGAAGAAGGGTTTTGACCCGAAATATCACCCATCCTTTTTCTCCAGTGATGCTGCCTGACTCGTTGAGTTACTCCAGCACTTTGTGTCTATCTTTGGCATAAACCAACATATGCAGTTCTTTGTTTCTACATATGGATCTATGGTTTGCTGGGATGCAACTAAATACCACTAAAAATATACTGTAACATTTCCTGTAGGTGCCATACAACTGTCAACTCAGTGGTGCAAAGCTTTATTTTTCCAGGAATGGCATGAATTACAACGCACTTGTGAGAACCACCCATGAGAAATATATATATTTTTTTTTTCATGCCGTTCAAGATTCCTCTCAGGTTAAACTTTTCACACATCAGTAACTCAGGAAGGCTGGTTACATTTCCTCTCTCTTCATGATCAAATAACATGATCAATAACATTGTTTATCCAATGTTTGCATACATGCTAATCTCTAATCAGAGGAAAATACAGCTGTGATGATATTTGAAAGAATCCTATAACCCATATCAATTCTAAATTGCATTTAGGCCACCATTTTGATGGTGTACACAAGTTTCCAGCTTGCATTACACTAAACTAATGGGTTGAACTCAGTTGAAACTGAACGCCTGAATAGATCCTTCTCCAATAGCCTTGACTACATTTAGGCTTACATTCATTGCATGTACACGAGGGCTAGGTTTAGAATGGCATTGGTAACAAACGGCTGATGACGATAGTGATAAATTTGACAACGGCCTTGGGATGAGGTAAAAAAAATGCAAATTTTCAAGGGTATTCATCTTTTATGTATGAAAGCTATTACTTTTGTGCGACATCAGGATGCTCAGTATTGGAATGGACCATTGCAGTTTAACTGCCGAGCCCCCAATTAATAAAAAAAAAATCCACTCTACATTGTTCCTTCACTTGTTCATTAAATATTTGCATGTTTTTCTATTTATATCTGCTTCCAATATCTTTTTCTTTGGTATGTTATCTGAAAACACAATATTCTGGATTATGTTATTTTCCAGCTATCTAACATATCAATAGTTAGAATATAAGTAAAAGATGGCAATTTTTACTCACCATACCTTTTCAATTAGTTATTTGTATTTATCAATTATTTAAATGCAAAGTAACTCACACAATTAAGGAACATGTAAAATCAAATCTGATGATGAAAGATAGCTGTTCTAAAAACAAAGGTGAACAATAACAAAGATAACTGATTATTTTTAAATCTATTTTTGAAAAATATTAACTGGCATAAAATGTGACGCTTTATGAATTAAACTGAAATTAACAAAACATTAAGATTTCTCTGCAGAAACTATCATCTATTTTTCAGGTCAGTGTATCTAATTTGTAAATCTCATTTGATCTAATCTGATGAATTCACCATAATCTGAAGCAAGTGGGATGGTAGGATTAGATCAAACTAGAAATTAAATTGTTTAGAGCACAGAATGTTTAAAAACAAATTAACAAGTAAGTTCTTATTTTGCCATTGACATAACCATTCATATTTTTAAAAAAAATATCACCAACACAGGAAATAGGGATGTTATGATTTACAAAGTGGAAGTAGAGATGGGAGGTGCAGAATTTTGCATTGGGGCCTATATTTGGAATATTGCAGAGAAATTCTGAAATGTAATAAACTCCATACAAAACAGCATAATCAGATGTGGAATTATTCCATACTTTTAATTTCATGCCAGTTAACCGACCAAACATAGACCAGAAATGTATTTATGGAACTTAATATGGTTTCAGACATTCTAAGTAAATTTGTAATAAGTGATTTAAAGCTGACATTATTCATAAACTATTTAATCAGCTGAAAAAAATCGAAATACATCCAAGCAGAACTTGCTCACAGTGATAAAGAAACACATGTTGGCTTTTTGCCAAAATCAAACATAATGCTGATTGGGTAGTACAAGGTGATCAGAATGACTGCTCCCTGGGCCATATGCGCCTTTCTTTTTAATTATGTAGAGGTTTGGAAAAGACAGGAATTATTGAAGAAACATCTGCACTCTGGAAGAGAAAATGTCCTGCTTCCACACGATTGAGCCACTAAATCGACAGGTCAAAAATGATCTAGGAATGCAAACATTTCTCCAATGACCCCCCATTTACAGCATATTTTTTGTGTATCCAAACGAAAGGTTTTTTCAATCATGAGAAGAATTATGAGGCAATTCAGGGTATTCATTGAGTCATCCATTATCATTAATTGTCCCCTCTTATCAGATAATGTGTTGTGTCATTTTCATAGAACCAAAGTCTACAATGTCCTACTTTGTTTATCTCTTTATAAATTAATGTTTGAGAGTTCCCTGTTATTCATTTGCTGATATATTGGGGAAAAGCTTGACAGAGAGTGAGAGTTTAAAGTAACCATACAACTTGTTGTTTTCCATGATAAAACTAGGGTTTTTCAGTACTCTCATCCATGGGCCAAACACTCAGGCCTACTTTAGTGAGGGCCAAGAATGTAGATGAATTTGCCAAGGACAGAGAGGCAGTCAATAACTGCAGGGAGGGATACTTCAATTACCTCTTAAACCACGACACTGCCCTTGATGTGGGTGTCCGTCTCCATTCCACAACAGCCTATTTGGTCGAGGCTTACTGCCACTCCCACTAAACAATAAGTCGAAAGTGCCATGTCCTATAAAAAAACCCATAAGCAAACAGTTTGCTCATTGAATTTCTAAGACTTGATGGCGAAGAGTTTCCATGTCAAATATACATCCTTATTTTTCACATCCCAGAAGAGGAGGATGAACAAGGGCCACCTGGAATAGAGACAAATCTGATTGTGCTAACCAAAAGGGTTATCCCATTGGATGCACAGGGAAAAGCATCATCAGAGCCCTCTTCAACTCCTTCCATTCAGTTGCCAAAGGGCAATTCAATGATTTTCAGTGTGGGTTCTGTCTATCTAAAGGAATTATCTTCAGTGTGGATTCTGTTAATCTAAAGGGCATTATCTTCGACACACAACAGTTCTCACATAAATGCAGGACGCAGCACTAACTCACTGCATGGCTTTTGAAATAACACACTCTATTTAAAGGGAGGGATTAGGAACACTTCTGAAATTCAACTGCACAAGAAATATGTCTCCATTTTCATTTGCTCCATAAAGGCATTCAAACCAGGATCCTATCCAACAGGGCCAATTCTTAGCAAAGAATACCATCAATCCCTGAGGCACCACTATCCAAACCAGGACAGAAGGCGTTTGGCATTTTGCCTTCATCAAACAGAAAATTTAGCATTGAAGTTGGAACATTCTATTGCAGTTGTATAAGATGTTGGTGAGGCCACACTTGGAGTTTAGTGTTCAGTAGTGTTCAGCTACAGAAAATATGTCATTAAGCTGGGAGAGTACAGAGAAAATTTACAAGAATATTGCCAGGACTCGAGGGCCTGAGCTGTAGGGCAAGGTTGGGCAGGCTAGGACTTTATTCCTTGAAGCACAGGAGGATGAGGGGTGATGTTATGGAGGTGTATAAAAGCATGAGGGGAGGTGAAGGTCAGGGTAAATGGGATAGAAGAGAAAGTCTGCAAAGGGAATTTCTCCGGCTACAGAAACAGCCATCCTACATAGTGAATTTTTGGGTTCAAAAACGGTCATCACAGAGATGCAAGACATTCTGCAGGATGACCCTGAGCTAAACGATCGTGCATTGTCCAACTAAGTCAAGGTGATGACTCTCAGCATTCTGAACACTGGGTCATTCCAAGCAGCAGCTGCAGATATTTGCCAGATTTCTCAATTAGCTGCTCACCACAGAGTAAGAGAGACTGCTGAAACAATGTACTCACAAAGGACTGGCTAATTTTGTTTTTGATTTCAACAAGGATAAGCTGGCATCTTGGGCACTGGGATTTGCCAGCATGCTGTAATAGCAGACATGTTAATTAAGTGCAATTTCATCTGGGAATTATTGCTAATACACAGAAGTTGTTTTTTTTGATAAAGTGGCATTTAAAAATGAGTAGTATGCATGATTCAATTTCAAACCAGATGATTTTCTAGATTTGTTTTATATAAAAAAAGTAAATGGAATAAATCTCAAACTAATTATTTTATTTCCAATTTTCAATAGGGGTCTTATTTTATATAAAGAGAATTTGTTGAAAGTTGCATTGTTGAAAGTTGAAAGTTGGTTCACAAAGGTTACAAGTAAAGCTTGTCATTGTTTAGTCATCACTTGGAGGCCACTGGATCCTGCAAATATTTTTTATAAATTACTACATAAATTACCTCAGCAATTAACAAAAGTAAATAAATCTTAAAATCTGAAATAAAAACAGAAAATGCAACAAATTAGCTGGCATTTGCGGAGTAAGAAACATTTAAAGTTAAGCCATTGATTTCATGACAGTATCGGAATAGTGAGAAAACCGGTCTCAGTATGTCATCACTAATGTTGAGGTCACAGAATATTTTTGGTTAATGACAAAGTATTTACAAACACAGTATTCACAATGACCAAATTTGAGAGTGAGAAGGGGAGAATAAGATCAGGGTTTCCCCTTGCCACTTTCCACCCCATCAAACAAGCTTGTTTTACCACTCATCTCAACAAGTTCTATTGAAATGCCACAAACCTGAAAAGTTGACTGTTTTCCTGTCTGATTATTTAAATAATAATAAATAGGAAATACAAATAAATAGACATTCATGTTTTTATTTAAGGTTTCCACCACCTGCAATATTTTGGATTACCTATTTTAGATTAGCATTTACTGTTCCATATGACTGTATGAAACTTTATGTTATATAACTTTATGTTTCGCATTACACAGCTTGTTTGCAGTCAGCACTGACGATTCGGACCACCTAAAAACGGTGTTTGAGGATTTTTTTGGAAATCCTCCAAAACATTATCCAAACATCCACTAGCAAACTACAGGGTTTAATAGCAAAGATCAGAAAAATCAGCATGAAACATTGAATCCATTGTACAATTCATTTACGTTAGTTACAATAATGAACTGCTTAATATTGTATGTCTATTCTACAGCTTATTACCGTGTATAACAAAAGCAATACATTTCCAAAAATAATGATAATTCAGGCTGTTCATTCCAACCCTGACATCTGCTGTTCATTTACTTATAAATAACATAAATATGGATAATTAAATGAAACAACCATGAAAATGAATGACTGTCATAACACTGTGGCAGATGTAAAGTACATTCCACCTCATCAACAAAGATGCTGAATGGATGGCACTGTGCAATTGCTGCGTTATACTTGATGCTAATTTCAAAATTGCAAGACTCAGCCTATCGGATATTCTCACAGTGACCACACTATAAATCATGTGAAGTGCTTTGTGATAACAGGGCCATGAAAGATCCAATGTACAGCAAACGTAATACATGGCTTCACAATGCCACTGTAAATATCAGACTATTCTCAAAAAGGCCACAATTCAGATGAAAACTAAAACAATGTGCACTCCAGATTTTTGTAAAAGTATTATGGCCAATTCCAAACTGTTCTCACCCAATATCCACAAATGCACAGTAACAGCTAGTGTTTATGAATTAATGATAATTTCTAATCAGGATTTGGCTTGATTGAATTTGATAAATTCACTCAATTATTAAAACATATACTTGATCTTATTGTAAGAAGTAGATAATCCAAAGGATGTGAAACTAAAGGACCTGTCCCACTTGGGCGTCATTTGTGTGTCACACAGGTGGCGCGCAAAGATTTCGTGAATCCCAAAATCCGGGTGCGCCACGCACGACCGCGCGTCACTGCTTACGCTTCCACGCGCCATGCGCGCATCACGTGCACGTCACGACGCGCGTCGTGATGTGTAAATTATGTCACGTAAATGACGCGCAAATGACACCCAAGTGGGACAGTCCCTTAACTGTATTGCAGATTAATTTTGAGACATCCTATAAGTTTGTTCTATAAGTTTGTATTTCCTCACCTGCAATTGTTACCATTATAAAGGGCTTTGGTGATGCTCTGCTGGAATACTATACACAGATTTGGTCTCCTTATCAAAAACAAAGGTCGTTACCATAGAGGAAGTGCAATTAAAGTTTAAGTATAAATTACTTGGATGAAAATGTGGAAGGGTTGATTAGTAAATTTATGGATGACATAATAATCGGTGGTGAGCGAAGAAGTTTGTCAATGGATACAGCAGAATATAGTTCAGTCAAGTACATTTTGAACCTTGTACCTGGTGTGGAGTGAAATATAAATTGAAGTAACTTCAATTCTCTTGAGTCAACAAGTTACATTGGAAGCTTGTTTCAATGTGTGAACGCTTTCCTTTCTTCTATTAAAACATCACTCAAGACCTTTTCTTTTCCATTTTTTTTTAATACCTATTCTAGTATGACCTCCCTTCACTTTCTCTTCATTTTTCTATTACACCTCTGTGAAATGGCTTAGGATTTTTCTCTTATAAAGTACGTTGAATAAATCAAAGTTGTTATTGTGGCAATGTTTAAAGTTAGTTAAATTGCAGCAGGATCCTTTGCCCTTTGGACGAGGGGATTGAAGGCTTTGTAGCCAAGTTTGCGGATGATATGAAAATAGGTGGAAAGGCAGGTAGTGTAGAGAAAGCAGGGACTCAGCAGAAGGACTTGGACAGGTTGGGGGAGTAGGCAGATGGAATATAGTGTAGCAAAGTGTGAAGTCATGCATTTTGATAATAGGAAAAAAGGTGTAGACTATTGGGAAGAGAATCCAGGAATCGGAGGTGCAAAGGGACTTGGGAGTGCTGGTGCAGGATTCCCAAAAAGTTAATCTGCAAGTCAAATCTGCAGTAAAGAAATCATTTATTTCAAGAGAGCTTATATACAAAACAAGGATGTAATGCTGAGGCTCTATAAGGCGCTGGTAAGGTCACATTTGGAATATTGTGAGCAATTGTGGGCACCATATCTGAGGAAGGATGTGCTAGCTCTGAAGAGGGTCCAGAGGAGGTTTACAAGAATGATCCCAGGAACGAGTAGGTTAACCTATGATGAACGTTTGTCGGCCCAGTGCTTCCACACCTCAAAATTATTTTCCTGAAATACAATTCCAAATTACCAGGAATTTGATGGTATTTCCCAGCCTTCCCCAACTGCGCATGTGCGACTGCCGCCCCACGCGCGGATATCGGGCTCACTGCGCACGTGCGGGGAAACATACCGACTCTCCGTAATCTTCTCAGGAAGTAGAGGCGCTGATGTGCTTTTTTTAATAAATTGCATCAGTGTTCTCGGACCAGGAAATATCTTCAGAGATGTGCACGCCCAGGTAATTGAAGCTCTTGACGCTTTCCTCCATCGACCCGTTGATATAAACAGGACTGTGGGTCCTCATCCTATCCCTTCCAAAGTCCACAATCAGTTCCTTGGTTTTGCTGGAGTTGCGGGCCAGGTTATTGTGCTGGCACCATTTGGTCAGTCGGTCGATCTCACTTCTATTCTCTGACTCGTCCCCATCAGTGATACGTTCCACAACAGTGGTGTCGTCAGTGAACTTAATGATGGAGTTCGCACTATGACCGGCTACGCAGTCATGAATATAGAGTGAGTACAGAAGGGGGCTAGCATGCAGCCTTGAGGTGCTCCCGTGCTGATTGTTATCGAGGCTGACACATTTCCACCAATACGAACAGTCTGTGGTCTGTGAATGAGGAAGTCGAGGATCCAATTGCAGAGGGATGCGCAGAGACCCAGTTCTGCGGGTTTGGTCACCAGCTTGGGGGGGGATGATTGTATTAAATGCCGAGCTGTAATCAATGAATAACTTGCCAGCTGATTTACATCAGTGAGACTAAGCAGAGGTTGGACGATCGTTTCGTCGAACACCTCCGCTCAGTCCGCAAGAACCTACCTGAACTCCCGGTGGCTCAGCACTTCAACTCCCCCTCCCATTCCCAATCCGACCTCTCTTTCCTGGGTCTCCTCCATTGTCACCAGAGTGAGTAACACCGGAAATTGGAGGAACAGCACCTCATATTCAGCCTGGGTAGCCTGCGTCCGGAGGGCATGAACATTGAATACTTCCAATTTTGCTAGCCCTTGCTGTCTCCTCCCCTTCCTTAACCCTCGAGCTGCCTCCTCCCATCCCCCCGCCCTCGGGCTCCTCCTCCTCCCTTTTTCTTTCCTTCTCCTCCCCCCCACCCCCTATCAGTCTGAAGAAGGGTTTTGGCCCGAAACGTCACCTATTTCCTTCGCTCCATAGATGCTGCTGCACCTGCTGAGCTTCTCCAGCATTTTTGTGTACCTTCGATTTTCCAGCATCTGCAGTTCCTTCTTGAACACATCAATGAATAACTGCCTGACATATGAGTTTTGGTTGTCCAAGTGGTCCAGAGCGGAGTGGAGAGCCAGCGAGATTGCATCCACCGATGATTTGTTGTGGCGGTAGGCGAACTGCAGTGGGTCCAGGTATTTGTCGAGGTAGGAGTTGATTTGCGCCATGATCAACCGCTCAATGCACTTCATCCCCATTGTTATTTATGTTAATCTTATTCAACAACAGATGCTTAATACAAGTCAAACATATACAAGGGCATCTTGACATGATTCTATCTCACCTTTTAAGCGGACTGCGCCACTATCCCCTCTCCGAGCCAATCATAAGCCCTCATTTACTGCAACGTTTCTATGCAACTAGCGGTAGGCGTTAGCTACTATAACTTCCCACTGAGGGAAACAAGCTTCCTTATCTCTGTCCTAATTTTGTTATGTTTACAATCACCATTCATCACATTCCCAAACAAGAGGTAATGTGTGTACATCTTATTTTTCCGATTCTCATGATCCTCTTCTGCACCTGGTCAACAAGAAATACCAATTGCCACATCTGCACACCCATTTGCTGCCTTGTTCAATTCCAATTAAAATTAAGTAAGAAAGGATTTTAATATTTTCTTCCACAATGGGGTTAGGAGAGAGAGATAGATCAGTCATGATTGAATGGCGGGGTAGACTTGATGGTCCGAATGGCCTAATTCCATTCCCATCACATGACCTTACGACCAGGGGATGAATTTAGCTGCATTTAGGAATTTGCCAACATGTAAACTACATTGTCTATAGAAGATTACAGGTTGTAACCTGAACAGTTCACTAGTTGAACACAAAGTGGTGGAGTAATTCAGCAGGTTAGTCAGCATCTCTGGAAAACATGGATAGGTGACATTTTGGGTTGGAACCCTTCTTCAAACACAATATTTAAGTTCTTCAGCTTTTCTTCAGATTTAAATAAAATATATTTCAACCAAGGGCTACAAATAAATAACAAAGGCAACCAGAGCTTTTAATTCATCCATTCAGATAATGCCCACAAATCAAGTTCCTATCAAGCATCAGATGCCCACAGCAAAGCAGCCAGCAAATCCACCCCGCCAGGTTTCCAAACACATTGTATGAATGAGCTGTATACGTCATGTTCGTAACCTTGAAAGGACCTGTACCAAGAAGAACAGTAAAACACCAGGAGGCTTCTTTGCAAATTCCATATGTCTTTGGGAATAGTGCAGATTGCTTGAATATATCTAGCTCATGCTGTTCTTTTATTGTACATTAAGTAAACCGTATGCCTCAAGGACAAATCAGAAGAATGGCCAACTCTTGTGATCTTCCCAGTCGGAAAGAATAACAGGGAATAAACATCGGTAACTGTCACGAACTCTCACATCCATTGATGATACTCAGGAAATAACTGACTTTCCCTGCAAGAGTCCAAGTACTACATCTATTTAACACAACCCTTTCTTGATTAGTGCAGGTGTCAGAGGTTATGGGAAGAAGGCAGGAAAATGGGGTTACATAGAAACATAGAAAATAGGTGCAGGAGTAGGCCATTCGGCCCTTCGAGCCTGCACCGCCATTCAATATGATAATGGCTAATCATCCAACTCAGTATCCTGTACCTGCCTTTTCTCCATACCCCCTGATCCCTTTAGCCACAAGGGCCACATCTAACTCCCTCTTAAATATAGCCAATGAACTGGTCTCAACAACCTTCTGTGGCAGAGAGTTCCAGAGATTAACCACTCTCTGTGTGAAAAAAGTTTTTCTCATCTCAGTCCTAAAAGATTTCCCCTTTATCCTTAAACTGTGACCCCTTATCCTGGACTTCCCCAACATCTGGAACAATCTTCCTGCATCTTTAGGAGGGAGAGATAGATCAGCCATGATTGAATGGCGGAGTAGACTAGATGGGCCGAATGGCCTAATTCTACTCCTATTCCTTATGACCTTATGCCCGTATAACCGTGTTAATTCCAATGTTCCTCACAATTAGTTATCCAGTCCTATCTTTTGCCTCCTATGCCTTTGCTAATTCCAAGCTTATATTTACCAAAGAGCCAACCATATTTATTCTAATGGAAATCTTCCAAAATATGAAATGGAGAAAACGATGCCATTCACAGTTAAACCATATCTAAATGCCATAGCTATGCCACTCCAAAGATGTTGGCTAATTGGCTTTGGTAACATTGTAAATTATCCCTAGTGTGTAGGACAGTGCTAGTGTACGGGTTGATCGCTGGTCAGCATGGACTCAGTGGGCCGAAGGGCCTGTTTCCACGCTGTATCTCTAAACTAAAACTAAGTGTGACACAGGGTATTCAAGAGAAATATCTTGAAAAATAAAGATTTTAGAATTGGAACCTGCAACCACAAAGAGCAATACAGCCAATCAGAAACTGTATATTCAAGAATTAGCTTTGAGAAACACATTAAAAAAAGGTATGTCTATGACAATGTAGAAGGATAAGGCTCATGTGGAGCCTTCACCCCAGCATAAGTTGGCCAAATATCATTATTCTAAACATATTTTATGACAGCCAAATTGAATAGATGATGC
Organism: Leucoraja erinaceus; assembly: GCF_028641065.1. Taxonomy (NCBI): domain Eukaryota; kingdom Metazoa; phylum Chordata; class Chondrichthyes; order Rajiformes; family Rajidae; genus Leucoraja; species Leucoraja erinaceus. The sequence continues at coordinate 8,172,568 of NC_073399.1, read as the reverse complement.
ACTCAATTTTTATGCTCTTAGCATATTAGAAATATCAGGGTTTCATAAACAGTTCCTGTGAAACACTACCGATTACTTTTTCCTTGGCAAGATGTACTTTAATCTTTCCGTTGCCAAGTCAATTATCAATCCATCTAGATAAATTGTAAGAGGCAACTTAAACAAGTAGTAAAATGTTTCAGATGTATATCCCTATTTTAAAGTGTTCCTGATGTGCCTCAGTGTATAAATAACCTTGCTGTAATGGAACAGTGTTGTAAAGATTGTCACCATTAAGAGAAAAGTTGGAAGGAAATTACAATGCGTATTAAATTTTAAAATATTACAAGGTCACAAAGCAAAGCATGGTGGTCAGTTAAATAAAAAATAATGCCAACTGCAAAGAATGTGCTGAGACAGAATTATTTTTTTTAAACCTCCAAAACACAAAAATTAAAGGCCTGTGGTAATACACTGGAAACAGTAGGCAACCCTGTATCAGGAACTCGCCAACAAAATAAAGGTAGAACACTGATTAAGAGGTGGAGGGAACTGAGACATTTAGAGCCATGTTGTCAGAGCAAGCAAGATGTGTGACAGAATTCTGCATGATTAGTAAGTGGATTACATTCAAGGAGCTCAATGTGTGAAAGAGCAAACAAGAATAATAAGTAACACATCAATGTGTAAAGGAGATGTCTGGCAATAATGGAATATCACATGTATTTCTTTATCTGTTTGTACATAGAACCAACAAATGACAGTTTCCTGACTCTATCCCATCTCCTAGCCCACCTGGCTCCATCTACCCAAGATCTTCCTCCTCATCTAAGGAAGTAAGTAAGTAAGTTTATTGGCCAAGTATTCACATACAAGGAATTTGCCTTGGTGCTCCGCCCACAAGTAACAACATGACATACAGTGACAGTTACGAATGACTCAGAAAACACTAAACATTAATAATAATAAAACATTAATGATAAAAACACCATTGATCAAGCATGTGAACCAACAAAATACCAGATTTTTGGCTGTTGAGTAGAGCAACTACTCGTGGATAAAAACAGTTTTTATGTCTGGCTGTGGCAGCTTTGACAGTCCAGAGGGAAGCGATTCAAAGAGTTTGTGGCCAGGGTGAGAGGGGTCAGAGATGATCTACTTCCATTTACCACCTGCCAGCTCCTGCTTCACCTCTCCTTCTCACCTATTTATACTGACCATCTTCCCACTACATTCTCAATCCCGAGCACGGTCTCGATCAGAGACATTGACTATCCCTTTGCCTCCAGAGATGTTACTTGATCCTCTTGTGATACTTGAGCGCTTTGTGTTTTGCTACCTATATCTGGAGTAGTTTGCTGTGGTCATAAAGATGTTTCTCAGAAACATAGAAAAATAGGTACAGGAGTAGGCCATTCAGCCCATCGAGCCATTCAATATGATCATGGCTAATCATCTAAAATCAGTACCTCGTTCCTGCTTTTTCTCCCATATCCATTAATTCCTTTAGCCACAAGAGCCAAATCTAACTCTCTCTTGAAAACATCCAGTGAATTGGCTTCCACTGCCTTCTGTGGCAGAGAATTCCACAGATTCACAATTATCTGGGTGAAGAAGTTTTTCCTCATCTCAGTCCCAAATGGCCTAACCCATATTCTTAAACTGTGACCCCTGGGTCTGGACTCCCCCAACATCGAGAACATTTTTCCTGCATCTAGCCTGGTCCAATCTTTAATAAATTTAATGTTTCTATGTGATCCCTCTCATCCTTCTAAAATCCAGTGAATATAAGCCCAGACGACCCATTCTTTCATCATATGTCAGTCCCGCCATCCTAGGAATCAACCTTGTGAACCTACGCTGCACTCCCGCAATAGCAAGAATGGCCTTCCTCAAATTATGAGCAAAATTGCATAAAATATTCCAGGTGCGGTCTCACCAATGCACTGAACAACTGCAGTAGGACCTCCTTGCTCCTAAACTTAAATCCTCCCGCAATGAAGGCCAACATGTCATTAGCTTTCTTCACTGCATGCTGTACCTGCATGCTTACTTTCAGTGACTGATGTACAAGCACACCCAGGTCTCATTGCACCCCCCCTTTTCCTAATCTGACACCATTCCAATAATAATCTGCCTTTTTGTTCTTGCCACCAAAGTGGATAACCTCAAATTTATCCACATTATACTGCATCTGCCATGCATCTGCCCACTCACCCAACCTATCCAAGTCACACTGCAGCCTCATAGCATCCTCATTGCAGCTCACACTGCCACCCAGCCTTGTGTCATCCGCTAACTTCGAGATGTCACATTTAATTCCCTTGTTTAAATTATTAATATATATTGTAAATAACTGGGGTCCCAGCACCCAGCCTTGCGGCAGCCCACCAGTCACTGCCTGCCATTCTGAAAAGGACCCGTTAATTCCTACGTTTTGCTTCTTGTCTGCCAACCAGTTCACTATCCAAGTCAATATCCTACCCCAATACCATGTGCTCTAATTTAGCACACTAATCCCGTGTGGGACCTTGTTAAAGGCTTTTTGAAAGTCCAGATACACCACATCCACTGGCTCTCCCTTATCCATTCTACTTGTTACATTCCCCATTTTGTGTCTATCTTTAAAGATAAAACTTGTTACATTCCCCAAAAATTCCAGAAGATTAGTCAAGCATGATTTCCCCTTCATAAATCCAAGCTGACTTTGACCGATCCTGTCATTGCTTTCCAAATGTGCTGCTATAACATCTTTAATAGTGAGATTAAACGAGTACTTACCAGTGCGAAGTTTGATCTGTATTTTATGAGGAGTTACGATGAGGGATTACGTGAAGAACCCACCCAGTGCGCAGGCGCGGCATACTTCCAAGCAGCGGTGTGGAATCACAGGTAGACACAATATTTGAAGTAAAGATAGTAAAGATTAAAGAGACATCAGTTTGAGTTTGATCCATATACTGAGGGTGGGAGCGGAGGGCACGTAATCCCTCATCGTAACTCCTCATAAAATACAGATCAAACTTCGCACTGGTAAGTACTCGTTTAATCTCACTATTTTACTTCGGAGTCACGTGAGTGACTACGTGAAGACTTCAAAGGTCTGTGATTTCAAACCGTGTAACAGCTATATCACTCGCTGCCGAAGTTATCGAGGGAGGAAGTGGTATCTAAAGACCAACGAATCTGTTTGTTTTTTGAAAACAAAATGTTTATTAAACAATAACAAAAATAGCTCCCTTGGGCTTAAATTATAAATTTGCAGTTTCTAAAATTTTCTCTGCAAACAAGTCTTTCTGCATCAGCGGTTTATGATAGAATATCCGGAACGTCGATTCCCTTGACCATCCTGCTGTGCTTAGGATGTGGTCTATGGGAACATCCATCCGTTCCGCCGCTGACGTAGATGCTGCCCTAATAGAATGGGATTTGAAAACATCAGTGTTAATCCCCGCAGCTTTCAGGACCTGTTTAACCACCTAGATATAGTTTGGCTGGTTACCCGTCCAAAAGGCTACTTGTGGCTGACCCATAAGGCTTTTTCACTCCCTCTAAGTGTATGGGTTGTGTCTACATTGTTGTATAAATGGGTCACTACACACAGCCTAAGTTCTGGAGGGTAGGCCCGGAAGATTAATGGCGAGTTGGACATACCTGGCCTGCTTTGTTTAACTAACCGCGGCATAGTGAATGTGATGCAGTCTGGGTTAGTTACCATGTTGTCCAGTCGTAGTTGATGTAGCGACTGGACCCTTTGTGCAGAGACGAGCGCCATTAGCATGAGGGTCTTGAGTGTGGATTTCTCTAGACTGAGGGATCCCACCGGTGGCCATCCTCTGAGGTGTGATAACACGACACTTATATCTCATACATGGGTATACCTGGGTGTAGGGGGTTTGTTATTGTAAATCCCCTTGAGGAGTTTTATGACTAGCGGGTGGGACCCGATGCTATGGTGTCCTGTTGGCATGAGATAAGCGGACAGGGCACTTCGTGCTGCATTGACGGCACTGTAGCTCATCTTCTGGTCATGGTGTAAGTGGGCCAGGAACTCCAACACGTCCGTGATTGAGGCTGTCTTATACGACGTCCCTGCATCCAAGCAGTACTGCTCCCATTTCTTGATATATGTCAGGTACTGCTTCTTGGTTGAGTCTCGCAGGGATGCCGACATGGTGGTGATGGTTCGTTCTGATAACCCCAGTCCCTGGTAAGGCCTGGTTAAAACCTACAAACCAGGAGTTTTAAATTTTGATGGCATGGATGACTTATGCCGGATACTGGGTGAGTCAATAGTTGTGGGTGACTGTGAAAGACCATAGGTGACTCAACCACCATGTCGTGAAAGACTGGGAACCATGGTTGGGTAGGCCAGTCGGGTACGACCAAAATACCTGAAGCAGAGTCTGACTGTATTTTCTGGAGTACCCGGCTGATGAGGCAGAAGGGAGGGAAAGCATAGAAGAAGAAATTTCCCCAATCCAGCGTGAAGGCATCTACCGCTGCTGCCTCTGGGTCTGGTTCCCAAGCCACATACATGGGTAACTGGTGATTCAATCTAGACGCAAACAAATCTATATCTGGCGTTCCATATTGCTTAATAATTTTTGCAAATATTTTTGGATCTAACATCCATTCGATGTTATCATTGAATTTTCGTGACCTGGTGTCTGCCACTGTGTTTAGCTTACCTGGTAGATAGGCAGCTGATAGCCAAATATGTATCTCGACACACCATTGCCAGATTATATATTACAATTTGTCGCATGATACTGATTTTATGCCACCCATGTGCTTGATGTAAGCCACCACCGTTGTATTGTCAATCATTAACCTAACATGCACGTGCTGCATATTGGATGAATATGCTTTTAGCCCATAAAAGGCGGCCAGCATTTCCAAATAATTTATGCCTAGTGAGTGTAGTAGCGATGTCTCTGAATTAGTCCATCTGCCACCTGTGCTGGATATAGAGTTAGTAGCTCCCCAGCCTAAAGCACTGGCATCCGTCGTGATGACTATGTTAGGATTGGTGACGACAATGGGACTGTAACTGTGCCAAATATTTTCTGACCACCACTGAAGTTCTGATATGGCCTCAGTGGGTAAATACATTGTTCGGTCATAATGCCCCCTACTTTGATGTAGTGCATGTGTCCTTGCTCTTTGCAAATTTTGGTAATGCAAGGGTCCATATTGTGCAGCTGGAAATGCTGCTACAATACTCCCAATTACTCTGGCAACATGCCGGATCCTTGGTTGTGTATTTGCGATTAAATTGTTGCATGCTTGCGCTAATGCAACCTTTTTATCCCTTGGCAGAGTAACAGTCATGTGGATAGAATCGATGGTGAAGCCTAGATAGTCCATGTTAGTTGACGGCTTCAATATTGATTTATCTGGGTGTAGAACAAATCCCAATGTTTCAAGGAGTTGTTTGGTAGCTGAAACTGCTGCGACAGCTAGTTCCTTGGTTCTCCCCATTATGAGAATGTCGTCCAGATAAGCCATGACTAGGTATTGTTGTTCTCTTAATATTTTCATGGCTACTTTAAGAATTTTGGTAAATAATCTGGGAGCTGTCGTTAAACCATTGGGCAGTGCTCTATACTGCCATAGTTGCCCCATCCAGATAAATTTCAGGTATCTAAAATGATCCTTGTGAATGGGTACTAAATAGTAAGCATCTTTGATGTCTATGCTTGCCATGAAGTATCCCTTGGAGATCAGTTGTCTGGCAGTGACAAATGTCTCCATTTTGAAATGTTGATACTCAACAGATTGATTTAGTGACTCCTTTAGACATGAGCCTTTCTAGTTCAGCCTGTCCTTCCTCCTTCTCTAGTTCAGTGGGAAGGAATACCCTTTGGGGTATATGCTGAACCGGCGGTATTATGCCTGTTTTAAATTCAATTTTGTATCCACTAATACTGTTGAGTATGTATTTGTTGTTAGTGATAGTACACCAAACATGTTTAAAGAAACGTAAACGCCCTCCTGTTAGTAAAACACCCTTGGTTTGTGTATGTTGACAGGAACCAGACCCACCTACCTCCATGTTCATTTTTGGGAGCGTCTCCGTTGGTGGGTTTGGCTCGAGGGCGTTCTTGTTGGTGCTGTCACGGGGCGGCGTATCTTCCCACGGCTCCGCCCTGGGCCCCTCTCTAAAAAAGAGCTGTGGGGGTAGTAAGGAGCGGTCGCCAGGCTTTCACCAGTCCGGTATCTGCTGGTGGATGCCGAGGGGTGCTGCCAACTGGGTGTCTTCGCCCTGCTCGGCGCTGGTCCTGCCCTCATGAGGCCTACAGGTTTGGCAGCCTCTTCAAGTTCTTTCAGCCTTTTTCCCAGGTCAGCCCCAAATAGCAGTGCCTCTTTCTCTGGCGCAGGAGCTTTGCAAAGCCCCGCATATTTGGGGTTGAGGGCAGGCCTGATGTTTTCCCGCCTCAAGTTATTCATCTCAAAGTGGGTGTTGCACATCAGAGCTAGGACATCCTGTTGGGGTGTAGTGAGGTCCGTATTCTCTGCGGACCGAGCAAAGGCGGTGATGGCTGCGGTATGGAGCTTCAGGATGCGCTGCATCTTCAGCTCTTGGCTCCTTATGTGTTGGCCTAGCTGGCTCCATATCTGGCCATTGACGGTCTTGACCCGCAGCGCCTCACAGTTCTCGGGTGCCGTATACGTCTCGAGAGCCTCCTGGAGTACTTTCTCCTGGAGAGGCTTGTTGGAGAGCCGGTTTATGCTTGCCGCCATTTTTGGGCTCAGCATTCTCCCAGCCCTCGGGGGCGCCGCATATCTGTTGACCACACCCAGCAGCTCTTCCTCCTGCTCCCCTGGCATACTTGTGCAGTTGTCCGCCTGCCCCTGCGATAAGCCAGCCCAGTCCTGGCCTCCCTTGCTGACCTCAAACAAGGAGGGAGCAGAGGGGTGAGGTGACGGTTTTGAGGAGGCCTCAGCCCGTCCTCCCTGGAGATGCCTTGCCTGCATCTCCTGCTCGAGCATTTGCTCGAGGAGCTGCCTCATGCAGCTTAAGCGGCTGTCTCCCCGTTTAGCCGGTGGAGAACGTCCCCGTTCCTCCGACGAGTCGGAGACCACCGGCCGGTCCGTTTTACGGGTGGATTTCCTCCCTGTGCGAGGTGTTGAAGTCGGCAGCACAGGGAGCGGCTCGGGGTCGGGTGTACGGGAGCGCTCAAATTGCTCCTCCGCCGCCAGTGGCTGCCGCCCAGATGTCGACCCTTCCTCGGGGGGAGTTGGGCAGGCAGTCCGTTTAGTTGGTCGCTTGCGGGTAGCCATGCTAGCGACTTCTCTGCAATACAAAAGACTCACTTACCTGAGGTCTTGTCTTTATCCTGCAGCTGGAGAGCCTGGCTCCAGCTGCCGCCGCTGTTGCGCTGCTGGCGTAATGCCGCGCCTGCGCACTGGGTGGGTTCTTCACGTAGTCACTCACGTGACTCCGAAGTAAAACAATACTCGAACATCTTCCCCGCTACCGATGTACGGCTAACTGGTCTATAATTCCCCGTTTTCTCTCTCCCTCCTTTCTTAAAAAGTGGGGTTACATTGGCTGCCCTCCAGTCCACAAGAACTGTTCCAGAGTCGAGAGAAGATTGGAAAATGATCACCAAAGCATCCACGATTTCTAGGGCCACCTCCTTGAGTACTCTGGGATGCAGACCATCTGGCCCTGGGGATTTATCTGCCTTCATGACTTAGGTTAAATTAAATACAAGTTGGCAAATCTTATAAAGATGTCAATTATTCAATGACTCTTAAGCTTCTTTTCCTCATGAAGTATTTTGTGAAATGCTATTGCTTGAGTGACCCTTTGATACCTACTGGATAGTCTTCATTCACTATTATTTAAGCCCCTCAAACAATTTCAGGAGGTTGCAAGATGTGATCTGCTACTGCTTATGTCAGCTAAGTGCTCGATTTGATAGTTGCAAAAGTGTCCTAATAAAATGTCTTCAAGGATTTTCTGTCTATCTAATTCTGGTAACTATTTTGTAATTTTAGTGAATGTATTTCTTTATCAGTGGTGTGCACGACTTTTTGCCAATGATTGTTAATTTAATTATTGTAGAGATTGCACTAAAACAATAACTAAATGGCAATGAATAGCACAGCTGGGCATTCCATTTGTAATCCAACAGATTGTATTTACCTCCATTTCTTTAGTCATTAAGAAAATAATTTGTATCCTGATCTAAGAAGTTGAATTTCTGTTCTGAAGTAGGAGAGGATGATTTTTTTTTTCAAAGGTGGATGCAGATGAGATTTAAACATAAGAAGATTGGTGTTGACCTCTTAAATCTCCCGACTAAAATAACAGGGTCCCATAATAGAAGACTCTGAAGAAGGGTCTTGACCCAAAACGTCAACGTTTCCAGAGATGTTGCCTGTACCGCTGAGTTACTCCAGCATTTTGTGTCTATCTTTTAAGATAAAACGTAGCTATTTCAAAGAATACAATTCCATTTTCTGACACTGCCAAAGAGCGGAGATCACACTACTGAACAAACAGGGAACATAGAAAAATACATCACATGAACAGAATATCCAAGTTGAACATGATAGCAAATTAAAATAATCCTCTCTGCCTGAATGTGATCCATATGTCTTAGTTCCTTGCATATCCATATGCCTTCCAAAGCCTATTAAACACCACTATCATTTCCGCTTCCGGCACCACCCCTGGCAATGTCTTCTGGGCCACAACTCTCTGAATTAGTAAAAATACTTGTCCGACACTCCTTTAAACTTTGCTCTTCTCACCTTAAAGCCGTGCTCTCTAGTCACTGACCTTCCCACCAGGGAAAAGGGATCAGACTGTCTACCCTATCTATCCCTCACATAATTGTGTATACATCTATAGGTCTCACTCAGCCTTATCAATTCCTCAAATGTCAATCAGTAGATTTTAATGTTTAACCAACAGTTCAGCATACCATATCTTGTACTGTTATCCAGATTTCCCTTAAAAAGCTATAATTATTCTCAATAATAAAGCTAAGAAAGATTGATTCCTGGAAGTGATTACAATTGAGGAATGCAAGAAAGGTTGAAAATAATTTATTAAAAAAAACTGATTTCAAGTATTAAATGCATATATTTAACCGATTCCAGTTCAGACAACGTTATTTGGATTAACAGGGAGGGAAACAATATTATTGTCAGCCCTATCCATAATGATTAAACTGACCCAATTGCCAGTTTGCCACTGTTATACAGAAAAATATCCACATTGCAGTTTTTTCTGATCAGTATAATGTTCCAAAAGTATAAACCGAAAAGCAGCAATCAGGAAAATTATGCACATTATATGATTATACATTTTCCTTAATAAAATTAAGTTAAAGCAATATAGTTTAGATATCATGACAGTTTTATATTGTAAGTTTGCTAATACATCAGACATTTCAAATTGACTTCCTGCAATTAGTAAAAATGCAGTCTAAGCACAAGAGAGAAACTTCCCCTCATTGAAATTCAGCCATGAAGACAAACTGATTGAATGGACTTTTCTCATTCTGTGTTTTCCATTCAGACAGCAGTAATGTGAGTTGAATTTCAAGATATCTTACAAAGACTTGGCTCCCACATCAAAATGAATAGGCAACTAATTAATGAACTTCATGTTATTCATGTTATTAAACATCCTCTCAAATTATGTTGCATGTTTTAAATAACAAAGGTTGTGCATATATATTTACTATTTAAAAAAGGTAAAAGCACGAACTTCGACTATCCATGCAAAATAAAATACTAAATTGAAGCAGCCACCCTATTATTCAAGTGAATTATCTACATCCTTGAACCTCTACTGCAACTTTCTCTTTAAATGTTTATTATCTTAAATAATCTCTATCGTAACAGCCAATCCACTGTGAAAACTGTGTTGTTTAGTTTAAAGAGATACATTTCATAAGATGAGCAGCTCAGCAGCAATACTGAAAAATAACATTGATCTGTTTTTGGACCTTAATTCTCTGACTGTAAATATTTTTAACGTTGAGAAATCTGCAGAAGACACAAGTAAAGAAATTTTAAACTAACTGCTCGGGTTAGTTATGACCAATGAAGAGCAGGTATTTAGCAGACAGATTTTGCAAATTACATATGAGTGGATAGGAGGAAAACAAACCTCAAGTTTGAACTTGCACCATTGAAGGCATTCATGTCATGTCTATAACAGAATTGAAATTTGGACTCCAAGGATAATATGAAACAAATAACTAGTCTTAGATCATAGACCAGTCGCCAAGTCAGGAAGTTGGATACCCTTATCCCTTGCCCAAACTCAATAGCCACCATACATCATTATCTGGTGATCTTTCACGTTTGTATGAACTCGCACAAACCCCACAAACATAAAAACTGGGAAGATGACTATGGCAAGGATGATAATTCAAGAATCTGACAGACCATGGTGCCAATGCCAGCTCTTTAGAACAGCTCTTTGAAATTTCAGTTAACACCAGTGAGATTTTAATGTTAGGCCAATGTTATAAAGTGCATCCACCATACCGGTACCCCTGTCTGCAGCTGAATAAGTTTCAACCTGTCCCTCAAAATTGGAAAACACCCCAATATAATCATTAGGTCTCAGATCCCAGTCTTTAGGCTTAATCCTTATCTTTGTCTGAAGTGGTGACTCTTATTTTGAAACAGTGACCTCCGGTTCTAGATTCACTTAAGGCTGCAACATACCACGCTGAAAGTTTAAGTCCTTGCACTGAACCAAAATGAAAAGTGCAGGAAGCTTGCATATGAAGGGTAGGTAAGAATGGGAGAAGGATGGAGAAGTAACAGGTACCTAGATGCTCAATGCCACTCCTGCAGATTGCACTCCTACAGACTGCATTAAGATACTTGATAAAGCAATCACCTTATCTACATTTGCTTACTCCAGTCAAGCGAATACATTGTGAATGCAATACGCTAGATTGGAAGAAGGGTAAGCAAACTGCTGTTTCACCTGGAAGCGGTGTTTGTATTAGAAGTGACCAGATCTGCTGTAAGTTTATTCACCCATAATATTAACTCAGTTTTCACTCTCCACGGGCAGTGTCTTGAAGTGTATGTTGTTTAATGTGGCATGCACATTGTTATTTTAAGTACAAGGCAGATATCTCAAGAATGAAAATTAATTTCCATTATGATGAACAATTCAACCTTGTTTTTTGATTATATATTCCCAATAAATTTAGGTGCTGGAAAAAATGCATCTTAGCCATCTATACATACATAACTAAAACTCTGATCTTGTGCTCTTCCGGTTTGCGCGGTATTTCTATTTGTGCAAAAACGGTACGTGATAGCGCTACGATTTTTCACCAGCTCACTCACTGTTCTCCTGTGCTGCGAGTAGATCAAGTTTCATTCTGATCGGTGGTATAATGTGAAAGTTAGCGAGGTTTAAATATCTTAAAAAACGCGCGTGTGCCGATCGATCTCCTCGCCTGCCAGTCAGCACCGCGCGGATTAGTCTCTTCTCCTGTCACTCCGCGGGACGGTCCGCCCCTTCCTGCACCATCGCATCTTTACTGGAGTTGAGGGAGGCCGGCGGAGGTCTCCAACTGGACACAATTTTCGGAGGGACCGGAAGCGGCCTGTCGCCAAATGTCACCAAACGGAAAGCGGTGAATCTGATCCCGGCGGAGGAGAGCGGCCAGCGCCCGCTGTGAGTCCCAAACGAACTGCTGCAACGTCCCGCAGCTCCAGCCCCTTCCCCGCTGGTCCCCCTCGCTGGCTCCTGCCACCTCCCCTGTGATACCCCCCTCTCCCCCATAGCTCGTCCTCTGTCTTTTCTCCGAGCTCACCCCCACCCATAGCTGCTGGTGCTTCTGGGCAAATCTGAGGCCTGGCTCTGAGGGCGCCGATAGCTGATGCTCCTCCGGGGCACGCAAGAAGGGAGAGGCGCGGCAACCTCGAGATCCTGGGGAGGGAGAGTGGGGAAGGAGTGGGGATAGAGGGAGAGAGGGAGAGTAGGGAGAGGAGTTATGGAGGGAGGGAGTGACTGAGGACAGGGGAAAGGAGAGGTGAGGGAGGGATTGGGGGAGCGTAGGAGGAGAGGGAAAAGGAGGAGGTGAAGAGGGCGAGTGGGGGAGGAGGGAAAATAGAGGGCGAGGAGGGCAATGGGGGAGGTGAGGATGTAGAGGATAGAGAGATAGGATTGGGGTAGGGAGTGGAGAGGAGTTATGGAGGGAGGGAGTGACTAAGGGTAGGGGAAAGGAGAGGGAGAGAGAGGATTGGGAGAGAGGAGGAGGAGAGGGGAAAGAAGAGGGAGGGTGAAGAGGAGGGGGAGAGAGTGACAGGGATGAGGGAAAATGAGGTGCGCCTGTGCAGTTGGTGGCTCTCGGTCAGTGGTGGAATATTGCATTGGGGGACCGAGCCTCCTGTGTGACAGTCTAGTTTTATTTAAAAACAGCAAGGTCAACATCAAAATGAAGGGTTTTAGATTAGATATCCATGTTAATTCAAAACAGGTAATAATAAATTGGCAGGAAGGTTTGTAAACTGACCAACTATGTTTTCAATTAGATGAAAGGGCATCACCTCATCCATGACTATTCTTCAAAAGCAAGCTTGCATGCAATATAGGCAAAGTCCAATTTCAAAACATATCAATCATTTAATTCTTGCAAATTTCATTTTGTGTCATACTAACTCCTGCAAAGTATTCAAGTTTCTATTAAATGCAAAAGATGAAAAATTATCTGGTGACATTTTCTATAGCTTTCATTTGTTACACTCTACATAACAAAGAAACTTCAGTCATATGAAAGCATAAAATAATTTGCAAAATTAACAAGATTTGCAATTCAAATTCACTTATTGTAATAGATCAAAACATATTCAAATTTGCTGTCAGCAGTAAAGTTCATTTCAAATTCTACCTTAGGTACAGAACTTCAACCAGGGGAAAACAAGTGATACTTGAGCTAGAAAATGACTGCCAATGACATTCAGGGATAATTCTTTAGCACATACTATCCACTTTACTATCCACTTTGGTAGCAAAAACAGGAAGGCGGATTATTATCTAAATGGTGTCAAGTTAGGAAAAGGGGAAGTACAACGGGATCTGGGGGTCCTTGTTCATCAGTCAATGAAAGTAAGCATGCAGGTACAGCAGGCAGTGAAGAAAACGAATGGCATGTTGGCCTTCATAGCACGAGGAGTTGAGTATAGGTGCAAAGAGTTACTTCTGCAGTTGTATAAGGCCCTAGTGAGACCACACCTGGAGTATTGTGTGCAGTTTTGGTCCCCTAACTTGAGGAAGAACATTCTTGCTATTGAGGGAGTGCAGCGTAGGTTCACAAGGTTAATTCCCGGGACTGTCATATACTGAGAGAATGGAGCGGCTGGGCTTGGATACTGGAATTTGCTAAGAAATATGACACAATGTGGTGAAAAGTAAATAGGTTCACAAGATATGTCAAAATGTGAGCTTCAATAATTCCAACTGCATCTTCATTTGTCCCACACACCCATTGAAAGAAACATACTGGGCTCACACCCGCTGTATTATTGCCCTTTTCTGCTAGAAAGCGAGTTAGATCTTAAAAAAAAGTCTGCAGGATTCTCCCCCATGACATCCGCAGTACAATTACAGAAAAGGATGCTACAGTGATGAGGGAAAGCACAGGAGGGAGAGGACTTGGTATTCTCCGATGTGTCTGGGCACTCAATCAGATTAAATGTTGTGAGTGATCCAAAGTTATTGCATGGTGCATCTGATCAAGAGGCCAATGGCTGTAACATGCAGCTTAAAATGCATTTACCCATGGAGTCTTCAAACAGCAACGCAAGTGCTACTGATTCATTTCGCTGACCAATGAAAACAGACTGACATTTAACATCAAATCATCCAGCAAGTTCTTTGATTATCTCAGCACAATATGATTCTGTTTTTTTTAGTGAATGAATAGGAACATTTGTAACTTGTCTGCAAAAGCTTCAGTTTTTGCTGTCAGCAAAGCAACACGACCTGTGTGTTTAAAAGGTGTGTAGCTGACTCCAGGCAAACACCAGCTGCAAAAAGCTTTTCTTCGAACAATGTCTCTTCAACCTTTCTCATTCAAAATAACCAAAAGACTGCTGGTTCTGCATACTTTAACATAATTACAAGATTGAATTATTTTAGCTTCAGCTAAACTTCCTTAAATAAATGGAAAATCTTCTGGTGAATTAGCAAGTATTTCAGCGCTCTGCTCGGGTCAATCAGTCCCACTGATTTTAGTAGCTGAGTAAGTTAAAATTCAGTGTGCTTTTTAAATAAAATTACACAAAAGTATACACCTGTCACTGTTTGGGAGCGAAGGGCTTAGGTCTTGGGGAGCTAAGGGCCTTGGGGAGCCAAAGACACAGCCGAACATCAGAAGCAACATTTTCACAGACCAGTAGACTTCTTGCGGCATTTCACAATAGCTTTGCACAAAGTAGCACTTTTTGCTGCTTTCCATTCCAAATCAAGTCAAATCAAATCGAGTCAAGTCAAGTTTTATTCATCACTTGCACATAAAGTGCAAGTGAAATGAATTTGCCAGCAGCGGTACATTATATTCGGTACAATAATACATTCGAGGATGTAATTGAATGCATGGTGTTAACAAAGAGAAATGGACTACAAAGATAAAGTATCTTGAACTTCCACAAACATATTGGCTAAGTCACAGCTTATGTGTCTCAGCAATCAGAAGCATAAAGGCATTGGAAATGGTGCAGAAAAGAGTGTGGAGCAAGCCTTGGGAGGAAGAATTCATTTGCAAGAGTGGTTGGCGAGACTGCGATTTTTCCCTTTGAACAGAGGAGATCGGTAAGTGATTTGCTGAAAATGTTCAAAATCCTCAATGGTTTGGACAAATTGAATAATTTGCATTGGTGGAAACACAATCATAATGATTGAAAATAGAACCTGGTGGTAATGCAAAGAAAAACGTTATCACATGGTGAGTGGCTGTGTTATGGAATTCACTGCTGAATAAGGCAATGGAAGTATAGATAGAAATATGAGGAGAAAAAACTGTACAGCACTGAAGAAAAGATGAGAAATGGGATTGAATGGATTTTTCTTACAGAGAGCCTGCATAGGCAAAACTGCTCCTTCAATACAGTAAGAATTCACCCTTTTTTAAAAATCACATACAAGATAGGATAAAACGTAAAGGGTACTGATTATGATAATTGAAATCAGGCACACCTTCTTTATGAGTGGAAATCTTTGTATGATATTTTCAAATGTAACGTGAAGAATTAATGACCAAGGAAACCGTGGCGATGCAGTATACTGCTGAAAAATAGTAAGCAATAAATGTGAGGAACAATTATTCTATAAATAGTTTATGCTTGAGGCACTCTATGCCCTTCTTGTTAAACCTGGACACCACAAATTCAGACTGACATTATTAGAATCAAAAAAATGTAATGTTATAAACACTACATGATATTGCCAAACTAACACATTCTAAAAACCATTAAAACTTTTTGTTTTTGAGAAAAGTCATTTTAAAATATTCTTCTTAAATATTGAACACAACAGTACGCTTCAAAATGATATCAATTAAATATCTACTGAAAAGCATATTATATAAAGAGTAACACTTTTTTTCCTCATATGGCTATGCAAATATCTACTTGCCACCACATTGGCAAAAAAATATCTGTAGTGTAGAACAGTTTTATGCACATTTTCCCCTGGGGTTATTTATAGGTAGGGAAATGTTTTCAATTTGGCTATCTGGATGAAATGCAGTTGAGAGAAATGCGCTACTTATGTACTTAAAACGGTTTCATCTGAGAGTATATTTCACAGTGATCTTGATTCAGGCTGTCAGCATTTGTCCATTTAGGAAATGGTCCATGATGTAATATTTGATATATAAATAAATACAAAACGTCTTTTTATAAATGCTGAGGTAATGATTGGCATCGTGCTTCATGTTTCCCTGTAATATAATTTATATTAGCAATTACAGCAGAAGTTGAAGTTTATATGAGCAATTACAGCAGAAGTGAGGAATGTAGACACAAAGTGCTGGAGTTACTCAGCGGGACGGGCAGCATCTCTGGAGAGAAGGAATGGGCGACGTTTCGGGTTGAGACCCTTCTTCAGACTGATTGACAAAGTTTCGGGTCGAGACCCTTCTTCAAACTGCCTTAAAGAGAGGAATGTTGCACCGGCAGAGGTGTTACAATTATAATGTGTTGATCCATACATGGTGTAAACTAAGTGGGAGCAAGTCATCCTCAATTACAAGGAACTGTCCAAAGTAGATATTGTCATAGCACAGTTGCCAACAACCGTTTCAGTCATGGACTCTCTTCAGTAGAGATCAGGTTACTTTTATAAAATGAAAAATGTGTTGCCTGGAACTGACAGCAGGTGCAGACCAGTAGGGAAATGGTGAGAGTACACTCGTTCAGAGTTGGTTTATGATAGAGCAGAATTGTAGACCACTGAAATGGGACTTTCAGCTGGCACTGCTGTGCCAACCATTCATCCCATATATGTAGGAAGATGCTGGATTAAACCAAAGATAGACACAAAAAGCTGGAGTTACTCAGCGGGACAGGCAGCATCTCTGGAGAGAAGGAATGGGTGACGTTTCAGGTCGAGACCCTTCTTCAGACTGAAAGTCAGGGGAAAGGGAAACGAAAGATATAGGCGATGATGCAGAGATATAGAACAATGAATGAAAGATATGCAAAAAAGTAACGATGATAAAGGAAACAGGCCTTGGTTAGCTGTTTGTTGGGTGAGAGCGAGAAGCTCGTGCGACTTGGGTGGGGGAAGGACAGAGAAAGATGGAGTGCAGGGGTCATTTGGTTAGAAAAACAATATTTATACCACTGGGTTGTAAGCTGTCTAAGCAAAATATGAGATGCTGTTTCTCTTATTTGCGTTTGGCTCACTCTGACAATGGAGGAGGCCTAGGAACAGAAACTTTCAGTGTGGGAATGGGAAGGAGAGTTAAAGTGTTTAGCAACCGGGAGATCAGGTAGGTCCAGGCGGACCGAGTGAAGGTGTTCAGCGAAATGGTTGCCCAGTCTATGTTTGATCTCACCGATGTATAAGAGTCCACATCTTGAACAACGGATAAAGTAAATGAGGTTGGAGGAGGTGCAAGTGAACCTCTGCCTAAGCTGAAAGGACTGTCGAGGGAAGAGGTATAGGCGCAGGTATTGCATCTCCTGCGGTTGCTGGGGAAGGTACGTGGGGATGGGGTGGTTTGGGTGGGAAGGGATGAGTTAACCATGCGAGAGAATAGTCTCTGCGGAATGCGGAAAGAGGTGGAAATGGGAAGATGTGACTAGTGATGTGACTAGGGATCCCCTTGAAGGTGGCAAAAATGGCAGAAGATTATGGTGTTGTATGGGGTGGGAGATTGCAACCTTCACGTGGTCTGCCCTGTTTCGACGAATGCAATCAACCTGGTGTGCATAATCAAATAAGATCAAATAGAACAAGTTGTCCTACAACTTTAGGCTGTGCACGCAAGAAGATGTGTTGTATGCAACGGCTGATGGGGTGAAAGGCAAGGACTAGGGGGACTCCGTCCTTGTTGCGATCCGGCGGAGCAAGGGCAGAGCACTGAGGAGACACATGCGAGAGCCTCATCTATGATGGAAGAGGGGAACCCCCATTCCCTAAAGAATGAGGACCTCATGGATGTCCTGGTATGGAACACGTCATCTTGGACGCAGATTGTACACAAATGGGTCGCTAGTTTTCCCATATTATAATACTTCAAAAGTAATTTAGTAGCTGTGAAGTATTATGGTTTGTTCCAAAGTCCTGAAAATGCTATGGATATATATGTATATGTGTATACATGTCTCTCATTTCACGGGAATGCAGCTAAACTAAATCGCTTCTGATAAATTCCATATATTCAGCTCCAATTTGTAATTTAGATGATTGCTTTAGACTACCATTTCAGATAGCCGTGTGGAAATGTAATGTCCACCAAACAGTCCAACATTTATTAGAAAATACCAGACTGAATGGGCAGAATCTGTGTATTGTGAAAACACTCAATACTGAGCATGGATTTGAACAATATCAGTTGACATGTAATAAAAGCTACTCCATTTGGAATCCTTTTCATACTCTCTGATGTACTCCAATTTGTAAAATCGTAAGGAATCCAAATTCAATTTCTTTAAAAAAAACAAAATAAAGACCATATATTTACAATTTCAATAGAGTAACAGTTAAGGAATCCAATCCTGAAGTACAAATAAAAATCCTATATAATTTAATAAAAATTCTTGACCTATTCAGTCACCAACATTATTCCCAACATTGCATTCTATACCATCAGGCTCAGAACAAACACCACAAAAAAACACCACTTAATATTTGTGTGATTAAATCCTTGAATGCCAATAAATAAAATGGGCGGCGCGAGCCACATCGCAGCGGCCTCTGCTGTCCGTCTGTCTTTTTTTTTAATTTCTTGTCTCGCTTGAGTGTAGTTTACAGTGCTTTTTTTTTAACTGGGTATGTGTGTGGGGGGGGGGGGGGGGGGGGGGGGGGGTGGGGGGGGTGGTGGGAAACTTTTAAAATCTCTTCCCTGTATGGTGGACCCAACCTTTTCTCAGTGGGTCTCCGTTGTCATTGGGGCCTAGCACCGTGGAGCGGCCTCCAACCAGAACGACCTGGGGCTCCAGTCTGCGGACTTACTATCATCGTGGAGCTGGCAGAGTTCGGAGCAGTAGGAGCTGTGGTGGCGCGCTGCTGCAGCCCGACCCCGGATATTCGGAGGCTCCAGCCGCCGGCCCGGTGGACGGTGACACCGGGAGCTCGCGGGTCCCTGGTGGGAGACCGCTTTTCGGAGCTTCCGCAATGGCGATTTCTCCCGCCCAAGTTGCGGGGTTGAGGATGATCTGGAGCGGGGCCTTACATCGCCCGGCGCGGCTTTAATGGCTGCGGGACTTATTTACCATCGCCCGCCGGGGCTTTGACTGACATCGGGAGGAGAATGGGGAGTGCAGGGGAGAAATAAGACTTTGCCTTCCATCACAGTGAGGAGGAGATTCGTTGTGATGGATGTTTGTGTAAATTGTGTTGTGTCTCGGTTCTTCTTATTGTTTGTATGACTGCAGAAACTAAATTAAATTTGAACTTCTGGGTTCAAATGACAACAAATAAAATCTAATCTAAAATATTCATTTTCTGTATCTATAGAACTGAGGATGATGCTGGTACATACTGAATATGTCAAATACATTATTATTTGCCATATATAATTCGTACTTGTAATTTACAATCTTACTTCACTTCAGGTTCATTCCCAATAAAGAAGATTTGCTGTTCATCCACAATCAATACAAAGTCAAAAAGTCTATCTTGGAAAGTATTTGTAATATTTGCATGTAATATTTTTATTAAAGTGCATAAAAGAAAAAGTACGAAAGTAGACAAAAAATGCTGGAGAAACTGAGCGGGGGAGGCAGCATCTATGGAGAAAAGAGTAGGTTTGGGTCGAGACCCTTCCTCAGACTGATGTCGGGGGGGGGGGGGGGGGGGGTGGTGGTGGGGGAAAGAAAGGAAGAGGCGGAGACAGTAGGCTATCTAGGAGAGTTGGGAAGGGGGATGGGAAGGAGGGAGAAAGCAAGGACTATCTGAAATTAGAGAAGTCAAGTTTCATACCGCTGGGGAAATATGAGGAGTTGTTCCTCCAATTTGCGCTGGGCCTCACTCTGGCAATGGAGGAGGCGTAGGACAGAAAGGTGTTGTTCCTCCAATTTGGCAGAAAAAGTGCTATTCTTTGGCACCAATTAGAATTAAACCCATTATGCCTCTTAGTTCAGATGGCTGAAATGGTCCTATAATTCTAGTAAATGTTATCAGCGACACTCGTTAGCTGATCAGCCAGAGGGTTGATGCTAGTTCTGGGAATCATTCTGTTTTCCTAGACAATCTAACAGAAATTATCCAACTTTACCTCCAGGAACAAATAAGAAAAATAAAATCAGACAGATACGGCAATTTGGGTGCAAATGCTACTAGGGCCCTCTCCAATTTAAAAATGTAATTGTTATAATTGTATAGATGAACTGCACATGGAAAGTGACCCCTTGTATACTTTCATATTTTTAATGCATGTATTATATGGAGTAAGAATCTCAGCTCATCATATTTTCTGCATTCTTATTAACGGTTGCTTGATTGTACCTTGAGGATGCAAATTAGGTACAGATCTCACACATATATCGGTTACCCCACATGAACAAGATGGTACTAACTGTGCTGAAACTCTCTCAATGAAATTAAAAAAACATAATCTTTATTAAATATTTAATTTTATTTTTAAACAAAGAACGTGGAATACTCCATCCTTATCTAAGCCATGTGTATCATAAATCAGCAGCAGGAACGTATTCATAAGTTTAGTCATTTCAACAAAGCTTTCATTAAAATGTATTTCTCTCTTCCAGTTTGCTTTTGTGAAATCTCACTCCTGTTCAGTACTATAAGAACAGAAAGATGTGGTAAAATCTTGAAAAAGGATGATGGGAGAAGAGGCAAAATCAGAGAAGATTGATATTGGAATTGAAGGACGAGAGACAGTAGTTGCTCTTAGCAACTGACTGACAAGGAATATTTTCAGACTGCAGGGTCAGCTGCACAATTAGAAATTCAGTTGTGTAACATTGTTTTCCCAGTATTATGCAATTGAAAATAGTTTTCTTCTGCACTGAAATGTGTTAATATTTCCAGCTGAATTCACTTCACTCTGGAAATTCAGTAGGATATTTAATCACCACCTAATCTTTATCGTTTTTGTTGCTCACCTCTCACCGACCCAAGGCACTTACACAGGGTATCCTTCTACACCCCTACTCAACTCATACACTCCAAACCACATTACAAGCCAAATCCTTCTGGCCATCACCATGACCCCAGACACAAGCAATCCTCCTCTCCACATTTCTATCCACGTGCACAGCACAGGCACGATCCTTTCTCCTGCCCAATACCCCCCAATAACTCAAGTTGCAAGCCTTAATCCTTCTCTCCCCACTGAATTCCACCATAGCTTTTCAGTTATACCTTCCTCTCCCAATTATCACTCACTATTCCCTCCCCCCCTCTTCGGTTTCCTCACACACTCCAAAGACGTACAGGTATGTAGGTTAATTGGCTTGGTAAATGTAAAAAATTGTCCCTAGTGGGTGTAGGATAGTGTTAATATGCGGGGATCGTTGGTCGGCGCGGACCCGGTGGGCCGAAGGGCCTGTTTCCGCGCTGTATCTCTAACAATTGCTGACATGTGCGTCTCTATCCAATGTCAAATTGGTTAATATATGTTTAGTCCTGTGAACTATTGCAGGATGACAACTTTGTTATTAACTGTGGAATACAAAGTACTGGAGTAACTCAGCAGGGAAGGCAGCATGTGTGGAGGATATGGATGGACGATGTTTTGTGTCAGGACCCTTCTTCAGTCTGATGTGGGATGTGGGAGATAACCGGAGCAGAGTAAACCCACTGGTCACTGGGAAGATGTGCAGACTCCACATCAACATCACTGATTCAGCATTAAACCAAAGTCACTGAAGCCGAGAGGTTATAACTCCACTAGGTATGCCAATGACCAAGTTATTTCAATCGGGTGCATTTCTCACAAACTCGTTGTTCTTTTAATGCATTTTTATGCATTTAGTAGGACCTAAGTTTTGCTTATGATAAGTATTCTGAAAAATAAATTCACATTCAAAACAACTGAATCTATTGGCATTGGCATTGAGATAGTTTCAGATTGGAGACATGTGTCTTTGTTACCGGATTATGAGGAAAGTTAAAATGAATTTCCAACATATTAGGCTTATCTGGTTTTGAAAATACACTTGCAGCATTGCAATCCATGATTCAGCAGGTTACTTTGGAAACTAATCTATGACCAATGTGGATAAATACACACCATGCTGTTGATCATAAACTAGTCTTGCCCAGTAAGTCAACTCCAAGCCACTTAGCACAAACTAGGAAAGGCAATGTGGATAATTCTATTCTTGGTTTATTGAAGACTAATAGATTCATTCATTTAATAATTAACAACTACATAATTATGAACATGTAATTTATTCTTTTTGTGATCACGAATAAAGAAAGCATCAAGTATTTTGATCAAAGTAAATTACTTCTTTGATTATGAATTTTGATATACATTTGTTTGATATATAAACACATTAAGTACATTTATTTGTATTCTGAATGCATGCAATGTATTTACAACGGGATTTAATACATGCAACTCTTGTGTCTCTTATAGGATTGTGCAAAGAATTAGATCAATCTTCAGTTATGTCAAATAGTCTGCTCACACAATCTCAAATGTCCAATGCATTTCAAACATTCACTTGGGGAGTAAAACTGCTATGATCTGAGTAGCATTATTCCAATATGAAACATGAAAGGGCATTTTTAAAACTGAAAAGAACAAAACTGGCAATGTGATTTAAAAGAAACTGTAACTTCATTTGCAGCAGCAAATAAAGGGAAAACATGAAAACATTTTAAGAATTGATGGCAAAATTTAAGGTATTTTATAATGTGATAAAGTCAGACACACAAAAACTAAAAATACAGAAAAAGTCTTATATGATTTACATAAGAAAAATCTCTGAATATTCATTGTCCATGAAAGCATGTTAATGCTACTCTGCCCAGCACCAACACATACGCTGCATGGATACTGTTTCCATTTTATCCCTTTAACAAGCTTTCAAGGTCACATTTATCATGTGGCCAATGAGGTAGGCCAGGTGGCCAATTTTATGCTGCTGCACTTATCAAATATCAAGATAAGCACAGAGAGTCAATAATTCCCAATTTTTAAAAACTTTTTTAATTTAATTTAATTTAGAGAAACAGGCCCTTCGGCCCACCGAGTCTGCACTGACCAACGATCCCCACACATTAACACTATTCTAGTAGGTGCACGGGTCACAGGTGCAAGGCTACCAAATTCAAGTGCAGTTTCTTACCACTTCATGCAGGGTGCAAGGCCACCAAATTCAAGTGCAGTTTCATACCATTTCAAGCATGGTGCAAGGCCACTAAAGTCAGCGATTCGTGACCTCGCCCTCATCCATCTTGCAGAGACTGAGCCACGCCCACACTTCTGTGTTTTATAGTCCCTCCCCCATCCCACCAGAAGAGGCGTGGCCTTCATGGAGTGATTGACAGGAGAGAATCTCAACATTTTTTTTAAACACTAATAACTTTTATTTTTCATCGATGGGAAAAATCCTCTTGTCCTGCGCAGCGTAGGGGGACTCCGAGTAAGATGGCCAAAAATCGCAGCCGTAAGTGGCAGCTTTTTTTCTAAAATCATTATACAGAACAACAGGAAGTGGTCAAGATCAGACTTTTAGTAATATAGATATCTACCCTCAAGACGCGGTTCAGAGGCCTGATAACTGAGGGGAAGAAGCTATTCCCGAGTCATCTAGTTGCCATCTTCCAAATTGTGAGGGATTCTGGGAAAGTTCTTAGAGCCTGGAAAATAGTATTTGATGAAAGGAGGGAGAGGTGAGAAGGGAGAAGAAGAAAGCAGGGCATTACGACCAGTTACCCTGTTATCAACAGTGAGGAAATAGCATACTTTACTATTAACAAAATAGAAATGAGCCATTTGGAAAACACAAAAATGTATAGAAAGAGATAAATGGATTTATGAAAGGGAAATTATGTTTGACCAGAGTTTTTGTGATTGCAACCAGCAGAATACACAATAACAAACCAAAGTAGCTGGTGTATTTGGACTTTCAGAAAACCTGCAATAAAGCTGCCATTCAAAAGGTTATTAAACAAAACCAGAGCATATGGGATTTGACATCCTGGATTGAGAATTGGTTATCCTGGATTATCCTGGATTGAAAATTGGTTAACAAACAGAAAACAGAGTGTAAATTAAAAAGTCATTTCAGCATTTAAAATCTATAGCTCATTGGATGCCATCATATCAAAACAGTGGACCAGGAAACAAAGTATAATATGTTCAATTTGAATAATACATAAAGGCTACAGGGGTATGACGATAAGGCCAGTGAATGGGCGAGGATATGGCAGATGGGATATATTGTGAAAAAATGTGGTAATGCATTTTACATGCAGAAGGTACCAACCCTAGAAAAAGAATGATACAGGATGTGAAGAGAGACCATTGCCAAAGAAGATTTGAATGAAGTTTCGTAATTTGGAGAGAAACCTATTGCAGACACTAGAAGATTCTGCCATGACAAATAAGGAGAGATGAGAGAATTGGAATCAACTGCGGCCATCCCATTTTCAATAATGGAGGCACTTGGAGGAAGATGGTATGGCAAAGCTCCATAAGACAATGTTCTCTAGGTAACAATCCAAAATTTTGTGGGTCAGGAAATCGAGGATGTAATTGCAAAGGAGGGGGTTGAATCCTAGTCTTGTAGTTTGGATCTGGCCATGGTGAATCGCTTCTGCCTAGAAATCCAGAAATTTATGGTGACCAGAAATGCACACAGCTGAGAACTAACCAAGGATTTCTAAAGTTAGAGCTTAACCTCCCTACTTCTGTATTCAATTCCCCAACTAAACTGACAAAGGTTAGTACCCCACTTCTTCCTAGCCACATTATCTACCCATGTTGCAATCTTCAAGGATCTTTGGCCTTGTCATCTAAACTCTCTCTGTTCCTCAAAACTTGTAGAATAGTGTGTTTTTTTGGTTTAACATGATCCCTCAAAATTGATTTTACTGCATTAAACCAGAAAATGTTACACTAAATTTAAAAAAAAGCATGGAACGACTCATACAATTAGCAAACAATTTCTTAAGTAAATTGGTTAAATCAAGTTTAAGGTACCTGAAGATAGACACAGATAGATAGATACAAAATGCTGGAGTAATTCAGCGGGACAGGCAGCATCTCTGGAGAGGAATGGGTGATGTTTTGAGTTGAGACCCTTCAGACTTAAGGTACCTGATGTATACACAAAATATGTGAAACTCGACAAATGAAATGTCTGATGGTGGAAAAGTAAGAATGGTAGATGTCAAGTAGGTGTTTTTTCAACATCCATTAAAAATAAATATGTTATATCTATCTTTTCATCACTCTCATATAGATGCATTTTACTGCAATTTTTCATCAATGAGTTATGAAATAATACTGTACTTTCTTTACTATTAATTGCATTGGCTTGTGAAGCAAATAATAATTATTGAGACCACAATAAAAGGGGAAATTTTCCTTAATCATAAATTACATTTTTATGAGATTATGCATAAACTGTATCACAGACCAAATATGTAGATGTTACACAGAAGTTGTTATAAATTTAACTGTCCATTGATAAGGTAGCCATTAGTCCTCATTTGTCATATTAGTAAGCCTAAAGGGTAATTATTTAATGCTCTGAATAACTCTTCTGTGATTTTAAGGATGGAACTGACAACTGTTTACCTGTTTTTCACTATAGCTTACAATATAATAAAGGCACTTTGGAAATTTTCCAAGTTTACATCATTCAACTCAGTGAAAATCAAACAAAAATGTTGCAGTTGCACTCGAACAAATAAGCAGAATATACAAAGTATGATACAATAAGATAGAACTTTATTTATCACAGGAGGGAAATAAATCTGCCAACGGTCATAAAAAACACAAAATACATGAAACATGAAATTAAAGTGATGAGTGGAAAAGCAGTCTACCCCACAACAGAAGGGAGAGGAGTTGTAAAGTTTGATAGCCACAGGGAAGAACAATCTCCTGTGGTGTTCTGTCCTGCATCTTGGTGGAACCAGTCTGTTGCTGAAGGTACTCCTCAGGTGTGTCATGTGTGTCATGGAGGGGATGAGCTGTATTGTCCAGGATGCTCTGCAGTTTGAAGAGCATCCTCCCTTCCAAGACCACCTCCCACGAATCCAACTCCGCCCCCAAGACGGAGCCAGCCTTCCTGATTAGTTTTTTGTTCCTATTGGCGTCCGCAGCCTTTGACCTGCTGCCCCAGCACACGGCAGCACACTGGCTACCACCGATTGGTCGAACATCTCAAGCATCTCACTGCAGATGTTGAAGGAGCGGACATCTCAAAAAATACAGCCGGCTCTGTCCCTTCTTGTACAGGGCCTCAGCATTTCAGGACCAGTCCAGTTTACTGTCCAGGTACACTCCCAGGTATTTGTACTCACTGGTAAACTGCACATCCATACCATTGATGGAGACAGGGGACAGGGATGTTCCTCTCCAAAGGTCCACCACCAACTCCTTAGTTTTGTCGGTGTTGTGCTGCAGGTAATTCAGCCCACACCACTCAACAAAGTCGTTGACTACTCCTCTGTATTCAGCTTATGTGCAATCAAAACAGCAAGTTGTAATAAAAACTAACATCTTAATATAAAGTATAATTCCTTTGCAACATAATGCAGCCTCTAGTTGATCAAACCGACTTGTTTAGGCACCTTTCTCAACATAAACCACTTATTGCCCTCTTAACCATGAAGTACTCTCTATGCATTTTTGATTTTAACAAAATAATGAACAAACATATTCCAACATTTTATAACATTCATTCAGTCACTTTAACTACACGAAATAGCTGTAGCCAATGAAAAATATGCATATAATCGGTCTCAAGAGTATTCACAACGAATGAAGTGTATACAATCAAGGATTATAGGCAATCCAAAAATAATGCTATGTAGATTGATTGTAAACAAACATATGAAATATAAGGAAAACCTATCACAAATAGAACAGTACATGTAAGATTAAGGGGGTTTTGAAGTCAAAGATAAAATATTCAATTGAGCTGTGTGAGAACAAATTGATGTGTGTAAAGAACTTCATTTGTGGGAGTAAGGGCTGTTACATTGCCAAAGGTGCCAACAATCAAATGAGATATTAAATCAAGGTTCCACGCTTTCAAGGTTTCCCACTATTGTGAAATATTCCAAGGCCCAATTGAAGAGTTTACCACTCACATAGAATTCAATATTTATTGAACATTTTACAAAAGGAAAATTGTTTTTTTGTTAGAAGCAATGTACATACATCTCAATCATGATATGCAACTTAATAAATTTTGTGTACAACTTCTTTTTTTAAACTTTAACCAATAATAGAAAAAGAGAAAAGAGAAAGAAGAGAAGAATGAGGATAGTAGTGGCGTGTTGTCCGCAGTAGTTGGCGTTAAATGAATGACAATGGTTAAGTAAACTGCGGGCTTGAAAGTGAGAAAAAGAAAACAAAAAAAAAACAACAAAAAAAGGCCCCAAAAAGAAGAGGGCCTTAAGAAAAGAAAATAAGTAGAGAATCCAAAGAAGGTAGAGCTAAACAAAAAAGAAAGGGAATGTGCCTAATTCATAACGATTCACACCCATCACCTAGTTCTAAAACAATTACTTTCCAGGGTTGTGTTGCACCATATTACACTTGAAACAGCTCAATGAAAGGTGACCATATTCTTAAGAATTGTTCTTGTTTTCCTGCTAGAACGAGTCTCATGTCCTCGAGATGTAACATAGAAACATAGAAAATAGGTGCAGGAGTAGGCCATTCGGCCCTTCGAGCCTGCACTGCCATTCAATATGATCATGGCTGATCATCCAACTCAGTATCCTGTACCTGCTTTCTCTCCATACCCCCTGATCCCTTTAGCCACAAGGGCCACACATCTAACTCCCTCTTAAATATAGCCAATGAATTGGCCTCAACTACATTCTGTGGCAGAGAATTCCAGAGATTCACCACTCTCTGTGCAAAAAACGTTTTTCTCATCTCAGTCCTAAAGGATTTCCCCTTTATCCTTAAACTGTGACCCCTTGTTCTGGACTTCCCCAACATCGGGAACAATCTTCCTGCATCTAGCCTGTCCAACCCCTTAAAAATTTTGTAAGTTTCTATAAGATCCCCCCTCAATCTTCTAAATTCTAGCGAGTACAAACCGAGCTATCCAGTCTTTCTTCATATGAAAGTCCTGACATCCCAGGAATCAGTCTGGTGAACCTTCTCTGTACTCCCTCTATGGCAAGAATGTCCTTCCTCGGATTAGGAGACCAAAACTGTACGCAATACTCCAGGTGTTGTCTCACCAAGACCCTGTACAACTGCAGTAGAACCTCCCTGCTCCAATACTCAATTCCGACATATTTGTGATCCACATTTTGAACGTTGGGATAGGAGCATTTTCCCAAAATTTAAGTATAAGTTTTTTTGCCATTTTCAAACCATAGTTTAGGAAACATCTTTGAAATATAGTTAGTTCTGAACAGGCATCCATTGCTCCGAAAATAATCAATTCTGTATTTGGGTCCAGTCTTAATTTACAGATTTTTGAAAAGCTTTCAAAAATTTCCTTCCAAAATTTCTGAAGTTTTGCACAGGAAACAAAGGCAAGATTGTGACGAATAAATGTGACTTTGTGACGATATGTGACGAATAAAATTGACTTTGATCAATTGTTTTAATATTTGAGATAGCTTGTTATTTCAAAATGATTGCCAGTTTTTAATATTACAATAATCACTACGTGTTCAAAGTATCTCTCTTCCCCAAAAACATTTTGAGATGTCGTGAAAGTGAAGTAAAAGATGCATGGTAAATAAAAGCTTTAATTTTTTTAATTTAACACATCAGCACTAAATTCTTGATTAATCACGATAATATCAAAAATGTAGTTTCACAGAACTTCTCTCAATAAATTGGCCATAAGGCTGATGTCAACAATGTGTGGCCAGCTTTCAACACTATTTGAATACAATGGATGTGTTCGTATCACCCACAGATGTCAAGTCCCAGAAAATAAATGAAAATCAAAACATATGCAGTTGTTAATACTTCTTACCAGTGCATCCATTCCTAGAAAATACACGGACAATAAACTAAATCAGAATAAACTGTATGCCACAAATATAACAGTACAAAGCTGACCATCAATCTTGTTTAGGCTATCATAAATAAATCTCAAAATTAGATTGCTTACTTAAATCATATAAACATTTATCTCACAGCTCATTTCCCTAAAAGCTCACAGCTCGCTCAGCATTTTTCTAATTTTATACAAACAGTCATTGATCTTTAAATTGTCAAATGAGACATAGCATTGCTTACTGATTAATAGCTCTTCTGACTAAATCAATGGATAAATGCAGTACTGCTCTTTATGAACTGGATTTATTAAAAAAGACAACCTGAATTTAGCCACTATTGTGATTAACTATATATCCCCACATTGATGCAGTTTTCAAATAATTGAATAGAGATTTTGATATTTTCATTTAATTTATATTTCTCCCAGATTTGTAGAAATTAAATATGCATTCCAGGAGTTCCATCAACAAAACATCAATATATCAATGTATACTCTCTACAAACTAAAGTACTTTGTGGCTTGTAAATATAACGATATTTATACATTTACTTAATTTTCCCAGTGATATGTAGGGTTGCAGCAGCTCACATAACTATTTGATAACACCCAGCATGGACATATTGCAATAGATTTTCATATTCACTGAGGGGAATAATCTGATAAAGTATATTCCCCACCTATAATGAAATCCACCCAATTTCCACTCCATTGATATTAATGAAATATAAAATTTGTTAACCAGCTCTACCATGTTATTCCACCGAAATCTAATTCAATGCGCAGTTAGATTATTAGCTGTCTGATGGATGGCTGGATAAATGATTTGGAACAAAAAACATTACTGGCATCACTCAAACTTTGCATATAATTCACACAAACTGTACTTTATTTTAATATTACCGAATTCTTTGCAAGATGAAATGATTACAAGATAAATTTACATGTTGAGGTAAATTCTGTAGATAAGTAGAACTCAATATCTATAGCTACTCCAATATACCAGAAACTCCAGTATACCAAAAATATATTACTATCATTCTTTTGAAGTAACTTTATCTAGTACAGATTCAAATAAAGTAGAAATACATTATCTAATACTCTGTTTAAACAATCTATCATAATAGTAGCCTGCAGGTCCTGGTGAGTGTTTGTTACTATGTATATTTCCAATGAGGACTCAGATTTCTGGCTTTAAATTGGTTTGAAAAAAATAACACCTATCTTTTGAGTTTACAGAAAACAAAATGAGGGTGAACAGCCAAGAGAGCATTAGCCAAGTATACAGGTGAAAACAAACAAATCCTTCATGCAAAACCTAAAACAAAACAATAACAGCAATGCAAATATTGTAATTACTTTTTCATCATCTAGG
Organism: Leucoraja erinaceus; assembly: GCF_028641065.1. Taxonomy (NCBI): domain Eukaryota; kingdom Metazoa; phylum Chordata; class Chondrichthyes; order Rajiformes; family Rajidae; genus Leucoraja; species Leucoraja erinaceus. The sequence goes on along the minus strand of NC_073399.1, from coordinate 8,142,351 downwards.
CATTAATTGGGAAGACCAGCATTTATTGCTAAACTCTAATTGCTTTGAAAATGTGGCAGTGAGCCACGTTCTAGAGATGCTGCAGACATCCTAGAGGACTGCTGGACATGGAGCTCCAGAGTTTAGACCCAAAGATGAAGGAATGACAATATATACCACATGCAGGAATCAGCAAATGTCCCATGTGCCTGTTGTCCTTGACCATCCTGTTGGTCAGGGTCACAGGTTTGGTAGGTGCTTTCAGAATGCCCAAGGTAAATAACTTCAATGAAGTTTGGCATTCACAGTACATCAATAGTGTTGGAACCAATGGTTGTTCCAATGAGGCAGTGGGAAAAGAAACTAACATGCCAGCATGCCATGCCAAGGCCTGTTCAAAAATGCATCCAATGCTTAGAATCCTTGTGGGAGGAGGCTACATCATCTGTCCAGCTCCTGCCAACTCTCTGCATGAGCAATCAAATCTGTTTAATTCCTCATTCTTTTTGAAGTGCCCTGCAATTTTTTTTCTTCTCTCAAATGTCCATCCAGCTTCCTTTTGAAAATCATGAACAAATCTGCTCTCATCACCCTTTCAGGCAGAGAATTCCAAAACATAACTATTTACCACTTCATCAAGTTTTTTTCTCACATCAGTTCTAGTTCTTCTGCCAATCATCTTAAGTTTATGATTCACAATCCTTCCACCAATAAAATGTTATTTTCTCTATTCACTTTGTAAAGATCACTGACAATTTGTATGCTTGCAACAAATCACACCTTAACCTCCTCTGCTAGAGGAGAACTCTAATTTATCCTCCACTATACATGTTATAGAAAATCACCTTAGAAAACAAATTGTACCAATGGGGGAAAGGAGGTTAGGGTGAGAGAATTTCAGATTTGCAATAACAAAGTTTATTTCCAAGCAGGATTTTCAAAAATAAAGGTGTTTTTAATAGCACTAAGTTTATTTTTGTTACTACAAGCTAAAAATATTAACAGTTGTATGTTACATTGTTTAATAGAGTATCATTGCACAAGCGTCAATAGAAACAGTTGCTTGTCAATTTCAATGTTGGCATTTAGTGAAACTGACAGACTGTGTGCTTAAAAAGACATTGATGTTTGATTACCATAGGTGGTTATACAGATATATTTTCCCCCTTAAGACTTTTTTTTTTGCAATTCAGCTTTTTCCCACCTTGTCACTTTGCAAAGGAGTTTCTAAGTAGTTGTCTAGTTCCTAATCAAAACTGCGTTACAACCAATTTGGCCTGTACAATACAAATAGTATTTCCTTCATCAATCGTGTTAAATCCAATTTGCTGTAAATAATCAACCATTGTTGCATATTTTACTGTAATTGCCAGAACTATACAAAATAAGATCAGATTGAACCAATCTTTAGCACAGGTTCAAAATAACATTCTATTTCTATAGCTCAATGACAGCACTTTATATTCAACAATGAGACTGTCATATAAATGCTCCTTTGCTGCAAGAAGCCAAGATCATGTATATTGATGGCTGTTTACCGATAGCTTCTTGTCAGCATTTTATATGGCTACAGTGCATGGAGGGTGTTACATAACCTCTGCTGCCTCAAACGCAAAAGGAAGAAGCATTTTATATTTAATAATCAAGAGATTGTCATATTTGCTGCACGAAACCAGTTGTTGGCTGTGTACCCATGGTTAATGTTTAAAATAGGACTACAGCCTCTTCATATGAGCATCAGATAAAAACATTCACATCAGAAATCAATTAAGAGCAGATGGAAGGAAGTCCATGATTAAACAAGAAGACCATGGAGTAGGAGATAAGTGGGGTTGGTCACAAGCAAGTGAGAATTTGAATACAATTGGATTACAGCCATCTGGGCAGTTACTACAGGATCCATAGATCTGAATTCAACTGGATATACATGCTAGGCTGCAATCATTAATCAGCAAAAGCGTAGTGCTTTCAAACTCCCATGCTCTATGTATGAAAACACTTGAAATAACCTACAGAAGGAAGATATCCTCAATGAGGCAAAAGGTCCTGAGTTTTGAATAACCAGAGTTATAGTAAGAGATGATTGAAGAAGTTTGACACTCAGTGGTGACCAATCATCCTCAGGGAGCCACATACTTAGGGTGAAACTGGAGAAGTTTCAATGCTTATATATTGTCTGATAAAGCAGCATGGGCAACAAATACTGGAAAAGGGACAGCACCAATTGAGGCAGATGATAGCAAGCAACTAATCTATGAAGAAGCCACTGATAGTTAAGAAACACCCTATGAGATCCTCATAAGCAACCTTACAGCCACTCTACAATACATCGACTTTATGCCAACGCAATATCCAGAAATCCATTTGTCTTCAATAGCGCACCACTTCCAGTGACTGGCATTGGTTGAAGTGTATAATATGTGGTATACCTTCTACCTGGTATCTCATTGGGAAAAACTGCGATCCAGTGATGATTCATCTGTGAAAAATACCTCACATCTTCTGCAGCTGAAAATCTCATCCAACTCTTCAGTTGACTGAGTTTGAATGATCCAATGATCCATAGTTTAGGATATTTTACTAAGTACGTGAAATAAATATGCAGGATATGTTTTAACCGACCATAAGACAATGCGGGACAAAAAGCATAGGAGATGGATGCCTCAGGAGGTTGTCAGAGTCAGAAGTGGAATTTAGAATAGGCAAGTTTAGAGAGTTTGTAGAATGGACTAAGGACAATGGCTACTGTCTTTCCATTCCTCAATTGAAGGAAATCCAATTCTGGATGTCAGACATGCTGTCCAGAAATTCAGAGGCAGTGGAGGATTCAAATTGGTGTTGAGATGATAATTATTATTTTTCATAGGTATATTGTTGGACGCCACTAAATCTATCAAAGCATTAGATTCAATACTTTAACATACTTACTCTATATTTCATCAGTAATTAACAAAATGTTCTTGTTTTCTATTACTGACAGGCATAAGTGATATCAACAATACATCTGTAATCATCCATTTGGGTTAATGCTTGAAATGAAGCTAATACTGCAATATGATTTCAGCCAATGCCTTGAAGTAGCCCAGGCTTTTGTAAACCGCTCAACTCAGTGATTTCCTTACTATGTACTCTAAAGAAAGCGAAAATGGGAGTCTGACATGTTTGAATGTAATTATGTCTGAACCTAAATTTGAAATTTCTATGCCCTCTGCAAATAGATATCCAAAACTTGAGAACACAAACCCACCTTTTTCTTCTCTTTAAAAGATATTTCCTTCCTTCTCTCTTCTTTCATTGTAGCCATTGGCACATAAGCCTAATGGAATAACTATGTTAAGCACTGAAATTGTAGCTGCAGTTGTTAATTGGTTGCAGCAAAATCGCTGCTGCTGGGATCAGCAAAGCAATGGTGTATTGCATGAAAACACTGTTACATAATAGAAAAAAATGACTCCAATACAAACTTCAATATTGCAAGACAAAACACCACAAAATTACAGCAACTAGTCTTAACTGGCAGAGCTTTGGATCAAGCAAATTAAGGGGCTTCCTGATACTCATATTAGACAGGTACTTGGTAAATAAGGATTTGCTTTAAATAATGTTATTAAATGCAATTAGGTAATATACATACAGAATGCCACTATAAGAAGCGAATGCCTTCTTAAGTAGAAGTGAGAGTTCAGCACCATGCATGTTGAGTCTTATCAACATGGAATCATCAAGCTGTTCACAATGCCAATGAAGGGTTGCTCTCTAACAAACTATTGGTATTAATCGTTATAATCTATCAAGACATTAATGCTACTGCCTTATCATACTTTATATTTCAACAGTAATTGATGCAGTGTTCTTGTTTGACATTATTGCCAAACAGAAGTGGTATCAACAATGTACAAACAGATATACAAAGATCAAGTGAAACAATCGCACGTTTTTACCACATAAGCAATGTTTGAATTTATTGATATTTATTCTTAACACTGTCAACACTTTGCAATACATGAATTTGCATTGAACTACATTATTAAATCTCAACTGTCCTGAATTAATGTTCTCCCCTAAAATGATGCATGCTAATTTGCATCATCACATCACATAGGTTTGTAAAATTAGGTTGCCCGGTTCTTGGCTCAAGGGCATAATCTTTATTTGGAATACATTTGAAGAGATCGGGATTATTCAAATTGTTTTTAAGAATTGATGGTTGAATCTGCACATTGTGGACAGCCGTGATTATTTAAACATCAAAAAGTAAAAAATAAGTTATCAAGTTTATCAAGCTTGATAAAAAGATCAGAGTATTTTATAGAAATAAAAGCTCTAATGAAAACTTCGAAACTGGTTTATTTGAAAATTAGAAAAAGGGATTAAATCCAAGTTTATGTTATTTATTTTGTAGTTTGCAGCAGCTCGCTCCACTTGAGCTGTTAATACTGTAAACAAGTTTCCTTCCGGCGCCATCTAGTGACAGTAATGATAGGATGAATGTATTATATTCACATCTTTGTTTACCATAAAACCCTAACATTAAAAGATGACCTTGGTTCAAATGAACTTTAATCTATGTAGTTAGGCACCACATACCATGATAATAATAATAATAATAATAGTAATAATAATAATAATTCAGTAGCCACATAGGAAGAACAGGCAACCGTCTCTGATAGAAAAATCTAAACAAAGGCATCGTACACATCAAAAACCGCCTCTAGTGTTAAGGAGCAAGTCCTACTCACTCTTTCGACACACATTTATTGTACCAATCTAGTTATCACTTTAATCGATTTTCCTCAACTTATTTTTTTATTTTCAAATGAGGACATTGTTCGCTAGTACTTCCAGTAAGACAGCGAAGCTTTCAAGTGCGCAACCCACGGTTCGTGTACACAGAACGCAGTCATATGATTTTCGTTATGTGATAGCAATGCTTAGCAATAGATGCATGTATAAGCCGAAACAGATGGAACGTTTCCTAAACCTAACAAGCGACCGGAAACGTGCTCGATTTCACGCAAACCCGACAAAATTAATTGAACCTTTGTCCAGGACAAACAATAGGTAAAAATAAAATAGAAAACGCATTTAGCTGCGATTACACTGATCAGACATACATTTTGTGAGGGGAAAAAAACAGCATTAAATATTTATCATGTGAGCTGCACTTACCTCTTCTACTGTCAGGGGCATGCAAATCCTAAACTCCTTCACCAACATAGCCCTTCCTCGAAAGACTCGTTTCCCTCCCTTGTAACGTATTTCGAGAGGTTTTTGTAGTTAGAACGGAGTCACTGCACAACAAATGAAGTGAAGCAAATCAACCGTTAGCTTCTGAAGGTTCACGCATCAAACAAAAGCAAATCGAGTCTTCGCTATCTTTGTTTGAGATCTTGTTTCAAGTTCAGATCATGTGAATGCAGAGACTGAAATGTACTGAAAGGACTCCTTTCCGAACATTACGCACAAGTGTATGTTGATTGAAGAAAGATAAAACTGGGACGAGAACACTTTCATTCCAGCAGAGCCATTGGCAAAACAACCTCAAAGATGCACTGACCCACCAAAGTGCGAATACGTTAACATTATTTTCAAAAATACTTCACGGTTTGCTTGTTCCTCCGATCTTTCCTTCGTTGGCTGAAAGCAAACGCCGCTTATTTCCTGTTTCAGGAACTCTGAACTATCTCCCATGCACAACTCAGCATATTGGTCTTTTTTTTAAACACCAGCTATCCTCGTAGACCTCGATAGATATTGTGTATCCGATCACTGTAACAGTTGCAGCTTCGGCACAACTCCCCGCAGGTTTCTTCAGTGACGGCACCAGGAAGACTGATGACACAGTCCAATCGGAAATAAACTCGTCTGGAAGGTGGCGAATTCAAACAAAAGATAATGTAATTGACATGCATCGATCTTTAATTTCTCAGTTTCCACATGCGAATTGTGCATTTAAACAATGATGTATTTGACATTTTATGTGAAATTTGTTCCTAATTATTCCGATTTGGATCAATTCAATAGACTATTAATGTGCTTTAGAGTTTCTGCTTACAATCAGTCTGACATGGGTCAAATATTATTAATAGCAATAATTATTCTCCAAATTGTACCAACTGTTATTAACTTCTGCACGCCTTTTCAAAAATCATTTGTTTCACCTATTTACATATACTATTTCTTAAGCTGTTAGAAACATAGAAACATAGAAATTAGGTGCAGGAGTGAACCATTCGGCCCTTCGAGCCTGCACCGCCATTCAATATGATCATGGCTGATCATCCAACTCAGTATCCCGTACCTGCCTTCTCTCCATACCCTCTGATCCCCTTAGCCACAAGGGCCACATCTAACTCCCTCTTAAATATAGCCAATGAACTGGCCTCAACTACCCTCTGTGGCAGAGAGTTCCAGAGATTCACCACTCTCTGTGTGAAAAAAGTTATTCTCATCTCGGTTTTAAAGGATTTCCCCCTTATCCTTAAGCTGTGAGGTTTGGGTTGTTCTATTAAAATACCTTTACAACAAATATTACGATTCTGAACGTTTTTTAGGCTTTACCCCGTCAACTAGTTTGGCCGATTGTCTAACTTATTTTCAACAGCAATACCTTTGCTGTTACAATATATAACAACAATGCATGCCAACTGAATGCACATTCAAAATGAGAATCACGTTAACTGACAATTTGTCAATTTTTTTCCTTCCTTGGTAAAAAGAACTGTGAACGTTTCTTTTGAAACAGTACCTCAGGCTTCACTTTTGTTCTGTAGATTCTGATGTGGCTATTGGGTCAACCTGGGAATCAGCTGCAGTTGGGACAGGTGAAGTTTGATAGAACAACAGATGAATGCTTTGAGAGATGGTGCATTCTTTCCATCTTAAATTTATTTGTCCTCTGACAATTATCAGAATTGTCAATGCAATTCCTTCTGCATTTTGAGCAATCATGAACAAGGGATTCTTGCAAGTTGGTGAAGATGTTACACTTCAAGAAGCTTTTCAGAACATCTTTGAATCATGCCATGAGCTACCTGGTAATCCTTTGATGTGATGGAGTGGGTAATAGACTTTCAGTTGCAGGAGTCTATTGTGGGGTAATCAGTCAGGATACTTTCTACAGTACATCAGTAAAAGATTATTAGAGTACCCAAAGACATGCAAAATCTCTTTGTTTAAAAATCGAAGGTAGACAAAAATGGTGGAGGAACTCAGCGGGTGAGGCAGCATCTATGTGGAGAAGGAATAGGCGATGTCTATACGACAGTTTGAAGAAGGGTCTCGACCCGAAATGTCGCCTATTCTTTCTCTCCATAGATGCTGCCTCGCCCGCTGTGTTCCTCCAGCATTTTTGTCTACCTGCAAAATCTCCTTAAAACTCTAAGAAAAGCGAAGCATTGGGAAATCTTCTTCATGATTGCATCAATGTGCTGGGCCCAGGCCAAGTCATCCAAGATGTTAATGCACTGGAATTTTAAGTTCCACAACCAAACCACCAATGAAAACTAGCATGCAGTCTCCTTTCAGTGTATTTTACCCAATCACAACTCTCCCCTCATTTCTTTACCGTTCCCTTTGTCTGATTGACACCCACAAATAATCAAACTTTTGCAGGATTTCAATAGCTATGAGAATTGATGACCATTTCTCATCTGTCGTTACATGGATGCTGGTGAAGCTAATAGTGATGTCTTGAAAATAATGCACATTACAGAAGAGGTGGCACTGGTGGTCTTGGAATGTATAAGGCTGGATAAATCCCCTGGATAGACATAAAAAGCTGGAGTAACTCAGCGGGACAGGCAGCATCTCCGGAGAGAAGGAATGGGTGACATTTCAGGTCAAGACCCTTCTTCAGACTGGTTAGGGATAAAGGAAACCAGAGATATAGACAGTGATGTGGAGAGATAAAGAACATTGAATGAAAGATATGCAAAAAAATAACATTGATAAAGGGAACAGGCCATTGTAAGCTGTTTGTAGGGAGAAAATGCAAAGCTAGTGCGAATTGGGTGGAGGAGAGATAGAGAATGCCAGGGCTACCTGAAGTGAGAGAAAACATAAATTCATACCACTAGGCTGCAAGCTGCCCAAGCAAAATATGAGATGCTGTTCCTCCAATTTGCATTTAGCCTCACTCTGACAATGGAGGAGACCGAGGACAGAAAGATCTATGCAGGAATGGGAAGGAGAATTAAAGTGTTCAGCAACCGAGAGAACAGATTGGTTCACGCGGGCTGAGCGAAGGTGTTCCACGAAACGATCGCTCAGTCTGCGTTTGGAGAGATACAGGTGGAGATGTCCGACTTCATTAACTGAAGGAAACCAGTGAATGGTGTTGAGCAAAAGGTTTCCACATCATTTATTGGCTCCAGACAAAACAATCCAAGTTTGTCCAACCTCCTCTTAAACCTTATACACTCGAATTCAGCCAGCATATTGGCAAACCTCTTCTGAATCTTTTCTAAAGCCTCCATATCCTACAATGGGGTGATCAGAGATGCACACAATACCCCAAATGCAGCCTAAGCAAAATGTTATACTATTGAAGACAAAAACACAAACAGCGACAGGGAAGTGATCATATATTTATTATTTTCCTTACCACCTGCACATGGAGATAAATGTGGATGTATCAACTGTTAACATATGATAATACCTGAATAGTTATAACAATACAGAAGAAGGTAATTGAACCATTGTCAGCTCCCAGGGAGAAATCTCATTACTCCCATTCTTCCTATCTTTATTTCCCTCTACAATGTAATTTATTATTTTACACTGCCCACCAACTCTCCTTTGATTCTTTTTTTATCATTAACCTTCACTAAAGAGATAATTTACAGCAGCTGATTAACATACCTAAATGTCTTTGGGATGTGAGAGAAAACTAGAACATCCAGAGGAAATTCACATGGTCACAAAAAGAGGTGCAAACTCAATAATGATCACAATCAATGTTGTTCTTGGTGTTTTGCAGTAGCAGCACCTTCCAAACTGCCCATGATAAATTTCATTTTAGTTAAGCTATTGAAACATGTCCCATTCGCACTTATTCACATGGATAAATTTTAGAACTTGAAGGAACTGAGGCAGTGCATGTGAATAGATATTAACAATATATTCTGGCAAGTAAGGTACATTCATATGCTTAGAATTCACCACTGATATCTGACACATCAAGGCAAAAGAAAATCTATACCAAGGCCATGGAACAACTTTAATGAAGAACACTGAAAGGTAAAAGGGAAAATGTAATTGTCTTATTGAGCAATATGTTTTTTATGGATTTCTTCATTCCTTATTTTAGTAGATCTATGTCAGATACCTAGAAAAGCAAATCAGTGTGACTTTTGGGAATTATGACACCGAACCGTCAATTAACTGCGTGATCGTTTTTGTGGCAAAGATGGTAAGAAAGCGCAACGTTCCAAGTACTGCTCCACTATAAGCAACCAGTAAAATATTGGCACAAGGAACTGCAGATGCTGGTTTACAAGGAAAAAAGGCACAACGTGCTGGAGTAATTCAACCGCTCAGGCAACATCTCTGGAGAACATGGATGAGTAAAATAACATTACTGGCGCAAGCACAATATAATTAATAACACACGTAGACACAAGAACAAGTCAGCAATGAAAAACCATTGACCTGAAACGTTAACTCATGAAAGTTTTATCTCCAGAAACCGCCAGACTTGCTGAGTATTTCCAGCATCCACACTATTTTGTTTTGTAAGAAAAGTCAAGGTTGAGTGAAAGTCATTAAACCCATTGAATATGTTAATCATCTGCACCAGGGAGACCATAGTCATTGGTGCCTAAAATAATTATTAACAGCTTAAAATACGACCCATCTGGAATCCCATGTGTCCTCAAAGACATGAAAACAACTCCAACTGGTCAGGAGTTTGCAGCCCAAAACCCTTTTGTCAAAACTGTCTCCTCACCAAGTGTAAGATTGTGTTATTGTTTATATTGTCCCTTTGTAATACTAAAGTGCAATAAAACATTTCTTAACCTGTGAAGGTAAATTTAACTTCACGCAGTTTTATTGAATAAGGAACAGCGCCATTGATGCTTCTCCCTTTCAATGTCCCGGAGAGGTGCTGACAGGCCGGCAACTGCAACGAGCCGAGAACCACTTAACTGGGAGAAAGTTGAAGTGAACTGACTGACTTAATGTATTGAAAGAGTGACGGTTCTCCCTTACTCTTAATGTGGTGGCGTTTTCTCCCCGGTCTGGCTGCCTCACCTTCCATTGGCGCCTCTGGCCGACCCTCCCCCTTCCTCTATTTGGCTGAGCGCCAAACTTGCGAGCGCGCGCACACGCTCTCTCCGTCCTCGCGGCGCCCGCCAACGAGCGAGCTCGTGCTCATGGTCGCGGCGCCCTCTCTCGCCCAAAGATCCTCTCGCCCACCCGCTGACAGCAGGCGCGCGCACGCATGCCCGCCCCCGTTCGACGTCGCCCGCCCGCCCGTCCGTCCATCATCGCGTGTGACGTCGACGGCAGCCTGTTACTGGGTTACGGCGGCTTCGGGCCTTCCTGCGCCGCAGAGATTGTACCGATCTTTCTCATTCAAGAGAGAGAGAGAGAGAAAGGGAGAACAAAAAAAGAGAACGGGTAGGAAGGGAGATAAATAAAGTCGCAGTGAAAATGACGGACGGAACTGAACGAGCCGATGGCAAGATTGTAAAAATGGATATGGATTATAGTTCTGCTGTAGACCAGCAGCTCCCAGAGTGCGAGAAAATGGCCCAAGTAAGTGCCAGTCATTTGTACTAGTCACTGAGTCATGCGGTTCCGCTGATCGGAGGCAACTAGGCCTTCGGTGGTAGTAGGCCTCGGGCCTCGGCTGGCTACATAATTACACCAGCTTTAAATGCATTTTGATCAGTATTTCTTTGACAGGAAATAAGGAACATGGGAGAAATAACCCGTTAAAAAAATATATATGTGCGGCGTGTTTCAGAAACCCAGATGCAAACGTAAGACATCAGTGAATGCTCTTCTATAAATGCAAGTTGTTAATAATAGATAGACACAAAATGCTGGAGTAACTCAACTGGAGTGAACGAATGGGTGACGTTTCGGGTCGAGACCCTTCTTCACATAAAAGGTTACTTACTGCATGAGATATGAACGCAGATGATTTGAGGTAACATGTTGGCATGGATAGGGGAGTTCAGAAACAGTTAGGATGAATTGGTCATTTTCGGATTAAAACGAGTAACTATTTGCGCTCCATCAGGATCACTATTTATAATAAATCTTGTTAATTTTGATGTAGGAACTGAGTGTACAGTAGTCAAATTTGCTGATGATAGGTAGATGAGCAAGTTGTGAGGTGAACAAAAGAGCCCGCAAAGGTAAGAAGTTAGCAGTGGGCAAAATATGGGCTTATCCATTTTGGAAAGAAGAATAAAAAAACAATTTACAATTCAAATGGAGTCAAACTACAAAATGTTGTGCAACAATGGGATTGAGAAGCCCTGATGCTCAAAACACAACATATTAGCAAGCAAATATAGCATATGATTATGAAGATTTGCGGAATGTTGGCTTTTATTTGAAGGAGTATCGAGTCAGAAGGATTTGGTGCAACTTTCTAGAAAGCTGAAGGAATTGCACCTGGACCGTTCTCGTTGACATATAGTCATGGTTGGAACAACACTCAAACTGGCCCTTTGGTCCAATGAGTCCACTCTGATCATCATTAACGAACCAGCCTGAAGGGCCTGTTTCAATGTGTAGGAAAGAACTTCAGATACTGGTTTAAATCAAAGGTTGACAAAATGCTGGAGTAACTCAGCAGGACAGGCAGCTTCTCTGGAGAGAAGGAATGGGTGACTGAAGAAGGGTCTCGACCCAAAACATCACCCATTCCTTCCCTCCAGAGGTGCTGCTATATATAATATATTTCTCAATGTTTCTTGTTTAAAGCCTGCACATTCACCCAAACTACTTATTTATTTATTTATTTATTTATTTACTTATTTATTTATCATCTAATAACAGACAAGCTTGCAGCATGGAATGATGTCAACAATCCTGATTTTGGCAAATAATAAAATGTCCTAATTTTGTCCAACTAACAGCTGACAATTATCCCATTCCTTAGCTTGCATCTGAGTAAAATTTATTTCAAAACGCATTGATAGTTTACGATTATTTAAATGGTAAATGTAGCTTCAGAAGCGTTTTCATTTTGCATGTTAAAACCCACCTGAGAACCATGGGCGATTTTGCAATTTTACTGACGGATTTTTCACTTTTAAAACTTTTCATATAACAAATGAATAAAGATAAAAAAGTCAATAATGCCTTACTTTTGATGAAATGCAGCGAGCAAACGCGATAATTCCCGATATTTTGGATCTTTAAATCTCCACGACAAATGTCCGCTGATCACTTCCGCTGGTTTTGCACCTTCAGCTCCCTCTTGAATTTACCTTAGTTTCTATCTTTTTTTTGGACTGTAAATTTAGGTAGCTGTGCCTCACGGTCACCCCGACTGGCACAGTAAATTGCAGCTCAAAAACTAGCCGTTTTCGATGTTTTTAACGGGTGTGAAAGTGCGTGTTTTCCCATTCACTAACATGTACCGGATGTATCGCATGTACTCCACTTTAAATTTTCGGTCACGTGGGTGCGGATCTACGCTCCAGTGACCTTTCGTGAAATCACCCTATAGCTCTATGGCTCCTGCATTTACAATAATTCCATTTTATTCTTCCTACATTTTAATGAATGGGCAGCAGATTCTACCATTCACCTGCACCATCCAGATTTGGCGAGTACTTGAATCGCCACGGTCTAGTAGAATGTGAACCAGCTGAGATAAAGAAAAACTTTATCCCCCTGAGAATTGTGAATTTGTGGAATTCTCTGCCACAGAAGGCCGTGGAGGCCATTTCACTGGATGTGTTCAAGAGAGAGTTAGATTTGGAGGAAAAGCCAGAACGGGGTACTGATTTTGGATGATCAGCCATGATCGTATTGAATGGCGGTCGGTGCTGGTTCGAAAAGCCGAATGGCCTACTCCACCTATTTTCTATGTTTCCCTGTTTCTAAGTGCTGGTAAATGGAATTAGTGTAGCTGGGTCCTTGACCATGGACATGGTGAGGCAAAGCACAATTTACAATGTCTTTAGGGTGTGGGTGAAAACTGGAGCACATGGAAAAAATCCAGGGAAAACAGGGTGACAATGTAAACTCCACAACACAGTACCTGAGCTCAGAATTGAACCCAAGTCATTGGGGTTGTGACACAATCGGACCACTAACTGCATTGCTGTATTGAAAGGATGTGTTTGCATTGGAGGCAGTACAGAGAAAGTTAATTGGATTAATGCTGAGATGAAGGGGTTAAGGTTGGATGAAAGCTTGAGCAGGTTGGGCCTGCACTCATTTGATGATAAAATAATTCTTAATGAATTGTGTAAGATTCTAAGGGGAATTGGCAGAGTGGATGAGATTGTTTTTCCTAACTGAAGGTTTCTTGACCAAGGATGCAGCTTAGTTTAGAGATACAGCATGGAAACAGGCCCGTCGCCCCACCAAGTCCATGCTGACCGACCACCATTCGCTCTAATTTTTATGTTATCCCACTTTCTCAGCAACTCTCTACACACTAGAGGCAATTTACAGACACCAATTAACCTACAAACCAATACGTCTTTGGAATGTGGAAGGAAACAAGAGCATCTGGAGGAAGAGTATATCATCACTGGGGTGGGGGACATGCAAACTGCGCAGTCAGCACCCAAGGTCAGGACCAAACCTGGATTTTTGGTGCCGTTAGACAGCAGCTCTGCCAGCTGTGCCACTGCTGCCACTAGTTTCTGATTAAGAAGGAGTCCACTTCACAGATGAGGAGGAGGAATCTCTTGCCTCAGAGAATCGTGAATCTTTGCCTTTCTCGATACGATAGAACTTTATTTATCCCATGAGGGAAATTGATCTGCCAAGTCATAAAACACAAAATACATAAAACATGATATTAAAGTGACGCGTGGAAAGGATTGGGGATGTGCAAAGATTGGGTGGGGGGGAGAGAGAGAGAGTGTGTGTCAGTCTGTCGCGTGACAGAAGGGGGAGGAGTTGGACAGTTTGATAGCCACAGGGAAGAAGGATCTCCTGCGGCGTTCTGTCCTGCATCTTGATGGAACCAGCCTGTTGCTGAAGGTACTCCACCTTATAGAGCTGTGGAGATCAGGTAATTGAGCACATTCAAGGGCAGAGATGGACCTGTGGGTTGGATGGATATGGAGAGAGTGGGAAAGTGATGTTGAGGCGGAGAATGGATTAGCTGTGTTCTGATTGAATGGCAGTGCAGGCTCAGAGCCAACTGGCCAACATTTGCATATGTTTCTTTTGTCCCAGATGTTTAAAAATACAGCGTGCCATTCCCCATACCCAGGAAAATAGAACATTAAAACTGCATGAATATGAAGAGCTCCGAAGAAGCTTTTGATTGTTTTTTGTCTCTAGTATATATTTACAAATTAATAGAAGTTTTGTACATGTTGAGGGGAATAGATAGGGTCATTTGATGATAAAGTCTTTGATGATAAAGATGCTCAGTCTTTACCCCGGGAAGGGGAATCAAAAACCAGAGGACATGGGTATATGGAATGGGGGTTGAGGTGTATATATATATGAGCAGCAAGATTTAACAGGAACTTGGCTAGCTTAGATGGGCCATCTTGATCTGAAAGGGCGAATTGGGCCAAAGAGCCTGTTTCCATGCTGCATGATCCTATGATTAATTAAATAAATCAGAAATCTGTTCAATCATGCATTCAATAAGATCATGGGTCATAGAGTGATACAGTGTGGAAACAGGCCCTTCGGTACAACTTGCCCACACCGGCCAATATGTCCCAGCTACACTAGTCCCACCTGCCTGCATTTGGTCCATATCGCTCCAAACTTGTCCTGTCCATACCTCATACTACCCACAGTAGCTTTGAACTCCCTTGTTTACCAAGAATGTATCTATCTCTGCCTTAAAATATTAAAAGTTTCTGCTTCTACAACCCTTTGAGGAAGATGGTTCCTAGAACTCAAAACGTCCTGAGAGGAATTTCATTTCCTCTCTGCCTTAAAATGAGTGATCTCTGTTCTAGATTTTCCCACGAGGAAAGTCCTCTGACAGTCACCTTGTGAAACTCCACCAATATGTTAATTGTTTAATTAGTCCCTCTTATGCATCCAAATTGTATACCTCTCCTTTTCAACCTTTCCTCATAATGATACCTGCCTATTCCCGGTCAATGACACCTTTTCTGACCTACTTACAGTGTATTCAAATCCATCCTTGATTACTGTGATCTATACTGTAAACAGTACCTCAGAATTCTCTATATAATTCAAGCATAACCTCTCCACTTTTGTATTCAGTTCTTGTAGCAATAAATAGTAACATTCTGGTTAGCTTTCCTAATTCTTTATTGTACCCGTACAACAGTAGCCCTTTGCAAATCATGCAATTGGACACCAGAGCACTCTGCATCTCAGTGCTCCAACAGTATACAAACTTTTTAAGTAGATCGTTTTTATATGTATCCTGCTACATTTCCAATTTTTCTCACAATATATTCAGTTTGTTAGGCCTTAGCCCATTCACTTCATCTGTGTAGATTTTGTCGTCTTTGCGTCCTCTTCACACTTACTTTTCAACTTTGTGTCATCAGCAAATTTAGCGACCATTAGTTTGGTGTGTTCATCTAAGTCATTGGTATAAATTTGTTATATAAAGTTAAGACCCCGTGGCACACCCATAATCTCATTTTGCCAAGCAGGTAAAGATCTTTCTGTTTCTTGTTTGCCAGGTGATCTTTTATCCACTGTGTTGTCTTGTATATATATTTTTTGTGATTACCTTTGATTTGGCATCTTATCAAAAAGGACATTTGTGGATATCATAACATGGAAACAGTCTGTGTCATTGTTTGCTCCTTGATGGAAGTAAACAAGCTCAATCACATTTATACTCCAGTCCATTATTTCTACATCCATTCAATCTAACTGACTTGTGTTGAGTTCAAATTGCCCCTAATGTGAAAGTGAGATAACAGAACTAGGGTGAATGGGTGATTAATGGCAGCATGGACATGGTGGAACGAAGGATCAGTTATTATCCTGCATCTCTAAACTTTCATCAAATCGCAGAAGCCTTCAGGAGTCAGAAACAAAGAATATGTCAAACACCTAATTGTAAAAATAAATTAAAGCAAGGCCTTATCTTAGTTTCAGAATCGCTGAAGATAAACCATTCAAATGTTAATTTTGATTAGATATCTGGATAAGAATTTGGGACTTGCTGATTTGGGATTACTGACCATCCCGCGGCCCAGGCATAAGCTCAGGGGTGATTTTGTTACAGCACCTAGACTATGGAACAGAATCCCTCTTCCCATCAGAACTGCCCCCTCCATCAACTCTTTTAAGTCTAGACTTAAAACTTAGTTTTACTCACAAGTGTTTCTTGAGGTCCTCTGAGGGAGTGCTGTATGTATGTATTTATATATATATGTATTGTTAGATTTATGTACCACTGTTTGTAGAACGTTAGTACCTGCACTGATGTAAAGCACTTTGGTCAATGAGAGTTGTTTTTAAATGTGCTATAGAAATAAAATTGACTTGACTTGACTTGACTTGAAAGATAAAACTCTATTGTATCTATGCAGTTGACCCCCCCCCCCCCAAAGAACATGAGCTAGAGCTTGGTGCAGCAGTTTTCCATGTTATTAGACATGGGTTACTGCTGTGACACAAGCATAACCAATGCTGTAGGACATCTGCTGATACAGAATGTAAATGATGATGAAACTCAAAACAGGACCCAACTTTGAAGATCCTTTGTGAAAGAGGTATGAAGAGGTATGGGAGAGACATACACAGCATTGATAGCAGCAGAAGAAAATAAAAAAAATTGCAGATGATGAAAATCTGAAATAGTAAAAAAAAAAAAAGAAATGCGGAAAACACTCGACAGGTCAGGCAGCATCTGTGGAATAAGAAACAATTAGCATTTCAAGTCTGGGACCATCAGAACCAGTAAAGAGAAACATACTGTGATAAGTGAAACAACTAATGATTTTATTACTAACTACAGAGAGGCAGGAGCATGCTTGGTGTGTGGGCTTTTCTCAGAGTCATGCCCATTTTTATAGTGAGAGATCAGTTCAATAATATTGTGAAATAAAATCAAGAACACATTTTAAAATTCTGTCAAATGTCATTACGTTACTAGGCTATGGTTTTGTACGAATGGAAAACTATTGATAGTTTAACAATCACGAAGAGCAGCATACAAGAGTATTGCATATTTTATATAAATAAGGCATTCAAACAGAATTCATTTGTAATGTTCTTATGAGGTTAGCTCTTTTCAATATAGTGCACGTGCCAAATTAGCAGTCTGCTTTGCCAAGAGTGTTTTATTGCCATATGTCCCAGATAGAACAATGACATTCTTACCTGTGCAGCACAACAGAATATGTAATCATAATAAATAATAACAAAAACTCAGAAAAAAGAACAAACAATAACAGTGCAATGAAGATACATTGAAATTGTATCAATGTAATTATTTATGACATAGCGTTTTCCTGTAAACTGTAAGGAGGGAACCAAATATTCCCAAAGTGTAAGCATACTGGTCTGTTGTTTTCTGTAGTAGTACAACATCTATTTTCATATTATTTCATGTTTCCTTACAAGATGAGAGCATTGGGCCATTGAACTTAAGATTGGAGAAACTACATAGTGTGTATTTTACACTGTGTGCTCTTAAACTTTTGAGCATTGAATAGCTATTATGTTACATTGTTTCTCAGTTTCTATTGAGAAAGTATATTCATATCATATTGCAGCCTTCACTCTTGGGGTTTTTCATCTTTGGCATTCCTGTAATCTGTGTTTTTAGTAATCTCCACATTCATTGGGTGGGCGGCGTGACTCGCGTCGCAGCGGCCTCTGCAGTCCGTCTGTCGTTTTTTGTTTTTTGTCTCGTTTGAATGTAGTTTAAAGTGCTTTTTTTAAAAAACTGGGTATGTGTGTGGGGGCGGGGGTGGGGAAACTTTAAAAATCTTTCCCCTGCACGGAGAACCCGACCTTTTCTCTGTCGGGTCTCCGTTGTCGTTGGGGCCTAGCACCGTGGAGCGGCCTCCAACCGGAATGACCTGGGGCTCCAGTCGCAGAGCTGTGGACCTACTTACCATCATGTAGCTGGCCGAGTTCGTGGTGGCGCGCTGTTGCGACCCGACCTCGGAGAATCGGAGGCTCCAACCGCAGGTCTGGTGGACAGTGACACCGGGAGCCCGCAGGTCCCTGGTGGGAGACCGCTTCCGCAACGGCGACTTATCCCGCCCGAGTTGCGGGGTTGAAAATTACCTGGAGCGCGGGGCCTTACATCGCCCGGCGCGACTTTACGGCCGTGGGACTTGCTAGCGCCCACCGGGGGTCTCCAACACCAAGACCCGGAGCGGGCCTTGCATCACCCGGTGCGGCTTTAATGGCTGCGGGACACTTACCATCGCCCGCCGGGGGCTTTGACTCTGACATCGGGAGGAGAATGGGGAGTGCAGGGGAGAGATAAGACTTTGCCTTCCATTACAGTGAGGAGGAGATTCACTGTGATGGATGTTTGTGTAAATTGTGTTGTGTCTTGGTTCTTTTTCTTGTGTGTATGACTACAGAAACCAAATTTTGTTTGAAACTCAATGAGGTTCAAATGACAACAAATAAATTGTATCATTGTTTTGTATCATGAGCTAGAACATCAATAAACGGCTTTAAACATGGAAGAGACATTGAGGGGTGGGGGAGTGGACTGCCATTGTACTCTGGCGCACAGACCCCTATCTTGCAGAGGCCAAGAGCCAACTTTCTGACACTTCCTCATACCTTCCTCTGAACCATATCCATGCTGACTAATAACAGGCCAATATTTCCCGTACTATTATACATATCCACATCAGGAGATCTCCCCTTCATGCTGTTCAACTTCGCAATGCCCAAACCAGCACCGTCTGCGTCTATCTCTTAGCTAAGATCCACAGGTCTGCCCTGCTAGGTCCCTACTTTCTGCTTCCTCTTGCCCCACTGAACTCATTTCTTTCAATCTGGACCCCATTCTGTCTTCACATGTCGATTCCCTTCCTACCTAAT
This sequence comes from Leucoraja erinaceus, assembly GCF_028641065.1. Classification (NCBI taxonomy): domain Eukaryota; kingdom Metazoa; phylum Chordata; class Chondrichthyes; order Rajiformes; family Rajidae; genus Leucoraja; species Leucoraja erinaceus. The sequence goes on along the minus strand of NC_073399.1, from coordinate 8,123,190 downwards.
CCAGGACATCTCTTCCATTTCAATAACTTCCAATTGCTTTGTCCCAGCTGCCTTGACTTTACCCTGGATGTCCAGTCTCTGTACAGCTCCATCCTAATCAGGAAGGAGCCCTCCATTCCTTTCTTGAACAAAGACACAACCAGTTCCCTTCCACTAACAACCTCATCTGCTAGACAGAGCATGTCGTCATCCTTAGCAACATCTGTGGATTCTTTCCCTTTTCTACAAATCAAAGGTTAGTCACTATGTCTGCATGTGGGAAGGAGGAGAGATTATGTTGTGTTATGAAATAAATATCCATGTCTACTTTGAAAAGAGAACTGCTTATGGAATGGAAAGGAAAATGTATTTTAATCGATTTTTGCCGTTATTTGCAAAATATTTCTGCTAATCATTCTGTTTTAATTTAGGATGGAAGACTGCAGGAAGCTATTGATAATCTTCTGTCATTGGAAAAGCAGACTCGAACAGTAAGTGCAAGTTAAATCTCTGTGTGTGAGATTAAAATCAACTTAATATAAGACATTTGGAAAGGTAAAATTAATCTATTGAATTGTTATCTTCCCATCACATAACCATGCTTAAATTGCGTGTTTCAGTTTGATTCAAGCAGAAGTATGGAATAAAACAATTGGAATATGTCCTGCATCTTTTTTAACCAGCAGACTTTGGAGTGGTCACAACAGGCGTCCACGAAAATAATTTATTGAACACCAGGCATGGATAGAGTGGATGTGGAGATGATGTTTCCACTAGTGAGAAGGTCATAGCCTCAGAATTTAAGGACATTCCTTTAGGAAGGAGATGAGGAGGAATTTCTTTAATCAGAGGGTGGTGAATCTGTGGAATTTGTTGCCACTGAAGGCTATGGAGGCCAAGTCAATGGATATTTTTAAGGCAGAGATAGATAGATTCTTGATTAGCACTGATGTCGGGTTACAGGAGAAGGCAGAAGAATGGGGTTACTAGGGAAACATAGATCAGTCATGATTGAATGGCAGAGTAGGCTTGATGGCTATATGGTGTAATTCTACTCCTAACACTTATGAACCATTTAAGGTTCCTACATTGTAATCTCTTTGGAAATGTTTGGAAATGCAATATTGTTCTCCAGAGGTCTGCCCCTTGGATGGCAGGCAAAGGCAAGGCAGAGAGTATTTTCTTACCAGTATTCAGATTTATATTCGGCACTCTTTCTTCTGAATAAGACCACGGGCAAGTTCTACTCCCTAAACCTAAACACCATCTATATCATTAATTTCAATTTGTTATGCACATTTCATTACATCGTGCTAGTTGCCAAGAGATTACAGTATGCAGGTACATGGTTAGACCAGATCTATCTTTCAATAATCGTAAGAGTTCCTATAGCACCATTAGAAGAATTAAATTGAAGACCATGTGGCGTGTTTACCTCTCAGTCTACATCATTAAATCATGTTTTCGGGCACCATCTATCTCACTTCAGTTTGCGAAACATGAAAATTCTGATTCTTTAAAAAAAATGTAAAACTTAAAACATTTCTAGACTTGGAAATTGGTATTCTCAGGATTAAGAAAAATAACAACAATTTTTTTTAAACTAAAATGCTAATTACAAAAGAAAACAGTAGATTACTAAATTACTGACAGAAAAATAAATGTTTGTTAGTTTCAAGAATGAGTACAGTACGATTTGTCTGAATATTTTTCTGGAATATAGTTTGATAGGTTGGATAGATGCACCAATGATTCTTCCTCTATGTTTTTTTGTAAAATACATAGTATTTGCTTATTATTGCTTGCAAAGCTGTGCAGTTCTTTACCATTTCTTCTTTCCCCAATGGTGATTTACTCTAAACCTTCTGATCAAATGTAGCATTTTTATATAATTAATTTTGCATAGTTGAAAAGTTGAAAAGTTTCCAGTACATTCGGTTGATTTTCTTCACAATTCTAACAATATTCTTGCTGGGAATAATTTTTCTATGATATATTGTAGGCTTCTGATATGGCATCCACATCAAGAATCCTTGTTGCAATAGTGAAAATGTGTTATGATGCAAAAGACTGGGATGTACTCAATGAAAATATCGTATTTTTGTCGAAAAGGAGAAGTCAGTTAAAACAGGTAAGGACCACAGATTGTGTAGATCTAGTGACTAGAGCTATTTTCTCTATTTTAATTCTTAAGAAAAAATATCTGCCAGCATGTAATGTTAAAACTGAATACTTCTATATTTAATAGGCAAATAATTGGCGTACAACATTTATGAACTCCCTTATCTTTTTATCTTGTAATAGAAATAAATTGTGTCTTAGCCAATTTTTTTCTACAAACCTAATGACTGAAAATGTTACCATATACAACAGGCTTGATGCTGGTGATCATTAAAAATGATATTTTGCTTGTTTGCAAAAATGACCTTGGATGACAGAATCCAAACATGTGCTTGAATTCAATTTATGGATTCTGTTTATACTGCCTGTGATATGAAGTGCACTAGTACATTGGGAGACAATCAATAGATCGCCAATTTACATTTTAGTAATTGTTGGTAAAAGTACTATTGTTGCTTTGTTCATTATGCAGGCAGTTACAAAGATGGTCCAGGAGTGCTACACATATGTCAGTCAGATTACCGACTTACCTATCAAATTGAGACTGATAGACACTTTGCGCACTGTCACAGCCGGAAAGGTTAGTATTTTTTGTCTATTTTGAAAAGCACACCTTGTTGCTGGATTTACCTCTGACCATGAAAATATATGATTTTTTGTTGTGCCTAACTTTGTAGATGGTATAAAATGGGGTGGTCTTCAAAGCATCTTGTTAGATGAACATTTTAATATTACATAATTGCCTTGATCTCCATCAATAGACAATATATAATAGGTGCAGGAGTAGGCCATTCGGCCCTACGAGCCAGCACCGCCATTCAATGTGATCATGGCTGATCATCCCATCAGTACCTCGTTCCTGCCTTCTCCCCATATCCCCTGACTCCGCTCTCTTTAAAAGCCCTATCTAGCTCTCTCTTGAAAGTATCCAGAGAACGGCCTCCACCGCCCTCTGAGGCAGAGAATTCCACAGACTCTCAACTCTCTGTGAGAAAAAGTGTTTCCTCATCTCTGTTCTAAATGGCTTACCCCTTATTCTTAAACTGTGGCCGCTGGTTCTGGACTCCCCCAACATCGGAAACATGTTTCCTGCCTCTAGCGTGTCGAAACCCTTAACAATCTTATATGTTTAAATAAGATTCCTTCTCATCCTTCTAAACTCCAGAGTGTACAAGCCCAGCCGCTCTCAGCATATGACAGTCCCGCCATCCCCGGAATTAATCTTGTAAACCTACGCTGCACTCCATCAATAGCAAGAATGTCCTTCCTCAAATTAAGGGACCAAAACTGCACACAATACTCCAGGTGTGGTCGCACTAGGGCCCTGTACAACTGCAGAAGGACCTCTTTACTCCTATACTCGACTCCTCTTGTTATAAAGGCCAACATGCCATTCGCTTTCTTCACTGCCTGCTGTACCTGCATGGTGTGGATGTGCAGTTTACCAGGCAGTACGAATACCTTGGACAGTAAACTGGACTGGTCCAGGAATACTGAGGCCCTGTACAAGGGACAGAGCCAGCTGCACTTTTTGAGGATGCTCCGCTCTTTCAACATCTGCAGTAAGATGCTGCAGATGTTCTACCAATCAGTGGCAGTCAATGCCCTCTTCTTCGGTGCCGTGTGCTGGGGCAGAAGGGCGAAGGCACCAATAGCATTGACAAACTTATCAGGAGGGCTGGCTCCATCCTGGGGGCAGAGATGGATTCATGAGACTCCCCTCATTACCCCCTCCCACCTCCCCATCCAATCTTTGCACATCCCCAATCCTTTCCCTCCTGGGATAAAGAAAGTTCAATCGTATTGTATTATATATTATGTTATTATAAAACTGCAGAAATTTTTAAGGCTTCATTTAGCTGTACAATGATGAGGTCAAACTTTACCAACAGCAATCGGTTGAAGAATTATGTCATACAATTACACATTTCATGATTATTCAAAAATGCTTTAGCAACACTACTTTACACTTTTAGGACAGTTGATGCCGAAAGCATCGAAACAATTGTAAATTAAGCTATGACCATATAATTTACATTTAATAGTACCTTTGGCTGTCTAGGTGCCTTGGATTATTTATGCTTACATTTTAACATTTTCTCTATAAGATAGTAACTGCAAGAGGCCTGCGTTGCTTCGATAGAGCACTAAAATATTCCTATTCCTTGACCATGGGGCATCTCGGTCGGCTTGGATGAGTTGGCCGATGCTCCATGCTGTATGACCCTATGATATGGATAGCACAAATCAGGAACTGCTTGTTGTTTCTTTCTGATTTATGTGCTCTTAAAACCTTGTCCTAAAAGAACCTTTAGAGGAAGAATGATTTTAAAATCTAGAATATAATTGAATGATGCAACCTACTACTGCCGTGTTTATCTTGTGTAACATTTCCGCAAGAGGTTGCAACTAAGTAAATTAGTCACACCTTGCTTTGTTTCTGAAGATTTTTTTAATGAATTTAAATAATCAAGTATATAATCCAAATCCAAAATCGTGCTGTTACATTATTGCTATCAATTGCTTATTTCAGATCTATGTGGAAATTGAGCGTGCCCGGTTAACCAAACACTTGGCCATGATAAAGGAGGAAGCTGGAGAGCTGAAAGACGCTGCTGCCATTTTGCAGGAACTTCAGGTGAATGTCAATGATATCTAGGCAAGTAAAACGTGCGCGCTTTCACGATGAACGAGATTTTCTCAAAGTAATTGTGATCGTTTGAGAGTTGCTATCAAGTAAAATAAATCTAATAATGTTGGCTGATGCACAAAAGCAAAAACTTACGTTTTTTCACTCAATGTTATAATTTCAAGATGTTTGAGTTTAGTTTTATAATTGAAAAACTTTGAGCAAAGTGGAGACAAAATATGAAATTCTATCAACGTCAAATTATCTTAATGTTTGGAAGCACTGCAATTACCTGTCAATTTTGCAAACCAAGTTCATAAATTAAAAGAACATTTTACATTTTTAGAGTATCTTTAACGTAGGGTAAATGTTCGCTTTTTACAGGAACGTAAAACAAAAGATTGACTCCAAGATATAAAAGTGGTATTAAGGAATATCTTTGTAATGGCCTGGTTGGGTTCAAATTTGTTTAAAGGAGGAAAATAAAATAAATCAGGAAGTTTAAGGCAGTAACTATGAATAGGGCCCTTGAGGATGAAGGCAAGGGTGTTCACATTTGATAATATTTAAGAGAACAAATTATAATATAGATATCTCAGAGTGTTGGTCTGGCGGAAGTTATATAAATATGAATTGGAAACCATAGGCAGATAGGCAGAGAAATAGGCTGGGTGTTAAAAACAAGAAAGTATCAAAACACCAGGAACTGCAGAGGCTGGAATCGTCAATACAATCCAACGTGTTGGAGTAACGCAGTGAGTCATTGCAGCATCTGTGGAGGGAATGGACAGCATTGTTTCGGGTCAGGATTTTTTTCAGACTCTGGCTCGGTCGCAGACATCTTAGGCGATTAACTCCAAGCAAATAAGCCAATGAGTAGCCAAGCATTTTCAAATATTGTCTTGTGAAGATTTTATATTTTAATGCCTTTGCAAGATGTCTAGTATTGTTTTCTAAAGTCAGCTGATTGAGAGAGTGATAAAAAGAGTAATGGGAGGACTTTGATAAGGATGGTTTTGCTGTCAAAGCAAGGGTGGAAGCTTGAATAGAGCAATTCTAGTCAAGAGTTCTAAATTGAATGAGCCTGGTTTTGATGGCTATACATATTTAAGGACTTTAGGGAGAAAATAGAAGTTGGGGAAGACGTGGTAGTTTGGAAGGACGGAAAAGTCAAGGGTATTTTAATTTTGAGCAAATAGCTTTTCAGTCTCATGGCAGGGTTGTGTGTGAAGAGTGGCAGCCAAGATAAAAAACTGGGCAATATCCGTTAATATGAGGCCAAAATAAGAAGTTGGATAGTGGACAGTGAGAAAATAGTATCAAGAGAGGTGGAGATGTATCTGGGGAGAAAAAAAGAGCAACTGGAAAAAGATGGGTATTTTGGATAAAGGTTGGCAAGAGCATTAGTTGTTTAGTCCAGTGGCCAAGGGAGTTGAAGGGAAGCAGACAAAATGTGTAGGAAGATACAGCAGATGCGGGTTTCACCGAAGATAGACACAAAAGACTGGAGTCACTCAGTTGAGGCTGCACTTTTACTTTCCTCCCAATACTTTTCACTATTATTCCCTTAGCCCACTGATTCACTTCCAACTATGTTAAACATAGACAAATTTTAGGTTTTCCTTTGGCAAAATATAAATGTGTGGTTGTTTGGCTGTTAATTTCATTGCCACATTTCCCTGGTCAGGTTTAAAAAAAAAACCTGCCAGAATGCCAAGGAAACCTAAGTGCTCTGCAGGGATAAAAGCCCTGTCCCATGCCACGAGTTCATTCCAAGAGTTCTCCCGAGTTTGCCCTGATTCGAACTCAGAGATTTACGGTAATGGCCACTAGTCGGTACTCGTTGAAAAATCTTCACGAGTCTTCCCGTGCTTACCTGTCGTTAGCGAGTCTTCCCGAGTACCTGCCGTTAGCGCTAAGAGACGTCCCTGAGCTCCGACGTACCCGCTACGTTCATTCTCCGTGTTTACCACAAGTTTGATTTGTTTTAAACTCGGGAGAGCTCTTGGAATGAACTCGTACCGTGGAACAGGGCTTTAAGGAATTAAGGAGACTAGAACTGGGAGTCATTGTCTCAAAATAAGGAATAGGCCATTTAAGACTAAGATGTGGATACATTTTTTTCACACAAAGGATGTTGAATCTTTGGAACTCTACCGTGGAGGGCTGTGTAAGCTCATTCATTGTGTTTGTTTAAAACAGTTGTCGATGATTTTGTTGGTATTGAGGAGATCTAGAAATATGAGCATAGTTCATTAAAATGGAGCTGAGGTAGATTAGTTATGGCAAAGTCATAGAGTTATAGTACAGAAGTGGGTGCCTTGGCCCACCTTGTCCAACCAACCTTTTTACCCATCCACACTAAACCCATTTGCCCACATTACCACTTCCATTCTGTGCCTATCTAAATACATCAAAATATTTCTGTCTAAATATTTCTTAAGCATAGTGATTGTGTTTGGTTCCACCCCCTCTCTGGCAGCTATGGTCAGATGTTCCACTGCTCCTAACTTGATGTTATGCTTGATTATCCTTTTGGGAACTTATCAATTTGGAGATTTAGGTATTCACAAGTATATAATGCACATCATCAGTAGATACACTGGTGAAGCAGCAATGAAGGTACTGGCTCAGTGCCCCTGACTTTTGCCTTTGAACTCATAATCCTGTTCTTTCAACAGCAGCAATGAAATCTAAATTCAGTTAGCAATCTGAAATCTAAATTCAGCTAGTAATCCAGAATCTAAATTCAGTTAGTAATCTGGGAGAAAAAAAGTTGTGATTTGAAAAGTTTTGGTTGCCTGATTCACTAATGTCCATATCCAGACTGACCTTTTCGTGATTCAGGAATCATTCTTCCGCCCATTTGAAATGGGCAATAAATTTCAGCCCTATCAATAATGTCCAGATCTCAATAAACGATCAACACTAAAATCATGAGAATTGCTTCAAATGGATGTCTTGAAGAACAATTCAACTACCATGACATTTTATTAGGCTTTGTATTTTAAAATTTCCCTATGTTCTTAAACCAACAGGTTGAAACTTACGGTTCAATGGAGAAGAAGGAGAAGGTTGAGTTTATCTTGGAACAAATGAGACTCTGCGTGGCTATAAAGGATTACATTCGAACACAAATCATCAGCAAAAAAATAAACACAAAGTTCTTCCAGGGGGAAAATACTGAGGTAGTTTTAAATTCTTTTCAGTCTTCCTGTAGTGACAATGCTGCAACCTAGCAGGAAACAGTTTTTAACATCCTTCTGAATGATGTTTGGTAACTACACTGATGTCAGTGACTGAGATTGATTTTAGGCATGTAATTTATTGGTAGTTATTCTCCATTGCATTTTACGAGAAGATTACTGTAATTTATCTTTCATCCACACTTCAAACATGCTCTGTTTTTGAGTAAATTAGTTTGTTTACCACATAGAAGTCTGCTGAGTCATATGCCCCAACCACTATTTGTGCCAGATTGCCAATAAATACTGTTTCTTATCATTTATGAATACATATTTTAAAACAATAATTTATCAGTGATTTTAAATAACCGTCGGGACTGATTTGCATATTTTGTTTTGAAAATTAATTTGGGTGTTGCTGTCATGGACAATTTTCTTGATTATTTGCCAGTCTATAAACTGCTGCATAAGAGTTCTGTATAAAGGGGATTGGTACGGTTTAAGTAAATATACTATTAAATGTAGATGATTAGTTGATAGGTAGAAGATAGTGTGGGATATAAGCAGGTGATTTTCAGTTTGACAAATGTTTATGTGCTAAGACTATAATGACAAAGATGAAGGGACTGTACAATGCATCTAAATTTGCTGACAGTACAAAGATAGTTTTGGGGATTTCACAGAGTCTGGAATGGAATTTTGATCATTTAAGTGAAGGAACAAAGATTGCATTGAGAGTGTAATGTTGGAAAGTGTCAGGTTATTACCCCTGGCAGGAAAAATAGAAAACAGAATATTATTTAATGGTGTCGGCCTAAAAACATTATTATTCAGTGAGATGAGGCTGTGCTGGTACAAGAAATGCTAGACTAGCATGCAGGTGCAAGTAATTGGTCAGGCAAACAGAATGTTGCCCTCCATTGCAAAGACAATGGAGTACAAGAGTTAGGGGGTTTAACTGCATCTGTACAGGCCATCAGTGAGATCATTTATGTTAGAAAGGGATGTTTATTTCTTGGAAGCGGTGCAGCAGAAGTTCACTTGATTTAGAGTCCTGGGGACGGTTCCCCATCTAAAGGAAGATAAATCCTTTCTAATAGATATAAAGACGGTTATAGGGATCCAACCAGTGAATGGAGTTGAGGCTAAATGGATACACTACAAGCTGAATAGGTCGCACACTCGGCTCCTATTTCTTAATTCCAATTCTGTGGAATTGTAAGATGTGAATTAAATCTCGATGCGACCCAATAGTGAGGATAGAGAAATTGGAACATGTATTGCCTCTTTTTCATGATATCAAGGAAGTTAAATAAAAACAGAAACTGTTAAATTCTTTGGATATCAGGTAATAACTGGAAGGAAATTGTCAATGGCCTAGGTCAATTACCAGTTGTCAAAAACTAACATTTGGTGTTTGTGATCTTTTCATCCTGCATTTTCTCAGGTTAAATTACTTTCATTTGATTCTTTTCATGTTAGGCATGGTTTCTGTCTGACTAAAACATAAATCAATTGTTGCACAGATGATTAATACATAATGCACAGGACAATTATAACTTAACTTGGCCTACAGTAATCCAGATTGCCATCTTTTATAGGACTTGAAGTTAAAGTACTACAACCTAATGATTCAAGTTGACCTGCATGAAGGATCCTATTTGTCTATATGTAAACACTATCGTGCCATCTATGATACACCTTGTATCGAAGCTGATACCACAAAATGGCAACAGGTAAAGTTGATTACAAAGAACGATAAAGATTGAATGTTGCACTCTTCCTATTAATTGTTATATGATTTTTTTTTTACCTTGGTTGATTCCTGATTTTCTTATTATCTCTAACTGTTAAATCCAAAATACAACTTCTTCAGAGGAACACGGGGGGATTTTTGAAACACAGAACTTTTCTGAAGCCTTCAACTAAGAAATTATGATGTGCAGAATAACTGCATCATGAAAAGTCATAGAAATTAGAATGGGTGCTTTGGCCACTAAGACACCACAGTTCAGACCTGCTGACTCTATGGTTTTTCTCAGGTGTTCTCATATCCCAAAGGTACAGTGCCCTCCATAATGTTTGGGACAAAGACCCACCTTTTATTTAATTGCCTCTGTATTCCACAATTTGAGATTTGTAATAGAAAAAATCACATGTGGTTACATTGTCAGATTTTAATAAAGGCCATTTTAACACATTTTGGTTTCACCATGTAGAAATTACAGCAGTGTTTATACATTGTCCCCTCATTTCTGGGCACCATAATGTTTGGGACACAGCAATGTCATGAAAATGAGAATAGTCTTGTTTAGTATTGTATTGCATATCCTTTGCATGCAATAATTGCTTGAAGTCTGCGATTCATGGACATCACCAGTTGCTGGGTGTCTTCTCTGGTGATGCTCTGTCAGGCCTGTATTGCAGCCATCTTTAGCTTATGCTTGTTTTGGGGGCTAGTCCCCTTCAGTTTTCCCTTCAGCATATAAAAGGCATGCTCAATTGGGTTCAGATCGGGTGATTGACTTGGCCACTCAAGAATTGACCATTTTTTAGCTTTGAAAAACTCCTTTGTTGCTTTAGCAGTATGTTTGGGATCATTGTCTTGCTGTTGAATGAACTGCCTGCCAATGAGTTTTGAGGCATTTGTTTGAACTTGAGCTGATAGGATGTGTCTATACACTTCGGAATTCGTTATGCTACTACCATTAGCAGTTGTAACATCAATGAAGATAAGTGAGCCAGTACCTTCAGCAGCCAAACATGCCAAGGCGATAACACCCCCACCACCCAACTATGTATAAACACAGCTATGATTTCTACATGGTGAAACCAAAATGTGTAAAAATACCCTTTAATAAAATCTGACAATGTGCAGTTTAACCACATGTGATTTTGTTTCTGTTACATATCTCAAGTTGTGGAGTACAGAGGCAAATAAATAATTGATGGGTCTTTGTCCCAAACATTATGGATGGCACTGTGGATGAGTTATTTGTTATTAAACATTGTTGCTGGTGTGTAGGTGAGTGTTTTCGTCTGGGAGGAGTTGATAGAAGTGTGGGAGAAATGGTGTAAATGGATACTTGATGGTCAGCATGAATTTGGTCGACCAAAGGGCCTGTTTCCATGCTCAGTGACTCCAGGGTGCTATGATTTGTCAGGCAGCACAGTGGCACAGCTGATAGAATTACTACTTGAATGTGAGTAATCCAGGTTCAACCCTGACCTTCGTGAACTTTGCACACCCTCCCTATGACAGCATGAGTTTCTGGTTTCAACATTTCAAAAATGTTTGGGTCGGTAGATTAACTGGATACACAAAATTGCCTTGAGTATATCGATAACCAGAAGAATCTGCCGGGAGAAATTGGTGGAATCTTTGATGAGGAAATGGATGGGAATGTTGGGAGAATAGGTCACAATGAAACATTAGAGGAAGAATGATTTACAAATTGGCATATGCTACCTGGGCCAAATGTCCTTCTATGTTGTAAGGAAATGTGAAAAATATGCTTGCATTTTCTCAGTTTTAACAAAACTAGGAAAATATACTTATGTAACCAGAGACTTCTGGCATAATGCTAAAAACTGTTAGCAATATCCAGGGTCGAAATGTTTTGTATTTCTCTGTGAGAATATTGAAAGAGCCAAAGATTTTGGCTGCATTGTCACAGAATGCAACAGTCAGTCTGTATAGAGGCCTTGTTGGCAAGGTTATCTAATAGTAAGCTGGATCTGAGATGGAGCTGTGTGCAAATTGTATAACATTTCTCAAATACAGTTTAAAGTGAGTAATTATGTAACAGTTTTTTGCGCTTTTGAATATTTTTCTCCAAACTTTTACCTTTTCATCTACAATTTAACTTGGTCTACAGTAATTTAAAATAAATCTCGACTCCACATGCTGCTACGGTTCTGCAAAGCTAGCAGTATGTTTGATGTTTAGTTGTTGAGTTAGAACTGTCCTAAGTGTATCCTTGAATTTATAGATTGATATCAAGATCAGGTAGTTGTGCTATAATGTGTATTTCCATGCCTCAAATAGGATGTAACATGATCGATAAATTAGAAAACATTAAATCAGGTAGGCGGCGCGACTCTTGTCAGCAGCGGCCTCTGCAGCCCGTCCGCGTTTTTATTATTTTTTGTCTATGTTTCTATGTAGTTTTTGTTATTTTTTTGTTGGGGTGGGTGTGTGTGTGTGTGTGGGGGGGGGGGGGGGGTGGGGTGGGAGGGAGGGGGTAACTTTTAAATCTCTCCCTGCACGGGAGACCCGACCTTTTCTGTCGGGTCTCCGTTGTCGTTGGGGCTGCAACGAGGAGCGGCCTCCAACAGGAAGACCGGGGACTCTGGTGCCGATGACTCACCTCACCGTCGCGGAGCTGGCCGAGTCCGGAGCGGTGGTGGAGCGCTGCTGCGGCCCGACCTCCGGAGATTCGGAGGCTCCAGCTGCGGGTCTGGTGGACGGCGGCACCGGGAGCCCGCGGGTCCCTGGAGGGAGACCGCTTTTCAGGGCTCCTGCAACGGCGACTTCTCCCACCCGAGTTGCGGGGTTGAAGAGTTCCTGGAGCGGGGCCTGACATCACCGCCCCGCGCGGCTTGGAATGGCCGCGGGACTCTGCGAGCGCCCGCCGGGGGCTCCAACATCAAGAACCCGGTGTGCGACCTCGCACCACCCGGCGTGGCTTTAATGGCCGCGGGACAATCGCCATCGCCAGCCGGGGGCTTTGACTTTGACTCTGACATCGGGGGGGGGGAGAGTGCAGTGGAGAGATAAGTTTTTTTGGCCTTCCATCACAGGGATGTGATGGATGTTTATGTAAATTATGTTGTGTTTTGGGTCTATTTGTTTGTAATGTATGGCTGCAGAAACGGCATTTCGTTTGGACCTCAAGGGGTCCAAATGACAATTAAATTGAATCTTGAATCTTGAATCTTGAAACACAATTTGTATTATGTGGGCTGAATTGGTTAAAATATGACTTCGATCTGGAAATAGAGGATACTTTCGAGATTGACAAGCAGAAATAAAGCTGTCTTGCAACAATAAACACTCTGGGGGGAAAAGATTAGTTCCATGTAACCTCCCTGCGATAATCAGATACAGTGCCCTCCATGATGTTTGGGACAAAGACCCATCTTTTAATTATTTGCCACTGTAGTCCACAATTTGAGATTTGTAATTGGAAAAACCTCACATGTGGTTAAAGTGCACATTGTCAGATTTTATTAAAGGGTATTTTTATACATTTTGGTTTCACCATGTAGAAATTACAGCTGTGTTTATACAAATAAATAAATGATGGGTCTTTGCCCAAAACATTATAGAGGGCACTGTACCATTGTGTGTATATATAAGAATTGCTTCCATTGACACTTGTGCGATAATACACTATTAAACAATGTAACATACAGCTTTCAGTAATTTTTATATTATAATAACAAAATATAAACAGCAATTAAGACCTTTGCCTTTGAAATATTTGCAGGGGAAAAAAATTGTCATTGCGAGTCTGAAACTCTCCAGTTCCCAGCCTCCTTTTCCCCAAACCTTTCAAGGTTAAACCAGAGAGGTTAGAGAGTTGATTTGATAGAGGAATACAAAATTTTGCCAGTTTAATGGAGAGAATCCATTTCCTTTTGCAAAGGCGTGACAAAAGAACCTGGGTCAATTATTCTTTATGCATTCAGTAGTCAAGGTCTACAGTATACTGTATACTGTATGTTGTTCAACTGTGGCTGAATTCAATACATTTAAAAAATATACTTAACAAAAATATTTCTGGGTTATTGGGAAGAAACCAAAGAAAGGGAGAGACAAAATTTAAAAAGCACTTCAAATTAAATTTGATGGGCCGAGTGGCCTCCCGTGACAAAACAATGCTATCCTTTTGCAGTAATTGAAAAATAAACGGATTTTTGCCAACAATTTAAGAAATAAATAGTTGATCACATTCAATCTATCTGGGGACCGCTACAATAAATGAAAAAAATATCACCCAACATTTTGACAATGTTTTCCTATCTATGTCTCCAGTAAAAATAAAAGTGTGTTTGCATTTGCTTTCTGAAAAATATACTTTGATATGTATATTTAAAAGAAAGAGAAGGACAACATTTGCTTTCAATCCTGCTCACACCAGCAGTTAAAATGGCACAGATATCGGGAAAAAGAAAATGGAGAGGGTGTGGATGGAGTGAAAAAGACAAAGATTTCTTGTGACACATAAAATTTAGCATGTTTCGTTGTTCCAACCTGCTACTGTTAATTAGATTAAAGAAAGGAATAAGTCGCCTGGGAAATCAATGCATTTGGCTTTCATAAAATCTAATGTATTTATGAGTTGACTTTCAGAATTATGCTAGATCTTTATTAAAAGTATTACTTTTTTTCAGAATAAATTAATTTCCTGTCTCGCTGAAATGTTTCAACTTTCCTTTGGGATCTGTCCAAGAAGTTGCATAATTTTCCGGGCTATTAAAAAGCATTTGTGAAGGAATGCAGAGTAGAAATTAATATATTTACTGCAGAAGAGTGGCTACTTATTATTCTTCGTGCACTTTAAGGTCATTTACTCTGTACACAGCAGTTTTATATGTCAAATGTTATGCAGTAAATAAGGATTCTTTTTCATTGATTTGAATATTGCATATTTCTCTATTGCTATAATTAGTAAACTAGTAGAACACTTCTCCCAGGCTTGGTCTTTGTTTAATCTATGTTCATCTTGTGGGTATCTTTCTTCTCAATATCCCTTATTTTTATTAACCTTTTTACATTTAACTTCAAGGCATTGAAGAGTGTTGTTCTCTACGTCATCCTGGCACCTTATGACAATGAACAATCTGATCTCGTCCATAGAATCAGCCAGGACAAAAAACTTGAAGAGATACCTAAGTACAGGTACAAAAACTTTTTTATATTTTTTTAATTCCTATATATGCTCTTTCAATGTCATTTTGACTTCATTAATTTGTTTTCCTAATTGGAAAGTGCGGCTCTGTAGCAAGGAACTTTTTTTACATCCTCAAAATCTTCAGAATCAGTAGAATACTTTGAAGTGCTGCCAGTGTCGAGGATACAGCCAATTTGTGAACGACAAGATCCCAAAGGCTGTGGTTGACCTGATAACTTTTTTAAATTACATTTTGCATTTACTAAATTCTGAGAAATCCTGAAAAAAAAAATGTGGACAATTTAATGGGGTTTTCCATGTTCATTTAAACAGACATTTTAGATCTTTGTTTTAATAAATCAGCTGAAAATGGCATCTCCAACTGTGCAGCACTGCATGATTACTGCGCTAAACATGTTGAAGGTGCACTCTGCATCAAAGACCAAGTAAGATCATTCTCGTTTGAATCCGTTCATCCAGGAGGATGATTGGTTTCGAACAACTGCAAGTAAAGAGATGAAATTCAACTATGATTTCAGCCACTCATTTGGTATCCAACAGCTTCTGCTTTAGATGCATATTTGAATGCAGCTTGGACATGCAGTTGAACAGCATGCCAGTGTTTCTTGCCAAGACTTGCGCATGAAAAACAACCAATCCAACAGGGCCCAGCAGAATTATTTTCTCATGAAATTGTTTGCCAGCAAAATATGAACAATTCCAAAGTCTTTGGGGGAGAAAATTGGTGAGAGATATCATAAAAAGAAACCTCAGCACAATTTTTGTTTAACAAGTTGGTATTAATAAAGTGCAACGTGACTCAACAATATATTTCTGCCTTTACATTTCACTCTTCCTCTTCTCTCCTTATCTTACACCCTTGTCTTCTCCTTGCCTTGAGTCTTTATCACTTACTCCACTTATCTGCCAGTCAAACCTCCCTTTCATCTATTGAGCTGTGACTTTCCAGGCTCTGTCTCGCCACTTTTTCCCAGGTTTCTCCCTCTTGCTACAGTCTGTCTGCAGAATGGTCACATTCTCGTAAAAAAACAGTTATTTTCCTCCAAATAGTTTTTTAAAACATTGGTTTAAGTGGATCTGTAATTACTTCATATAAAAGCAGTTTAGAGGTTTTGCTTTGAAATGTAAGCTCCATGTACTGTTTTAGCTGGCTTGATTCATAGCAATTATATACTATTTATAAAAATGATCTTATTTAATATAAACAATCTTTCGGCTGTAAATCCAAAATTTGAAAATAGTTCATTTTCTCTAGTTTTTGTGCTATAAGTGGCTTTTAGGTTATTAGCAGCTTTTAGGCCAGGATTCACATTCCAATTGCCAGTATATAATTATTTAATGCATTGGGGTTTTTTTTTTTAAACATTGATACTTGTGAAAGATGATGACTGAAATTGGAGATTCCCATGTGCTTTATTCACACGTGCTGTATTTACTGGCAAAAAAAAATGACAGCTCATTCGGAGGAAGGATATTGACCCAAAACACCGTCTATCCACTTACCTCCATAGATGCTGCCTAACCTGCTGAATTCCTCCAACATTTTTCCTCAAGATTCCAGCACCTGTAGTCTATTCTGTCTGATGTATTTGCTGGCTGTGTAAGGAACTTGCAATGAGTTGACCAAGTAGATTGTAGATTTGAAATGCAGGACTACCTGATATTTGATTATGTAAAGTTAATTTCTGCAGTCCAAGAGCAACGTTACATTTCTGTATTGCAGGGATCTGCTGAAGCTCTTTACCACAATGGAACTAATGCGCTGGTGCTCATTGGAGGAGGATTACAGTCAGGAATTGAGAGGAGAATTAGCAGAAAATGCATGCACAGATGTATTTTCCAACACTGAAGAAGGAAACAAAAGATGGAAAGATCTTAAAAACAGAGTAGTGGAACATGTATGTCTCATAATGTTTATACACAACGTTGCCTCAATATCATTACAGGAGTTATCGCCATTCCTTTTTTTTACATCTCTCTCTGAAGCTGATCCTGACACTGAGGAGAATGTAATAATAATTAATATTTTTCAGTGTCATCAATTTTATTTTAAACTAGACCAAGTGCAGACCCGTTGGGTCTGTTCCCCCAGCGTGCGGTTGTGGGGGGGAGGCGGCATGCAGCGTCACACACACTAACTATCGCCCCCCCCCCCCACTTCACGCTAATTACCCCCCTTGATATAATATTAATATTATTAATTTGCTGCTTTTACCCCATAACCACCGTATCTACTGACGTATAGCCCCCAACTTGCAGTCACATCTAGAGGGGGGAGGGGGAGGTGGACAGGGGATGAGAGTGAGGGCAGAGAGAGAAGGGGCAGAGACAGAGAGAGACAGAAACACAGAGAGAGGGGCAAGAGGGCGAGGAGGGTGGGGAGGAGGAGAAGAGGAAGGGTGGGTGGGTGAGGGGGGGAGGAGAGAGGGTGAGAGTGAGGGGGGTGAGGGGGGGAGAGAGGAGGGGGGGGGGGAAGGAGGAGGGGGGGGAGGGAGGACAAATTTATTCATGGAAGGGGGGGGAAGGGGGGGGGTGGGGGAGGGGGGGATGGACGAGACTGGGTCTTTTTGGTTGGGAGAGAGGGGGGATGCGGGGGAGAGTTGGGGAGCTGTGTGCTGAAAAAAAACAAGGAATTTTATTGTTCTATTCTGGACACATGAAAATAAACTTAGAGGGGGGGGGGGAGAGAGAGGGGGGGAGGGGAGAGGGGGGGGGAGGGGGAGAGAGAGGAGGAGGGGGAAGAGAGAGGGAGCGAGAGATAAAGAGAGAGAGAGAGAGAGGGAGAGAGAGGAGGGGAGAGAGAGAGTGCCTTTTTTTTCAACCCAAACAACCGTTTGCAGGCAGTGCTTTTTTACTTTAACCATATTTTCATTTTCAAACCACATTAAGGGTACTTACTCATAGTTGTGTGGACACTTGTTCAGTTTTATTCACAGCTCAGAGAAACGTGACCCTCTGCCTTCCTCCATCTTGAAGAGACTGATCGGGGCACACCACTTCCTGGTTTTATAGTTCCTCCCCCCTGCCGCCAGCGGGGGCAGCAGAAAGAATGGGGAATTTTGTAAAATCATTAATATCTCTGTCATATTTCATCGACGGGAAAAATCCTCGGCACACATACGGCGGAGGGGGGCTCTGAGCGAGGTGGCCAAAAATGACGGCCGTAGGTGGCGGCATTCTCTTGGAAATCACAGCACAGATCGCCAAAACCGGTCAAGAACAGAGTTTTAGTAATATGGATTGTTGCACTATCTGCTGGGATCAATTTGTAGGTAATGTTCATGGCTGACATGGTCCAAATCTACAGAATCGTGGATCTTGGTTTGCACCTTATTCCCTGTTCCTCATCCCTTGCAAAGTTGACGAGTTTGCAGACTGTGCTTGAGGCTTAGGTTTGCCAGCAATAATTGTCAAACTGTACCACAGCAAGCAAGGTCCAATAGAAAGCAAACAGGAACATTTAGTTGATTATCACTAACATTCCATTAAACGCTTTGCTGATGTAAGAAATGAGAGTTGAAAAGTGTAAGCCTCTTCCAAAGATCTTGCCAGGTACAAACAATTTCAATGTTGTTATTTTAGAATATTCGAATCATGGCAAAATATTACACACGGATCACAATGAAAAGAATGGCAGAGCTCCTCGATCTTTCCATAAATGTGAGTATCAAATCTTCTGTAATGTGCAAAGAGTTGTCAAGAATTAAGTTAAACGTGTTTAATTGTCATATGTCGCAACAATTAAATTCTTACCTGCTGCAGCATAACAGGCCTGCAAGCACTGTAATATTATAACTAGAAAATCAAAATTAATAACCCAAATACAAATGCAAAAATGCCCAAAGTCCTAAATGCAACCATAGAGAGTTTATAGTTGGGATTAGAGTTGTGTAGTGTTTAAGACCATGATGTTTGTTGAAAAGTTATTCCTGAACCTGGTAGTCACGGATTTCAGATTCCTGTAACTTCTTCCTGATGGTGGGAGTGAAATAAGTGTGGCCAGTACCTCCTAAAGATCCATTTGACAGTGGGGAGTTCCATCTAGGATTTCAAGGAAGTATCATAGTTGATCAATCATGAACCTTTCCACTTACAATCACTGATATTTATTCATTGTTCCAAAAACAGTACCCGTCTTCCCAAATTTGGAATGGGATTGGACAGAATATTTTGAGCTAGTAACAGTAACATGAGATGAATAGTAACAATGATGGAAGGAAGTTAAGGAGTTAAAGTAAGAACATTATGTGGTAGGAGGGATTGGAAGGGGGGGCAGGATTCACACAACATAAACTATCAGTTTTGTTGATGTATTATGAAAGAAGCCAAGTGACAACAGTAATTTTGTGAATTAAATCTAATTACTTTTTTTGTGAAGTATGCAAAGTGAGGAACTGTAAGCTTTTCACTTTTGATCTACATGTATTACTGTTTTGCAGGAATCTGAAGAGTTTCTTTCCAATCTGGTGGTAAACAAGACCATCTATGCAAAGGTTGACAGGCTGGCTGGAATTATCAACTTCCAGAGACCCAAGGACCCCAACGATATTCTCAACGACTGGTCACACAAGCTGAACTCTCTGATGTCACTTGTGAACAAAACCACACACCTCATAGCCAAGGAGGAGATGATCCACAACCTTCAGTAAACAACGAGCATTAGTTGAAAAGACATTTCAATATATAAAATAATCCTTAATAACCATGCAAAAAAAAAAAAAAATTACTTTTCCTGCTGAACCAAAAGCAGTTTCTGATGGTCTGGTGCATTGTGTCCACATGGTTAGGCACTGAAGGCTAGGCTTTGATGGTGTCATTGATCTTTCTCTTTTTAAAGACATGTATAAAGTGGGGTTTGAATTTTGTGATATGTACTGTAAATGGAACAAAACACCAACTGAATATTGTCACGGAGGTGACTTTACAATTGAAAATTTCCATTGTTTTATATTACTTGGATCTTTCATTAAACTTAATTTAAAAAGTTACATATATCCTTTCCAGTAATTACTGTATCCTACCTCGCATTAATTTCATTTACATCAGAATGAATGTAAAACTGTAAATCCTTACATGGAGAACTGTTCCATGGTATTTTGCTATCTCTTCCTCTGATGGGTCTAAATATCTTTAATTTGTGTAATGATGCAGATAGAACACTGATGTGTTTGACCCCCCCACTTGTGTAACAGGAAGTGTTGAAAGTAGATTGAAGCAGGTAGCATCTGTGAAGAGCATAGTTGACATTTCTGATCTAACATTTCATTAAAACAACACACTGCCTTTCCCTCTCTCTTATGTATTTATACTGGCATTATAACATTGTTTTTTCCTCATTGAGAAACTGATAAAAAATATTCTGGAACCTCGTGACATCCAAATTTTCCTTTTTTAATGGCTCTGAATGGTGGTGATATATAAAGAGGGTCTGTTGTACATTTTTTGCTTGTCGTGGTCGCTTTATAGTAATCAATCGGTCTGAATAAATTTCACAGAACAGTTGCCGTTCCTGTAAAGTGTGACAAAACCTGGGGTTTTAAACAGCTGCTTCCTTTTCAACAAACAATTGTTCCCATAGCAACCATGAAGCGGCAGAAATAAACGAACCAATTGCAGTTTTTCCGCTAATCTTGGCCCGTGCACATTTCCTTTTGCTGTTCTCAACATGTGTGTTTCTACAGCAAACAACAATGTGGTTGACATCCTTTGTGGCATATTAAGTTTGACTTGTTTATTTTCAGATCATAAATCTGTATTTAAAACAAAATTAAAATACCCCATTTTACGTGGAGTCAGTCGCACATCGAGCAATTGAGATAAATAACCACAATGTTAGCAAAGTTTGATAAATATCTGGGAAAAAGGAACTGGTGTTTCTTGATAAAGTGAGGTGTAAAAAAAACAAGTTGGTTGTAGTTCAGGTGACGCACATACAATGGGGCAAATCGCCTGTTTCTGAGCTGCACACCAGATGTACACCAGTCCTAGATTACCCAAGGGTTCCATTCCTGAGAACGGCCTGTTCTCCAAAGAAACGTCCATTTTCTAGAATAACCCATATACTCTCCACATACACTTTCATAAATTATTTATCATAACACTCCACAATTAAACTAATGAAATCTATCTAGTCATGGAGTGATACAGTGTGGAAACAGTCCCTTTGGCCCAACTTGACCACACTGGCCAACATGTCCCAGCTACACTAGTTTCACCTGTCTGTGTTTGGTCCATATCCCTCCAAACTTGTCCTATCCATGTATCTGTCCAACTGATTCTTAAATGTTGGGACAGTCCCAGCCTCAACTACCTCCTCTGGCAGCTTGTTCCATACACCCACCACCCTTTGTGTGAAAATGTAACCCCTCAGATTCCTATTAAATCTTTTGCCCTTCACCTTGAACCTATGTCCTCTGATCCTCGATTCTGTGCATCTACCCGATTTAAATCCATGTTCCACAGTACGAGTTCATTCCAAGAGTTCTCCCAAGTTTGCCCTGATTCGAACTCGGGGCTCTCGTGGACATTTTTCAACGAGAAGTTGAAAAATGTTGAAAAATCTTCACAAGTCTTCCCGTGCTTACCTGTTGTTAGCGTTACGATCCGCTAAGAGACGTCCCCGAGCTCCGACGTACCCACTACGTTCATTCTGCGTGATTACCACGAGTTTGATTTTTTTTAAACTCGGGAGAGCTCTTGGAATGAACTCGTACCGTGGGACAGGGCTTTAATTCCTCATGATTTTATACATCTCTATAAGATCACCGCTCATCCTCCTGCGCTTCAAGGAATAGAGACCCGGTCTACTCAGCCTCTCCCTATAGCTCAGTCACTCTAGTCCTGGCAACATCCTCGTAAATCTTCTCTGAAGCCTTTCAAGCTTGACAATATCTTTCCTATAACATGGTGCCCGGAACTGAACACAATACTCTAAATGCAGTCTCACCAACGTCTTATAGGGTGATTTCACCAAATGTCAAATGAGCGTAGATCCCCCCCATCACGTGACCGAAAATTTTAACTGGAGGACATATGTCAGTTCGGTACATGTTAGTGAATTTCATCAAAAGTAAGTTAATAATGCCTTACTTTTGATGAAATTCAGCGAGCAAACGCGATAATTCCCGATATTTTGGACCTTTAAATCTCCACGGCAAATGTCGGCTGTTCACTTCCACTGTTTTCTACCTTCAGTTCCCTCTTGTAATTACCTTACTTTCTATCTTTTTTTTTGCCTGAAAATTTAGGTCGCTGTGCTTCACGGTCACCCCGACTAGCACAGAAAATATCAGCTCAAAAATCGGCCGTTTTCCATGTTTTTAACGGGTGGGAAAGTGCGTGTTTCCCCATTCACTAACGTACCGAACTGACATATGTCCTCCAGTTAAAATTTTCGGTCACGTGAGGGGGATCTACGCTCATTTGACCTTTGGTGAAATCACCCTATACAACTGCAACATGACCTCTCAACTTCTATACTCAATACTCTGACTGATGAAGGCCAATGTGCCATAAACCTTTTTGACCACTTTATCTACCTGTGAATTGACCTTCAAGGAACCATGCACCTGCACTCCTAGCTCTTCAACATCCCCAGAAGCCGATTCCTTGAAGCCAATTTGCTATCCATTCAGTTATCTCTCCTTGGATCCCATGCAGTCGAACCTTCCAGAGCAGCCTACCATGCGGAACCTTGTTGAATGCCTTACTAAAATCCATGTATACAACTTCCACAGCTCTGACCTCATTGACTTTTTGGTCATGTCATCCAAAAACTCAATCAGATTTGTGAGAAACGACCTTCCACAAACAAAACCATGCTGACTCACCAATCGCCAATCCAAATGTCTGTATAACCTATCCCTCAGAATACTCTAGTAACTTTCCAACTACAGATGTTAAGCTCACTGACCTATAGTTCCCAGCATTTTCCATGCAGCCCTTCTTGAAAACATTTGCCACCCTCCAGTCTTCCGGTACCTCTCCTGTATTTAACGATGACTCGTCATTAATTAATTGCAAAAAATCTTTCTTACTATCTTGAAAAATGTATGGGAGAATTTGCGGAAAGTGGGATTTCTGTAAATCAGGTAGTTCATAACCCAGGGAGTTCCTGTGTTTTGGTTTTTGGAGATTTTCATTCTCACCAGTAAGTGGAACAGGGGAAGCATGTCCACACAATTTCTGCGGCTGTGGCTCTGTAAATATAATGTATAATCGAAAAAGTGGCCCTCTGGTTTTTTTTCCTCCATTCTTTTTAAACAGTCCAGCATATGAACAGGCTCTTCGGCCCACAATTAACAGTGCCATACATGATTATTCAAGTTAAATTACCCGCTGCCTGCAAATGACCCATATCCTTCCATTCCTTACATATCCACGTGCCAATCCAAAATCCTCTTAAATGCCACTTTTGTATCTGCCTCCACCACCACCCATGGCAGCATTTTCTCTTTGTGCAGGAAAGAACTGCAGATGTTGGTTTAAAGCGAAGGTAGACACAAAATGCTGGAGTAACTCAGCGGGACAGGCAGCAGCTCGTGACCCGAAACATCACCCATTCCTTTTCACCAGCGATGCTGCCTATCCCGCTGAGTTACTCCAGCATTTTGTTTCTACCAGCATTTTCTCTTTGGCAGACCAGTGAGCATCAATTCAGTAGGAAAGAAGGAAATACATGGCAAACTGATTGCATTGCATAATCTGATGCAGAACATGTCACAGTTTCAAGCAACCGTGCATTCAGTATGTTTTAGTATATCTAATGTGGCAGCATAGTACCTTATTTATCTGTTTTAGGAACTCTAAAACAGAAGTCTCATGTTCCATGATCCTTGTCTACCTTCGCTTGGTGGCCGATTGGGAAAGGGGGAGATGCAGCGAGACCTGGGTGTCATGGTACACCAGTCATTGAAGGTAGGCATGCAGGTGCAGCAGGCAGTAAAGAAAGCGAATGGTATGTTGGCTTTCATAGCAAGAGGATTTGAGTATAGGAGCAGGGAGGTTCTACTGCAGTTGTACAGGGTCTTGGTGAGACCACACCTGGAGTATTGCGTGCAGTTTTGGTCTCCAAATCTGAGGAAGGACAGTATTGCCATAGAGGGAGTGCAGAGAAGGTTCACCAGACTGATTCCTGGGCTGTCAGGACTGTCTTATGAAGAAAGACTGGATAGACTTGGTTTATACTCTCTAGAATTTAGGAGATTGAGAGGGGATCTTATAGAAACTTACAAAATCCTCTTAAGGGGTTTGACAGGCTAGATGCAGGAAGATTGTTCCCGAGGTTGGGGAAGTCCAGGACAAGGGGTGCACAGCTTAAGGATAAGGGGGAAATCCTTTAAAACCGAGATGAGGAGAACTTTTTTCACACAGAGAGTGGTGAATCTCTGGAACTCTCTGCCACAGAGGGTAGTTGAGGCCAGTTCATTGGCTATATTTAAGAGGGAGTTAGATGTGGCCCTTGTGGCCAAGGGGATCAGAGGGTATGGAGAGAAGGCAGGTACGGGATACTGAGTTGATGATCAGCCATGATCATATTGAATGGCGGTGCAGGCTCGAAGGGCCGAATGGCCTACTCCTGCATCTAATTTCTATGTTCTATGTTAAGAGTTCGATCGCCAAGGAATAATGAGGGGTTGTACAAAATAGAGATTGAGGCCTCTCTAACATTGTCCAGTTTCTATTATCTTGGATGCTATTTTAAGGGTTCATTACCAATAGCGCTCTTGAGGTTTGCATGGCTTGATACCAATTAGAACAGGCAGGGCGACTTCCTGCCTGTTCTAATTAGTCAGTACAAACCAGCGCAGGTTGTAATGTACTACCAAAATCTCAGGTGCAGGTAAGGCAGTTGAAATAATTAAGGGATTGAACATTGGAAAGAAGACAATGACAAAAAGGCATACTGTGGTGACCAAAAGCAAACACAGTATTCCTGATGAGGGAAGACCAGTGTTTTAGAATGGTACGGCATGAATTCACTGCTTGGATACTCTATGCCTCTATTGACAAAGCCAGAACTGTGTATGCAATATTGACTGATTTCTTATCCTGCCACTGTCACTGAATTGTTATCATGTACCCCAAATAACGTGGACTGAATCCAAGATTTAAAGTCAAAGTATGGTCTCGAAAACAAAGATTTTTTTAGATACTTGCAATTAAGAGACTACTTTACAAAAGAGATAAGGCCAGAACTAGATGAAACTTCAAATAATGTGATCAAGGTGATTGTGGATGCATACAAACAGAAGGGGTCTCGGGTCATCTCTGCTTTCTACCAAGCTCTGGTGGGAAGCGGGGGAGAATCAACGCTCTACATAAAAACAAAATGGGAAGCAGAATTAAAGATTCAAATAACAGAAGAAGAATGGTATCAAATGTGTGAAACACAATGTTCATCCACAAGCTCACTAGTATGGAGAGAATTTTGCTGGAAGAAACTATCTCGCTTTTTTATAACACCCAAAATAAAAAGCAGACAACTTGTTGTCCAACAACACTGTTGGAGGCTGTGTGGGAGTACGGAGGCAGACCACTCACCTATTTTCTGGAACTGTGTAAAGATAAGGCCATACTGGGAAAATGTTAATGCAGCTGTAAAAAATATCTTGGGTTATAAAACCCCAAATACCTGCCCTGTGATGTATTAAAGATATTGTAAAAGTAGATGATACATATTTGATTAAAGTTTTGCTTGCAGCAAGTAAGAAGGCCATTACCAGGCAGTGGCTTAATGAAAAAAGTCCAAAACAGGAACAGTGGTTAGAAATAGTGCGAGTTAGTGCGATTGAATTATCTCCAGATAATTAATCAATGTAATGTTTTTTTTGTTTTTTTTTAATTTGGTAAGAGAACCACACGGTCTTATTCCAATTTTTAAATTCATTTACTTTTTTTTTCCCCCCTATCTACTTATTTTTTTTATTTTGATTGCTGTTTTTTTTACTTTGTTTTATTTATGGTGATGGTGTTGCACTGATTTGTATATATCTCTTAAAAATCAATAAAAATTTAAGTGGAAAAAAAAAGAATAGGATAGAAGGAATAATGAATTCTGATTGAAACTTTAAATACGTGCTATAATTGAATATAAATATATAAAATCATTGTTTTTTAGTCAATACATGTACATGCATGAATCTTAATAGGTTTTATCTGAACTACTAATAAAATGTGTCTGCTTCAAACACCTACAAACCTGCACATCTTTGAGATGTGGGGGGAAACCCACACTTTCACAGTATGCAAACTCCACAAAGACAGCACCTGATATCTCTGGTGCTGTGAGGCAGCAGCTCTTCCAGCTGTGCCAATGTGTTGCCCCTAGAATACAGGGTAGCAAAGCTGAACAGTAGTATTTCTCACCGAGGATTCTTCAGTTGGTAGAGCTGCTGCCTCATGTTGCCAGAAACCATTGTTCAGTCCTGACCTTGGGTGCTGTCTGTGTGAAGTTTGCACGTTCTCACTTATCATGTGTGTTTCATCCCACATCTCAAAGATGTGTGGGTTTGTAGGTTAATCGGCCTCTATAAATTGCCCCGAGTGTTTACGGAGTGGATGAGAAAGTGGGATAACCAAGGTTTACTTTTCTGTGTGGCTTTCACATTTTACACACTTGACTACATCTACCTCCCGTCTGCCCCCTCAGTTACGTCTAAATTGACTGTATTATTGCCTCTGAGTAGGTTGATGTTGACTACACTCCATAGACGAGAGCACAAAGTGGGCTTTGGCAGTGAAATTATTTGAAGAGAAACCAAAGTTGCTTAACTTTGCTTCCAGGGAGTTCCTTGAAGCAACATTTGCTTCAAACAACCAAGTGTGTGGCAAGGAAAATTTGCAGAAGTGAGGAAGGCAAAGGCCAAATTAGAGACTGTTAGCAACATCAAAAATTAACTTCAGAGCGTATCAATCAGAATTGAAATGTTGTTTAAAAAAATTAGCTTTAAACTTCATAGGTTATTTTGTCAAGGAAAGGACATTTAAAATCATGTTACTGAGCAAATAAAGTTATTAAGGCAAATGATTTGCCATTTATCATCCATTTGTTTTCACTACCTCTGGGACTTGCAGAACCTGGGCCACAGCTTCCAGCGTAAACATTAGTGTCCATATTGGCTGGTTATTGCATTTCCCTCCGCAATTTTCGAAAGGTCAGCTTTTGAACACAACATTAAGAACATTCTATTGAAAATTTGAGGCATTTCTTGGAAAAGTTAATGCTTATGTGTGAGTGACGAGCAAAAACAGCAGCTGAAGCACACAAGCAATAAGCAGAAACTGATTAAGTCGGGGCCCAGGATGTCTTGCAGCGGGCACAGGACATTCTGGAAGGGGAGGGTGAGCAGCCAGAGGTCGTGTCCAAGCTGGTATCAACAACACAGGAAGACAGATGATGTTCTGCAAAGAGAATTAACAGGCTTGGTAGTAAATTGAAAAGCTGGACCTCTTGGACTGTAATATCAGGAATACTCCCTTTGCCATGAGATAGCGAGTCAAGGAACAGGAAGATTACACAGATAAATGTGGCTAAGGAGCTGATGCAGTGAGAAGGGCTTCAAAGAACATAAAAAAATAGGACAATAACAGACCTTTTGGCTGATAATGTGAGCTGAAAATGACCATCTACCCGCACATAATCCAAATATCTCCATTCCCTGCATATCAATATGGCCATCCAGGTGTCTCAAATGCCACTATAATATCTGCCTCAACCGCCACCCCTGTAGCACGTTCCAGGCACTCACCACCCTCTGTGTAAAAAAGTTACCCCACACATCTCATTTAAACTTTGTCCCTCTCACCTTAAACCTATGCCCTCCAGTATTACGTTTTTCAATTTCTGGGAAAAGATTAGGGACTGTCTTCCCTATCTATGTATCTCATCACTTTATATCCAGGTAAATGGATCACCTATACGGAATATGGAATATGCTTTAGGTATATGGATCATTAAGCTCTCTTCCACAGAAGGTTGGACCAGTACAAGAGGGTTTCCACTGAACCTGAGGGGCATCAATATCTTGGTGGGGAGATTTACTACTCGGTTGGGTCTGGCAGAGTGATGGGACCCAAAGAAATTGTGTGGCAGATTGGGAAATAAAGCCTGATGTAGATGTTAACATGTTTACTGAATTCAGTAAATTCAGGAGAGAGGACAGGCAGGAACAAGTCTGGGAGTGAGGCAGGTCAGGTAGACGGAACTGCATTTATTTTACTGTAAGAAGCCTGATGAACTCAAATGGATGGATGAACTCAGGGTGTGGGTTAGTACGTGGGATTGGGATATTATAGTCACAACAGAAATATGGCTGCGAGAGGAGCAGGACTGCCAGCTCAATGTTCTAGGGTAAAGATGCTACAGGTGTGATAGAGTTGCAGGTAAAAGAGGGGGAGTGACATTTTTAATTAAGATGGACATCACGGCAGTACTCAGTGAGGATATTCCTGGGGAATTGTTCATTGTGGTTATAGGGTTGAAGGTTGAAAATTTAAAGATGGCTATGAGAAGAGTAGGGTCGTAATGATAGGTGATTTTTATTTTCCTCACTTTGACTGAATTTAATCCAGATAAGTGTGAGGTGTTGCATTTTGGGAAGGTAAACCAGGGCAGGATCTTCACAGTGAATGGCAGGGCCCTTGATAGCAGAGGGTTCAAGGAGTGCAGGTTCATAGTCCCACGCCGCAGGCCGCCCCCCGCCTGCAATCGCACGTTGAGTGGACGGGGCCCAATGGGTCCCACTTGGTCTAGTAGTTCATTAAAAGTGGCATCACAGGTAGATAGGGTGGTTCAAATCTTTATCTCATGTCCTGTCCATATGGAGTTTGCAAGTTCTCCCCGTGAACACGTATGATTCCACTCGGGGCTCCAGTTTCCTCCCACATACCTACGACATGCACGTTTGTACATTAATTGGCCTCTACAATTTGCCCTTCATATGTAGGGAGTGGATATGAAAGTGGGATAATATAGAACTAGTATGAAGGGGTAATCAATAGTCAGTGGGCAGAAGGGCCTGTTTCCATGCTGCATCTCTGAACAAAACCGTCTGTTCTGGAGTTCGGTGGTAAATCAGTAGTACAGCGATGAAGTGAATTCCAAGCAATGACACCACACAACTTAATTAACAACTGCAGATAGCAGACAGTGTATATTCCAATAGCTTGCACTCTGGGTAGTCATGAATTACTGCACATTCTCTCCACTAGG
This sequence comes from Leucoraja erinaceus, assembly GCF_028641065.1. Classification (NCBI taxonomy): domain Eukaryota; kingdom Metazoa; phylum Chordata; class Chondrichthyes; order Rajiformes; family Rajidae; genus Leucoraja; species Leucoraja erinaceus. The sequence continues at coordinate 8,094,144 of NC_073399.1, read as the reverse complement.
TGTCAGAAGACACACAAAATACTCTTCAATAACCAAGCTGAAGATTGCAGAGGCATTGTAGACTCAGGCAAGAGTGAAGAGGGTTCAATTGTCATATGTACCGACCATGATACAACTAAATTCTTACTTGCAACAGTTCTAACAGGCCTGTAAACACAATACACACAATATCTTCTTCTTACGTATGGCGTGCACAACCTAAAGTTGGAGGACAACTTGTTCTATTTGATCTTATTTGATTGTGCACTCGTCAAAACAGGGCGGACCACGTGAAGGTTGCAGGCTCAACCCCACACACAATATGAGTTAACATCACAAATTTACCACTCGATTTATCAGCATTTTAAGAAGCCCGTGATATTCAGGCTGTCTCTCAGAAATGTTACATGTAGGCGGTCTCTGGCCAGCAGCGGCCTCTGCAGTGCCAGTTTTTTTTATTTTCTGTCTGTGTTTTAATGTATTTATTTTATTTTTTTGTTGGGGTGTGTGTGTGTGGGGGTGGGGGTGGGGTGGGAGGGGGGGGGAAACTTTTTAAATCTCTCCATGCACTGCCCGACCTAATTCTTTTCATTTCCGTTGTCGTTGAATATTCACCCTTACATTTGCCCGCGGAGCTAACCGGAGCGGTGGAGGAACGCTGCTGCTGCTGCTGCTGCTGCTGCTGCTGCTGCTGCTGCCGATTGGCTGCTGAATCGGGGGCTGCTGCTGCGGGTCTGCGGACAGCGGCGCCGGGAGCCCGCGGCTCAATTTTCGTCCTGCAACGGAGAATTCTCCCGGTAATCCTGAGCAGGGCTTAGCACCATGGAACAATGGCCGCGGGTACTTGCGACGCACACCGGGGGCTCCAACAACAAGACCCGGTTCTTAATACAATCGCCATCGCCAGCCGGGGCTTTGACTTTGACTCTGACATCGGGGGGGGGAGAGTGTAAGATGTTTTTTTTTTTGGCCTTCCAAAGCTATGTGATGGGTTTATGAAAATTTACTGGGTCTATTGTGTGTAAATTTCGTCAGACAATATCAGGTACCCTGTCCAAATCTGTGGAGCTTCTGTATAATGAAATGTGCATACAAATATGGTATCAACATCTCGTATGTCCTCAGTGCATCCCAAGCACTTTACAGCTGAATAATAGTTCTGGTGATGTTGTTACCAATGGGATTACAGAAGCCTGCAGCCATACAGAAGCTCCCACAAACAGCACCGTGATAATAACCAGATAATTGCTGATCAGTCATGAAGAACATCTTCTTGGCTCTTCTGGTATTTGTGTTGTTTTATTATTGCCAAATATACAGACACAGTGATAAACTGTGTGTGCTATCCAGGAAAGTAATACCATGCTTGAGTACAAGTACAACAGGTAGTGCAAAAGATAAAAATAAACAGAGTGCATAATATAATGTTACAGAGAAAGATTTAAAAAAGTGCAAGAGCTGCTATCAGGTAGATTGGAAGATCAGGAATACATCCTCAGCATATGAGAGGTCCGTTCCAGAGTTTGATTACAGTAGGGAAGTAGCTGTTCTTAACTCTTGTGGTGCATGCTTTAAAGCTTTTTTATTTTCTGCCAGATAGAAGAGGGAGAAGAGGGAATGAATGGAGTATGAGTGGTTCTTGAATATGTTGGTTGCTTTTCCGAGGCAACGTGAGTGAGGATGGAATCAATGATTGAGTAAGGGAGGGGTGTTTGTTTGCATGATGGTCTGAGCTGTTCTGCAGTCTCATTTGGTCTTGGAAGCAGTGTTACCAATCCATGCTATGATGCATCAGGCTAAGATGCATTCTGTGGTGCATCTGTAGAATTTGCTAAGAGCTTGGCTCATCTAAAGCTAGAGCCAGCGGAACTTGTACATCCAGGCTTGGCTTAATCTGAAAAAGAGAGTGCAGCACACCTGCTTTATGTTCTTTGAGTGGGAACTTAGCTCCCTCTTCTGACCCATCGGTGAAAGTTAAACCATTGATTCAAAGTAAACACATGTGCCAGAAAATAAGATTGTTTTAAATAAAGAGCCTTTAGCTTTGAGAAGAAAAGTAACAAAGACTGCTTTCAGTTTACATTTATTGATGTCCTTTATATTTACATTTCCTGTTCATCTTACATTAAGTTTCTAATTTATACAAGGGTATTACAATAGTGGTGTGTCAAGAAAATAAGCTATGGAACTTGCCCATTAGATCGAGGTGGTTCTGAATGGAGAAGGATGGCTGTGAGGGGAAGAGTAAATATAAGGTTCCTCTTTTTATTGAGTTTGCTACAAATGAGCATATTGATATTACAGATTTAACAGGAGGTAAACAAAAATGCTGGAGAGACTCAGCGGGTGAGGCAGCATCTATGGAGCGAAGGAAATAGGCAACGTTTCGGGTCGAGACCCTTCTTCAGACAGAAGGGTCTCGACCAGAAACGTCGCCTGTTTCCTTCGCTCCATAGATGCTGCCTCACCCGCTGAGTTTCTCCACCATTTTCGTCTACCTTCGATTTTCCAGCATCCGCAGTTCCTTCTTAAACATTGCAGATTTAACAAATCAGATTTAAGTATTTTTAAAGATAGAAATCTTCCTCAGGGTGGTGCTGTAGTGTTAAGATATTAATGGGCTGGAGCCTGCTGGGACAAGCCAACACTAAACTGTAACGACACCTATCCATGTCCTCCAAAGATGTTGCCTGACCCGCATGTGTGACTCCAGCCCTTTGTGTTCTAATGTTGTAAACCAGCATCTGAGCAATGCTGAGAACAATATTTTGCATTCTGTATCTTCCCTTTTGCTCTGTCTATTGTACTTGAGTTTGATTCGATTGTATTTATGTATTGTGTTGTCTGATCTGACATGATACTATACAAAACAAAGTTCTTTACTGCACCCAAGTATACGTGACAATAATAAACATGAACCTAATCTGCACTTGTTTCTCCACTCAACTTTTGCTCTTTGCTGTTGCACACCAAACCTTCATACCATGAAATTCAGGTTGACCCCCACTCAAATGTGGAAATGCCAATATTTTGAGTGCTGCTGATTTCCTGCTGGCGTTCCAGTGTCCAATCCACCCAGAAAGCAACAGTGCAAGAAAGCTTTGCTGAACTTGACCAACACTTCGACTGGAGATAGACACAAAATGCTGGTGCAGTGCCCTCCATAATGTTTGGGACAAAGACCCTTTATTTAATTATTTGCCTCTGTGTTCCACAATTTGAGATTTGTAATAGAAAAAAAATCACATGTGGTTAAAGTGCACATTGCCAGATTTTAATAAAGGCCACTTTTAAACATTTTCGTTTCAACATGTAGAAATTACAGCAGTGTTTATACATAGTTCTCCCATTTCAGAGCAGCTTAATTAGCAAAGTTACAAAATTTAGAGTTTTAAAAATCAAGTCTGCAATTTATCCCTTCAGATAAAGCATAAAAAGTTTAATTCGATACCTAATTTACTTTCATATCCTCAGTATTAAAAAAGTTATGGCCATTTTCACACTCGAAAATTAGCATCTTATTCCCTATTGCTTTTCCATTGGCTGAACACAAACGCTGTGATCGAGGACAGTCAAAAGCCGATACATTTCTTAAAAATTAAGAGAACTGAATGAAATTTTCAGTTATTATAGATTGAAGCATTCTGAAACAAATATGAAACATCTTATTTGGATGACCTGAAATTAAAGCATGTGACGGAAATAGTAATAAACACCCAGACTGCCTTGAAAATTCAAAATGAGATATTCTCAAGATCAGAACTTTAATATTATTGTATTATATGCTGTAAGTCCGTAACAGATAGGTAAATAAATTACAATTACTAGCAATAGACCAAGTCTTAATGGAGAAGATCAGTTGCTAGCTGGTACATTGGCATATCATAATCAGTAGCATCATCATACTCCTCAGATTGTAACCAATAAGCAACTCTGTTTTTCCTCAAACTTTAAATTTTGGCATCTTCAAACCATGCATGACATGCCTTTCTGCCCAGTACTTTCCCCATTAAGAATGTCCTGTAGTTCATCACATTTGGAGTTGTCCAAATTCGGATAATCTCTGCGAATGCTGTCTAAATCAGTCTCTTTTGCTGGGCATTTGGATTGACAATTTTGCATTTCTTCTTCGGAGACATCTGTTTAAAATGTAAAGGAAAAAAAACACTGAACAGCATTAACAGAAACAAGTTATTATTTGCAGTTTTGGAAAAAAGATATAAATGATAAAGTTAAACGCTAAAACAAATAGCAAATACCCAACAAAAAATTCATATTCATCAGTTTAATCAAATCAATTCATCTAATCAATTAAATTAATCTAAATTCAATTACTAGATCTAAACATCTATCAATTTCTTAAGAAAAGGCTGAATTTTTTAAATAGCCTAAGTATCCAAATAACAAACTAATCCCATTCACCCAAGAATTCACAATATAACATGATTTCTAAATCTCACTGTTATGAACCTGTATGCCAAATGGAAGGAATTTAATGTTTAATTCTCATAAAATAATCTAGAAACATCCACTCCCAATATAATCAAAATGATTATTTTTTGCACAATACATGTGACTAAAACTGTTGTAGATATTTAGTATAAAAATAATGATTATGGATAGACAATTACACAAAACATAGTCGATTTATGACATGATTGTCCAAAAAAAAATAATTTTAATCATCTTGCGAGTGGGTGTTTCCGGAATGCGAACGATTGGAACGTTGCCGTTGCCGTGAATTTTAACCCCATATCGGCAGGCAAAGACATGGCCGAATCGTTTGGGGACTAAATAACATTTTCGCGTCGTAAAATTAGACTAAAGCCACCCCAAGAAGCAAGATTATATGTGAAATACACGACTTTGCTTTTATTTTGTCCTGATAATACGATCCATCACGTTGAAGGCGTTCGACGTCGCTTTTTACTTTAATCCAACTATCAAATTGTCCAGCGATTAAAAAAAAAAAAAAAACATGAACGGAAGTCGGATCGATTTTTCTTCATCGACTAGCAGCCCGAGGAAATCTCTCTCCGACAAGTGATACAAACCTGCATTTTAATCCTGTCTCCACCCACCCCCTCGCTCAAAGACACCATAGTCGCACACATAGCCAGTGGCAGATCTGCAGAGCCGCTGAAAGTAGGTTTTGTAACATCGCTACCTTAATGTTTGGGACACAGCAATGCCATGTAAATTAAGTAGTCATGTTTAGTATTTTATTGCATATCCTTTGCAGGCAATGACAGCTTGAAGCCATCTTTCGCTTATACTTGTTTTGGGGGCTAGTCCCCTTCAGTTTTCTCTTCATCATATAAAAGGCATGCTCAATTGGGTTCAGATCGGGTGATTGACTTAGCCACTCAAGAATTGACAATTTTTTAGATTTGAAAAACTCCTTTGTTGCTTTAGCAGTATGTTTGGGATCATTATCTTGCTGTAGAATGAACCGCTGATCAATGAGTTTTGAGGCATTTGTTTGAACTTGAGCAGATAGGATGTATCTATACACTTCAGAATTAATTAGGCTACTACCATCATCAATGAAGATAAGTGAGCCAGTACCTCCAACAGCCATAAATGCCCAAGCCATAACACCCACACCGTATTTCACAGATGAGGTGGTATGCTTTGGATCTTGGGCAGTTCCTTCTCTCCTCCATACTTTGCTCTTGCCATCACTCTGATAGAAGTTAATCTTTGTCTTATCTGTCCACAAGACCTTTTTTTCCAGAACTGTGGTTGCTCTTTTAAGCAGTTCTTGGCAAACTGTATTTAAGAAGGAACTGCAGATGCTGGAGAATCGAAGGTTACACAAAAAAGCTGGAGAAACTCAGCGGGTGCAGCAGCATCTATGGAGCGAAGGAAATAGGCAACGTTTCGGGCCGAAAGAAGAAGGCAACGTCTGAAGAAGGGTTTCGGCCCGAAACGTTGCCTATTTCCTTCGCTCCATAGATGCTGCTGCACCCGCTGAGTTTCTCCAGCTTTTTTGTGTAACCTTGGCAAACTGTAACCTGGCCATTCTATTTTTGCGGCTACCAGTCGTTTGAATCTTACAGTGTAGCCTCTGTATTTCTGTTCATGAAGTCTTCTGTGGACAGTGATCATTGACAAATCCACACCTGTGTTTCAGATCTGTCTGTATGTGTTTGGGGATTTTTATTTATTATAGGGAGAAATCTGTCATCAGCTGTGGAGGTCTTCCTTGGCCTGCCAGTCCCTTTGCGATCAGTAAGCTCACCAGTGCTCTCTTTCTTCTTAATGATGTTCCAAACAGCTAATTTTGGTAAGCCTAAGGTTTAGCTGATGTCTCTAACTTTTTTTCTTGTTTCTCAGCCTCATAATGGCTTCTTTGACTTTCATTCTTATATATACACACACAATGGTACAGTGCCCTCTATAATGTTTTGGGCAAACACCCATCATTTATTTATTTGTATAAACACTGCTGTAATTTCTACATGGTGAAACCAAAATGTATAAAAATAGCCTTTATTAAAATCTGACAATGTGCACTTTAACCACATGTGATTTTTTTCTATTACAAATCTCAAATTGTGGAGTACAGAGGCAAATAAATAAATGATGGGTCTTTGTCCCAAATATTATGCAGGGCACTGTAACATCTCTGGAGAGAAGGAATGGGCGACGTTTCGGGTCGAGACCCTTCGACAAATTGGGTGGAGTTTGAACAGGAAAGAGTGGCCGTGAGGGAGAAGCAAAAGTGTAAGATATAATAAATTGAATTTGCTGCAATATATTCAATGGAATTGAACCATACAGCATCAAAACAGCCCCAAGTCCATGCAGACCATCTGTTCACACTGCAGGCCATATGTTATCCCACTTTCCCATCCAGTCCCTGCACAGTTGGGGCAATTTTACAGAGGCCAATTAATCTACAAACCCACAAGATTCTGGGATGTGGTTGGGAGGGGCGGGAGAAACTGGAACAGAGGCTTTAAAACCATACTTTTGAGCCCTTGACGCCAATGGGAATACCTTCCTTCATATAGACATAAAATAGCATAGGACCAGGCTTTTCTGCCCACCATGTCTGTGCAGAACCTGATGCCTAATGAAACAAATGTCCTCTCTTTGCATGTGGTCTATATCCTTCTACTCTCTGCCTGTTTATGTCTGTCCAATTGCCTCTTAAATGTTGGTGTGCTATCTCCTCCCTGGCAATGTGCTCCATGCACCTATCATTCTCTGTGAGAAAAAGTTGCTTCACAAATCTCCTTTAGACCTATACCCTGAATTTGACTGGGAAGAAGACTCTGACCATCTACCATACCTGTCTCTCATGATTTTATAAATTTCTATCAGAATAGACAATAGGTGCAGGAGTAGGCCATTCGGCCCTTCGAGCCAGCACCGCCATTCAATGTGATCATGGCTGATCATCCGCAATCAGTACGCCATTCCTGCCTTCTCCCCAAATCCCCTGACTCCGCTATCTTTAAGAGCCCTATCTAGCTCTCTCTTGAAAGTACCCAGAGAACCGGCCTCCATCGCCCTCTGAGGCAAAGAATTCCATAGACTCACAACTCTCTTGAGAAAAAGTGTTTCCTCGTCTCCGTTTTAAATGGCTTATCCCTTATTCTTAAACTGTGGCCCCTGGTTCTGGACTCCCCCAACATCTGGAATATGTTTCCTACCTCTAGCGTGTTCAAACCCTTAACAATCTTATATGTTTCAATAAGATCCTCTCATCCTTTTAAACTCCAGAGTGTACAAGTCCAGCCGCTCCATTCTCTCAGCATATGACAGTCCCGCCATTGCGGGAATTAACCTTGTAAACCTATGCTGCACTCCCTCAATAGCAAGAATGTCCTTCTCAAATTAGGGGACCAAAACTGCACACAATACTCCAGGTGTGGACTCACTAGGGCTCTGTACAACTGAAGGACCTCTTTGCTCCTATACTCGACTCCTCTTGTTATAAAGGCCAACATGCCATTCACTTTCTTCACTGCCTGCTGTACCTGCATGCTTACTTTCATAGACATATGAACAAGGACCCCCAGATCCCGTAGTACTTCCCCTTTTCCCAACTTGATTTTCCCATTTAGATAGTAATCTGCCTTCCTGTTTTTGCTACCAAAGTGGATAACCTCACATTTATCCACTTTAAACTTCATCTGCCATGCATCTGCCCACTCCCCAACCTATCCAGGTCACCCTGCATTCTCATAGCATCCTCCTCACAGTTCACACAGCCACCCAGCTTTGTGTCATCTGCCAATTTCTCCTCTAGACAACAAGGCTACAGAGAAAACAATAGTTTGTTCAACCTCGAAGGTACACAAAAAAAGCTGGAGAAACTCAGCGGTTGCAGCAGCATCTATAGAGCGAAGGAAATAGGCAACGTTTCGGGCCAAAACCCTTCTTCAGACTGATCGGGGGTGGGGGGGGCAGGGACAAGAAAGGAAAAAGGAGGAGGAGCCCGAAGGCTGGGGGATGGGAGGAGACAGCAGGGGGACTGAGGAAGGGGAGGAGACAGCAAGGACTAACAAAATTGGGAGAATTCGATGTTCATGGATGCAGACTCCCCAAGCGGAATATGAGGTGCTGTTCCTCCAATTTCCGGTGCTGCTCACTGTGGCCATGGAGGAGACCCAGGACAGAGAGGTCGGAGACGGAGTGGGAGGGGGAGTTGAAGTGCTGAGCCACCGGGAGGTCAGCTTGGTTATTGCGGACCGAGCGGAGGTGTTCGGCGAAACGATCGCCCAACCTCCGCTTGGTCTCACCGATATAGATCTGCTGACATCTAGAGCAGCGGATGCAATAGATGAGGTTGAAGGAGATGCAGGTAAACCCTGTCACACCTGGAACGACTGCTTGGGTCTTTGAACGGAGTCGAGGGGGGAGGTAAAGGGACAAGTGTTGCATCTCTTGCGGTTGCAAGGGAAAGTGCCTGGGGAGGGGGTGGTACGAGAGGGAAGGGAAGAATTGACAAGGGAGTTATGGAGGGAGCGGTCTTTGCGGAAGGCAGATATGGGGGGAGATGGGAAGATGTGGCGAGTGTTGGGGTCACGTTGGAGGTGGCGTAACTGACGGAGGATTACTTTTTGTATGTGACGGCTGGTGGGGTGAAAGGTGAGGACTAGGGGGACTCTGCCCTTGTTGCGAGTGGGGGGATGGGGAGAGAGAGCAGTGTTGCGGGGTATGGAAGAGACCCTGGTGCGAGCCTCATCTATGGTGGAGGAGGGGAACCCCCATTCCCTGAATAATGAGGACATTTCAGATGTCCTGGTGTGGAACACCACATCCGTGGAGCTGATGCGGCGTAAACGGAGGAATTGGGAGTAGGGGATGGAGTCCTTACAGGAAGCAGGGTGGGAAGAAGTGTAGTCCAGATAGCCATGGGAGTCAGTGGGTTTTTGTGTACCTTCGATTTTCCAGCATCTGCAGTTCCTTCTTAAACAGTTTGTTCAACCTCTCCTTGCAGCTAAAATCCCCAAATCTAAGCAACATCCTGATGAAGCTCTTCAAATCCTCTCCAAATTCTCCACGTCCTTGCTGCAATGTGGCGACCAGAATTCCACACAATACTCCAAACGTGACCCAACTAAAGTTTTATATGGTTGTAACTTGACTTTCCAACTTAATAATTGATGTAGTGCCCATCGTTGTTTGTCATTTCTATCAGTGATTTGGAGAATGTACATGGTTAGTAAGTATGTAAATGACACTAAAATCGGTGGTATCATAGACTGTTAAGAAAGTTAATAAGAATTACAGCGGATCCCAATCAGCTTGGCGAGTTTGCCAAGCAATGGCGAATAGAGTTTAATTCAGATCAGCATGATGTATTATATTATGGGAAGTTAAACCAGGGCAGGATCTTCGCAATGAATGGTAGGGCCATAGGAAATGTTGTAGAGTAGAGGGATATAGGAGTACAAGTACATAGTTCCTTGCAAGTGGAATTACTGGTGATGAAGAAGGTTTTTGCAGACTATCCTTCATCACTAAGGGAATTGAACAAGAATGTTGGGATGTTATGTTGCAGTTGTACAAGACAATGGTGAGGCTGCATTTGAAGTATTGTATTCAGTTTTGGTTACCCTGCTAAAGGAAAAACTTGTTTAAGTTGTTAAGAGTGTGGAAAAGATTCATGAGGATGCTGCATGGATACACGGATAGGAAAAGAATATGAGTTAAATGTGGGGAAATGGGACCAGCTGAAATGGATATCTTGGTCGGCATGGATGAGTTGGGCTGAAGGGCCTGTTTCCTTGCTGTATGATTTTATGACTCTACCACTATAGAAAGGCTCACTTGCCTATAATTTCCTGTTTTTTCCCTGTTGTCCTTCTTAAATACATTGGCTATTCTCCAATCTTCTGACATCTCGTTTGTGGCTAAAGAGGATACAGAGATCCCTGTCAAGACCACAACAATCCCCACCATTGCTACTCTCAATACTCGGAAATAAATCTCACAAATCCCTAGGTCAGCCAATTATATCCTTGCCCACATCCCTTTTTCAACCTTTCTTGCTACACGGAGAACAACCCAACTTCTCCAGTCCAAACCTGGAGCTGATATCCCTCCCTGGTGATATTTTCTGTCTCCTCTGGACCAGAATTGGAGACAGTTCTATAACCATTGCTCTGTACACATTCAGCATCTCCCTGCTTTTGTAAACTTTGCTTTGACTTTTGAATCCCAGGATCCAATATATGTCGCTAACTACTCCCGTGACCTGCCCTGCCACTTTCAAAGATTTATTCACATTTACATCCTGGTCTGTCTGTTCCTGCACACCTTTTAGAGGTGTGACTTTTAGTCAGTTTTGATTATCCGTTATTTTTACCAAAGTGTTTAACTTCACACTGTTTTACGCTCAACTAAAGCCCACCTCCCGACCAACTTTTACCGACCTGCCCTGCCACTTTCACAAAGATTTGCGGACAGGAAGGCACTATTCACATTGCCCCGCTCCCTGCCACCCTCCACCGAAAACGGTCTGAGACGGGCTGGTCTCAAGTCACACCCCAACCATGGACTGTTTGCCCTCCTCCCATCAGGAGGCGGTACACCTTTACTAGAGGTGTGGACTTTCACACTGCTGAGTCGGAGTTTTTCTCTGATCCCTCCGTCCCTTTGTTATTTTGTACCAATCCTGTATCTTCCCTCTTTCTATTTTTTTTTTGTTTTTTCTATGTACAACTACAACGGACTGACGCAAAACTGCATTTCGTTGTACTGATACTTGTATTTGTGCGATGACATTAAAGTTGAATTGAATTGAATTGAATTGAACATACTCAAGAGAGTGAAGTGGGTTTAATTATACTATATACCGACAACAGAACAATGTAGTTCTTCCATGCTACATCTTAACAAGCCCATTAAAATAACATATATAATAATAATAATAATAAATAAAATAAATTAATTACCATACCAGGTTGCCATAATAGTGCCAAAATTATAAAGACACAGTCTATAGTAGTTCATGGTTGCTGAGGTTAGTGTTATGTAATGTTCAAAACCCTGATGGTTTCTGTGGAAAAGTTGTTCATCAACCTGGTAGTCAGTTTTCAGGCTCCTGTAACTTCTTCCTCATGGTAGGAGTGAAATGAGAGTGTGGCCAGAATGGTGTGGATATTTGATGATATTGGCTGCCTTTTTAAAGCAGCACAATGGTTGGGAGGTCAGGCTGACCTGTAGTGGACCAGGCTGTGTGTACCACTCTGTGTAATCTCCTTCGCTTCTGGGTTTTAAAGTTACCGAACCAGGCGGAGGTGCAACGAGTCAGTGTGCTCTCTATCGTACACTGAGGAAGTTCAACAGAGTAGTCGCAAGCATACCTAATCTACTCAATCTTCTCAGGAAGTAGAGGTTAATGAGCTTTGTTTTAGCATCAATAATGGTGTCAAAATATCCTCCTACAACCTACTGTTCACCATACCACTCACTTGCAGGCAGAGATTGGTTTATTGTGGCATCATGTTCGGCATGCACATTGTGGGCCAAAGGGCCTGTTCCTGTGCTGTACTATCTTGGTTTCTATCACTAAAAGTACTCCCCCACCTCCTTCTTCTTTTTGCCAGTCCTTCCCAAACACTGAATTTAATGGAACATTTAGTTCCCAGGTTTGTCAACCTGCAGTCATGTTCTGCAAAAGCAACTTGATCTTCGCTATGACCGTTTGGGCCTTTAATTAATTGTGAATCTATATCAAGCTCTATTGAGCCAAAATCTTCCAACCTACCTCATTATGGTCCTAGGACTTTTTTTCTGTAACTGTAACGCTATAATGATGTAACACCATATCCTGCGCTCCGGTATTTTTTCTTTGCATCTGTTGTACTTACATTTGGCTTGATTGTACTCATGTGTGAGAATAACGAGTGAAGAAGATTAGACTTTATTGCCGTCCATCACAGTGAGGTGAGGAATGTGGGGAAGTGTTTAACTTTTATGTAGTTGTGTGTCTTGTTGCTTTTTTTTTTGGTATGGCTGTATGGTAAATCGAGTATCAAGTCAAGTCACATTTATTTATATAGCACATTTAAAAATACTCTCGTTGGCCAAAGTGCTTTACATTTGTTATAAGAATAGTATAAACAAACAAACTACATACATATATACATATAGTCCTCGCTCAGTGGACGTCAGGAAAGGCTTGGGAGTATAGATAAGATTTTAGTCTTGACTTAAAGGAGTCGATGGAGGGGGCAGTTCTGATGGGAAGGGGGATGCTGTTCCAGTCTAGGAGCTGCAACCGCAAACGCGCGGTCGCCCCTAAGCGGGGGGGGGGGGGGGGGGGGGGGAGGAGAGGGGGGGGAAACTGTTTAAAAATCTCTTCCCTGTACGGGAGACCCGACCTTTTCCCTGTCGGGTCTCCGTTGTCGTTGGGGCCTAGCACCGTGGAGCGGCCTCCAACCTGAACGACCCGGGGGCTCGGGAGACTGCGGAGCTGCGGACTACTCACCATCGTGGGGCTGGCCGGCCTCGGAGCGTGGGGAGCGGTGGTGACTCGCTGCTGCGACTCGACTCCTGGGGCTCAGAGGCTCCAGCAACGCAGCCGCAGGTCCGGTGGACTGGGACATCGGGAGCTCGCGGGTCCGGGGGGAGAGACCGCTTCCCGGAGCTCCCGCAATGCGACTTTTCCAGCCCGTGTCGCGGGGTTGGAACGACCCAGAGCGGGGACGTACATCGCCCGGCACGGCTTCATGGCCGTGGGACATTACAGCGCCGCCGGGGGCTCCAACACTGTGACTTTTAGACCGGGAACGGGGCCGTAAATCGCCTGGCACGGCCTAAAATGGCCGTGGGACTTATCATCGCCCGCCTGGGGCCTGGACATCAGGAGAGAAATGGAGTACAGGGGAGAGAAAAGACTTTGCCTTCCATCACAGTGGATCCCACTGTGATGGATGTTTGTGTGAATTAAATTGTGTGTATGTCTGTAGGAAATTGTCTTTGTTTGTATGGCTGTGGAAACGGAGGCTCAAATGACAATAAATTGTATTGTATTGTATTGTAAGCTTATGCCTAGACCGCGGGATATTCAGCAGCCACCAAGTCGGCCGATCTGAGGAACCTGGAGGTGGAGTGGTGGGTGAGAAGACTTTTAATGTAGGAGGTGGCAAGCCCATTGAGGGCTTTGTAGACATAGAAGAGGGTCTTGAAAGGTATACGGAACCGCACAGGGAGCCAGTGGAGAGAGGCCAGGATCGGAATGATGCGGCGTTTTGGACCAGTTGCAGGTGGGTCAGGGAAGATGCCAGTGTAAAGAGAGTTGTAGTAATCTAGGCGGGAGGAGATAAATGTGTGGATGATCTTTTCGAGGTCATCAAAGTGGAGGAATTGTTTTATTTTAGCTGATGTCCAAGAAGCTGAAAGAAGCTAGCTTTTACCGCGGCATTGACTTGTTTGTCAAAGTTCAGTGCCGAGTCAAATATCACGCTGAGGTTTTTGACGTGAGGTTTGAGTAGTGGGGTAAGGCTTCCAAGACTGCCTGCTATCATTTTGATTGAGTCCGAGGGGCCGAGAAGGATGACCTCAGACTCACTGTACCTTAATTGGTACACGTGACAATAAAATACCCTTTGAACCCTCTGTTGTATGATTTGACTGTATAGCATGCAAACAAAGCTTTTCACTGTATTTCGGTACACGTGATCGTAATAAACCAACACCGATGTCCACGCGAAGAAGATTCTCAGTTTATTATGCTCTCTTCAACAGTCCAGGGCGCTCTCTGTATTGCGATGGAGTATCAGCGGTGAGCCTTGAATCTAAACCTTCTGATTTAAAGGGAAGTGCTATTAACGGAGAAAGACATATCAAAGTGCCTTGCTAAATTGTTAAATGAAGGTGAAAACCACGCCTCAAACCTCCAACAATAGCCTCTCCGTCAGAATGGTGCTTCTTGGAACTGCCTCACCTACAGCGCAACCCAACCCTGGTTGGGTTAATCTCACAGTGCAGCACCATGCCACTGTCCCAACCACCAGTATGGCGCTCCTTCATGTCTATCCCTCTTACACTGCAGTCAACATATTCTGGTAAGTGGAAGTTGGTGGCTCTCCAATAATGCTAAGATGGAGATTGGAATCCATTTTTCAATATTAAGAAATGACTATGGGCCAGGTGATGGGCAGGTTTCATTAATGTCATTAAAATGGAACTTTATAGAGATTATGGCAAAATGTTACGCACCCCTCTTAGGAAGAGAAGTATAGTATTCACAACCTGAATAAAGAGGTCTCTTCTCAACTCTCTTTTGATTGGATGACCCATTTTTGGACACTGTGATCCCTGGTTCTAGACAACGCAGCCAGGGGTAACATCAACATTACACCCAGTTGAAAAAGTTTGTTGAATGAAATATTTAAGACACGCATTCTGTGGTCCATTGGGATGGTAGAGACTTCTTCCCAACCAACTGGCTCGCTGTTGGTTGTCGGATATTCTCTTGAGTCGTTGTTTTCAGTAGTGCGTGCGGAGTGCTGGGGGAAGGACTGTGAAGGATGGAGGCAAGTGGAGGTCAATCACTCGAGAAGTCGTTCTCTTTCTCTCCATGGCCAAAGTGTTAATGTACTGTCTTAACATCTTTCAATATGTCTAATGGCATTTTTTAAAAAAAAATAATTGAGTGTGGAAGATGATGGTAATACCAGCAATTTTTGACCCATCCCTCTGATGGGGGCAAGGGGGGGGGGTTAGAAATTGACAGTACAGTGGTACAGCTGCTGCCTCATAGAATAGAATATAACTTTAATTGTCATTCAGGTATACACATAGACACAGTGCACATTGAACAAAATTTCGTTGCATTGACTCTTCAAAGTAGCAGCAGAATATAACATTTATATCAGGCGATCAGTAAAAGTGCTTAGTGTGCCCATAAAAAGTGCTTCATGTGCATAGTTCTGTAAAATAGATATATAGGAAAGTTTTTAAAAGTGGCAATGTATAAGAAAGTTCTAGCATTGGTTTGATTGTGAGTTCAATATTCTTATGGCCTCGGGGATAAAGCTGTTGCAGAACCTGGTTGTCCCGCTCTTCATGCTGCGGTACCTCCTCCCAGAGTTCAGCAGTGTAAACAGTCCATATTGTGGGTGTGTGGGGGCTCTGGTAATGCCCTTAGCTCTTGTCAGACAGCGTTTGTAACCAATGTCCATGATCATAGCACCATAGATCCAGTTTGATCCTGCACCTTGAGTGCTGTCAGTGTGGAGTCTGCACATTCTCACTGTGACCGCCTGAGTTTCCTCCGGGTGCTCCGGTTTTCTCCCACATCCCAAAGACATGTAAGTTTGTAGGCACTGGAAATTGGCCCCGGAAATGATCCCTTGGGTGCAGGGACTAGATGAGAAAGTGTGATAATATAGAACTAACTTGAATCGGTGACCTTTGGTTAGCATGGACTCGGCAGGCTGTAAGGCCTGTTTCCATGCTGTATCTTGAAAATAAACTAATGAGGTATATTAGGGAGTCTGAGGTCACCTTTGGACACACTGGCTGAGGATTAGAGTTTTTTCACTGAAATGGAACCCGACAGACCAGTTCCAGGTTTTCACTGCAATGAATGTTTGATCTATATACTAAGTATTTTCTCTCCGTTTTATACCCGGCTGTAGCTTTCATTACAAGATAGCTGTTTTAAAATTCAAAATGAAATTGAGGGAAATGTTACTATAAGTGTGTTGAACCCGACAGACCAGTTCCAGGTTTTCACTTTAATTAATGTTTGATCTATATACTAAGTATTTTCTCTCCGTTTTATACCCGGCTGTAGCTTTCATTACAAGATAGCTGTTTTAAAATTCAAAATTAAATTGAGGGAAATGTTACTATAAGTGTGGAACTTCCTATTGCAGAAGGAAGTCGAGCTGAACATTATAAATGAATTAAAGGAGAAGCTAGGTTGGATATGAAGAAGAAAATAACAGAAAGATATGCCAAAAATATGCATCATGTGCATCATCAAAAGGTTCTTTCCTGTATCACACTTTTCTATCTTCTATGTTCTAAAAATAGAACATCCTGGGGATACTCAGCAGGTCAGGCAGCATCTGTGGAGAAAGCAACAGAGTTTCAAAGATCCTTTGTCAGAACTGGGAAAAAGAGAAAACCTAAAGTTAGGTTTAAGTTGCAAAGAAGGGGGAGGGTGAAGAGATCAGAGGGATTCAGTGACAAGGGCGAGACCAAGGTGATACAAATGCTACAGGTGTTGTCTAAAAGAGGGTGGTGAATGGTTGATCTGTCTGAAGGAGGTGTAAATAATGGGAGATACGCAAAGACAGAGGAAAGAGAACAAACAACGCCAGAGCTGTGAGAAGCAGAACAAAACAATGGTTGGAAAACTGGAAAAAAAAAGTAAGTAAATTAAATATTCAGAGATGGAACTAGAACAAATTAACTAATTTTACTTGCTCTGGTGCTAATCAGTCTAAACAAGGTTCCCAACCCGAAGAGTCGTGTGTCCATTCCCTCTACAGATGCTGCCTGACCAGCCGAGTTCCTTCATCACTTTGTGTTACTCAAGATTCCAGCATCTGCATTTTGTTGAGTCTCCAATGTTACTGGTGGATAACCTTACATTAGAAAATGGCCAGTTCTGACATAAATTGAATTGCTCCTTCACCTGGAAGCCACAGTTGGTGCAGCTAACTGAGGTCCTTCTCATGCTTCTGGTGGACTGGATTCAATCCCAACCTCGGATGCCATCTGCGTGGAGTCTGCATGTTCTCCCTGTGAGCATGTGGGATTCCTCTAAAATTCCAGAAATTGGGCGCTGTGAATGAATGGGTGCTTAATGGTTGGTGCAAACTCTGAAGGCTAAATAGAAACATAGAAAATAGGTGCAGGATTAGGCCATTCGGCCCTTCGAGCCTGCACCGCCATTTAACCTGCCCTCTCTCCATACTCCCTGATCCCTTTAGCCACATCTAACTCCCTCTTAAATATAGCCAATGAACTGGCCTCAACTACCTTCTGTGGCAGGGTGTTCCAGTTTACCGTTTAGTGCTGAATGACTCTCTGGCTGTTGGACTGTTGTGGAAAGTGAAAGTTTAAAAGGTAGGTGAGCATGTCAGATATTTGCCTCTCTTTGAATCTGACAGAAATTACAGTGGACGACCCATTGAGTCACTGGTGGAATGGAAGGTGAGGCCAAAAGGGACACTTTCCTTACTCTTCCTAGAGAATGTTCACGTTTGGTCTTTGAACTTTCAAAAGGATACAATGGTTTCTGATAGTGGAGAGGAGGTTTACTAGAAAGGTTCTTGGGATGTACCGTTTTGGACAACTAACGCACTCCATGACACACTAGTCACCTGAGGAGTACCTTCAGCAACAGACTGGTTGCACCAAGATGCAGTACAGAACGCCACAGGATATCCTTCTTCCCTGTGGCTATAAAACTGTACAACTCCCCCCCCCCCCCCCCCCCCCCCCCCCCCCCCCAAAATCTTTGCACACCCCCCCAATCCTTTCCACTCGTCACTTTAATTTCATGTTTCATGTATCTTGTGTTTTATGACCATTGGTAGATCAATTTCTCTCCTGGGATAAATAAAATTCATATCGTTTCTTTTTAGCTGAATTGGTTCTTTTGGAAGAAAATAGGTTGAGGGAAGATTTGATCACCTCCGTGAACAGGATTATGATAGATTTAACCTAATAAAGCCATCCCGTGAGCTAGTGGAACAATAATTAGGAAGCATAGATTTTAAGGTTGTGGGCGAGAAAGGTTGTGGGCGAGAAAGAGAGGAGAAGTTGGGGAAGTCCAGAACAAGGGGTCACAGTTTAAGGATAAGGGGGAAATCTTTTAGGACCGAGACGAGGAAAACATTTTTCACACAGAGAGTGGTGAATCTCTGGAATTCTCTGCCACAGAAGGTAGTTGAGGCCAGTTCATTGGCTATATTTAAGAGGGAGTTAGATGTGGCCCTTGTGGCTAAAGGGATCAGGGGGTATGGAGAGAAGGCAGGTACAGGATACTGAGTTGGATGATCAGCCATGATCATATTGAATGGTGGTGCAGGCTCGAAGGGCCGAATGGCCTACTCCTGCACCTATTTTCTATGTTTCTAAAAGCAAAGAACAACTTTTATTGTGCAGTATGTGGAAATGATCTTGAACTCAATGCCTATAGAAGTTATGGAAACAAAATAATAATTTATCTCAAAAATAAATTGAGAAGGAATAGTGTTGAACAAAGAATTACATGGTCTTGATGGGTCAAATGACTTTGACTGGACTGTTCTGCAGAGAATAGCATGGTGTTTATAGGCTAAATGCAGTTGATTGATCTAGAGATAATGGCATGGACTTGATAAAGTTGCCTGAATTGTTCTAAAGGGAATGGCTTGGAATTGATGGACTACATAGCCTTCAGTGCTCTAAACGCCATTGATTGAGGTGTTACCCTTCCAACTATGCTATCTCTTCCAGTTGCAGCCTCCTCAACCTACCTCAACTGCTGCAGAAATCTGAAGAAGAATCCTGACCCGAAACTTCACTTATCCCTGTTCTCCAGAGATGATGCCTGATCCACTCAGCTACTCCAATACTTTGTGTCTCTTATTTTTAAACGAGCATTTGTAGTTCCTTCTATCCATCTGTCTCAACTGATGTTCTCCTGGGCAACACCTGGTCCCAGCTGGCTCCTTCTCCACCTGCAGCCAGATGTTGTCCCTACCTGATCCCCAGGTGTTGCCCTTTCCAGGATGCTGTTCTTTCAGTCATTCCACCGCTGTGGGGGGACTCTCCACATCTGGCCTTGAGGCTGGGCGTCCAGGTGATCCAGGTGTTGCCGCCTCTCCACCTGTTGTCCGCTTGAAGGTGTCCGGGCGGGAGCGGCGGCGCATGCGCGGGGCCGGGCGGAGGGGGCGGGGCCGAGGGTCAGTTTCCCACAATGCCTTTGGGGGACGCTGACAAGTGGATCCAAGATGGCGCAAAAGTAAAGGGAAAGGTAGGTGCGGAGTTGTGTGGCTGTGTCCGGTTCGGGGCCTGCCGCCTCCCCGGGGCGTGTGCGTGGAGGGGTGAGAGAGGCGGAAGGTTGAGGCAGGGGAGGAGTGAGGCGCTCTAAGGCGGCCCGCTACCTCTCAGCGGGTCCGGGGGGAGCTGTCAGTATGGTTGTTGTTTGAACGGGAGGCGGGGGGGGGGGGGGCATCTGGTGGCCGCCGTGTATAACCTGGGCCCGGAGCCACAGACCTGGGGGCTACTGGGGCCGACCAGCCTCCCACTGACCTCAGCTCAGGCATTAGTCGGCCCACCGCCTGCCGCGGCCGGAGTGTGTAACGTGTAAACAAGAGGGGAGGGGGGGGGGGGAGGGGGAGGATTAGGGCCAGGGTTTAGGACCACGACTAGGGGGGGGGGGCTGAAGGGTAGACACCAGGAAAAATACCCATTGCTCCTGAACCCCACCTACGCACTCCCGTGTGTCTGACTACATGTTTACAACTAGAACACACCACTGTTACTCCACATTCGTCAAGATAGAAAGCACAAAATAATAACTTTATGACATTTGTGTAAAGTAGGTTTTCCAACAGTATTTTTGTGCTGCCGGTTCATCTATTTCTATCCTCGGTCCCCGTTCAGAAAATAAATGTTACTTCACTTATTACTATTTGCTCTCTTATTTCTGCATGAATAATATTGTGCTTGCACACTTGTTTTGAAGTAGGATTCCATTACCATTACTCTATTACATCACCACTCACAGGCATCCAACAATAACTTGTCAGGTAAACTAACCTGATGTTATATTGTAGTCACCAATTGACAACATTTTAAAAACTTTTTGCATTTTCATTTCACATTTTCAAATAGATGTCCATTTGTGAATCTTTTAGCTTTTTGGGTCTGGCAGTCCAAACCCTGCATTTTCTATTCCAAATATCAGAATGTGTTAAATTATATATTTTGATTTATGCTGCCAAGTTTAAAAGACAATTCATTAAAGATATTTATGTTCCTAAGCCATTTTGTTTTTGATTTTGCACACATTTTCAAATAGTCGAGAAGAGTTGGAAAGTGGGACTCAGTGCTTACACCATCATCTAATCCATACTTCTTATTTCCCTCCTCCACACAGTATGATTCCTATTCTTCTATCACGCCTCTGCCTTGTGGCCATACATTTGAAGTCTTTGCTTTTGTCATTTTCCTTCTCATTTGCTCTGCCTGATTACTATCACAAAAGTATTTTAATATGCTTTTTTGTACACAACGCCTGGAAATAGTACATTTCACATGTATAATTTAAAATGATGGCTCCAATAATCTATGAGGATTAATTTTCAACCACTTTTACATTGCTGCTTTGGTTGAACAGAAGCAGGAGTTATTTGCTTCTAACCATTGCTCCTAATCTTTTAGTAATATTTGTGACTTGGGTGTTAGTGTAAAGTCTCTGAACGTTTACCTGCGCAGTGATTAGAATCTCATGGAAAAAGTAAAATCTTGATTTTTTCTTTTCCATGGGAGGAGTAATATTCAGCATCTAAAATAATAAGGTTGAATTTTGATCATTGCCAATTTGCAGGCAAAGTAGCATAATGTTATTATATGAAAGTTTGCATTTTAACCAGCTATTCTGAAAGTGTGTTTGTGGTTGACGTTGAATTTTTGTCTTCCTATTTCTTCATTTCCCAAACTGATCCTTTCCTGGCAAAGAGCTGATTCCTACTAGCTCGGTGTTGTTCCCAAGGTGTAATTGAGCTCATGAATCTGCATTGTATTACTCTGACATTCAGCAATGGTGCTCTACTGTACTTACTGTTATTAAACTGAAAAATAATGAGGCAAATTGTGGTGCAATCAAATGCAACTTCTACTGAGACCATAACTGATACCGATTTTCCTTATTGTGTCTGCCTTGGGCTAATGTCATGTAATGTGTTCAAGCATTGGACAATAAATTGCATATTTTATTAATTGTGTGGATGGGCATTACTCCTGGAGCATCTCAATCTCATCATTATTATCACCCTTCCCCCTCTTGCCCCTTCCTCCACCTCATACCATCAATGGGATTTTTCCATTGTATCATCCCTCCCAGGACAAACCGTCTTCCAATCTTTCCTCACGTTCTCCCAGTTCTTTTGGGGAAAATAAATCTCAACCATATGAAGTGATTGAAGAACTACACTGTATGGTGGGCTACAGTGTTTAACAGTGTATTTTTGCATTGGAGCTCAACACATTCTCTACAATCAAACTATTTAATAAAATACAGCTGAGATGAATTGTCAGCTTCAAATGGAATCGGAGCAATATAAAAAATATTTCCAATTGAATTTGTTTATTTTCTGCCAATGTTGTGATTAGTAAGAGCTGATCAACAAAATGATAAATGAATCCCAGGGTGGTGAATTAATTTGACACCAGAATTCCAAGATTGCATTTGCTAAAAGTGTTCAATGGGACACATCTCTATGTAGGTTGTCATTTGACATTCCCAGTGATGGAGCGAACTGTTCAGAAAATTATGGAAGTATAAAGGCAGCTAAGGACACATCATTTGAACAGGTCATTATATATTTATAAACCAGGTATGACTAGTATGTTCTTTCATTTAAGAAACCCTACATCACTTAACATAATTAATAAACGCTTGATTATTTTTAAGTAGTGCGATGAACAGTGCAAACCCAAATAGAGTCAGGGTCATAGTCATACAGCATGACAACAGGCCCTGCAGTCTAACTCGTCCATGCCAGTCAACATGCCCCATATAAAATAGTCCCATTTGCCTGCATTTGGTCCATATTCCTCTAAACCTTTCCTATCCACATACCTGTGAGAAATTTTTAATTGAAAGGCTCAGATATAGGTGAAAGACAGGGCCTATGACCGTTGGCAGAGGGATTGATAACAAGAGATCAAGGTTCATTAATTCAGGGAAAGGTTAGAGGAGAATTGAGAAAAAAAAAGTTTTCACCCAAGGAGTACTGGAAGTCTGGTGCTCTTTCTCAAAAATGACCATCAAATTGATGCCTCAATAACAGAGCCCCCTCAATTTTCCCTTTGATTTTCCAAAATCTCTGACCTTTTGACTTTGGAATTCCCCACCTGAAATTTCTCTTCAAAAAATAATTTATCTTTGTCTCTTAGAGCTGTTAATCTTGATTCAAGACCATAGATTTTTTTGTAAAGTGGTTTAATTGGTTGTTTGCTGAACGTGACACAAATGGCTAATTGAAAGGCTCTTTTGCCCTTGCGAGTTCTGATTTCATTATGAAGTACGTTGAGAAAATTTTCACCCAAGGAGTTGTGGTGCTTTTCTCAAAGACTGCCCATCAATGCATGGAAAATGTTTGAAAAGAATTACAGAAATCTGTGCATACAATACAGGATGTCTTCATGTAATAGATAATACATGTAATACATGTATATTTGTCATACCAAGTATCATTTCCCTTGAGTTCAGGATTATTGTGTCATTGAACAGGTGCTGCTTGGAGCTTTCTGCAATTCTTTCTCTATTTTGTGCAGAGTTTATGGATTTATTTTTAAACGTGCTTTTCTCTGTTTTTGAGTTAGTATTACAGTATTAATATTTTCTTTGACATTGTTTATTTTTGAGTTTCCAAAAGCTGCAGTATTTTGCTTTTGTTCTTCATCGCTTGTCATTTTTTGCTGTTTTTAAGTTTCTCCTTTCCACTTGGTGACTCCACCAAGATAAACCTTTTCCCCACCATCCTTCACCTGCCTCTCATTTGTTTGATACATTACATCTAAGATATTATCTAATCTGTCCAGTCTTTCTCTTTGTTTGGCTTGTACCATTAGCTGTCATCAGTTCATTTGATTGTATGAACTTACTGTGGCATTGAAGACTTAATGTTTCCTATACCTTCTTGCTTACTGTTGCTAATAATCTAGTTGGTAGTGCTGACATTTAACTCTGAGCATTTTAGAACTCTTCTTCCTTTGCTGATATTACTCTTATCTGCAATGTATTTTTGTACAAACATAAACTCATTACATTCTGGCTAATTTATCAGTTTTGTTTGTCTTTAGTTCAACCTTGGAGTTAATGCCTGCAATTGTTGCTTTTTAACTAAAAGTGTATATATCCATAAAAACTCCCTCCTACCATTTGATTCCTTGCTAAGGTAAAGCTTTCTGAATGTTGGTAGATCTTTATTCTTTTTGGTTGAGTGTGAGTCTTTGCTATAATAATCGCAATGGGATACCCAACCATTGAAGGTATAGTAGTTCTGCTATCACCTGTTTTGTGCTTTCCATCATGGTTCTTGTGTGCTTTCCATCATGGTTGCTGAATTGTAGACAGGAGTAAAAACTTTTAATGCCTGTTGCTGGAAGTGCTGCGGCTAAGTTTGATGAACTTTGCAGCTGCCCTGGTGGAGGTCATGTTGTTGAGGAGATCGCAGAATGAGGATTGAAGTGGAAGCTTCATTGTCTATTGCTCAGCTGCTCATTGGATAAACCTATTAAGCCACTGCCATAGCTCAGATTATTTTTAATGAGTCAGAGTGCTCAATTTGGCCAATGTTTTTCTTCTGTCTGCACCTGAAGGATAAAATCCCAGGTGTTCTGTCTGATTCTGGTTTGATGTGCACACATCAGAATTAAAATCTTGTGAGCAATGCTGTCTTTATTCTTTTGCTGTCATACGTGGTCTTGTCAAATATCTTTGGGTTAAAGAAGGATGTTTGAATGTGAATTTATCATTGTTAAATTTTGAACTAACATATTGCAAAGTGAACAGTGTATCTTAAATGGTATCTGGATATGTTCCAGTAAATATACTGTACTATTTAATGACTGATACTTAAGAGATCGTTAATATATAATGCTATAATACGTAAAATTCTAAGCTACATAAAGCATGTAGCATCAGATATTATTTGTACCGATTATAATTTAAAAAAACTATCTGGATAAAACCAATGATGGAGTAATATGAAATACGATTAGTTCAACGTCTACATCAGTGTTGGCAGTAATCTGAGATGATGGATAAACTTCACCTAGGAAATGGTTTAAGCTGAATTAAAGTAGATTGTTTTCAAATCATTTTACCTACATTATTAAAATATGTGTTGTGGGTTAATTATATTCAGAACAACACTAATTTTGCTCACTCCTCTTGCTTGAAACTACAAAGTGAAGAAATAATAAAATGGTTGACAATATCCTCACTTTAAAAAATCTTTGTTGTGTTCATTGTGAAAACTGCTTTCAAGGCCATTTAACCCGTTTGAGCTTGTGGACATGGTCAAAAGTGACCCATAAGAATATTCACTATTTATATTTGTATATTTATGAAGAATTCTTAACAGTGTAAATGCACTGCCAGTTGGAACCTATCTCTACAACATTTTTTTGAAATGATTCTATCACTGATATCCAAAGCAAAGTAAGACATCCATCACAAGATGTAGATTAGTGACCCTGCAGCTGTCAAAATCCTAAATTCTTTTTTGTGAAACACTCTTTATCACAATTCATAAAACCTACCTTCACTGTCTGAAGAAGGTCGTTATCTGTCCATTTCCTTCCACAGATGTTGCCTGCCACTGAATTCCTCCAGCACTCTGTGTGTTTACTCAAGATTCTAGCATCTGCAGTCTCCGTCTCCTCAATTCAACTCTTGGTCGTCTGCCTTAATTTCTTCTTAATTTGGCCAGGCATCAGATTTAGTTTGATGTCCCTATGAATCATTTTGGGATTTTGTGTTTTTTAAGGCAGTGCATTTATGGATGCCTTTGAGTTTATTGCATTTGAACCCGAGAATGCATTTGCTATGAAGCAATGGTATAGAGCAATAAAATAAAGGATCTTTATCATTGGGTATATATGATCTTGTTAATTCTGTGCATCTAAGGCAAGGACACTTTGCTTTGCTATAAAGTAAAGAAGTTTTAGTATTTGTTTCATTGGGAAATCTGGTAAAACATTTTGAGCCATTGGTTATGGGAAATAGTGCTGCATGAGTAATTTCAGGGACCTGTCAAAAGAATGAAGTCAGCAGAGCAAAAGGTGGAGTATTTATTACAACCCTGTGCTATCTTGATTCAAATTGGAGTACTGTATTTTCATTCTACAGTTTAACAGTATTGTTATCTGTGTCCACTTAGACTAAATTCAATGTTGTTTGAGCTGAAGTCCAGATTTCTCCTTTGAAAGTAGTAAATTGGGAAAATAGCACAGAAGGTTGTCAAAGTTGATTAAGTTGTTTATGGAATAAGCCTTGCGAAGATGAGCTACAATGATTATACTTTTCACATGGGATTGGAAACCACGTGTAGAGTTCACATCTTCTCCTGTAACTTTTACATTTAGACTTAAATTTTTGTGAAAGGTTTATGTAATAACAAAGTGGTTTCACAGAAGCAGAATAATATGGTAAGGGATAATGTGTATGTTGTTTTAAAATTGCAGGTCTGAAAAGTTAGTTTTCAACAATCCCTGACAGTTTTTGAAACATGAGGGATGACTTCACAGTCCATTTCTGAGCTCTTTCATAGATTATAAACATAATGTGATGCAGGCAACTGGAAGGTGAGAAAAACCCTTATATCATAAGTGGTTTTCTGAAATTTCCAGTTTGAATTGGGAATGAGAATGAGGTGGATTCCTAATCATCTAGCAGTTAACACAGTGACAGGTATTTAAGACAAGTCGCGTTTATTATTAGGACAGGCACGGTGAGGTACAGGTAAACTGAAATTTTGCAGCAGCATCATCAGCATGTAGACTCGGACAACACAAAAACAAATTATATGTCATTTACACCTACACGTTACAGTACAGTGAATAGAAAAGGGCTATATTTAAAAAATCAAGACTTTAGTGCAACAAACACAATTAGAAAACGGGTTCATGGTTGTGCAAGAGGTAGTCTGTAATTCCTTTGCTGAGACAGGATTAGGGTTGTGCAGGTCAGTTTGAGTACCTGATGCTTGTTGGAAAGTATCTGTTCCTGAACCTCTTGGCGTGGGACTTTAGTACCACTTACCGGATGGTAACAGCAAGAAGGTGGCATGGCCAATGATGCTGGGGATCCTTGATAATATTTTCCACCTTGAGGTAGAGCTTTATGTAGATACTTCCTATGGTGGGGAGTGCTGAGTCTACCACACTCTGCAGCCTCGTGCTTTAGAATTGCTGTCAGACTATGATGCAACAAGTCAGGGTACATTTTCCAGTGAATCTGTGGAAATTTGTTTGAGTATTCTGTGACATGCCAAATCTTCTAAGAAAGTCGAGATGCTGGTGTACCATCTTCATGATTACATCTATGTGCTAGTGTGCCCAGGACAGGTCCTACGAGATGTTAACACCCAGGAATTTTAAGCTGCTCATCCTCTCACCAATGGGGAAAAAAATATATAATAGTTCCTTTTGAAGAATCTTGAATTTGCCAGGTTTGGGTCTCAATATTATTCTTTTGGTCAGTAAACTTGCCCATATTAACAATAGAATTCAGTCATTGGTGCATAACATATTATTAGGCAAACAAGCTTGTGAAAATGTGTATATATTGATTAAATTTTATGTATTGATTATCACAGATCAGAGACAATTTCAATCCTCATTACAGGCAATCCCGCGTGAGTGAGGTGTAGCTTTCCTAGAAATCGATCTGCATCGTGAATATGCTATTTGCGCGAAGAAACTAGTTGAAAAATAAATTTGTGTTCATTTATTATCTTTTTTCCACATAAATTCTGTAAGAGCATATTTAATTTTGTATATTAAATTTTTGAGTATTGATTTGTGCTGGTACTAAGCTTTTCCAAAGAGAGAGAGAGACACACACACACACACACACACACACACACACACACACACACACACAGACAGACAGACACACACACACACACACACACACGGGCGCGCACACACATACAGACAGACACACACAGTTTACACACACACACTTTACACACACTTTTTGTTCATGTGAGAAAGGTTTTTCATCTGAATAGTATTGAGATGGGTAGTTTGTGCTTATATTTCATGAAACAGAAATGTTGATGGCCAGGCCATCATATAATGTGTGTCCTTAACTGCTGTTGAGATGGTGCTGCTGAGTTATATTGATGCAGCAATGTCTCTGATAACCATTATAACTACCACATAATTATATTAGGTTAATATTATAAATTATAATTAAAGTCAAAGTTTTGGAAAAACTTAAAAGCAACTAAAATATTTTAGTTAATGCAATTATTTAAAACTTGTAATTAACAATAATTACCTCTTATATGAACTGAATGGTTTTGCGGAACCTCCACCAGGCCAAACCTAATGCAAGTTACGTGGCTAGAACCTCCAAGGATCATTGCTGGGAAACTGAAAGAAGTATGCATGCCACCAGTGACTTACTGAAGAGGTGTCTATTGTTAAAGCATAGTCAGAAATCAGAACATTAAGCATCCCTCAGGATCTTTTGGAATTGTTTTCTTGCACTAGGGGACATAAATGGTTTGGAGTATTAGTCTGATGTTTTGTGTTGTGCACCACTGCTGTATATCTGTCCTGGACATTCTGGAAGGCAGAACTCATCACTTTGGACTTAATGTTAAAGAAGCCATGGTGCCACATGACATTTTATCGAAGGTGCATCCTGAAATAGTTGCATGAATGGGATGAATGTTAAGGTTGGTGGACTGGGTACTATTGAAGCTTATTGCTTTGTCAGCTGGTAGCACATTTATTTAGCTGTTAGATACAGTATGGAGCTAATGTGGCCCCTGGGGTGGTCATGGAGAGAATTTCTCCTTGTGTGACAGAATCTAATGGGCCTGTCGCACGTAAGTGATTTTTTTTAGGCAACTACAGGCGACTAGTTTGTCGCCACATGTTCGCCGGGAGTAGTCTTAGTCGCGCAAAAAGTCGTAGCGTCTTTCTGGTCGTTGCTAAATTTTCAACATGTTGAAAATGTTCCGGCGACAGTGGGTTTGACGCCAATGAGAGTAGCTTGAATTCTCCTGACGTAGGAGCTGTCGTAGGTTGTCGCCAGGATTGTCGCCGGTTTTTCGGAGATCTACTATGACAGTCGCCGGCAGTTGCCTAAAAAATCGGCAAGTGGGACAGGCCCATAAAGCTGACAGTCACTATTTAAGCATAAAATGTTGCTAGTTTCAGAAGTTGAGGCAATTTTTATTCTGAGGATGGAGAATGTTTGGAGTTCTGCTCCAAAAAGGGTAGTGGAAGCAGAGATTTAGAATATTTTTAACAGAGAGGTAGATTCTTTCTGACAAGAAAAGGAGTGGAAGGTTAATGCTGGCAGACTGAAATAGAGTTGATGTTTGGGAAATATCTTATTGTGGAGCAGTCTCAAGGGGCAAATGGCCTTTTCTATCTCATTCATATGCTTGTATCTAATCTTTTTTCTTTCTTGATGTGGTTGAATATGCTGCAGACAGTTATATTGCTAACTCGTTTAGATGTCAATCAAGATGCTCCACGCATATTTACATGCTGGCGATGATGTTTTGATCCCATCTAGCCAGTTACTTGGGGGAGGGGGTCACGGATAATTCCAGAGATACCTGTTGATTGTGGCAACGTTTGCAAACTATAAAGTCGGGCAGAATCGCTGGCAACCACTAGTTCCTCTTCACAAGCTGAATGTATTTTTTGCTTGTTTTGAACTGAAGGATCAGTGGAATATTCAGGTGCCCCTCTGTTCACGGACTTTGTTGCAGACGTCAGTTTGAGATGAAAGTGACTGGCCCAGACTGAATTCCCGGTCATGTCCACGGGGCCTGCATTGATCTGGGCAGCATTATTTGCAGACATCTTTCACCTCTCCCTACTCCAATCTGAGGTCCCCATGTGGATTAAGATGACCACTATCATCTCCGTAACAAAGAAAAATAAGGTAGTATGCCTTAATGACGTCCGCCAGTGGCGCTGACATTCACCATCGTAAAGTGCTTCAAAAGGTGGTCATGACGCACTTCAACTCTAGCCTCCCCGATAGCCTTGATCCACTGCAGTTCGTCTATTGCTGCAACAGGTCCAAAGTAGACGTAATCTCCCTGACCTTAAGCTCATCCGTGGAACATGTGCATTGCAAGGTCACCTGCATTTGACTCCAATTTCTTGACTATAGCCTCATCTTCAGCACCATAAATCCAACCAAATTCATCTTCAAACTTCTGGACCTAGAACTCGGAATACCCCTTCTACAACTGGATCTTTGACTTCCTGACCCAGTGACCGTATTCAGTAAGGAGAGGTGACAAAATCATCCTCCACCATAATTCCCAACACTGGTACCCTGCAATGCTGTGTTCTCATCCTCTTATTATACTCCTGGTACAGTAGTAAAGTAAAGTATCCTTTATTGTCATTCAGACATTTCAGTCCGAATGAAATTGTATACTTTGCAGTCATAACATAGAATAAAATAACAAAACACACACTTAACACAGTTTAACATCCACCACAGTGAGTCTACCAGTCACCTCTTTGATGAAAGGCAAAAGTCTTAAAGTCCTTGTCTCTTCCCTCCTCGTCTCCCTCGGCATTGAGGCGATCCAGGCTTTCGATGTTGGGCCCCCCGCCGGGTGATGGTAAGTCCCGCGTCCGCGAATGGGCCAGTTCAAACTCCGCGGCCCGGGGCGGATGGAGCTGCCACTCTCCAGTCCAGCGGACGAAGCTGTTGCGGGAGCTCCGGAAAACAGGTCACCAACCTGGGTCCTGTGAGCTCCCGACATTGTCGTCCACTGGGCCCGCGGCTGAGCCTCTGAGGCTCCGGAGTCGGGCCGCCGCCGCAACGTCACCACAGTCCCAAAGTCGGCCAGCTTTGTGATGGCAAGTCCTGGCTCTGCCTCCGAAGCCTCGAGGTCGATCCCAGTTGGAGGCCGCCAGCTCCGCGATTAGGCCTCAGCAGGGAGACAGAGACAGGGGATACGACAAGAAAAGATCGCATCCCCCCGAAGGAGGAGACTAAAAACAAGTTTCTCCCACCCCACACACATACACAACTAAAATAAACTAAATAAACTAAAACAACAGGACAAAAGAAAAGAAAAGAAAAGACAGACGGGCTGCAGGCGAGCCGCAGGGGCCGCGCCGCCACTCTTGAGTGTGTGGTGAAATTCTCCTCTAACTCATTTACACGTTTGCAGATGACACCACTGTAGTGGGTCAGATCTCAAACAATGAATAGACATGGTACAGGAGTCAACTTGGTGTCAAGACAACAAACTCTCTCCAAATGTGTGTAAAATAAAGGGACTGGTCATCACCTTCATGAAGTAGGGTGGAGTCTATGTCCCAGTCTGTATCAATGGAATGATGGTTGAGCACCATGCTGTAAATATCATAATTTGTCCTTGCCCAACCACATTGAAACACCCAGCCAAGAAAGTACACCAGTGCCTCTAGTTCCTCATACGGCTAAGAAAATGTGGCATTTCTCCATTGATTTCTACAGATGCGCCATAGAAAGTTGTGAATGCAGTCCAGTCCACAAAGCCATGCTATCTTCTAATCTTTGGGAAGCAACCATTTTTCTTAAATCTATGGAATTTTGGAAAACTCAGTTGGCTCCATTGCCATTTCTTTAAAATCCTCGAGAATCTTCAGCCCCATTTAGTTCTTAATATTTATTTCCAGATCATTCTGTTGCTCGTTACTGGGTACCCTTTTTTTGAGACTTGCATGTGTTCCATGCAAGCAGGTAAAATATTTAATTTTTCTGTCATTTACTTATTCACAATATAATCTGTTTTACCTTGGACGGTAAGGCATGCACAATCACTTATGCTAATCTTTTGTTTAGTTATCTTTCTATAGAATTTTTTTCGGTTTGTTATTGTTCATCGTTGGGTTAATCTGATATTCTAATGTATTTTTACCAATTTCTTGGTTCTCTGAAATCTTTTTTTTTCATCTGCTGTGTTCTACAACTTGCTGATGTGCTTGAAAAAAAAATGCAGTTGGGTTCATAAACTTTAAAAGGGGTGTATATTGGTTATAAATATACAGATGTTGATGAGTACAGAAGTGAGATCGACCAATTGACCAAATGGTGCCAGCACAACAACCTGGCTCTCAATATCAGTAAAACAAATGAACTAATTGTGGATTTTGGAAGAGGACAGATGAGGACCCACAATCCTATTTATATCAAAGGGGCGATGGTGGAGAGAGTCAAATACTTCAAATTCGTGGGCGTGCATATTTCCGAAGATCTTTCCTGGACCCAGCACACATATGAAATTATAAATAAAGCACATCAACGCCTCTACTTCCTGAGAAGATTAAGGAGATTCGGTATGTCAAAGAGGATTCTCTTGACCTTCTACAGGTGTAGAGTAGAGAGCATATTGACTGGTTGCATCATTGCTTCTGGTTCGGCAAATTGAATGTCCAGGAGCGGAAAAGACTGCAAATATTTGTGAACACTGCCCAGTCCATCTGACCTCCCCACCATCAAAGGATTTATCGTAGTCTCTGCCTCAAAAAGGCAGCCAACATCAGAGACCCACACCATCCTGGCCACACACTCACTTACCGGACAGGAGCCTGAGAACTGTAACGTCCAGGATCAGGAAAAGCTTCTTTCCTCCAGCCATCAGGCTATTAAACACCACAACCTCAAATAAGCTCTGACCTACAATAGACTATTATTATTATTATTGCACTACTCTTGTTTGTTTTTTGTATATGTGTGTGTACTTGTGATTATGTGTATACACATTTTTCCTTCTCATATTGTTTACAGTGTGCTATTTTTACATATTCTGTTGTGCTGCAGCAAGTAAGAATTTCATTGTTCTATCAGGGACATACAACAAGAAAACACTCTTGACTCTTGTCTCTTGGTTATAAGCTAAATTATATTAATTAATTAATTAATTTGTTCATTAATATATTCTTTAAATATTAGCAATATTACTCTTCTCAAATGCACCTCTAATTTCCTGAATTATTCTACTTTCTATATTATCATTATCTGAGAACCTAAGATGAAACTCAATATTGTTTATTAGCAGCACCCAAGCTAATTATATTTTGATTTTCCAAAAACCCTTTGTCTGTTCCGTCTATCTCATCCTTTTCTATTTTAACTCCTAATAGTTCAGTATCCTTTAATATTTACAACCATATCTCCATGATGGCTTTCAGGTCAAAGCTATTTTTCTCAGTGCTCTTAATTAGAATGCCTCATCACGTAAACTAATCTCTCATTCATTGACTCCATCTTCACTTAGTGCTGTCTTGGTAGGTCACCAGCATAATCAAGGACCAGGCTCATCCCAGTCACTCCCCTCTTCTCTCTTCAGGCAGGAAGTATGCATGCCTCCAGATTCAGGGATAGTTTCTCCCCAGTCATAATCAGGCAACTGAACAGTCCACTCATCCATTAGAGAGCAGTCCTGACCTCACATCTACCTCATTGGAGACCTTTGAACTATCTTTAATTGGATTTTATTGGACTATCTTCCACCAAAAAATGTATCTTTATCCTTTATCTGTACACTCTGGGTGGCTTAATTGTAATCTATAGTCTTTTGTCTGGATAGCACGCAAACAAAAGCTTTTCACTCTACCTCGGTTCAGGTGACAATCATACACTCAACCATTCAGCCAATTAAAAAGCCATCAGTTTATAATTCTTCTCTTACTTTGACTCTAATTGGAGTTGCCCTCTGCCCTCTTGACTTTTCCAGTCATCATCATCATCATCATCATTACCCATTTCGCTATCCTGCACTACTGCCTAGTGAATTTTCTTTAATTTATAAAAACATTATTTTACCAACCCCCCAACAGCTGAATTTATTGGACTTGCCCCAGCTTGGTTCAAGTGAAGCCTACCCCATTGGCTTCTCCTCCCAGTATTAGTGTCAATTTCCGTGAATTAAAACACATTTTTCAATGCCATTCTTTGCATTCATCCCCTGAAGTTATTGATCCTAAGATAATTTGCAGACGACTCTGATAGTATCCAAGGAACAATTACCTTTCTGGTTTTATTTTCTAATGTGGGCGCTTGCTGCTTGTTATCTATCAGAAGAAACGCCTCCTTATTCTTACCTATGTCAATGATTTCCACATGAATCACTGCGGTTGGAATTTCTTTTCTTTCCACTCCCACATCAGTTAATTTTGTGGATGGTATACTTGTGCACTGGTGAGGAAGAGATTGAGCGTGGTTGATTTGGTGCCATTTAAGTGGTCTGCTTTCAGATGAATGATGTTTCTCACATATGACATGTCATCTTGCCTGCTAAATTTGCCTTAATTTAGTTAAATGAACAAGTAATTAACTGGTTATTTGTACATTTAATTAATTTTATTTAGTTAAATCTATGTGCTGGGTTGTCATTTAGAACAAAACACTTTTGAAATGGCGATAAGAGAACAATTTTGGCAGCCAGATTACCTCCAACTCCGCAGCAGATTAATTTGCTCAACTCAAAATAAGCATGGTATTTTTCTTATTGCTGTTGTGCTTTCTTTAAATATAAGGCTGCACCTTTGTCCTTAGTCAACAAAATCCACATCATGTAGGCATTGTGTGCTGTGCCTAAAATTGCAATACTTCAGCAGAATGCACAGATTTTCATTCTTAGATTCTGCATAAACTGACAATAACTTCAATTAACTGGTCGTAGTTGGTTAACCAATTCATTGGCTCACTGGCTGGCATCTTGTTTACCATTTTTTCCTACTTGACTGTCATGGATTAAAGTTACAGGGTTAAAGAAATACAGCAACGAAGAAAATGTAAACAAATAAATAGTTTCAAAACAGTCAAAGCAAAGTTGATAGATTCATTTATCAGATGCTGATTCAAATAAATCAGCACTTCTTTACTTAGTAAGGCTAATTAAAAAAAAAAAAAAAATTAAAGATGGTGGAAATCTGAATTATAAACAGAAAATGCAGGGTTAGCAATAACATTTTTTTTTGCAGCGATGCTGTTGTCCTGCTGAGTGTTTTCACCATTTTAAAAATTAATTTAGTATGACTAGTTGGATGAACAGTCTTTCAGAAAGCAGTGGAAAAGTCATACATAGTCAGTTTGTTGATACCCACTTCAGTATTGCAGAGCCTTGTTGATATTTACTCGAGTCCTTGGTTGAGTGTATTATGGTAAATTATGAGACCTTGAAGCAGATATAGATTGTCCTTCAGGACTTGTAGCTCCAATCCTGTGTCAAGTGTTCTCGCGACATGAATTGCTGGTCTACCAATATGTCTGCAAACAATTTGGAAAAAATCCTTCTAGATATTTGTGTTCCACACTTAGCCTATCTCCTCGTGTTAATAATATATTGGGATCAATTTTGTTTTATGTTGTCAGGCAGTCACTGCAGTTTATAAATGTCATATATTTAAGTGAAAATGTTGAAAAATTCAAACCATTTCAAAGTATTTATTTGTAGGACACAGTGGTGCATCAGGTACTGCAGCTTTTGAGACTTCTGCTTTGATTGTACCTGTACCTCACTGTACTTTTGTATATGACAAATACTTGGTATTGTGACAGATTTAAATATTTAAATTTCATTTCTTCATAGTTTATATTATTCATGCTTCATATCCATCAAGGATTTGGCACATCAATATATTCTTGCAAACTCCACCTCAAGGTGGTAATTCATCTAGTGTTGTTGATTGCAGCATCCTTTTGGAACTTGAAAATCCTTTCTTAATAGTTAAACTTGGACAGTGAGTCTTCATGTGCTCAGTCCGCCTGGACCTACCTGATCTCCTAGTTGCTAAATATTCTCCTTTAATTCTCCATTTCATTCCCGCACTCACTTTTCTGTCCTAGGCCTCCTCCATTGTCAGAGTGAGGCTAAACGCAAATTGGAGGAACAGCATCTCATATTTTGCTTGGGTAACTTACAACCCAATGAATAATGTTTATATAACTTCAAGTAACCCCTGCATTCCCTGTTTCTCCATCCCTCCCCCACCCAAGTCACACCAGCTTTTCTTTCTCACCCAACAAACAGCTAACAATGGCATGTTTCCTTTATCATCATTACTTTTTTGCATATCTTTCATTCATTGTTCTATATCTCTCTACATCATCGTCTATATCTCTCGTTTCCCTTTCCCGTGACTTTCTGTCAGAAGAAGGGTCTCGACGCAAAACATCACCCATTCCTTCCCTCCAGAGATGCTGCTTGTCCCGCTGAGTTACTTCAGTTTTTTATGTCTACGGTTTAAACCAGCATCTGCAGTTAGCTTCCTAAACACAAATGCTCTCCTTTTCCCAGTTTTGGCTGATCAACTAAACTTTGATTGTGAATTAAACACTGAAAATGTATTTACAATTCGAGAGTTATACTTTTAACATTTAGAAAATGTGCTTAAATTTTGTATTTAGTTTTATTTTTTCATTCCTGACTTCAGTTAATGTTGAGTTTGCACGTTCTCCCTGGGTTTCCACTCGGTACTCCTCGTTTTCCTCCCATATTCCAAAAACAATGGGGTTTTGTAGGTTAATTGCCCTCTGTAATTTGCCCCAAGTTTGTCAGGAGAGAACTAGTGTAATGGGTGATCTATGGTTGGCGTGGACTAAGTGGGCCGAAGGGCCTGTTTCCAAGCTATTTCTCTGAACTAAACTAGCTCAACACCTTTCATGACCAATCATACAGTTAACTTGCACTCTGAGGGCCAAGATAATTTATGGAACTTGGTGCTTCTTGCTTCTTGTTTTCGGTGTACAGCAGATTTTGAGTAGATAGCTATTTGCTTTCAAATTGTCAACGGCAGTTACTACAGATTGGAAGCTGCTTGCAGTTCCCTGGATCTTCCTCTAGATGTCAGGTAATTTTCGAAATACACTTAACACTGAAATTCAACAGTTGGCGCACTTCACACATACCTATATGTCCCTGGTGGCATGTGCATTTGAGAAATGACGATGCAGATTTCACTTCAGTTTCTACTGACACCCATGATTGACTAAACATTGTAAAATCTCACCTGGCACTGGAGAAAATTTAGAAAAAGTAAAATACCTGCACATAATATTGGCTGGTACTTCAATGTAGTATTGAGAAAATAGAACAATCGTGATACCAGGTTTTGATGTTGAACTAATATTCCCTTGGCCCATTTCCCAGGCTGATACTTAATCCCATGCTGATACCATTATAATCCAACTAACCACTCCTTTTGATCTCTGTGGTCTGATGTCAAATATTGACTGTCATGTTTCACTATATAATTGCAATGACTGTACTCCATAAGTATTTAATTAGTTATTATATCTTGCAGGGTGAAAGGTGCAAGGAAAGTATGTTTAGTTTAATTATATTCTTATGTAAAACTTTGTGTTGCGATAAATGCAGATGATGCTTTCACATTTGAGCGATAACTGGACCGATAAAAAAAAAAAACGAGTAACTTTGAGATGGCCACATTGAGCAAGCTCTTGATAGAAGTAAAACTTTAATTTGTAGCCAAATTTTCAGTTTAATTCAGAATCAAATGTTTATCACGATTGTTTTTGTTGGAGATTCTCTTAATGTTATAACAAGGGGAAGATCTGCCTGCACCGAGATGTGTTGCATCTTACCTGAGGTGTGCTTGGGAACGATAGCGTTGCAGGTATTTTAAACTCCATTCTTGAGTCCAATCGTCCTTTTTGGGATTGATCTTTTTAAAATATCCCCTGCTAATTCCTTTCTTCTGAAGACTGAATTATGCCGTGCGAATTATGCTGTGCTATCTTTGGTAGCAGCAACCTTGTCTCTTTAACTAAGTACATTTTGCTGGATTGTTTAGCAATAAGCAAGTTTGGTATTCCGACTGCGCATGCCCTGGTCATAGGTCACTACAGATAAATTGGAGGGTACAGATCTTTGGTTATCAGACCTTAGTTTCAATGAGTGCTTTATGCTTCGTGCTGCTTCATGGGGTCAGGGTTCATGGTCGGGCTCGGGACTCCTGCGCCGCTTGCAGCCCCCCTCCCCCCCCAGTGTCCCGTCCCGTCTCCGTCCGGAGGTGTTGGGCTGGGCTCGCAGCCGGCGTGGGGGGGCTCGGCGCCGTCTCCAGCCCGGCTCCGGGGGAGGGGGCTGTCCATTGGCGGGCCGGGGGCCGCAGGCTGCGCCTCTCTCCCTGACCAGTGGCTGTCGGTTTGCCCCTTCAGTGGAGGGTATTGTGACTCAGACTGAGACGTTTGGTGGCCAACAGCAGGGACGCTCATGGGGCGCCGCGGCGGGCCAGACTACATCACTGGAGAAGGTTCTCGACCCGAAACGTCATCCATTCATTTTCTCCGGGGTTGCTGCCCGTCTAGCTGAGCCGCAGCTGCACCCCGCACGCGCATCCCCGCCGATGGCTGGCGCTTGCCCCCCTCACCGGAGCTTAGCTGAACACTGGGTGGGGGTGGCGCTTCCTCTCTCTGCCCCCTCTTTCTCTTGCTGTTACCCTCGCTCTCCCACTACCTGGCACCCCATTCCTCAGATAAAATATGTTTTTACACATAAATCATGGCTAAAGATAAGAATTTACATACAGTTTATGCAGCCAGCGCTTCGTTCGCTTGTTCTTTATAGTGACGTGGCAAATCCCATATTCCTTGTGCTTTCTAGAAAACCGAACTCGCTTATTGGCACAAGCCAACAAACTACCTTTCTTCCTACTTCTGTTTCGAGCCAGGATGTTGGACAGGTATCAAGAGCAGAACACAACCATTTCTCCTTTATTTCTCTGACGTTGATCACAGTTGCTTTACACAATTGACTATTTCAGCACTTAAAAATTTTTGAATCTGTTCTTTTCTGACTGGCTCACTGGAATATTAAACAGTGTATTTATAAACTGAAGAACATCACATCAACATAAATCTTCGTGCTCTTTACTTCATACATGTACTTTTGGAGCGACAATGGTATTTTAGTTGATTTGGAATGATATTGCTAAATTCAGATTCATACTTTGTTTGCTCATGGTAACCATGCGCAACACAGAAACACACTGCCGGTTTTATACAAGTGATTATTTTTGTCTTACGAGATCAGCTTTGAGCAGGCCTAAGTTGATAAATTGGCTGTATAGTTTTGAGGCAATCTCAGTTGCAGTCAATATTTACACAAACACGATAGTTTTAGGGAAAGGGGAAGTCTGACATTTTATTTTAGTTATTATGTTTATATATTTTCATTTGGTTTGTAAAAATCTATCTTTTCTATAAAAATGACTCCATCGAGTTGTCCATTCACTCCAGGCTGTTGTTATGGATAGCCGCAAATTACTTTTAATGATTTGAGTGGCCATCATGTAACTTATAAAACTCTGGATGTTCGCTTGTGCAGATGCTTGCTTTCTTGCTTTAAACGTTTTCTTTGATTCACATCTCCTCAAACCCAACGCGGTAACGGTGAAATTTCTACATGTTCTGGTAGAGATTCACCTCGTGATTTCAAAAATCCCCTCATCTGTAAATTTGTTTCATTATTTCCCGAGCTTTTTACTAAAATTGTTCACCAATC
The DNA here is from genome assembly GCF_028641065.1 of Leucoraja erinaceus. Classification (NCBI taxonomy): domain Eukaryota; kingdom Metazoa; phylum Chordata; class Chondrichthyes; order Rajiformes; family Rajidae; genus Leucoraja; species Leucoraja erinaceus. Next base: position 8,055,223 of record NC_073399.1, on the reverse strand, counting down.
TGACATATTTTTAAAATCTAACGTGCTGAAGCCAGCTGGATGATGTCACAATGCCTTTGCACCTCGCGGCCAGTTGCGCAGTTTTCAACGCTCCCCTGCTGGGCACTTTTTTCCAGGAGTGACGTCTACACCCTCCCCTCTACCCCCCCCCCCCCCCCCCCCGCTCTCTATCCGCACTATCCCCCCCCCCTCCACCTCCTTTGCCCCTCTCTCCCCCTCTCCTCTCTCTCTCTCCCTCCCCCTCCTCTTCCCCTCTCTCTCCCCCTCTCTCTCCCCCTCTCTCTCCCCCTCCCCCCCCCCTCCCTCTCTCTCCTCCCCCTCCCCCCTCCCCCCATTGCCCCTCCACCCCCCTGGCAGATGTTTATTCACAGGGGAATAGGAGTTAAAGAGCACTTTTACCACCCTTTGTCATGACACTAATAATGAGAGGAGGCTGCCAGGTTGTAACTTGTCCAAACTCTTTGTTTATGTTTTGCAAAATTCTGGAACAGTGGTTTCTGAAAGAAAGAGAGCAAATAAGGAAATCTTGCTTTTATGAAGTACCTTTACTAAGCACAGGATGTTCCAAATCAATCTATTGTTGAGAATGTTTAAAACATTTAGATCATCTGGTTTATTAATTTCATTTGATGCTATAAATTTTGGATTTTCCACTTTGGGGTGAGCCTTGGAATAGGCTAATACAGATGTTTGAAGCTCTGTACAACATGGTTTATATACAGTGGTTCATTTCCAGTGATGTTTGCATTGTGCAATACAATGGTTTCCTAAATAAATCATATTTTATACAATTAAAATGTTTTGGCTAATTTGATAGAAGTTTTGTAATGTCTCAAAGTGCTAAATAAGGAAAAAACATATTCCATGCACAGCATAAATCTGACTTGGGTACACAAAAATGCTGGAGAAACTCAACAGGTGCAACAGCATCTATGGAGCGAAGGAGATAGGCAACGTTTCGGCCCGAAACGTTGCCTATCTCCTTCGCTCCATAGATGCTGTTACACCAGCTGAGTTTCTCCAGCATTTTTGTGTACCTTCGATTTTCCAGCATCTGCTGTTCCTTCTTTAACACATAAATCTGACTTAGTTTGTGCATCCTGAATCTCAGCTGGATGGTAGCGTTCTGGTCTCTCAGCAGGTTGTAAGTTCTGGTCTGCATGCAGATTTGAACATAATTAAATAAATGACTGGGATTACCTGAAAAAGGGTGCCGATTCAAAACGTCGCCTGTCCATTCCCTCCACAGATACTGCCTGACCCGCTGAGTTATTTCCGCACTTTATATTTTGAACTACTTTTCTATATTCTACGTCGTGAGGTCATGCCTGCTTGTGGACCTGAAAAGTTCCATTATTACTCACAATTCATTGAGGATCAGTGATTTTTTTTTAATGTTCACACTGGTTATTTGTGCATTCACTGTTGAGTTGCTTCTCTGCCTTTGTGAAAATACATTTCAAGTAGCAATTGGTTTAAAAGTAGTACATACAGTGGTGTTTAAGGAAGAACTGCAGATGCTGGAAAAATCGTACGTAGACAAAAATGCTGGAGAAACTCAGCGGGTGAGGCAGCATCAATAGAGTGAAGGAAAAGGTGACGTTTCGGGTTGAGACCCTTCTTCAGACTGATGTGGGAGTGGGGAGGGGGCGGGAAGGAGAAAGGAAGAGGCGGAGACAGTAGGCTGTGGGAGAGCTGGGAAGGGGAGGGGACGAAGGAAGAAAACAAGGACTACCTGAAATTGGAGTAGTCAATGTTCATACCGCTGAGGTGTAAACTACCCAAGCGAAATATGAGGTGTTGCTCCTCCAATTTGCTGTGGGACTCCCCCTGGCCATGGTGGAGGCCCAGGACAGGAAGGTGGGATTCGGAATGGGAGGGGGAGTTGAAGTGCTGAGCCACTGGGAGATCAGGTTTGTTAATGCGAACTGAGCGGAGGTGTTGGGCGAAGCGATCGCCAAGCCTGCGCTTGGTCTCACTAACATACAGTGGTGTGGGTTGCCTGAAGATTATTTAACATGGCACAAATCAAAGTTTGTCTTTGCCTGATAAGCTATATAAATAGGAAGTGCAGGAAATATTCAACAGGTGAAGCGGCATCTTTGGTGGAAGAGGTAGCGATAAAACTGCAAGATAATGATCCGAAAGCTTTGAGAAATTATCCATCTGATAAATTAACTCTGTTTCTATTGTCATACATGCTGCCTGATGCATTTTCAACATTTTCTAATTTTAGAACAGCTCACATAATCATCGTATCATTGCCACTTATGCAAACTTGGTATGAGTCGGCCAAAAACAATCCCTGCCCTTCAAATTGTATCCTAAATTATTTGTATGCTAATTAGTTATATTTAATTATATACCAAATAGATTGAACTCTCTAAACTAAAGTCTTTTGGACTTTTGAGTGAATGTGGATTTTTTTAAACTTTTATGCTTCGGTCATAGAACTGAATCCAATCGATATCCAACGTAATTTCACAGGATATTCATACATGCGCGCAAAGTCTCCCTTTTCCATGAGCTGCCAAGTGGAAGCATCGGCATTTAAACACTGGAGTAGAGTGGCTGGTTTAATTTGCACGTCTAGGTGAATTTAAGTAGAACCAAATTGCAGAACTTAAACTTTGATATCTCGAGTAGATTAATTCCATGGTCTTAAATATTTGTTTTGGAAAAAATGTGGTCAGTAGTGAGTGTAGGGCTATAGATATAACCACAGAACCCAAATGGAATAATGAAGGCACAAGTACCTGCTAATTATGACTGAGGAAACATCAATTTCTGATGTTTCATCTCTCACAGTCATGATTCAGCTTAATTAAAAAAATTCTCACGTTAAAGATGGTTCACTAAAAAACAATTGTACAGCAATTAAATGCTTCAGTTTTTTCTTTCGGTTATTTTTATTCCTTAAAATTATGTTGTTCCTGGATGTTGGATAGAATATTATGTCACAACAGTTTATTTTTGTTAATCGGCATACTTCAAGTAGAATTCAACAGTTTGTAAATGATATTTGATGGCTCGAGATGAATCTCAATCACATTTTCGGCCCATATAATACATACTGTGGTTAAGATTTACTTTTATGATTTTATGATTATGGACTAAGAGCAAGGAAGTTGGATTAACAAGTTTGTTTTTGGCTGCTATGAATATGATGGGCCTAAAAACTTAATTTATAGTTGCATTTATAGTTGAAATTGGAAATGACCTTATAACAAAGCAATGCTTTCTATTTTGAGCATTTAGTGTTACATATATTTAAATTTTTGTTTTTAAACCTGATACAATAACAAGGGCAGTGGATTTCATATTGATATAATGGTGATGTGGTGGGTAATCCCACTAGCAGGACTAGTAATCCAAAATCCTGATTTCAAATCCTATGGTGGCAGCTGTGGGATTTGAAACTTTGGTTAATAATCTGGTCCAACCTACATTTAACTTCATATCACCTTTTAAATGTTGTTGGTAATGACTGAGCAAGCCATTAAGTTCAGGGGCTAATCGGGATGTTCAATGAGTACTGTCACTGATCCTGAATTTAAAAAAAAATTAAAATACTTGAAAGGTGGAGATCTCAATAAGGTTTTGAAAATGTAACAGGCTGATTATTTTAGTCATAGTTATACCCAACAGAAATGGGCCCTTTGGCCCATCATGTCCATGCCAGTCATTGATGCCCTGCCCATTTGCACCAATTTGTTTTCCAGCTTTTAGTCTGTCGCCATCTGTGGCATGGCAGTTCAATATTTTTTCCAATTTGAAATCTGACCCTTTTATTCTCGATCCTCAACAATCTCTTCCTGTTTCTAATTTTGGCCTCTTGTTCCCGCTGACCATTAGTTCTATATTATCCCACTTATACATCCTACACACGTACACAGGCCCACGAACACACAACCCTACACGTCTTTGGAATGTGGGATGAAACTGATGCACCCAGAGAAAATCAACGCGGTCACAGGGAGAACGTACAAAGTCTGCACAGGTAGTACCTGTGGTCAGGATCGACCCCCGGTCTCTGGCTCTGTGAGGCAGCAGCTCTGCCGCAAACATTTTACCATAATTATTTGAAATATATCCTGATATTTTTTGTTACGTAGCTGGAGAAATTTGCCAAAATTATTGTAATTTTATCACAAACATGAGTTGCGTTATATTAGAAAAAGTAGAAACTTTGGGATAAGACAAAAGAAAATATTGTCAACTACATACTCCTCTGTGAGCCACAATCAGGTAGTGATCCCTGCTTTATACTGTGTTTGCTGATCTCAGCAAGATCGGGACAGAGGTACAACAATTGGAAAGCTGCCAGGGAGGTTAATGACATTTTCCCCATGTCCAGACAGTGGTTAAGTCTGGAAATGGGGTTAGGTGTATTGGGTGTGGGAAGGATTAATGGAAAAACAAAAAAGGGCGTATTTTGTTTGTATATTTGTAATTGAAGAAATCATGGGATTATTATACCAATAAATCCCTTAAAATGAAATTGTTGTAGGAAATTTTACGAACAGTCAGCCAGAGGTAACTTCAATATTTTCATTGAAATATAAATAGACTTGTGACTTCTAAACTTAGAGCTGATTATTTTTGATTTCAAGATTCTCTTGTCTACAATCTCCCTGAAGGACGTGATTACATTCCAAACATGAGTCTGAAAGTACAACGTTGTGTGGGTGTGAGGCTGCAGCCTTTTACAACAAAGTGAAGTCTAATGAGAACTTTGCATTTAATAAACTATATTCTTAAGCAAACAGTGGGAAGATAATGTTCCATTGCATGATATGACTGATATTAATGGAATTTTAAATCGGAATTACTGCACGAGGAGGCACAGAGGTTGAGAGCTTAGAGAGCTTGCAGCACCAGAGACCCAGGTTCGATCCTGACTACGGATGCTGTCTGCACAGAGTTTGTACGTTCATCCCATGACGACATGGGTTTTCTTCGAGATCTTTGGTTTCCCTCCACACTCCAAAGACGTACAGGTTTGTAGATTAATTGGCTTGGTGTAGGTGTAAATTATCCCTAGTGTGTGTAGGATAGTGTTAATGTGCAGGGATCGTGGTCGGTGTGGACTCGATGGGCCGAAGGGCCTGTTTCCGTGCTGTATTTCTAAACTAAACTAGACTACTGCATAGTCTTGGTCCCAAGAAGACTAATTTAATGTACGCAGGATATTAATGTTTTCTGATAAATATTTAAAAATCACATTTAGCACCACAGAGCAGGGGCCTCCAAACTTTTCAGCATGAGGACCACATTATATATTTGGCACTTTTTTGCCACACAGGTGCACACACACCCTCACGCTCGCGCTTGCTCTCCCTCTCGCGCCCCCTCTCGCACATGCTCGCACACGCTCACCTACGCTCACACACATTCACACCCACACACTCACTCACTGGGGCCACTGTCGCCGATCTTCACTGTCTCCCCGGGGCCATCGATGCTGCTGCCGCCGACCTGTATCTCTACTCCAGCCCCCCACGGACCTCCAGCAGCGACTCCTCTGACCCTCGCCTCTCCACCGGCTACTAGCAGGCCAGAGCCATCACCTCACCAGAGTTCCAGGCTCAGGACTAGGCCCTCAACCTCCACGATGCAGACAGCATGTGGTCTGGCTCTGCTGGGTCCTCGTGTCCCCCCCCCCCCCACAGGGAATCTCTGTAGTGATGCGTCATCCCCAACCACACACCCGCTAGTTAAAATTCCCCGCTGTTTATTTTGGCTTCTTTTTTACAGAGGTGCCAGAGTGGCACTCCGGTAGCACTGCACCCCTGGGTATTAGTCACGTACAACTAATGATAACCTGTCAGCAGCTGCACACAAACCCTCAACTGCGGCAAAATGACGTGTCCGTTCCCGCGCCCCCACAGAACCCACTAAATAGCCCGCCGCACGGAACGTGTTAAGAGCTTGCTGCGGGCTGGATAAAATCTCATGGCTGTCCGGATGTGGCCCGCTGGCCTTCGTTTGTAGACCCCTGCCATAGAGCATGAAAACAGGTGCTTTGGCTCACCTTGTTTATGTTGACCAAGTTGACATCCTGGGCTAGTCCCATTTGCCTCCCTTTGATCCGTTACTCTTCCAATCCATATCTCTGTCCAAATGTATTTAAAAAGTAGAAATGATATCCGATTCTATAACTTCCTATGGCAGCTCATTCCAAATACGGACTACCTTTGAGTGAAAAAGTTACCCCTGAGGACCCTCAAATCTTTCTCCTCTCGCCTACTAAAGCTTTATTTATGAATGAAAAATCTGTTTTCCGCCCAATGTTCTAACCATTAATGTATCCAAATCTTGACCTGGGAAACTCAATTTAAAGTGAAAATTATTTAAGAAAAGCAAGTTAACCATCGAAAATATCTTTTGTGTACTCAGTTCACTTAATTGTAAATTATGCTTTTAGGTGAGAAAAATCTAAACATAACTTAAAAATGTGTAAATTTTGCTTTCACTCTGTTCTTTCCCCCTATCATTGGAATTTTTCAGATTTATCCTTGAGTGTTGGTGACGCCATCACCTGGTGACACTATTTTTAAAGCTTTGTAAAGGAATGAAGAAAACAAGATGCATGTGCCTTTGGCCTTGCTCATATGGCTGATTACACTAATGTTATCGCACAAGAATAATCAATTGGAAAATCTCCGCAGTGACATAATGCTAAAAACCAAATGTTAGCGTACACTATACTATTGCAGGTCTTCCATAACTGCAATTGAAAAATAGGATTTCGAGTGACTGAGTGTATGTATCTGAAGAGAGTGTTCTTTCATAGAGAGAGAGCCTTTCCATTGTTTTCTGTATATTTATGTAAGCTATATTTCTTTGTATTTGTTTCCAAACTTTTGTAATATTAGAATGTCTATCTGCCCTTTTAGGTTAATTTAATTGATGGTATTCTTCAAAGCACCAGTAGTATTACCCATACTCGTATAATATTCCTCCCTTTGGAGGAAGGGAGGAATATCATACGAAATCAGATTAACTTGTCAATTTCATTTGCTTTAACTGCGGGATTTCAATGCATAATATTGACAACCAGATTTGCTGATTCAACAGTAACTCATGGAAATGAAGCATTTTGGTGTGTTCAGGAGGTAATATATGTAAAATGCTATCTAAATGCTAGTTTGCTTGCTCATTCTTTGAGAAACGAGCAAGAAAAGAGTTATTAAGCATTTCATTGTGGAAGATTCTGAATGAAAGTCCTCGTTTTGAGTAGAACCTTTTGACATGTGCGGACATATTGATTTAAGTAGTTAATGCAATTGATATTCATTTTTTACTCATGAAGGGAATTGATAGGGTAAACACAGTCTTTTACCCAGGGTAGAGGAATCAAGAAGCAGAGGACATTGATTTAAGGTGCAAGGGGAAATAATTAATGGGAACCTGAGGGACAACTTTTTCCACTGAGGATGTTGGGTATATAGAATGAGCTGCCAGAGGAGGTAGCTGAGGCAGGTACAATACCAACATATAAGAGACACTTGGACAGGTTCATGAATAGGAAACTGCCAATCTCTGGAATTCTCTGCCACAGAATGTAGTTGAGGCCAGTTCATTGGCTATATTTAAGAGGGAGTTAGATGTGGTCCTTGTGGCTAAAGGGATCAGGGGGTATGGAGAGAAGGCAGGTACAGGATACTGAGTGGGATGATCAGCCATGATCATATTGAATGGTGGTGCAGGCTCAAAGGGCCGAATTGCCTACTCCTGCACCTATTTTCTATGTTTCTGTGTTTTGAGGAATATGGACCAACTGGGGGTCCATAGATTATTACTGGTGTCAGAGGTTATAGGGAGAAGGCAGGAGAATGGGGTTTGGAGGGAGAGATAGATCAGCCATGATTGAATGGCTGTGTAGACTTGATGGGCTGAATGGCCAAATTCTACTACTATTCCTTATGACCTAAATGGGACTAGCTGAGACGGGACATCTTGGTTGACATGGACAAGTTGGGCCAATGGGTGTGTTTCTTTGCAGAATGACTCCATGACTCTTCCTTTCACGTTTAAAAGACAACACTTCATACTGATGGAGTGTCATCTTTAGAAAAACCGTCATTTATATATAGCATGTGATCAAAATTAATTACTTTAATTATCTTCATATAGTGTGCAAGCCAAGTAATTTTGAGACAAATATCACTCACTAATATTACACTTGCGATGATTTTTCATTCATTTCAATGGGCACCATACCTGCATTCACCAGCTCCCCTCCCTCCCCGCGGTTTAACCTCTGACTCATGGTGTGATGCACATGTTCCATCTGGTGTTTCATTTGCACTTAGTTTTGTAACTGTTATCATTCAAAAGGGAAGGAAATTAATTGCGCAAAATAGATTTCTCCAAACTAAATAGCGTTTGTCTCCATTCTTTATGGGCCTGTCCCACTTAGGCGATTTTTTGGGCGACTACTGGCGACTGCCGCAAAATTTTCAACATGTTGGAAATATTTAGGCGACAGTGGCAACAATTTTTGTTGTCGGTAGTCGTAGGTGCTGTCCTAGGTTGTCGCCATGTGTCGTAGGTGAATTCCATTAAAACCTGTCCCTGGCAGTAGCCTAAAGAGTCGCCTAAGTGGGACAAGCCCTTTAGTTTACACGACAGTCCATGAGAGTCAGCAAACTTTTAATACCCGTCTGCACTTTATTGTTCGACAGATCCACTTTGAGCAAGTACAAGAGATCAAGAACTCAAAGGGTCTTAAGAAAGGTACTGACCTGAAACGTCACCAATTCATTCGTGTTCTCCAGAGATACAGTCTGACCCGCTGAGTTACTCCAGCTTTTTGTTTCCTTTTAAGAGATCATGTCCCTGATATTTATCTCTTAAAATACATAGCTTGTATGCAGTATGCAGTTAATTCTGATTGAGATAGAAATAAATTGTAATAACGAAGCAGCTTTTCTAAACTCTTCCCAACATCTTGGTGTACCTAGTTTTAACTTGAGATCAATATTTAACATGTGTGAATGTTTAGTCTTTTTTGGCTTTTTAGTTCCCTGTTTCAATGGTTGCTAAGAATACTTGCAGTCAAGTCAAGTCAAGTTTATTCGTCACATACACATATGAGATGTGCAGTGAAATGAAAAGTGGCAATGCTCGCGGACTTTGTGCAAAAAGACAAACAAACAAACTATAAACACATTCATAAACACACACATATTCTTTTACATATTAAATATTGGAAGGAAAAATGTTCAGTAAAGTTAGTCCCTGGTGAGATTTACAGTCTGAATGGCCTCTGGGAAGAAACTCCTTCTCAACCTCTCCGTTCTCACAGCATGGCAACGGAGGCGTTTGCCTGACTGTAGCAGCTGGAACAGTCCGTTGCATGGGTGGAAGGGGTCTCCCATGATTTTATTGGCTCTGGAGTTGCACCTCCTGATGTATAGTTCCTGCAGGGGGGGCGAGTGAAGTTCCCATAGTGCGTTCGGCCGAACGCACTACTCTCTGCAGAGCCTTCTTGTCCTGGGCAGAGCAATTCCCAAACCAGATGGTAATATTACCGGACAAGATGCTTTCCACAGCCTAGTTGTAGTTCTAGTTGCATTTGCCTGATGAATAGATCAGGAATAAAAGGTTGCTAAAAGAGGAGCTTTAATTGCTGCCTTAAATTGGGAAATGACAGTGGAATAGGGAACCCATGAATATTTATTATTCACCATACTTGCTGAGCTAATTGTAAAATATCTTGGAGAAAAGTTGAATTTGAATTCTAAATATTGGCTTAATTTTTAAAGCAAACATAGAGAGTTTTTTGAGAAGGGAATAAAGGGTATTGCAGGTAAATGTGAATGCAGAGTTGAGATGTTTTACAGACAGTTTAACAATGAGTTTACATGATGACTTATTAGGACAGATGGTCCAAGTTTGTTCAAGAGGATAGTTTTAAGATGTTATAAAGTGGAAAGAAAGATGACGAGCCTAGCCTGTACAGGCACAGCTGTGACAGGGATGAACAAATAAAATTGTGATACATGTGACGATAAAAAAAATTGATCGATGTGATGCATAAGAAAAGAAAGATTTGCTCTGATAAATTACCTTTTACTATCTCAAGATATCTCTGAGGTATTTTTGAAGAAGTCACCGGATTACTCACTAGAGATTTGCATTTGGTCAGCTCCAACAGACAGCAATTAAAATCCATACATTTTTCACCAGTAGGGGGAGAACAGTTTATCAGATAATAACATTTGGATTGTTAAATTCTGTTTCTATCTCGTTTTCATGGCATGATTCAGAGGCTATGCATCTCTGTATAATTAAACAAACTACAATTTGCTCTCTGTTGATTCATACGAAAGTTAATCACATAAAACAGGAACAGTTGTTAAGGTGGTGTGTATTTGTGCATTGGAATTACAATGCCAAAATGTGGGTGGAAGCAGGGTTGGCTACCCTCATCATTTTACAGCGTAACCAGGGCTCTCACTTAACTTTTTTTCCCTGTTGCCAGCCGGGCAACCGTGGCAGCTTTTTAGGTTGCCAAATGACGGTTTAGGTGGTCATTTAAGACGGTTTGCATGACGCCTGCGCTAATGTGCTCGAACGAAGTGCGTAGTTACCAGTCGGAATTATGCTCAATGAAGCAAATTAAACATATTCACCAATCAGGACATGATATAGATCACAATGACATGCAGCAAAATTATAATACAGTATCTCAACTCTTTTTACACATTGCAATTAATGCAATATCTATTAGTTCTTTCCACTTCCAAACTAAAATGTGGTTGTATTATTCAGCGTATGATCAACCTGTGTCGATAAATCCTGGACCATGGTAACATGTATGCTTAACCATGCACACTACAGATTGATGCAAGCATGTTTTTTGTGAAGGACCGAAAATTACCATGACATGGCCATAGCATGGGTCGTCATTGCTATTGGTTCTGAAACACTCTTGCTTCCCACATAATTTATCCATTATAAAATATACAGGTTGCGAGGAAATTTCTAAAGGCATTTTATGATAATAGCTGTTAAAACCGACCATTCCCATCTGACAGGTTAAACATTACACTAACTGACAAGAGATGGCCAAAGGACATAACTGCAGCAAATGTTGTTTTGGTAATATGTTTAAAGGTGTCAAAACGCCACATTACCGGACATTCAGATTAGATGTACGTGTTGTGAACAGCAACCCAGTTTGTACACACCAGATTTAAAAAAAATTATTGATAAACGCTGTTTCCATCATTCCCACTTCAGAATTAACGTTAAAATTTCAACTGAAATATCTCCTGACCAAATTTGTGATGTATATGACTGACTGTAGAAGTAAAACCTGGATAAATCCAACGTATAGTTGTGAATGTTGCTCATGGAGGAAGGGTGAATTATTTTAGTTAAAAGGTGAAGGTACTATTCTTGATCCACAACACACAGTGTTCGAGCCAGCACTGGTTCCAATGTCAAAAACTATTGCTGGAAAATTGATGTCGCTCTTTTAAAAAAAAAAAAATCTGGTTTGCTGAAGACTGGTACGTTCCCAAGTACATGTGATGGGAAAGTGAAATGTGAATCTTGACCAGATGAACAAATACCAGTAGGGTGCTTTTGCTTTTGGCTACCTTAAAAAAAATTAGGTGCTAACAAATTGAACACATTGCACAATTAACAATCTTTACCTTTTTTTTACAGCATTTTGCTTGCTGAGTCATGGCATACAGGAGACCAGAAAAGTCATGTGAACAAGCATTTGAATGTCTGAGATTGCAAGAATATGAGCTGGCTACTAAGTATTGCACAGAAGCGCTCATCACCCTTGGCCACCCTTCCATCACTAGCACATCATGCCAGCCAGAAATAGACCGTATTCAAATTGAAAGTCTTCTCTACAGGATAGCCTGCTTATTGCAACTCGTGAGTAATGTGCTTTGTTCTAACTGCATACACAATAGGATAAAAGAGCAATTTTTACTCTACAACTAAAGCTGGGCAAGGGATAGCATGCTTAAAATACATTTTCTGCTTTCCCCAAGTGCCTTTGTTTATAAACTTGAAACAAATCATGTTGGAATTTCTCTTGGTTGACAGCTTTGTTCAGAATTAGACTCGAATGTGATCAGCTTACAAACCACCACATGGCTTGGGGCTGTGTCCGTCAGTTTTCCAAGAGCAGCAGTGCTTGCAGAAACACAAGTTAATTAAAGGTAGTTATTTGCTCTGATCAAAAAGCTAGAAACTAAGGTCTTTGGAGCACACTAATATGCAGGTCCATATTATTGAAGGAAGGTGGGTTGTATCTGCTTAAGAATCTCCATCTTAATAGTGGACAACACTGCACTTTGAGAGAATGGACTATATCAGAAACTGTTTTAAGCAATGCTGTTAGTGCAACATATGCATACTAACATATGCAAAGCTATTAATTCAGGAAGCCATCATTGCTCAAAAACTCAACGGGACAAGCCTCACCAGTAATGTGGCTACAAGAGGCTGTCAGATGCATATCCTGCTGTGAATGACTTGCTTCCTGACTTCCAACTTTTTTCCACCATCTACTAGCTACAAGCCAGGAATGTAATGAAATATTCTTCACTTGCCTGAATGAGTGCAGCTCCAATAATTCTCTCCTCAGGAAGACACACGCACATGCACCCCCCCCCCCCCCCCACCACACCATCACCACCACCACCACCCCTCCTTTTGTAAAAATGAAGTTGAATATTTCCAATTAAATCTATCACACCTGCTTTCCTAATCAATATTTTTGTATTCTAACACATCACAGATGATACAAGGAGAGAGTATGTAACTCTCGTTACTGTCTTAAGACTATTTTTATTTCTTGGTGTTATCCATAGTTTACATGGCCTGAGGCCTATTCTTGGTATTCTCTCTTATGATTAAGTGAGTTTGCTATTAATGACAAAAGATCCTACACTGACTTCTGTCATCCACTCCCACTTCTCAGTTCAGATTATTTTCTGGATTCTTGCAGCCATGAGTCAGATGATTGTCATATCCTCCAAACGGACACATTGCATGTACTACGCAATTTGTTCCTTGTACTATGTGCACTTGCATAACAAGTGCTTATTTGCTTCAAATCCTCCTTGTGCTTTTCCTGTATATCGATTGCTCCTTCCCTCCTTCCTGAATTAATAACTTTGCATATGTTAGTATGCATATGTTCAACTAACTGCAGTGCTTAAAACAGTTTCTGATGATAGGTACACAAAAATGCTGGAGAAACTCAGCGGGTGCAGCAGCATCTATGGAGCGAAGGAAATAGGCGACGTTTCGGGCCGAAACTTCGCCTATATCCTTCGCTCCATAGATGCTGCTGCACCCGCTGAGTTTCTCCAGCATTTTTGTGTACCTTCGATCTTCCAGCATCTGCAGTTCCTTCTTGAACGGTTTCTGATGATAGTCCATTCTCTTTCCTTTAGTTTGAATTAGAACCGAGCTGTACAAATTTGTATCACTTTTCCATGCCAAAATTCCCACTGGGCCTGTTCAGCAGTTTGTGTGCAGGTCTGTGTTATGCTCCCAAGCCTAGAAAAGCCTACGTTGTCCCTGTCCTTGCAGAAGACAGTCAAGCCATTGGGAATTTGTGGATGCAACGCCTCTGTAGGTGTTGTGCACCCAAAACTTGGATTGGATTTAGTTATGGTCTATTTGTATTTGTTGGAAGGCACAGTTAAATGTGATTTAAGCTTCATGGGTCTGACTGTGAAGATTTCACAGATGGCGGTAAACTTACTATGTTAAGCGTGGTTTCTGGAGTCCCCTATTTATATTAGCAAAAACTATAAATTAAAAAAAATAATTAAAGCAATTTATTGCGCATGTGGAATATTAAATTTTTTAATCTCAGTCAAGCAAGAACTTACCAGTGTTGGAAAGAACTGCAGATGTTGGTTTAAATTGAAGGTAGACACAAAATGCTGGAGTAACTCAGCAGGACAGGCAGCATCTCTGGAGAGAAGGAATGGGTGATGTTTTGGGTCGAGACCCTTCTTCAGTCTTGACCCAAAATGTCAGCCATTCCTTCTGTCCAGAGATGCTACATGTCTCACTAGTTACTCCAGTATTTTGTGTCTATCCAAGTGTATAGGAAGCAAGTATCATTAAGGCAGCCCATTATAACACGTGGTGATATTTTGCGTATTTTTTGAGTAAAAATATTTTATGTTTAATTGCATTGAGACCAAATAATCAAACTGATTAGTGTCTCCATTTATTTTAGAACTGTATTTAGTAGTAAACTCATTGCTTTGCCACAGTTGCAAACAAAGTTGCTGGATATTTTGTCTGGAGTTCAATAAAATGGGACATACACTGCCCTCTATAATGTTTGTGACAATAGAAAAAAATCAAATATGGTTAAAGTGCACATTGTCAGATTATAATAGCCATTTTTATACATTTTGGTTTTACCATGTAGAAGTGACAGCAGTGTTTATATAGGTCCCCCCCCCCCCCATTTAAAAGAAATAATTAGATAATAGATTGCCTTGGACTAAGGCTAATAGAGAATGATGGGGACATGGGAGATTGTAGAAGCTGGAAACTGGAGCAAAAATCAAATGAATGCAAGAACTCAGCATGTCGAGCGGCATCGGTGCCTGTGGAGGAAAGAATTGTCGATGCTTTAGCTATAGATCTTGCATTAGGTTACTTGCAGGAGCTCAGGTTTAACGAATAGTGATTGATATTGGTTATGCGGAATATTAAGCAGTAATGTCAAAGATAACTATACTTGTTCTCTGTTGCAGAAAAACTATGACCAGGCTGATGAAGACTGTAAAATTGGTATGTTCTGCAATTATTCCTTTTACATAAATAACGATGTAGAATTATATTTTTGGTGGGGCTGTGGGATATTTTATGCAACATAGAACTTTGAACGTTGTTGAATATTAGATGTCAGTGAACACCGAAGGATATCCATTTTGTGCATAATATTTTGCCAAACTTAAATTTTTTAAAGTACCAACTAATTCCCCACAACTAGATGTGCATTTGTCTAGAATTTCAACTTGTTAAATGGTTAATGTTGAGTGATATTTGTGTGACACTTTGTGACTGCTGTTAAAATTAGGTTGTTTTTGTGGTGGGAAGGGATTGTTTATATGTTCCCGAATTTCAACGCTACGATTGTCCGGCTCAATAACTCTCTGCTACCTTGTTCATTGGCCATTCTTCAAGCATGTGGATTGCAACTAACTTTCCATCTAATTCAATATGGCCAAATTGTAATTCTATTTGCCTTTTTTTTTTTGTCATACCTCTTCTCCTCTTTCTTACTCCCTGCTATTCTATTCTATTCTATTCTCTTTCATAGCACCCCACACCAAATCTTCTTTTGGCCTCCACCCTATCCCCTATTCCCCTTTTTCCACCCTTGTGTCCCCTCTCACTTGCTGCTGGTTACCACCTCAACCCCACACTCCCCACGTCTCTAATGTTTACCCTTTGACTCCTATCACCTCCAGCCCCCTCCTGCCTCTGGCCTCTTCAGTCTTCAATTTTTAGGATGGGCAGCAATCTATTCTCTCACTGCAGCAAATTAGAGATTAGATTTTTTCAGTGATCTGATAGAACCTTTTAGAACTCTGGTTTCTGCTGGTGCTCACAGCAATCTAATTATAGCATGTAAAGTCTTTCTAATAATATGCACTCTTTCATTTTCCTCCTGTGCCATGCACAATGTAATTTTGTTGTGTTATCTAACATGTAGTTTTAATGCTTTCATAGAAATTTAGAAACCATAAGGAGCAAATGTCACCAGTAGAGTGCTAGTTATCACAGTAACCTTCAACCTCATTACTTTATAATATCTCTTCATTCTCATCTTTGCTAGTGTTTTTAATGCTATGGTTAGTATTGAGCCTGGAGCTTTAGTAGCTCTAAGGTGAAGGTGAAGCCCATTTATCTTCTATAGCCAAGAACTTCATTTTATTAACTACACCACCCTGATTATTTCCTCCCCCCCCCCCCATGTTTTCTTCATGATCTTAGATATTTTCAATTCATCATTCTGAAAAATCTTATTACTTTGAAGCAAATAAACCCACAATAGGAATACTTGTTGCCCGTTTAGTATCACTAGACTGAAGCCATTCAGTCAATGTTGATGTGTGCCTCACCTGATTTACCCATCTTTGGATCCATATTTCATGATAATTTTAAAGCAATTTATTATAAATGTCGAAATAAACCAAAATTCTCATTGCTCTTTCCCTCTGACATCTCTTGGCTGATTACCTTTTTGTATGATTTTTATGGTCAGAACAGTGCATGTTGCTGCAGAGGGGATGGCTGTCTCATGCAGAAAGCAGCATTGCAAGATATGTTGCTGTTCTACTTCACTTACAAACCCTCGTACCTGATTGCCTTTTTCCCTACTTCATCCAAGTCGGGCTGATGATTCCTCAGCTTTTTGTTCCAATAGCCCTGTATACCTTTGCTGATAAACAAACTATGAAGGGCATTAGGAAAGTGTTTTTTGGGGGAAAATAAATATTTAGGTCAAATATTTATTTTCCCCCAAAACACACTTTTCTAATAAAAATAATTGGGTTCTCAGTTCATAATTTCTGTTGATAGAACTTTGGGAATAAAGTCTGAAGTAAAGAAAGGTTTGTATTTCTGTGTCTACAGTGTTGGCAGAGGGACTGGCCAAAGGAGACGGCACACTGCAAGCAGTGTTTCGCCTCATGTACGTGGAGGGCAAGTTACAAGCAGTGTCCAGCATTTTATCAAAATCCTTGATGGGGGAATCTTTGGTAGGTCGTGTATTATGATTTTTATTTCCCTCCCTTCATAATGTAGAACAAATTAATTTTATTAATATTGTTAATATTGTGCCATAGTGGTTTGTAAAAATGAAGAGGTGCTCAATTTTAATATTTTTTGTTTTCTTAAGCTACATTGCAATGTGATTTCTGTGAAAGGGTACGACTCTTTGGGCGACCACTCACGACCATACAGGCGTCACCTCGCGACATGTCGACACGTGACACCTGTATGGTCGTGAGTAGTCGCCCAAAGAGTCATACCTTTTTTCTGGTCGCCGCTGGATTTTCAACATTTTGAAAATCTTTGCCGACCTGCTGCAGCTATGACGGGTGCCGGCAAGTCGCCGAAAAAAATCGCTTAAGTTGGACAGGCCCTTTAGTGGCTAGCTCAAACCCATGAAGTTTGTGTAAGAGGTTTGGGGCGATTTAAATTGTCATGTTCACCTTGTAGTCTATTAATGCACATTTTCTGAATAGTTTCAAAGACTTTCCAACTTGGTCCAGGTGTGTAGAGAAGATACATTGTGTACAACGCTGATGCTAGGTTCAGAACAAAAACTGCACTGATTCTAGGCAAATAGGGTGTGCACGATTGAGTGATGAGGATTTTGTGCAAAATGCAAGTGCTCCTTAACATACTTGAGTGTTGTCCACTCATCCAGTAACAGTCTACGGTAGTTCAGGAGACTACAAATTTGCAGCCCCTGTGTGTCAGTCTCAAATATATTTTGCCATTTTATGAGAAGGAAAACATCTGCTTGTGGCACACAAACTACCTACTTTCTCCCTTTGACTGCACAAGTTTTGTCAATTATGATTACAATTATTGCAGTGTTAGGTAATTAACATGTTCACCTGATACAAGTGAAATATAAGGTGTAGGAAGGATCTGCAGATGCTGGTTTACACCAAAGTTCTCTTCAGCTACTTCCTGGAGGCTTATGTGCCTGTAGCCCTGTCAATGGCTTCCAGGGAAGAGATTGTAAGCCTGCTATTTGTGTAATGTAACCAACTACTAGAAACCTCCTGTACATAAATTATCCCGGCCGCTGTTTCCCTCTCAATACAAATAAGTTCCAAGACCATGATGAAACGGATTGAAATTAATGAACCAATGCAGTTTTCAGGAAAGATTCCTGGAAAGATTTTAGAAAAAGACATATTAATATGAACTGCTGAAATCTGAATTGTGAGAATCCATTCCATTGTTGTCACCCATACTTGTCACTGTTACTGATTAATGGGTTATGAAAGTACTCTATATCTGGAATTAACACTGCAGAGGAATTTGTTGGGAATTATGTGTAGAATTCAAACCATGAGATTTGATTAAACTGTGGAAATGTATATAATATGTGGTAGGCAAAATAGTAATTTTCACATGTTTCAGCATGTATCATCAAATAAACAGAATAATCATAGTTAGGTTACCAGTTTTGACAGTGTGAATGGCTAAGTTCACACTTGCAAGAGTAAATGTTCCAAATTTAATAGTAATACATCACTTTTATCATTTTTTCGATTTAGTCTGACCGTTCTTATGACATATATTTTCAGTACCGAAGCGGGCTGATAAGTCCAAGTTGTGTATGCTGATGATTGTGATCATCTGTAACTTTCTGCGGCTCCTCACCTCGTTCTCTCGCCATAGTCTTCTATTGCAATCTCCCGTGTTAGCCTATTTTGAAGGAATTCATTGCTTATTCTCACTGCCATTTGTGTATAGACATTTCTTTGAATGCTGCATTGGACATACTAATGACAGTGAAGTATCTATAATCACATTGATATGATTTGCAGTATCCACTGAGAATGAGTTAGCAGTTTATACTGACAAGAACCAGAGGATACAACAGAAAGAGATTGCATACCCTGTAATCAATGCCAGGGTTTATGTTCTACTCAAGCCTCTCCTGTCCCATTTCATTCCACTATTGACATAATGTGCCACTTTTCTATTAAAACAATCAAAAAGACATTCCAGCAGCCACAGCATCCTATCACCTTCAAAAACGTTAATTACATTTTGTTAGTCTTGCTGTTTGCAGCCTGAGCTTGGCAGCCTCTTAGATTTCCATTCAATGGTTCATGTTGCTTGTGGTAGAGTTTCTGCTGATAAATTGGAATGACTACAGGTAGTGTTACATACATTTACAGCAAAAACATGTTTGAAGAGCTCTGTGACAGTTACTTCCTCTTGTTCCATCGGGTATTAGCAGCCCTGCCAATAACAATTAGCACATTGTCAATAAGTGCTCAAATATCTAAATGTTATTACCCAACAGAAACTTACGCATGGTGTCACCAACACCTTCACAATAGAGGGATATCGATCATGTTCACCCTATTTGCCTAGAATCAGTGCAGTTTTTGTTTTGAACCTAGCATCAGCGTTGTACACAATGTACCTTCTCTACACACCTGGACCAAGTTGAAAAGTCTTTGAAACTATTCAGAAATTGTGCATTAATAGACTACAAGGTGGACATGATTAGTTGAATCATGTTTGGTGCACACATTGTCAGCCAAGTCATCTATTCATTTTCAGCACTCTTCTATGTTGGAATGAGTCCACCACATTTCAACTGGAGACTTGCTGCTCAGCTTTGGGGTGTAAGTGTACAGAGATGTCTATTGTTATATGTTCAAATTAACTTTGTGATTATCTGCTGTACTTCATGAGTTTAACCACCTGCAGTGTTGTGACAAATGTTAACAACACAAAATGTCAACATGCATAAAGTGTCAAGGAAATGAGCTTCAAATGTCCCCACGTAGTGTAATGTTTAAACAAAATATGGACCTGATCACACACAATGAATAAAAGATGAAACATGAAGAAACAAATGTTATTTTTGATGGATCCACAAGTACCTCAATGTATAATTCATAACCTTTTATGGAACACTTCAAAAAAATTCCCAATGCTTCAAATTAGAACAAAATGCACATGAATATCAGTTTGTCAAATACAGGAGCATAACTATTTTACAGCATTTTGTTCTAAGAAACTTTGCATTGTACCTTGTCTTGTATTCCCTTGATTCTTAATTGAGCCTGGCATTAGGGCAGTCAGGATATATGGCAGAGCTTGTGACAGTGGAAGATATTACATTGGAGAGGTGACTGCATAGCGCTGCTGACGACACAGCCACTGAGTGGTCAAAGCTTGGATATGTCCTTGGGGAAAATTAACATCTTTGAATATTCGATACTCAATTGTTACATTCTCTTCAATATTTTCTCTAGAATGGCTTGATAACGAAAGATGTAACTAGGCTCAAAGTACTACTTACGGAAATGGAGGTGAGTAATCTGTTGAGAGTTAATGAAGAGTTGATTCATAACAATATTTGATCTCATTCTGTCATACCATTCATACATGGTGTCTGGATAGTACAAATATAAAAATGATGCATCAGTAAGTTTGGGCCTAATTCATACTAATCATTATGGGTTTTGTTTGGCAATGATCTCCATTGCATATCACAGTCATTGAAGATGTGTTACTCATCTCTGAGGAAGCTGCACATTCAGCAACAGTTTTTAGTATATATATTTTTACAGGCATTTTTTTTTTTTTTTTACATATCAGTCATTCCTTAACTTCTCCCACATCAATCAATTAGGCATTCCGAAAGGCACTCTTGCACACTTTAACACGTGTAATTAATCTTGGCATCTCATTGGCATCACTTTTTACCAATCATTATTATAGGTTTGATACAAACCAAAATGATACATGCACTGTAAATCCCAATATAGAAACAGGAAATGGAGACAAGATGCTGGAATTAGAAAACAAATTGCTGGAGGAACTTGACGGGTCAGGTAGCATTTGTGGAGGGAATGGGGAAACAACTTTTCTGGTTGGGACCTGTCAATCTGAAGAAGAGTCCCCACTTGAAACGTCGTCCGTCCATGACCTGCTGAGTTCTTTTGCAATTTCTTGTCCCTGGAAACGGGAAATATTGGCTCGTGAAGTTCACAACGACTTCCAGAGCAATCCCATTGTCCCATTTATTCCCTATAATCCATTATCTCTCTCAGCCATTAGCAGCAACCTACCTGCTCCTCCCCACCCCACCAAATTCTTCTTCCACTCACCTACACAAGGACACTCTACTGTAGTCAGTTCCCAACCAGCCCTCTTGTTGTTGGCATGTCACAGGAACTGGGGGGGACCCACACAGTTGCAGCAAAAACATCCAACTCCTTGCAAATAGCACCAGGGGACAGAATGGAATCTGGGTTATTGGAGCTGTGTGACTTGTAGTGCCGTTGTGCTACCCAACATGAATATAGGCCCGCCTGGGTAAGGGTAGTGGTCTTCCTTCAAATCGGTGAATTAGGTTTTTTTTAAGTAACTCCATTAATCTCAGCCTTATTGTGATTCAGACTACCTTGCCTATTTGGTTATTTTGATAAATGTAAATTCTTCCAGCTCCTGTTAGAGCCATGTAACATGGAAACTGGCCCTTTGGCCCAAATTGTCCATGCTGACCAAAATGTATTCCTGACCTATAACCATTTGCTTGCATTTGGCCCATACACCTTTAAACCTTTCCTATTCATATACTTGTCCAAATGTCTCTTGAACATTGTAATAGTACCTGCCTCTGTCACTTCCTTAGGCAGCTCTTTCAGCACCCTTGTGCAAAAAGGTTGTCCTTCGAGTCTCCTTTAAATCTTTCCCCTCTCACCTTCAAGCTGTGCCTTCTTGTTTTATACTCTCCTACCCTTGGAAAAAAGACTGACCATTCAGCGTGTATATGCCTCTAAGGTCAGTAGAGGTTTATATACCTCTAAGGTCACTCCTTAACCTTCTTTGCTCCATGGGAAACAACCAGCCTATCCATAACTTCCCAATGTGCTTGTCCCAAATTATAATCTGGATAAAGACCTTACTTTTGGATTTATTAGTGATCTTTATTCTAGTTCTGATTTACCCAAATATGTAATATTCTCTGCATGATCAATAGACAGTAGGTGCAGGAGTAAGCCATTCGGCCCTTGGAGCCAGCCCGCCATTCAATGTGATCATGGCTGATCATCCACAATCAGTACCCCATTCCTGCCTTCTCTCCATATCCCTTAACTCCGCTATCCCGAAGAGCTCTATCTAACTCTCTCTTGAAAGCATCCAGAGAACCAGTCTCCACCAACCCATTCGGAATTGTAAAAACCTTTATCTCTTTCTTCCTTGCTGAAAAGAGCTCCAGCCTATTTGAAAATCTTAGCAATATAACCTCTCATTTTTAGTACCATCCCAGTAAATCTTTTTTTGGACTTCCAATTCTTTTAGATCATTTTCATGGTATCAACATCAGAATTGTTCTCCGTGCTGTAAATGAGGCCGGACCAAGGTTTATTGTAATTGCTGTTTGTCAATACTGCACTCTGAAAATGAGTCTCAGCAGCTGCTTTGATTTTATTGCCTTATTAACATACACATTGTTTTTGTGATGTATATTCCTGGTGCCTCTGGTCCGCTACTACATTTTTTCCAAAGAGCATTACAGGTGCACAACCTTTTATTCGAAAGCCTTGGGACCAGACACTTCTCGGATTTCGGAATTTTTCGGATTTCCGAATGGAAGATTTTTAGCGTAGATTAGGTAGGTAGCGCGGGTGGCTTGAAAAGTCTGGAGCGGCTGCCCCCTCCCCGGAGACCGGGGAATCATTGTAAATCATTGCTTAAATGTTAGTCAGTTAGTTTGAGGGATTTTATGTGGTGGGGGGGGTGAAGGGGGAAACTTTAATTCTTAGTCCCCTACCTGGTCGGGCCGCGCTGGATTTGGAACGCCGCGCAGCCAGGGGTAGAGTTGCCGGTGTCGGAGCTACAACCGGCGCCGCCCGCGGCCGGACGCCCGCAGCCCCAGCTCCGCAATGTTGGGAGTCGGCGGCCACAGCGCTCTGGAGCTTACTGCACGGCGACCCGGTAAGGCATTGCCTGCTCCCCGCCTCTCCAACCAGGTAGGGGACTAAGAATTAAAGTTTCCCCCTTCACCCCCCCCCACATAAAAGCCCTCCAAACTAACTGACTAACATTTAAGCAATGAATTACAGATGTTTAAGTGTCTCCCCGGTCTCCGGGGAGGAGGCAACCGCTACAGTAGTACAGACCTGGGTTGACCGTGGGTCGTTTCGGATCAGGTTTGGCGCCAAACGCGAGCTTTGGTGTGCAGATGACATCCTGGAAAAAATGTCCGGTTTTCGGAGCTTTTCGGTTTCCGGAACTCCGGATAAAAGGTTGTGCACCTGTATCTTATTTTTAGCAAAGTGTACTGTTTTTGTTTAATGGTATTGTGTTCGTTTGCCAGTTGCAATGCCTGTTCTGCAAATTTCTTCATGTATTTCTTCATTGATTTGGATAGAATTTGAGTATTGGTTATTATTTTGGGGCGGCATAGTAGCGCAGCTGGTAGAGCTGCTGCCTCATAGCGCCCGTGACGGGTTTGTTGGTTAATTGGCCTATGTAAAATTGTCCCTAAGATGTAGTGAGTGGATGAAAAAGTGGGATAACTGAGTGGGAGTTGTATGAATGGGTGCTGGTTGGTCAACATGGACTCAGTGGGCCAAAGGGCCTGTTTCCATGGTGTATTGGATGGGTCTGCCATAGTTGAGCTTTGGTGTAATTTTATAACTTCTTTAAGAGTAAGTATGGAGAAACATATGGAGTAAGTATAACACATGTTATGACTATTTTTTAGTACTCACCAACATCTGAAACATTGCTGTACCACCCTTTGAAAATGATAATGAGAGCAAGAATGGGATTGTTTCTTATCTCATCTGTTTCTTCCATTTATGTTGCAGGTCACCAGCAATAAACTAATGTCAGCATACTTAGAAGATACAGAGGAAGGTAATTGACAAAATATATGTTCCATGAATTAAATGTTTCTTCCTCGCCAGCTTAAGTTGGGCACTTGACAAAGAACACCAAAGCTTGTTGTTGAGCAAGTGCCCTCCAGTTGGTGCAAAATGCTTCACAAGCAGTGAATTGCGGTGGGTGAGGGTATTGTAATCTTTTTCAACCACGTGCTTATTTATATAATGATCAGACATTGGTATTTGACTTGAAATTGAAAACAAGAAGGGGAATGTGAATGAAAGGTCTTCCAACTGTCTCTCCAGCCCCCCAGACCGGATGTTGCCAGGTTCCATCCAGATTTCACTTGGAATTGGGATATGATAGCAGGGATCTTGCTACGAAATACTATCCCGATTGCTCAGTGAAAAATTGTCTCAATGGCATATCACTAGCTTAACTTTCACAGCCTGAGTTTGCCCCATGTCCCTCCAAACTCTCCCTCTTTTGTATTTTTTTGATTTAATGGTGAAAATCGACTCGAAAGTCTGTAAAAAAATTAATTACCTAGGAGTTGCCTGGAAGGGCCAGTGGGATTCAACGGCGTAGATTTAAAAGTTAGGCTGGGCAATTATCAGTATGGTTATGGAAAGAAAGTGTAGAAAATATATTATTTTTTTGTCGTTTTGTGGTGCTAATGTTACGTGTGGGAGGGGAATTGTAAGTTATAGTTGTGAATAACTTAAATTTAAATTAAGTTTGTTTTATTTTAACATTGGGATGTCTGGATAAAGATTTTTCTTATTAAACTTTTGTCTCTGGTTATTTATTGTTTCATGCAGCAAACTGCTTTGGAAAGTGGCTGTTGCTGAGCAATTTTGTCTCTGGCTTGTTGAGATCAAGCCTTCGAGCTTGAATGTAGACACAAGGAACTTCAGATGCTGTATTCTTGCATAGAGCACAAAGTATTGGAGTAACTCATTAGGTCAGGCAGCATCTGTGGGGTACATGGATAGGCAGCGTTTGGGGCCAGAAGCCACCTTCAAACCATTCCTCAATTAAATTCTGGACTGCAGGATAAGACGGTTGGATGTCTCATGTTTTTAACACCAATTCAAAAACTAATGTCTTAAGTATTCTATAAATGATGACCAGGCGTATGGTTCAAAAATAGTTACACTGTTCTCACCCGTTGCAATTCACTGATTGTGAAGTATTTTGAGCTTGAATGATCTTTGGTCATTTGATTCTTAGCCTGATATTAACCAGACCATTAAATGTACTGGAATGTGATGGTATTTTAAAAACAGAACAAATTAGTCAAATGGATTACTTATCAGAAGAATAATCTCAATGCTTTAATTGATTGCTGTAGATTCTGAAGATGGTTGGCAATTCCGACCTCCACCTCGGGGTGTCACCTGTAGTGAAGAATACACACTTTGCAAAAGGTAAATTGTTCAGATGATTGTTACATTAGAATTACTACTTGCTTTATTTGTGAGCTAATTCCTTAAATTGCCATTCTGCTGTTCAAGAACTGTGTGATGTGCCTAACTGCTAACAACCACATTTAACTGGTGCATGCACTAATTCCTTTATCTCTAAAGGGCAGTTCCCAGGTATGTTTCCTTTTCCTTGTAACAGCATGGGCCACGGGATTTTCCATGAATTGGGTTCATTGGGATGACATGAGAGACTAAACGTTACTTTTGAATGTTAAATGGTCCAAGCGCTGGCATTAATTTATTATTGGTATCTTGTGGTAAGAGTTGATGCTGTAAAGCTGCAAGCAAAATGCAGCATGCGGGTAGTTAATGTCAAAAGTGAGCTTGGAAATGGGCGGTGCTGTGAGATGTCATGCTGCATAATAATGTGTCGGTCAATGAGATGGATAGAGTTCTGGCTGGAGACAGAGCTAATGTTTGGAAAGATAAAATGGTTATTTGTCTATTTTAATCAGTGTGGCTTCAGCCTTTTGGTCAGTGAAAGCTGTAGAATTTGTGAGGAAGGTAAAATAAATATGTTGACACAAGGATTTGGAGATGCTGGTTTACGAACAAAGGGACAAAGTGGGCATCGGTTTAAGGTGAGGGGAAAAATTTAATAGTAATCTGAGTGGCAACTTTTTCACAATGTGTGGTGAGTTTATGGAACAAGCTGCCAGGGGAGGTAGTTGAGGTAGGTACTATAACAACATTTAAAATTAATTTGGAAAGGTACATGGATAGGAAAGGTTTAGAGGGATATGAGCCAAATGCAGCTTGGTGGGACTAGTGTAGATGGGGCATTTTGGTTGGCATGGGCAAGATGGGCTGAAGGGCCTATTTCGCAGCTCTATGACTATAAGTGCTGGAATAGCTCAGCAGGTTGCGCAGCCTCTTCAAACTTTATTATTTTTAAAATACAGATTGCATTTAAAGAATAGATTTTTTGTTAGAATAAATTTATACCTTTAAAAAAAGTTCACCTTTTCTTGATAAGTGTAGCACAATTTGCGACAGATGTGCCAAATTCCTGGTGGATGGGAAAATTTGCAAGTGATGTAAACCAAAAAGATCATAGAATGGGAGATTGTGTTCAAGAAGGAACTGCAAATGCTGGAAGATCGAAGGTACACAAAATTGCTGGAGAAACTCAGCGGGTGCAGCAGCTCCATAGATGCTGCTGCACCCGCTGAGTTTCTCCAGCAATTTTGTGTACCATAGAATGGGAGATGTTTTGCTGCCGAATATGGAAACCGACTCGTATTTTTTTTTTCTTGCTTCAGGTTTGTAGAACAGAAGATATGTAGATATGGTGCACAATGTACATCTGCACACTCGCAGGAGGAGTTGACTGAATGGCAAAAACGCTACTCTTCACGGCTTATGCGTTTAAAACAACAAAAAGAAAATAAACAATCTGTCGGGAATTATATGGAAACTTTAATTGAAAAATGGATGAACTCCTTATCTCCAGAAAAAGTGGTACGTAGATCTGTTTGGTCAATTTCAAAAAGAAAGGAAATAAATCCTTCCTTTCACATCCTCTGGTGTTCAAAAATAACTTTTGTTGCAAATTCTGTACATTTTATAAAGTGTAAAAACTCTAGGTGGAAGTCTGCAGCCATTTTGTGCTCAGGCAAATATGCCAAACAACAGAGATGAAAGATCAATTAATCTGCTTTGGTGGTTTTGGTTCAACGATAAACTGGACAGGCTTGGTTCTTGTATTTTCCACAATTTCACGACGCCTGATGCATGCTGTGTTTAAGTGAGGCCCTGAGGGGTGAATGATCTTCATCCCATTCAACCTAACCAAGGGTTCAGGAAAAAATGGCAAAATTTGTAAGAATATAAGCATTACAAAAGATGACGTGAACAGATAACTGACCACTGCACTTGGGGAAAGTTGAAGCGCAGAAAATGAAACCCAGGGGTTGGATTAACAGATATTTGTGGATGATTTTTGATTCGCATTCCTTGGAAGCACATCTGTACTAAAGTGAGTTTGCATTCTACTTCTAAAGCTCAGTGAATCGGTGGATGGAATAGCCGTGGATCATAGCCCAGGATTATCAATAACTGTGACAACCAAGAAATCCAGTCAACTATGGACCTTCATACTTCATTGTCAAGTAAGTGTGTTGTAATATTTTCTACTCCTTGTAGGCTTATGGTGACTCATTAAAGATTTTAATTTATCACACAGGAAAATGTTACTTTGATATCACAGGTCATTTATTTCACTAGGTCATTCTCAACACGAGATTCTAATGGGGCTTTAGAGCAACTGCAGTATTAATATTTTTTTACCATAATCCTCTTTCATATTCAGGTATGTTAAAGAGGGTTAGTAGTTAACACCCCACCCATCCCTGGCTCCAACTCATCTATCCACTGCCATAACTTTAATTAATGCATGCTATGGAAGTTATTCATTTACTTGAAATATTGTTAGCAAAGACATGCATGGCACAAAATATATAATTCAAAATGTAATTTGGTAAGACGAAGTTAACCATTGAACTTTCCACCACTGGATATTAAT
Organism: Leucoraja erinaceus; assembly: GCF_028641065.1. NCBI lineage: Eukaryota > Metazoa > Chordata > Chondrichthyes > Rajiformes > Rajidae > Leucoraja > Leucoraja erinaceus. Next base: position 8,027,584 of record NC_073399.1, on the reverse strand, counting down.
TCTACTTTTGTCCTTAGGTTCAGCATTCTGACATGATCAATAGCTCGTGACTTCCTCGCCTACTTTTCCATTTCCACCAATCGCTCTCGACACCCTATTCCCACGGCAACTCTGGTCGTATCCTATCAGGGACATTCCCTTCATCCTATCTATCCCCTTCCACCGTCTTTCTGCAACTTAAATGTAACATGTTTTCTCTTTCCTGATAAAGGATTTTTGACCACAAACATTTACTCTGTTTCTCATTCCACAGATGCTACATGAACGGTGGTGTGTTTCCAACACTTTCTGTTTTTATTTCAGATTTCTATCATCAGCAATTTTGTACTTTGGATATTATCTAAATCCTGATTGCAAGGTGGCATTTCAGAAGAGCTTGGACTGTACTTAATTATCTGTAAATATTACAGAACAACCCCATTCCTGCTGTGACTGGTGTGACGGAAAGTTCAGTGAAGCAACTAAGATTGACTGGACTGGGAATATTTCTTGGAGAAATTCCTGCAGTAATTTCTCAAATTTTAGTGTCCTAGAATTTGTCCGAATTTGATGTGTTCAGTCAAATTGTGGGTGATGATATATGACTCTTCAGTGTTGTTGAAGCAGGACATAGCTTACGTTTACAAACATAAAAACACTTTGTAGAAAGTGTAAATATAGGTTGAATAAAATGTCACAAAGGACATGAAAAAGATGAAAAAGGGAAATGTAAAAAAATGCAATTGAAAATATTTTTTTTTGGAGTTAATACTGCATAAATGAATGCCACTTTCCTTTTCCTCAGCCTCCACGTTTGCTGTATCGGATAGCCTTGCTCTATGATGCTCATCGCCCTCATTTTTCCATTGTGACTGTTTCTGTTGGTGACCTCAACACCCAAGTGGTACAAGACGTACCAGAGAACTGTCAAGAGTGGCTAGGAGGAGTAAAGATGGCTCAGAATGGAATGGACCATTGTATATATAGAGTTAGTGTACAATTCAGCACAGAAATCTTTGGAACTTTTCGCCAAACTGTAGTTTTTGACTTTGGGTCTGAGCCTGTCCTAATGCAACGGATCATGGTGGACGCGGCATCCATAGAAGGTACAAATTTGATCATTTCTCCGTGTGTGGAAAATGTTAGTTTTTAATTTAGAATTGTAATGACTTGTTGAGTAAGGGGTCAAAGCCTCTGGATTTTCTTGGTAACCACCTGAATTGAAATGATGAAATGTTGGCAGTTAATTTACACAAATTAACAGAAGGAAAAACGTGATAAGAAAAATCCATTTATGCTCCAATTGTAAAATCGCATTGCAAATTTAGCATCTGTTACTTTAGTTAGTCATCTTTTGAGTAAAGAGACTTCTCTTGACATCTGTTTCAAATTTACCTAATGCACTTAATTTTCATTTTGTTTTTTGATCTTAGTACATTGGAGGAAACTGGCTTTACATTATGACTGTAGGAGCCATTTATGTTAAGTTGATAAAAACTAATCTTCCAGTCATTATTTCTTGATATGAATCACTTCTTTGTTTGTACTACTTCAATAAAGGTCCAATTAATCAAGAAATAACGACTGGAAGATTTGGTTTTACTATCAGCGAGCGCGCAAGCTATATCTCTTCTACATCTCCGAGTAGTAATGGCAATTGAGGAGTTAATTTGTTAGTGCAGTGATGCTAAATTGCAATAAGAAAAACCTTGAAATTTATAGTGCGTGTTTTGTAAACAGTGCAAAATGTCTTGCAGCTAATTAAGTAATTTGATAGTTTTATTGTTGCTGTAATGTAGCAAGTGTAGGATCCAACAGCTAATTTGCATGCAGTATAATCCCACAAAATACCAATGAGATGAAGGCTGGAATTGTTTTTTAGTGACAATAATTGAAGAATAAATACCAATCAAAATACCACTCACCTATTCTTTAAAACTGTGTTCATGGCCATAATTTTACACATTTGCCTGGGAGAGCAGGAGCCTCAGGTGTCACCTTTGACAGCACAGCATTTTCTCATTGCTATCCTGCCGTGTTAATCTATAATTTATTTACTATGCCTCTCTCTGGAGTAAAGAGAACTGATGTTGAAATGTATTTAGTGGCCAATTTTAGCCAAAATAGTTTTGTATCTCTATAACATATGGAGTCCTGGTCACCACCAGTAAATAAGATGGTAAGGCTACACCGAGAAAAATCAGAGCACATGAAAAGATAAAAATATTAAATGATGAAGAGTGAATAATATTATGGGGGGAATAGATGGGGTAAATGCAAAGAGCCTTTACCCAGGGTAGGGGAATCGAGAACCAGAGGACATAGGTCTAAGGTGAAATGGGAGAGATTTATAAGAACCTAAGGTACATGGAACGAGCTGCCAGAGGAGGTATGTGTGGAAAGGATCTGCAGATGCTGGTTTACACTGAAGATAGATGCAAAATGCTGGAGTAACTCAGCAGGACGGGCAACATCTCTGGGTCTGAAACGCTACCCATTCCTTCTATCCAGAGATGCTGCCTGTCCCGCTGAGTTACTCGAGCATTTTGCGTCTATTGCTAGAGGAGGTAGTTGAGGCAGATACTATAGCAACATTTAAAATTCATTTCGACAGGTGCATGGATAGGAAAGGTTGAGATGGAAATAGGCCAAACCCGGGTGGGTGGCACTAGGGTAGATGTAGCGCCATGGCCGGCATGGGCAAGTTGGGCAGAAGGGCCAGTTTCCATGATGTATGACTATGATGCTCTAAGAATTATTCTGTGAAGTGAATGTGCTGCTTTTGATAGAGAATAGCATTTTTAAGATTCTGAAGGGATTAGAAAATCCTGTTTCATTGTATCCTGAACAATAGAAGTTGGAGAGCTGGCCACTGATTGAGCGGAGCAATTTATTTATCCAATCTGAGGCATCGTTATTTCTTAGAGTGGTTGGTTTGATAAAAGAGGCTCCTTAGTGGGAAGTCAGAACAAATTGTGTTAATTAATTCAAATGCATTTTAATGTACAAAATAATTGTTTTTGATAGAGTGCAAGTAAATTTTGACATGATGAGTGGGGACTATGTACGCAAATTGCTAAATTCATTCCAGCAACAGGTTTTATCTTGCACATATCGAGGTCCGTTGTACACCCTTTGAAAGAAATCAATGCTGATGATTACTCAACAGTTTCAATATCATCCTATCGAGTGACCACTAAGTTAAAGGTGAACTCGATGGAGCCCTTGTTTTCAATTTCACAATTTCTTTGTTCCTGTAGGGAAAAATGTGTAGAAGCTTTGTAGAAGGGACTGGTGTGCATTCATCTTGTACTATAAACCTGAATGAATGTAATGCCATGTCAGTGACTTTATTACTTGGCCATTACCTAGCTGTTGGAAAAATGATAGACGGCTGGCTCCCTGACAACTGGAACGGCCTGTGGGCATGTAGTCACTCCTGTTACCGCCTTTTGTAGATCTGGTTAATGTGCTTCAAATGTCTGCAGGCTATGAAAATAAAATAAGTTTAAAACAAACATGGAAACAATTTCAGTAAAAAGTAAATGTTTTCATTGTAATTGCATATTTAATTTACAGATCTGGAACATCTGATGCAGGCAAGGCAGCAACTTCTCACTACGGCCAAGCGATGGGATTCCACTTGTAAAACGATTGTAGAATTTGAGCCAAATGAAACTACTGACTTGGAGAAGAGTCTCCTGACCCGGTACCAGATTCCCTTGTCTGCAGATCAGCTCTTCACTCAATCCGTGCTTGATAAATCATTGACCAAATCTAATTATCAGTCCCGATTACACGACCTACTTTACATCGAAGAAATAGCACAATATAAAGAAGTCAGCAAGTAAGTACACAATTGAAAGGAGTCTAAGTGTTACAAGTATTAATTCCTTCTATAACTTGGGCCTCAGTATATTTGTTGGTAATTTTTGCTGATGATCCTCTGTGGTAGTGACAAAGGTGAAACATTTTTAGACCATAATGTGGATCTGCATTTTCCTTTTGAAATAATATTTACAAAGGTACATTAATGTTTCTAAACTTCACTAGTTTGACCAATGCAGAGCTTTTTTTTTTGCTGTATTTCCACATGTTACTGTGGTAAATAACCCTTGATCAGTGATAACTACAAGAATTACTATTTTCAAATTGCATATATGGGCTTTAATTTGCTATCTCTTTCTCACAACTTTGGTGTTTTACAGCTGAAATGAAGTTGTGCTAAATTCTGCAGCATCTATTTGTGTACTCAGCAAGGCACATTTTTAACTTTGGACATTGTTTTCCACCCACTGTTCAACATTTACAGCTGGCATGAAATATTGAACTGCCCTGACCAGGAAAACCTCAAGCTTAGTCACAGTCCTTTGACGCAGCTGATTTTAGTCGGGGTCGAAGTAAAGATGTTGCAATTGGCTTAAGTATATCCTAGCTTGGGGCAGGGGAGGGAGTTGATGGGAGGGAGTGGGGCGGTGAAGGAAAGGAAGAGGATTGGCTTCCATTCCCATTTCTCGTTGAGTACCATGCAGGGTTTGCTGAGCTGTGTAAATGGCTACTTACATACCCATATAAAGTTATATACCCATATAGACATATAGAGGTCAGGGATTCACTTCTCAAGTACTCAATGTTCAATCTTAGTTTGAAAATTTCCGAATGAAGGCTTCGTATTTGTGTGGTCAGATTTGAATATTGGTCTTTATGTTGATTGGCTGAAGTTGGAATGGCACAAGGTGTAAACAAGAGAATTCATCTGAAATATTAGGAAGAGGAAAAAAAAGAAAATGTGAGGTGCAAGAGGATTGATAGGAAGTTTGCAAGCTGTCAAAATATAAACTTTGAACTGTATCTTGCCACAGATTACACCATAAAAATCACTTTTTATACATGGGAGCAATGTCATAAGGAATAGGAGTAGAATTAGGCCATTCGGCCCAATTGTCTACTCCGCCATTCAATATAACAGTCGTATACAATATGGCTGATCTATCTCTCTCTCTCTCTCTCCTAACCCCATTCTCCTGCCTTCTCACCATAACCTCTGGCACCTGCACTAATCAAGAATCTATCTATCTATCTCTGCCTTAAAAATATTCACTGACTTGGCCTCCGCAGCCTTCTGTGGTAAAGAATTTGGCAGATTCATCACCCTCTGACTAAAGAAATGTATTCTCATCTCTTTCCTAAAATAAAGTTCTTTAATTCTGAGGCTATGACCTCTTGTCTGAGACTCTCCCAGTAGTGGAAACATCCTCTTCCCATCCACTCTATCCATGCCTTTCACTATTCTGTACGTTACTGAGAATATATATACTCAGTTCCAGAGACAAAGACCAATGTCCCTAATGGGGTAGAGGTGAATCGAACAGTACCCTCGCGTATGGAAGGACCATTAATAAGCCTGATAACAAAAGGGGAAAAGCTGAGTCTGATGGTGCTGCTTTCAAACTTCTCTACCTTCTGCCAGACGGGATTGGGGAGAAGGGGGAATTACCGGGTCTTTTGCTATGTTTGCTGCTTTTCCGAAGTACAGGTGCACAACCTTTTATCCGAAAGCCTTGGGACCAGACACTTTTCGTAATTCAGAATTTTTCGGCTTTCGGAATGGAAGATTTTTAGCGTAGTGGTAGAGTGCTCGGCTCATATCCGCAAGGTCGCGAGTTTGCGCCACGATCCCAGCAGTTACTCAATCGCGAGTTTGAGTCTTCAATGTAGTTTTTTCTTGCAGAATAGGAGAGAATAGGGAGGGTTAGGCTGGGATCATTCTCTGCGAGATGATCTTAGTGCGGGAGACAAGTGTAGGAGAGGTGTACTGACTGTGTGGGCAGAACTTTGGAAGTGATTGCCCACCATTCTCAAAAGCCGTTGTGTCTCCCTGTCCCTCCAACTCCAGAGGAATCCGTTCCCCGATGGGCCGCTACAGCGACAAGTGGCAGTTCGCCCACAGCCCGAGCTGCGGCCCCTCATCCGCAATCCGGGTTCCTCTGGAGTTGGAGCGGGGCTGGGCTAGAGTTGTTGCTGGCTGTGAGTCTCTGGGATCTCCGTGCTTGCAGTCAGTGTCCCGTTGGTCCTGACGTCTCCGGCCACCCCCCTGGAATGGAGCTGAGACTGGGAACTGTACCGCCCTTGCCCCCTCCCTCTGCAACTGCAAACAACCCTATTCTCCTGCTCACCTGCAAGGGAGGTACAGTTCCCAGCCTCTGCTCCTGTACAGGGGGGTGACCGGAGACGTCACAGCCCGAGTTGCGCCCCCTCATCCGCAACCCGGGTTCCTCTGGAGTTGGAGCAGGGCTGGGCTGGAGTTGCTGCTGGCTGTGAGTCTCTGGGATCTCCGTGCTTGCAGTCGGTGTCCAGTTGGTCCTGACGTCTCCGGTCACCCCCTAGAATGGAGCTGAGACTGGGAACTGTACCGCCCTTACCCCCTCCCTCTGCAACTGCAAACAACCCCACAGTTCCCAGTCTCAGCTCCTGCACAGGGGGGTGGCCGGAGACGTCACAGCCCGAGCTGCGCCCCCTCATCCACAACCTCAAGACCAAGACGTACTTTGCACACCATCAGCTTTTGTCCCTACGGGGAGCGTGTTCCTCTGGAGTTGGAGCGGGGCTGGGCTGCTGCTGGCTGTGGGTCTCTGGGATCTCCGTGCTTGCAGTGGGCCTGGGGGCCGGTGTCCCGTTGGTCCTGACGTCTCCGGTGACTGGCACTGGCTCCGACGTAAAGACAGTGCAAAGCCCCCGCGCCGGTGCAATGGGTGGGGAGCTGGAGAGGGGAGGGAAGGGGTCACACACATGGCCGGGAAGCAGAGGGGTGTAGGTGGGGTGAAACTGAAGGGAGCGACAATCTGCTGCTACCTGCCCGCTGAGTTAAAACGTTCCCACGCAAGACTCACGATACACTGTGTATCGTGAGTCTACCGTGGTAACTTTTTAACTCAACGGGCAGGCAGCAGCAGATTGTCAATTATTAACCCTCCTGCGCAATATACCCTCACCTTCTCTTTTATGAATGGGGATTTAGTTCCCCTTCGAGGACCGACCGGAGGTTCCGCTGTCACCTCTGCGGGCCGCCCTCAGTGAACGTCTTCAAGGACCTTTTTTCAAGGACCGAAAAAATGTCCGCTATTCAGAGCTTTTCGTTATTTGGATCGTCGGATAAATGTTTGTGCACCTGTATAGTGAAAAATCATTTCAATATTTATTTCATACAATTAGATCCACTAAAAGCAGTTGTAAGTGTCTTGATTTGTTACACTAAGAATTTATGGAGTGTATGCAGGTGAGCAACTATGGATAAGCTTCAGAATTGTGATGACGGAGATTTGTGATTTTATTTTGCCTGAACTTCCCAAAGCACCAGTGGGTTTGCTATTCACATGTTTGATTTAGTACCTGGGTAGGAATGCATCTCAATTGGATTTGTTGTCTATGTGGAACAGTTTCTTGCAAGACAAAAATCCGAAATTCATCCAGCAAATTATTCCAAGAAAGATTATGGCATGTAACAAAGTTAATGACAACTAATGCCCAAATACATTTACTGCTATAGATTTAACACTGGGAACTGAGGTGTTTGACTTCAATACAACAATTTAAACATTGTGCAAGAGCATATGTTTATAAACTGTGGTCCAGTGTAAATATTGCAGTCCTTGTTATTTGTCTATTTGTTTTGTGTCCCAATGCTGATGATTCAAGCAATCTATAAATCATTAATTGCTTGAGAGTTGCCACTGTCTGGAAATCTAATGTTGTAACTAATGATCTAATAGATTAAAATGCCACATCATTAGAGCAATAATGTATTTGCTTAAGATCATTAAAGAATTTTAGGCAGTGAACGAACAGTTTTGTTTTTGCTAAATTCAGAATTATACTAATGATCTAATAGATTAAAATGCCACATGGAATATCAAGATCATTAGAGCAATAATGTATTTGCTTAAGTGGTATATTAAAGAATTTAGGCAGTGAACGAACAGTTTTTTTGGCTTAAATAGACAAAAGACAATAGGCGCAGGTCTAGGCCATTCGGCCCTTCGAACCAGCACCGCCATTCAATGTGCTCATGGCTGATCATCCACAATCAGTACCCCGTTCCTGCCTTCTCCCCATGTTCCCTGACTCCTCTCATCCTTCTAAATTCCAGAGTATTCAAGCCCAGCCGCTCCATACTTATGACAGTCCCGCCATCCCGGAAATTAACCTTGTGAACCGACGCTGCACTCCCTCAATAGCAAGAATGTTCTTCCTCAAATTTGGAGACCAAGACTGCACACAATACTCCAGGTGTGGTCTCACTTGGCCCCTGTACAACTGCAGAAGGACCTCTTTGCTTCTATACTCAACTCCTCTTGTTATGAAGGCCAACGTGCCATTCGTTTTCTTCACTTTCTTTCGCCTGCTGTACCTGCATGCTTACTTTCAGTGACTGATGAACAAGGACCCCCAGATCCCGTTGTACTTCCCCTTTTCCCAACTTGACCATGAAAGATATTTTTTGTGTAAAGAAGTGTGAGATATAAATGGATGTGATGAGAATGATAGTTACAGGCATTTAAGAACAACATTCATCCGTCTCTTTCCCCAGGATTTTTACTTTTTGTTTGCAATTAAACTTTATGACCTCGGAATTTAAGTTAAACATAAGCCAAGACTTTGTTCTTTATTCTATCTGGAATGGAACCTGAATTATAAACATCTGACTCATGGAGTCAGCAACTCAGCCAGGGATGATAATCAAACAAAAATAAAGTGGCACTGGCAATGTGTTTGGTAGCAGAATATTATTTTTACTCTTCCGTTGATGGCATGTGTCAACACATGTAAAACATGAATGAATTAGGGAGTAATATGGTTAATTTTTCACTAAAATGAAAGAAACGTACATAATTTGCACGGCATTTTGTCCATTCAGTCTCTGTGTGGATTTGCCTTCCGTGCGACCAGAAGTCAAACCAGCTCCCAAGCTAGACTGAAATAAAAGCAGGAAATGCTGGAATCACTCGGGTGGTCAGGCTGGATCTTCGTCAAGCCCCCAGCAATCGCCTCTCTTGCCTCTCTCAATAACCTGGGATAGATTTCTTCTGTGCCTGTGTATTTATTCATCTTGATCTCAAGCTGCCCTAGCATATTACATTCAAGGGTTTAAAAAGTTTATCATTCTGCTCCAAAATAAATTAGGAAATTATTAATTTTCAATTGATGGAACATTATCAACCTTGCTGCTTTTAATGTTCTCCAAATATGTAATCTTCAAGTTTGTGCTCTCCATCAAATCAGAAATAACTTTCATTCAGAGTAGAATTATTTATATTTTCTATTCACAACATGATACACTAAAAATTCTGAGATGAATTCATTCAGATATTTTTTTTAACCTCTCCCACCAACTTTACAGTACACCTAGTCTGCTTTAAATGCATCTCTTTTTATGCAAGATAGACACAAAAATGCTGGAGTAACTCTTAGAGGGTCAGGCAGCATCTCTGGAGAGAAGGAATGGGTCAATCAGTCTGAAGAAGGGTCTCGACCAGAAATGTTACCCATACCTTCTCTCCAGAGAGTTCCGCTGAGTTACGCCAGCATTTTGTGCCTATCTTCGATTTAAACCAGCATCTGAAGTTCTTTCCTACACATTTTGGCTACTTTTATGCATCCTTTAATACTTGAGCTAAATACCATGCTAATTTGGATATTATCCCCAGGTTTTGACTTGCTATCTTCAAAGACTGAAGTGACTGGCATCAGGCAACATATCTAAATCTTTTTGGGAGTAGTTGATGTGATGTGTTCGCTGCCTTGAATAACAATGTTAGCACCAGCAGGTGGCACAGCTGCATCGTGAAACTGGTGAAATGATCGGGACACTGTACGACCTCATTCTGTTCTTACTATAGGGCAGGCTCTGAGGCTCAGTTCTTTGTAAATAGAGTCTCGACTGTTTAATTGTCAAAAAGTACCAACAACAGAACAATTACATTCTTTCTCGTTTAAGAAGGATCTGCAGACCCTAAACGTCGCCTATTTCCTTCACTCCATAGGTGCTGCCTCACCCACTGAGATCCTCCAGCATTTTTGTCTACATTCTTTCTTGTAGTCACTTAACAGGCTTGTAAACACAATACACACAGATAATATATAATAAATAAATAAATAAAAATTATTAACCACAATACTTGTGCAAAAAAAAGAACCAAAGTCCTTTGTGGAACCAAAGACAGTGCATCGAAGTTCATAGTTGATCTTAATATTGTGTCGTGTTCAAGAGCCTGATGGTTACTGAGAAGAAACTATTCTTGAATCTGGAGGTCATAGTTTTCAGATTTCTGTATCACCTTCGTGATGGTGAGAGTGAAATGATAGCAAGATGAATAGGCAAAAAGTTTCTGAAGTCAATCATTGATTAATGTCTGGATTCAATTAGAAAGCTACCAGTTTCTTAGTGTTCCAGTCAATGGCTGTGATACTGATGATTTCCTAACCTTTTATCAAACATGTTAGCATAAGTGTGATCGCAAAGTTCGCATATATTTGTGCAGACATTTGGGCCGTTGTGTTTTAGTTTAGTTTAGAGATACAATGCGGAAACAGGCCCATTGGCTCTGAGTCCGCACCAACCAGCGATCCTCGCACATTATCACTATCCTACACCAGGGACAATTTTTACATTTATAATAAGCCAATTAACTTAACCTGTCTGTCTTTGGACTGTGCAAGGAAACCAAAGCTCTCGGAGAAATCTCACGCAGGTCACATGGTGAACATACAAACTCCGTACAGACAGGCACCTGTAGCCAGAATCGAACCTGTGTATCTGACCCTGTAGGAGCTGTAAGGCAGCAACTCTACTGCTACGCCACCATGCAGTCCCACTCAGCTACAAAATCTCATTTCAGGTTGGACATTATCCAACCAACTGATAGAGGGTGGTTTTCGAAAGGTTTTTTGAAACACTGCCGCACCAACACATAGTGAATTTATTTGTAATCATCCTGAATCACACTGTCGGATGCCTGATCATCAGGAGGTTAGACTGCAAGATGGGCTATTACAGGTTTTTACCAAGGCTAACCTTTCAAAGCATCAAAGATAATCTTGAGAAACAAGAGACAACAGATTCTGGAATTTTGAGCATAAATAGGTTTATATTGGATTTTGAATATTCTGCAAATTTGGATCTGCTCTCTCCTATTTAATCAGATCATGGCTGATCTGATTCTTTCCTTGGTTCTGCTTTCATATTTACTTACAGTAACCTTTCACCACCCCCTGCTTTTGACGAATCTATTTATCTGTCTTAAAACTATTCCATGACTCTGCTTCTATTGTTTTTTGAGCAAGAGAGATACAAGGACTCTTAATCTTTTGAGAAATATTTCTGCTTCACCTTTGATTCATAGAAACATAGAAAAATAGGTGGAGGAATAGGCTATTCGACCCTTTGAGCCAGCACAGCTGATCATCCAAAATCTGTACCCCGTTCCTGCTTTTTCCCCCATATCCCTTGATTCCTTCAGCCCTTAGAGCTAAATCTAACTCTCTCTTGAAAATATCCAGTGAATTGGCCTCCACTGTTTTCTGTGACACATAATTCCACAGATTCACAATCTGTGGAATTACACAGATTCACAATCTGTGGAATTCCACAGATTCAGTTGGCCAAGCAAAACAATCTCTTGTAGAATTCTTATATCATTATAATGCATTTGTTTAAAACAACATCTCTCTGCTCATTTATAATCCTATGTTCCACTTATTCTTTGCATCCAACTCGGCTCAATCTACAACATTTAACGTGCTGCCCTTGATGTTTCTCATTCTGCTCATTATTAGGTGTATAACTGTCCATTCCCGAGTTAAACTAATTACTGGTGGAACTTGGTGGTCAGGCTGCATCAGTGGAGGTTAAAATAGAGGCAATGTTTCTGGTTGGGTACCTTCTTTAGGCTGATGAGCCCAAACTTTGTCTGTCCATTTCCTTCCACAGATGTTTCCTAACCCACTCGGTTCCTGCAGCAATTTGGATGCAAAGAACTGCAGGTGCTGGTTTATAAAAGAAAGACACAGTGTTGGATTAACTCCACAGCTCAGGCAGCATCACTGGAGAAATATAAAAGTGGAAATTTTAGGTTAGAGCATTCAATGAATTGAATAAGTTTAGCAGAGGTCAGACGATGATTTAAGGATAGAGTGCTGTACAGATTCTGAAAATTCTTCCTCCATTGCTCAGATGAATCAGTTACTCCTGATATCTCTACAGACATTCCCCTCAATTCACCTCTAAGCATGTCTTCAGTGCAACCCCACAAATGTGATAATCCTCATCTTCAAATTCTGAGCATACTGATCCTGTTCCAAGCCTTTATTTTATTTGTATCTCTCCACTGTGCTGCATGCATTTCCTGCTCTATCAATATTTCTGCTTTGTAGTCTTTTGTCTACATTTTTAAAAATGTTAACGCTGGAAGATTCCAGTCCAGTTTAGGGCCGGGTTTCTATTAGTTCTAGTGAATCTAATTTTACCTATCTAATATAGTTGCATTTATTTCTTAGTTTTTTTTGTCTCATCTGAAATACCCCTTCCCCATAATTTTATCTTGATTTAATTTGTTTCTGTTTCAGTTTAGTTTATTGTCACATGTACCAAGGTACAGTGAAAAGCTTTTGTTGCGTGCTAATCAGTCAGCAGAAAGACAATACATGATTACACTTGATTCATTTACAGTGTATAGATACATGATATATGTATGTTATAGTGCAGGATTTCCTTTGATTCTGTTGTATGTTGCAAAACATACTTGGCGAATAAAGTCTGATTCTGATTCTGATACCACCCTTAGCTTCTCTACTTATTAATGCTTTTTATGTTCAATGCCTCTGCTGTGAAACAATTGCCCCTGTACTGAATATCTTGTACCAATTTCTAACAAACTTGTGAGTTCCAATTTCACATAAACCTTCTCTTTTCATGTCGCAATCATTTTTCCCCCTCTAGGAAATCAGTGCTATTCCTATGGTTAGCTGCCCATTTTCCATTTCCCTTGCCAGAACCGTCTCTATAATACTAGCTCATTGCCTCAACACATTGACTAATCTCCTAATACGCAGCCTAAAAAAATAGTGATTTTCCTCTGGTTTGTTTATTTTCTTGACCTCTACTTCAGTCTTTGATCTTGAGCTCGAGCAGATTTGGTTGAAGATGATTCCCATTGATGTCTTTGGTTGCCTTGCGATTCCAAATGACTTGGAATAAGGGGTACTGCTGTGAGGGTGGTGAGGTGCAGATAGAATAGTGTGGGTAAAGGAAACAAAAGGTAGTGAGTGATTGGGCCTTGCAAACAATAAACACTTCAACAAATTGTCAACTATGAACTAATTGTTAATTGTAACTATTTTAAATGCATCCATTTGATCAATTTCCTTAAAAATGAAATTACCGATATTAAAAAGTGTGTGTGGTGAGAAGCTGAGGAGTAGAGGAAGCATCTACAGAGAGAGAGAGACAAGATTGACCCTTCATGTTAGTGGGCTTTCATTATTAATGAAGGATCGTCAACCTTGCACCGTACTTTTTTTACTCACTCCATAGGTTCTACCCACTTCTGAGTATTTTCCATTTCTTATTGACATTTGCAGCACCTGCAATCATTTATAATGTATAGCGTTAATGGACTGATTATTTCTGAACATCAGAGTTGTTGTGGCATTGTATGAATACTTGAAAAATACCAGATTTTAATGAAGGATCTCTGTCTAATTTGCAGGTTCAACATTAAAGTAAATTTATATCTGGTAGCGAACTTCATGCTCACTGGTGTTTCAGGCGGTGCTAAATATGCTCAGAGTGGACAACTGTTTGCTCGCTTCAAACTCACAGAAACTCTGTCAGAAGAAACTTTGGCTGGACGATTAGTAATGACCAAAGTCAATTCTGTCCTGCTGTTGCCAATAACTAAAGAGAGATCCATGCAAATCCAGGGGACCAAAGAGAAGGTTTATGAAGCTGCGATTGAAGAAAAAACTAAGGAATGCATTTATTTGAGACTGACCAAGGAATGTTGCGAGGAGCTGAAGCTTCGAGCAGATCGAGAGATGCAGGTAATTTGTTTTTCTGCCTCACTTGCGCTTATTTTATAATTTTTAAACTGGAGCACCTCATCATAGAATGGTTGTTGTGATGCTAGAAATATAGAAACAAAGAAAATTAGATGTAGGCATGGACAAGTTGTGCATTGAATCTTTCCATCATTCAAAATAATCACGGCTGACTATCTCAATAGCATATTCCTGCTCTCTCCCCATTACTGTAATATACTTTGTGCCCAGAAATGTATCAATCTTGTTAAATGCGTTTGGCAGCTTGACCTCTACAGCCTTCCTCCTTAGAAAATCCACAGGTTCACCACTATAAGAGTGAAAGAATATCTTCGAATCTGAGCCCTGTCTTTATATCTTGAGACTGACTTCTGGTTCTGTACACCCTGCTAAGCGAAACTTCCTTCCTAAATTCAGCCTGTCGATCTGTGATTAAAATGTTGAAATTTCAAATAGATAGATAGATAGCCTTTTATTGTCATTCAGACCGAAGTCTGAACGAAATTGCAGCAGTCATACATATAATACAATACAATAAAACAACAATAAACACATATTAACATCCACTACAGTGAGTCCACCCAGCATCTCCTCACTGTGATGGAGGCAAAAGTCTTAGGTCTTAGATTCCCTCTCATTCTTCTGAGCTCGACTGTATAGAAAGGTGCTCGACCTAATCTGTTGTCGTATGGCATTTCTGCCATTCCAGTAATTGGTCTGCAATCACTCAATGGCACATTTCTCCTGTCTTAGATAATGAGACTAAAATTGCATGTAGTACTCCAGGTGTCTCGTAAAGGCCCTGTATAACTCTAATGAGGCATTGTGGCTCCTGTACTAAAAACATCTTGCTGTGGAGTCTTGTTCCAGGATGTCTGCCCAATTTAGTAATTCAGCACCATTTGAATAATGGTGTTTAAAAAAAAACTGTTATGTTAGCTGCTCAATTCAAACATGATTAGAAATAGTTGAGTGGAAGAGCTAATTACACCTCTTAGTTTGCTAGTTGCATTACCAACTTAAGACTCCTTTAAAAATACATGTGTGTATCTGTAAATAAAGCGATTATCTATGGAAAGATTTATCTGTTAATTCTTTGAATGTTTGGAGTAATTCAGTGGGTCTGCATCTCTGGAGAACATGGGTACGTGACATTTTAAGTTGGGACGTTTCTTCAGATTTCACACTTGGTTAAACCAATAGTAGACTTGGCAATCATTTTGTGAAACACTTGTGCTCTGTCCGTAATGGCCATCTTGAACATCTGGTTCTTTGTCATTTTAAATCTTCCTCCCATTCCCATATCAACCTCCCTATTCTTGGCCCTCTCATAAGTATGGAAAGGCAATTGGAAGAACATATCATATTCTGCTTTGGTAGATTACAACCATATGATACCATATTACAACAATGGATTTTCCAATTTCAGATAACTTAATCTTGGAGCTCTCCTCTTCCCCACTCACTTCCACTTAATTTTCTTATCTCTTTGTTCACCAACCCCCCTTCATGGTCCATCTGCCCATCATCCCCTCTCCATCTGATTCCAGCTGTCAGACACGTTTTCCTCTTCACTCGGTCCGAATGCAAGGCATCAGCCCTACACTTTCCACCTCCAAAGGTGCAGCTTTCCCTTCCAGCATTCTGTGTTTTTGCTACTTGTTGATGGTTCAGCTAATTATGAAAATAAGTAGCTGAGCTGTACAGACTAGATTTGAACAGTTTTTGGTGGTCACCTTGAATGACCTTCCAAAATGAAAACAGAGAATGCTTGAACGTAGGTTAGAGATAATCTGTGGCGAATGGGCAGTTAATATATCAGTGTGATGATGTATTAGTACTCGTCTAATGGTTGTTATGTCCCTGAAACCTTAACACCTTCATGTTAACAGCTGGTGTCTCACCTGAGTACCTAAGGCACTTTATTTTGGCTTTCCATCATTTGTAACATTTTGCTTTTGTGCACAGTAAGATAAACGTCATTGTTTCTGGTTTAGAGAAAGGAAAATTGGCCTCTGTTCTCACTAATGTTTGGACATAGGGCAAAGGAAGAAACAGGTTTAAGGGTTAACTGACCTAAACAGTGCTGATCCTCACCATTCAGAAGCACCCTTGAATAAAGGAAATTTGGACAACTGTGAAATCACACACACCTATGGAAATATGAGAAAATATGCATAACAGGTTGCACTGCCTTCATAGAGTGCTTGGCAGTCAGTGGTGGCTGTAGAGTTGTTGTCCACGCTAGTCTTCTTCTTCTTGCGTATGGCGTGAACAGCCTAAAGTTGTAGGACAACTTGTTCTATTTGATCTTATTTGATTGTGCACGCCGGGTTGATTGCATTCGTCGAATCAGGGCGGACCACGTGAAGGTTGTAATCTTTCACTACGCAAGTGAAAACACCAATAACCTTGCAAAATCTTCCTCCAAAAGAAATTGGCGAAACATCACCGATCCATGTTCTCCTAACCACTGAATTAGTGCAATGTTGGTTTCTTTTTTTGTTAACCAGCCTTTGCAGTTCCTTGTATCTCCTTCCAAATATTATCTTAAATTAGGTTTGGGAATTTGTTCCTGCTTTTTAGCATAAAGTTGTTTTGAAAATTAATTTCAGTTACTCGTTTTTGGGTGCCAATGATAATTACACTGCTTCTTGGTGCTGATATTGAGTGCTCTAGAAATATGCAGATTCCCCAGCTGATGGGAAGCTGCTCAGAGAGAACATCTCTGTCATTTCATACTTGCTACTCTTTTCATCATATATTCATCGTGCCGACTGCTGAAACCGTTCCATACCGAAAGGCACTTTGAAACAAACATTTCTTGAACTGATTTTTGAAGTTCTTGAAGTACAAATAAAACACTTTTAGCAATTCAAACATTTAAAAGTGAAATGCATGCAAATTTATTCTATATGAAGTCCTTACCTCTATCTCTGTTAACACCACATGAGTATACTGAAGACCTGAAAACTGCAGACGCTGCTTTACAAAAAGAGGCACAGCATGCTGGAGTAACTCAGCGGATTACTCAGAAGGGTCCCGACATGAAATGTCGCCTGTCCGTGTTCTCCTGAGATGCTGCCTGTCCTGCTGAGTTACTCCAGCGCTTTGTGTCTTTTCTCGTGTACTGAACATTATCTAGATTGGTATCTTTCTATTGAACTTATTTTCGAATCACTGACAAGTGCTGTATTAATCCGTAGGTTGAACTTCAATTTCAACTCAATCGCTTGCCCCTCTGTGAAATGCATTATGCCCTGGACAGAATCAAGGACAACAGTATTCTCTTTCCAGATGTCTGCATGTTTCCCACAATTCCCTGGAGCCCCATCAGGTATGGTGTGCCAACAAGCTGACAGTTGAGAATGTGGCATTAATATTGCATCAGTCATGCCGCACACCGCAGATGGCTTTATTAAAGCTGACATATAGATTTGGGCACTTCATAGGCCTCCTTCAGCTGCCTTTTCAAAAACATAAGGTTGGATTGACCATTCTGTCAGAGTGGGAAACGCAGGTTGGAAAATTTGCATTCATGTATATTTATCACACATAATACAGTTATGGGTAGTTACTCTGTTGATGGGGAGCAATAATTCATGTGAGATTAACAGCATGTAACTGATTTACATAGACTTTAAAATTAGGAAGTTTTATTTTTAGTTTTTACATGAAGCTCCTGATTGACATGTTCTGAACAAAATCATGTGATTGTGTTCCTAACTCCAGAAGAGATTTTTCTTTACAGATGTGTCAACATATTGTGTGTAATTTCCTTTTGCAAATAGTCATTCAGATTTTGTGCACTACATATCTTCTGATTTAACTCCAAATAAAATGATAAACATATTTTATGATAGACTTGCCTGCCCTCTGGTTTCCGTGCTGAAAGTGCGGTACACTTGCTAATTATGCACTGTTAATAGAATCATTGTACTTGGCAAGCTGGCTAATGTTGTGGATATTTAGCTTAATGGGAAATGTTCGGCTAGTCCTTTACAAATGGAGAATATTTGATGTGGTGTTTCTTGCCCATGCATTAATGGTCCTCCTTTGCATCCCTATTTACCATAAAATATTGAACGCCTTTCCAGAAGGATTTGAGGTTCACTTTTGTCCTGTTTTTTGCGAATCCATATTTCATTAGTCTGTGCAACATGCTAAATTGAGCATTTGTAAAACAATGAAAGAGGATGAGTCAATGTGTCATGCCACTGACTTTCCTCAGTTGCCACAGTTTTTACCTTTTGGGTTTGTTTTCCAGATGGGCAATACCTCTACAACATCATTTGGATGTTGTAAATTTTAGGTATAATATACTTTATTGAAAAATTTATATCCTAACATTTCCGCGTCAAGAGTATCATGAGTTGCAAATCGTTGTTTTGTTTTATCCTACTGGAGTAGACAATGGGACGAGCAGTTGGATCCCCGGCTGAATACAAAACAGAAGGAGGCTATTCTGGCAATCACAACTCCGCTTTCCATCCACCTTCCGCCTGTTCTCATCATTGGACCCTATGGAACGGGGAAAACATTCACACTGGCACAGGCAGTCAAACACATACTAAAACAACAGGACACAAGGTGAGCTTTCCAATGCAATTGTTAAACTTTATCTTCCTTTTTGTTAAACAAATAATTTTATTGGATGAGGATGTGGTCATGTCCCAATGGTTTGAGCAATAAGGAAAGGATGGGCAAATTCGGACTTTATTCCTTGGAGCGCAGGAGGCTGAGGGGTGATCTTATAGAGGTATATTAAATCATGAAGGCAATAAATAGGGTGAATGCACAGTCTTTCACCCAGGATTGGGGAAATTCCCATAAGTTTCAGAAATATACCAAAATGTTGCATGTGAATGCATTTTCAGGCATCTCACAATCATTCAGGAGAGCTGTTTAAAGTTAGCCATTGGCTATTATGCCTTCCTGCCTGAGAGCATTTTGCAATGAATGTGAGATATATTGACAGCTGCTAACCCAGACTCAAATTGGATATTGCAGACTCAATTTAAGGTGTTTATGACAATCCTTTGGGGGAACAAAATCAATTGGAAGTTGGTATAATAAATGTTACCCATGTTATAAATCTATACTGTGTATTTAACATGCAGAACATAATTTCAATGTGTTGGTGTTTGACACAATCCAAAGGCACCATTTTGAAATGTGGCTGGAAGTTAGACAGAAATGGGCACCAACAGATGGCTTTGCTGTAGGCTAGAATAAATGTAGTCAAAACAACTTGTCAGTTTGGGCATCCATATGTCCCTTTTCCTGAAGGCCACTGAGAAATTCATCTGTTGTCAAGAACGATAAAGAATGTCATTGCTTCCCGTTGCCATCTGAGTGTACTGGAGGTAGTTTGTTTACTCGCTCTGTTGTTTCCATGCTCGTAGCTTAAATCAGATTTAACCGTCTGATTTTTATTTTCATGTGCAAAAGTTTATTCTTTGTACCTTGTAATATTCCTCTGGAAATACTCGGCAGCCTATCAGACAGGGTCAGTGGAGAGAGCAAGCGTTCATGTTTTTGTAGTTATTAACCATGCAACGCAACTTGCTCGGACCAAACATCATGGACCTGAAGTCTGTGTTCTCTGCATTTCTCGTCACAGCAGCTGTCTGACCTGAGTGTCTCCAGAACTTTTTTTATTATTTCAGGTTTTCAGCTTGTGCAGTTTTGTTGGTTTTTGATTGCGTTTTTGTATTTTTGGGGCAAGTTTCTGTAGTTGTTAATTTGGTACAAAAATGCCAGGCAAAATTTCAGATGTAAATTTACAGTTCTTGCTACAGCGGATGACATTGAGCAACCACAAGTGGTCTACAGTGATTATGGGCCTCTGCATCCACTGGAGTGGCTACAGCCCTGTGACTAACTGCAGCTGTCTTCCCACCTATTGAGTTGGCATAACTTCTCCCATTTCCAGGATACCGCCCAGATGTTCATCCCCTAAAATGTATGATGCAGTGGGGAAATCTTTGCATACAATATGGATTCAAGATGAGTTCATATTCACCCACCAGTCGAATGATTTCAGATGAGTGTCATATGACATAGAACAGTACCACACAGGAATGGGCTCTTCAGTCCACAATGTCTGTGCCGAACATAATGCCATAACATAATGCCAAGCTGATCTCATCTGCCTGTACCTGATCCATGTCCCTCTATTCTTTGCTATTCCATGTGCCTCTCTTTAAAGCCTCTCAAATGCCACTATCACATCTGCCTCCACCACCACCCCAGACAATATGTTCTCAGCTCCCACCAGTCTGTGTAAAAAAAACTTGCCCTGCCCATCTCCTTTAATCCTCCCCCCCACCTCATAACTTTGCCCACAAGTATTGGACATTTCCACATTGGGAAAATGGTTCTGACACTCTACCCTGAAGTGTCACTTAAAGTCATGTTCCAAATGATTCCTTCCACTTTGGGCAGGTTCTGCACTCCCATACAGTTGCACATTTTGCTGCACTACATGCAAAGGCAATGACTTCAGATGAATGGGAACATCATTTGCTCCAGAGTAGTTTGTGTTTATTAAAAAAAAAACAGTGCTGGGGTAATTCATCGGTTCAGGCAACATCTCTGGAGGACATGGGTACATGACGTTTTGGGTCGAGGATCCTTCAGATTGGTCTTGCTTATCCTGGATGTGTGCACTTCCATCCATCCATTTGATTTTGGCCTTTTCTGTATGTGAATTTATGGCACTGGTTGTTCAGTATCTGAGAACCCAGAGCAATGTGTATATGTGCAAGGGGTGGGTTGCCAAAAGGTTAGAGTAGTTGGAAACAATCCTGCCTTCTGTGGATGGGGAGAGAATCAGTGAGACCCCATCAAAGGACTGCTACTTCACTCTCGGGAAGTTTACACACTTGCTCCCATTTCATCGTCAGGAACTTGAAAAAGAGTAGAATATATATTTATGCAATTGTCTTTAAGCTCTATCATGTTCGGTAACTTTCAATCCAATTTTGATTACATGTTCCTAATTTTCTTTAACCATTTTATTTGTACTTTTCCCATCGATAGGATCCTTATTTGCACCCATTCCAACAGTGCTGCTGATTTATATATAAAAGATTATCTTCATCCTTATGTTGAAGCTGGAAATCCACAAGCCAGACCTCTCAGGTATGATGTTCAAATGTTTGACATGGTTGTCATTACTTTGCTTTTTGCGCTAGTTTACTTAAAATAACTGAACATTTATTGTTTGTTTATTGCTGTTGTTCCTGACAAAGCAGTGGCAAATAAGAATATAATTGTTCTGGTTCATATCAAGTGCATGTGACAAATGTGACTCTATAGACTATTCCTGTGCAATGATTTGAATCATAGAGTCATATAGCATGGAAACAACTTCGGCCCAACTAGCCCATGCTAACCAAGATGCCCCATCTATGCCAGTCCCACCAACCTGCGTTTGGCCCATATCACTCTAAACCTTTCTTATCCATGTACCTGCCCACATGTGTTTTCAATGTTTTTGGAGTATCTGCTTCAACTACCTCCTCTGGCAACTTGTTTCATATACTGAGTGGAAGGGTATTTGGTGGTGTATCTCAACTTACTATTCTGGTGATCCTTTACCAGGGAATGATTACTTCCAATTGCTTGCTTGCTCGAGCAGTTCAAAGCCCTTGTCTCAAGCAACAAAACACTAAAAACTGACTGTTTTCAGAGTAATGCCCATAGACTATATACAACGAGATATTCTGTCCCCTCCCAAAACAAATGAAGAAAATGAACTTAAAAATATTTACATCCCAAGAAAAAGAAACTTGTTACAGAGCATTATGTCAGATGCATGGGTTTGCTTTTATTTTTGTCCTTTGTAATTTGATGGCCAGGAAATGATCAAACATGTAAATTATGTGGTCCACCTGCTCAAAACGTCTTAATGTGTATTTTGACAAACGTTATCATCATCCTGGACCTCTGGATTTTGTAGTATAAATGAATGGATTTATGCTAAGGGTTAGATCAATTCTTGTCCAAATGGATGCTTCTATGCATGGTGCTCTCTGTAATGGCTACCGATGTGGCCCATTTTTATTGCTATTGGCACAAATGTAGACTTGTTCCACAGAATATAGAACAGTTCAGCACAGGAATCGGCAATCGACCCACAATGTCTGTACCGAACATGATGCCAAGATAAACTAATCTCCTCTGCACATTCCTATCTTTTCTACTTCCACCGCCTTCCCAGGCAGCCAGCACGTTTCAAGCATCCACCACTCTGTGTAAAACAAACTTGCACCACACCTTCTTTAAACTGTGCCCCTCTCACCTTAAAACTCATTCTCGCCTCTCTGTGGTGCTGAGCCAGAATTTGCTTCCTGGATTAAGGTGTCCTGAAATTTGCAACATGGAGAGTCATCCTGTTTTGAATTGATGGCATGAATTTGTCTGCAAAGATTTCTGAGACTATTCATTTGAAATATTTTCTGTGTTAAATGGTTACCCTTGGCCTCGGTGTCTGTTGCTCCAAATACGTGACCCCTTGTATCACTAATTTAGCATTTTGTGTTGTTAAACCTACTTCATCTTCATTTAAATTTGCGAAACCCGTGCATATTCCTTTAATTCCATGACAGCTCTCAGGACTGTAGATTGCCTATAATTGTGTTGATCCATAAAATAAAATAAAAATCCAGCTTTGCTCAGTTATCTGCACGTGTTATCTCGGCCACATCAATGAGAGAGTATCTGGATGAAGCTTTAGGGTGGCGAGTAAGGCGTAACATGTGAAACCATTTTAAGAAGATATTACTTACCATGGTAGCTGAGGAACCTGAGGAGTGTAGTATCTGTGAAACTATGTTCCATCCCTCAGGACAAGTCTGGAGTGCAATGGAAGCAGAGTAGCGATGACATTTCTCCTTCCAAAATGCATTATTTTCATTCCCTTGTACAATTTTGAGAGAAGCAGAAATTAATGTTTTCACAAAATGAAGTGAAGAAAGATAAAGAGATGGTGGGGGGAAAAGAGCAAAAAATATAATGTCAATGTAAGGCAGAAGAGATTAAATTAAAAAAAATTGGGTATGAAAGGCAGAGGGCGCTGACACAATAAGAAATAAACTTTACCTCGAGGTGCTGTGAATAGGAACAGAAGAAATGTTTTCTGTAGCTGAGATCTAGATTTCTCCAAAGGCGGAGGTTTTGGACAGCTAGTTGAATCTGAGCTAATTGTGGTTAATGATATTAACAAAGCGAAAGAATTTAAAACAAAAGACTTGGAGAATGGCAGTTTTTAAACTTCATGAATTAAACGTCTTGCAGTTTGGTAGCAGAGGAATGCTGAACAATTGAAGGAAATGGTGAGACAAGGTGTGGGAGTAACTCAGCGGGTCAAACTGCATCTATATATTCGGGTTTCATCAGAAACATTGAAAAGTAATAAATCTTTTAGTTTAACTATTTGTTTAAAAATCAGTTTTTGAATTGTTCATGGTGGGATCGGAGGTGTTGCTCCAAACCTCAGTTTCCTTGGCTTGAACTATAATCAGGGATCTGTATTATTGAATAATTTAATATGATGTACAGGTGCACAACCTTTTATCCGAAAGCCTTGGGACCAGACACTTTTCGTAATTCAGAATTTTTCGGCTTTCGGAATGGAAGATTTTTAGCGTAGATTTTAACGGCCGGCTCAGTGGTACAGTGCTCGGCTCATATCCGCAAGGTCGCGAGTTTGCGCCTCGATCCCGGCAGTTATTCGATCGCGAGTTTGAGTCTTCAATGTAGTTTTTTCTTGCAGAATAGGAGAGAATAGGGAGGGTTAGGCTGGGATCATTCTCTGCGAGATGATCTTAGTGCGGGAGACAAGTGTAGGAGAAGTGTACTGACTGTGTGGGCAGAACTTTGGAAGTGATTGCCCACCATTCTCAAAAGCCGCTGTGTCTCCCTGTCCCTCCAACTCCAGAGGAATCCGCTCCCCGATGGGCCGCTACGGCGACAAGTGGCAGTTCGCCCACAGCCCGAGCTGCGCCCCCTCATCCACAACCCGGCTTCCTCTGGAGTTGGAGCGGGGCTGGGCTAGAGTTGTTGCTGGCTGTGAGTCTCTGGGATCTCCGTGCTTGCAGTGGGCCTGGGGGTCGGTGTCCCGATGAGGGGGTGCAGCTCGGGCTGTGGGCGAACTGCCACTTGTCGCTGTAGCGGCGCATCGGGGAGCGACTTCTGGTGGTCCTGACGTCTCTCAGCTCCTGTCCAGGGGGACGGCCGGAGACGTCAAGACCAACAGGAACCCGCTCCCCGATGCGCCACTACAGCGACAAGTGGCAGTTCGCCCACAGCCCGAGCTGCGCCCCCTCATCCGCAACCCGGGTTCCTCTGGAGTTGGAGCGGGGCTGGGCTAGATTTGCTGCTGGCTGTGAGTCTCTGGGATCTCCGTGCTTGCAGTCGGTGTCCCGTTGGTCCTGACGTCTCTGGTCACCCCTCTGGACTGCAGCTGAGACTGGGAACTGTACCGCCCTTGCCCCCTCCCTCTGCAACTGCAAACAACCCCACAGTTCCCAGTCTCAGCTCCTGTACAGGGGGTGGCCGTAGACGTCACAGCCCGAGCTGCGCCCCCTCATCCGCAACCTCAAGACCAAGACGTACTTTGCACACCATCAGCTTCGGTCCCTACGGGGAGCGTGTTCCTCTGGAATTGGAACGGGGCTGGGCTGCTGCTGGCTGTGGGTCTCTGGGATCTCCGTGCTTGCAGTGGGCCTGGGGGCCGGTGTCCCGTTGGTCCTGACGTCTCCAGTGACTGGCACTAGCTCCGACGTGAAGACAGTGCAAAACCCCCGCGCCGGTGCAATGGGCGGGGAGCTGGAGAGGGGAGGGAAGGGGTCACACACATGGCCGGGAAGCAGAGGGGTGTAGGTGGGGTGAAACTTAAGGGAGCGACAATTTGCTGCTGCCTGCCCGCTGAGTTAAAAAGTTCTCATGCAAGACTCACGATACACTGTGTATCGTGAGTCTACCGTGGGAACTTTTTTAACCCAGCGGGCAGGCAGCAGCAGATTGTCAATTATTAACCCTCCCGCGCAATATACCCTCACCTTCTCTTTTATGAATGGGGATTTAGTTCCCCTTTCTTCGAGGACCGACTGGAGGTTCCTCTGTCACCTCTGCGGGCCGCCCTCGGTGAACGTTTTCAAGGACCTTTCTTCAAGGACTGAAAAAATGTCGCTATTCGGAGGTTTTCGTTATTTGGAACTTAGGATAAAAGGTTGTGCACCTGTATTGATTTTAGTCAGGAAGTGAAAAGTCATGGTCCAACAGCAATGAATACAGAGTTTACCTTTACCAAAAGACTTAAGCCTTGCGTGCAAATGTTTTAGCTAATAGAGAGTCAAAGAGTGACACAGCGTGCAAACAGGCCCTTCAGCCCAAATTGACCAACATATTCCAGCTACACTTGTCCCACCTGCCTGTGTGTGGTCCATATCTCTCCAAACCTGTCCTATCTATGTACCTGTCTAACTGTTTCTTAAACGTTAGGATAGTCCCAGCCACAACTACCTCGTCTGGCAGCTTGTTCCATACACCCACCAACCTTTGTGTGAAAAGGTTATCCCTCAGATTCCTATTAAATTTTTTCCCCTTCACCGTATGTTGGATTTGCTGAAATTCGGGTTGTTTCGCGGTTTAATTTGAGAGTGATTACGTAAATTAAATTTTATGTTTTGTAAGTGGGTTTTCAGTGGGGTTGCTGGAGTTATTGTTTTTAATGACAATGGGTAACTGAAGTTCCAGTGTGGCTCATTTGCAAATGAGTGATCGCTTGCATTGCAGAAATATCCATTAATTCACTCCCAGCAAAAGCCAGATTATATAATTGAAATACAAACATCAATGACCGCTGGAGCACTGAACTACGTTCACACGCAGCAGATTATTTAAGTGTATTTTGTTTCAGTAAATGTTCTCTTTTGATCTTATTATTGGTGTTCATGTCCGTCACCGACCATGAAGTTTCGGTTTCCTGTCACATTGTAAAAGTGTGTGGGTTGGCGGATTCATTGGACACTTTATAATAGAAAGCGTTAAGGGTGAAGATGAGTGGTGGAATGTGTGTGGAGTAGATGGGAATGTTGGGTGGATTCCACCACCAAACACTTATTCCTTTCTCCTTTCATCATCTTGAAGAGGTGATTTCTTCAGCCCTCTGATTCATTCTTTGGCCCCCCACTCCCTGTCTCAAAAGCATATTTCTGTGCAACCAGAGATGTTGCAATGGCTACCTTTATAGCTGGTATCTTCCTACCATCCAGGGACCCAAAAACCACTTTCCGGTTGAAGCAACAATTGCACAGCCTTCATTCTTGTGTTATAGAAACATAGAAAATAATTGCAGGAGGAGGCCATTCGCCCCTTCGAGCCAGCACCGCCATTCATTGTGATCATGGCTGATCATCCCCAATCAATAACCCATGCCTGCCTTCTCCCCATATCCCTTGATTCCACTAGCCCCTAGAGCTCTATCTAACTCTCTCTTAAATCCCAGTGATTTGGTGTTCACAATGTAGTCTCTTCAACGTTGGAGAAACTAAAGGCGGATTGGATGCGCACTTTGTGTAGCACTGGCATTCAGCCTTGTCGAGTGACCCCGAGCTTCCAGTTGCCAGTCACTTTAATTCCCTATTGCATTCCTTCTCTAACATTTCTGGCTGGGGCTCCTGCAATATTACAACAAGGTCCAACACGAACTTGAAGAACAACACCTCATCTTTCATCTGTGCACATTGCAGCCTTCTGAACAGTATTGAAATCTCCAATTTTTCTACATTACAGAATTGGCCGTTTTTGTCTAGTCAGTCAATCTTACTCCATTTGTATCCCTGGGCATGTTCCACAGCCCCGGTATTAGCAACGTCATACAAAGAGCATAATGTGCTTATATCTTCTCCCATTAACCCACTTGAGCTCACCCCAACAGTGTTATTCCCTTTGTTTTATACATCTCCGCCCCCCCCCCTCCATCTCAGCTACTGAAACTAACATGTTTTTCTTTCTATCAGTCCTGATAAATATCATCAAAGACCCACATCTCCCTGTCTACTCTCACATTTCACTCCTACCGAGGAGTCTGAAAACTGTGACCACCAGGTTAAAGAATAGCTTCTTCCCAACAATCATCAGGCTCTACACAACACTAATCTCATTTATGAACTTCAATGAACTGTTTGGTTGCCCTCAGAACTATAATTTTTTTGTGCTTGTAGTTATTAATATATTGATTTTGTTTGTTTATTCTTTATTGTCTGTGTGCACTGCATTTACAAGCCTGTTATGGTGCTTCAAGTAAGAATTTCATTGTTCCAATGCTGGTATATGTCAATTAAACACTCTTGACTCTCTTGATGAAATGTCCTGGACTTGAAATGTCTGATTCGAAGTGTTCCCAGCATTTTGTTTTTATTCCAGATTTCCAGCCTTTGCAGTATTTTTTAATTTGCATTTTGTGTTATGATTATTTGAATAGTTTTGTTGGACAAAAAGTTTATTTTGTTTTTAAATTAACGATTGAAGTTGTAACTTTCAAAATCAAACGTTCAGAAACAAGTTTAAAATGTAACAAAATGCTGGAAGAATTCTGCCAGTTAACATCCAGTCATCAAATGGTCATCAGTCTGATATATTAACTCAGTCTACACCCTACAGCCATCAGGCTATTAAACATGACAACAAATAAGCTCTGAACTACAACAGACCATTACTATTATTGCACTGTTTATTTATTAGGTATGTGTGCATGTGTATATACACACACTGAACTTTTTTTTCTCCCATTATGTACTATGTTTACATATTCTGTTGTGCTGCAGCAAGCAAGAATTTCATTGACCTATCTGGGAAATATGACAATAAAACACTTGATTCTCTCTCCATAGATGTGGCTGAACTGCTGAATATCTCCAGCACTTTGTTTATATTTAAATTTCCCGATGTGGTTCTTTTTTATTTTTCATATAAAATGAAGAGTATTGATTTGGATATTATTTGAAGTTGAATTTCTGCACTTACAGGGTGTACTTCAGAAATCGATGGGTGAAGACAGTGCATCCCGTGGTGCAACAGTATTGTTTGATTTCAAGCACACATTCCACCTTTCAGATGCCACAGAAAGAGGATATCTTGAGACATCGTGTGGTAGTCGTCACTCTAAGTACATCACAATATCTCTGCCAGTTGGATCTTGAATTAGGTATGTAATGCTGGGAATTTGAATCAAGGTTTTTGTATCTTTAACATATGTTTATATGCCCATTTATCAAAATGTAAGATTTTTGATATTAGCCTTAAAGTGGATTTGTCAGAATGATCCAAGACTAAAATTATGAGAAGAGGCTACCTAGAAATTTGATGTTTGAGAGGTGATTTGATAAAGCAGGTAACATTGAAGTGATGGCTTCTCCTTATTTAACATTTTCCCCTGATTTTGAAATCTAGAATTGTGGGACTTAATTTGGAATTTGGAGAGATATTTTTCAGTAATGAAGTTTGGAAACTGTTTTGATCCATGGACACAAAAGTTGGAGAAAAGACAGTAAATGCTGGAAACGCTAGGCAGGTCAGACAACATCTGTGGATAGATAAACAGCCATTCTTCCAGGTTGAAGACTTTTCATTGGAAATGGGAAAGAGAGAAAACAAGTTAGTTTTTAATTGCAGGTGGAGGAGGGATGGACTCCTCGAACGGAATATCTATGATCTATGAGGGCATTGATGCCGTGGGTCTGTTGTGAAAATTATGGGCAAATGAGAGTAGAGCAATGCAGGTACAGCAGGCAATGAAGAAAGCTCATGGCATGTTGGACTTCATAACAAGAGGAATTGAGCATAGGAGCAAATAGGTCCTTCTGCAGTTGTACAGGGTCCTAGTGAGACCACACCTGAAGTATTGTGTGCAGTTTTGGTCTCCATATTTGAGGAAGGACATTCTTGCTATTGAAGAAGTGCAGCATAGGTTCATAAGGTTAATTCCCGGGATGTCGGGACTGTCATATGTTGATACAATGGAGTGGCTGGACTTGTATACTCTGGAATTTAGAAGGATATGAGGGTGATCTTATTGAAACATATTAGAATATTAAGGGATTGGACATGCTAGAGGCAGGAAACGTGTTCCCAATGTTGGGGGAATCCAGAACAAGGGGCCTCAGATTAAGAATTAGGGGTGAGCCATTTAGAACGGTGATGAGGAAAGACTTTTTCACCCAGAGAATTGTGAATCTGGAATTCTCTGCCTCAGAAGGCAGTGGAGGCCAATTCTCTGGATGCTTTCAGGAGAGAGTTAGATAGAGCTTTTAAAGATAGCGGAGTCAGGGGATATGGCGAGAAGGCAGGAACGGGGTACTGATTGTGGATGAACAGCCATGAACATATTGAATGGCGGTGCTGGCTCGAAGGGCCGAATGGCCTACTCTTGCACCTATTGCCTATTGTCAGAGAGAGAAACTGAACACGAGTAAAGAAATGAGCACAGCTAGAGAGTGGGAAAACAAACAAAATAATGTAAAAGTTGCAAAATGCAAGCAGTTGGTTGTAACTTGCTTTTATTTGTGCCTGGATGAAATGTCAGATTGCAATCTCCTAATGTCCATGGAATGGTCTTATCAGGAATATTCAGAATGCTGATAACAAGTAAGGTCACAGAGTTGGGCTCTCAAATCTGAGCAGCCATATTTCCCGTTATTTTGTTGCACAATGAAGTCTCTATAGATCAGACATACAGCTTTCTATAGCGTTAAAGCTGGAAATATTTTTTGTAAAGATACGGTTGAAGGGCAAAAAAAATGTAAAAGAATAACTGAATCAACTGAATTAGTGAGCTTGGTCGACTGATTGCCCTCCAGTGATGTAAAATTGTACCGTTTTATACATTAGAACTAGTTAATAATATGATGGATGTTACTCACAATTATCAAACTGAGGTGGATGTGATTTGCCTTGAATTTTACAAAGGTAAATGCCAAACATTAAAAACCTTATTAAAGAACCAATTTTATTTCAAGTTGATGCATGTTGCAGGTAATCGATTCCAGTACAGGTACTGCACAGGTTCAGTTGATTATTAATATAAATTCCAACTTTAGTACTGTTCTTTGTTAAGCGTCATCCATTTTCAAAGGTGCACCAGCTTTATTTTTATGATTCAAGGATTGCTTAATGATCCGAATGATGATTGAAAATGTACTTTGAGGAGAGGAGGCATAACCAGGATGTGGACAAGAACGTTTTTTTTGCAGTGGCGTCATTAATACATGCAGTGTTCTTTGACAAGTGCCCAAATGGGGATCTTTTCTTGCAATGTTCACAGGTTAAAGTCAGGAAGACAATTTATATGTATGCAATGTGATTTAAGGGTTGCAGTCTTACCCCTGTTGGGAAGTTGAGGCTCAGTGCTGGACTGAGGGCATGCCTGGATTTTTTGGTGTCTCCTCGATGAAATGGTACACCAAGATTCTGTCAACCTTTACAGCTAGATGTAAAAGATCCAGGAGCATAATTTTGAATGTAAGCAGGACAGTTACCCTAGCTTATGTTTTCGTTGTTAGATTTCTGATTACAACTTGTCAAAGCTTGTTTTATTTTCCATTTTACCTCAGAGCAACGCTTCCAAAGTGCATCATAGGTTGGAAAATGCTTTAGGAATGTCCTGATGAACATGCTGTGTTCATGCAAAGGTTTTCTTTGTTTTGATCACCCATTTATTTTTACCACCAGGATGACAATCTGGAAGGTAGGTAGCGAGTACAAAAGCAGGGAAGTAATTTAAAACCTTTAGAAGATGTTGGTTAGCCACAAGTGGGATATTTTATTCCATTCTGGTCACCATATTTTAGGAACAATGTCACAATGGAAGAGATGTGAAGGCTGTGGAGATGAAGTAAACAAGACATGGCCACAACCACAAGGCAGCACAGTAGCGCAGCAGTAGATTTGCTGCCTTACAGCGCTGGAGACCCAGGTTCGATCCCGACTATGGGTGCTGTCTCTACGGAGTTTGTACACTCTTCCTGTGACCGCGTGGGTTTTCTCTGAGATCTTCAGTTTCCTCCCACGCTCCAAAACCATACATGTTTGTAGGTTAATTGGCTTGGTGTATATGTAAATTGTCCCTAGCATGTGTCCGGGTAGTGTTAGTGTGTGGTGATGGCTGGTCGGTGCGGACTTGGCTGGCCGAAGGGCCTGTTCTGCGCTGTGTCTCTAAAGTTAAAAAGCAGAATATTATTGCAAATTCTGGTTGCCAGATGTAGGGAAGGGTATACGAGCTGAAAAGATCTACTCTGATTGCTCTTGACCGGAGGGATTTCACCTATAAGATTAGACTGGAGAAAATGGGTTTGTTTTCTTTGGAACAGTGAAGGGTGAGAAGAAATTTGACAAAGATGTGTAAAATCATGACAGGATTTCCTGGGAGAGTAGATGATGTGTGTGGTTCAAGGATGGGGAAAACAGATTAAAGATTTGTCACCAAAAATAAAGGTACATGTATTGAAATTATTCCTTACAAGGAACAGGGAATGGGTCTGATAAAAATAGCTCAACTTGTAATGGTATTTACTCAATGGGCATAATGGTTTTCCCAGTATTGTCTGCGGGTTACTATGAGAAACAATTGGGGAGAGTTACTTAAAATGATTCAAAGATGAGTGTCTGCAACAAATCTCCAACTATGGAATTCATATTGCAGAATATCGTAGAATAGAGTTGGATGGAGCAGCTGCCTTACAGCACGAGACCAAGGTTCAATCTTTACTACGGGTCCTGTCCGTACGGAGTTGTATGTTATCCATGTGACCGCATGGGTTTTCTCCAAGGGGTTCCGGTTTCCTCCCGCATCCGATAGATGTGCAGGTTTGTAGGTTAATTGGCTTCTGTAAATTGTCCCTAGTCTGTTGGACAGAACGAGTGTCTAAGTGATTGATGGTTTGCGTGAACTCAGTGGGCCAAAGGGCCTGTCTCCACTCTATCTCCAAACTAAACTAAACACGTGCTTGAGAAATACAGCCTCTATTTTATAGAAGCTGGTCTTATCCATTTTCTGCTGATATTTTTCATGTTCAGTGACGTTTGGATCTGACCTCGTCACTTTGTATTGCTTGTATATATTTTTGTACAGTTTATTTTTTAAATAAAACATGAATTCGCTGCTCTTGCTCCTCCAGCCTTGAATGGCATAAAGAATTTGACGAGAGCACTGTTAATGATTTAAATAGAAAACGCTAACAATAAATTCCACATATCATCTGGATGAAAAAATACTAGGCCAGTAAAATGGCTCCTAAACCCAGGAATGCATTCGATGCCCTTGATCTGTGCTCGACCATTTCAGAGAAAGTTCAACATGCTTTTAGTGATGCTTCATTTTGCACACAGCCCAGCTATTTATATAAGCATGAATCTGCTGCTAATTACCAGTAAAGTATCAATGTAAATGGGATATCACTTGGAGGCAAATAACCCTATTACAAGCATATTTCCAGTTAAGGAATTGCTACACTGTTCAACCACAACCAATTAATTTCCAGTTGGCAATTATATACTGAGAAATAAATGTTTTTTTCTTTCAAGTCCACCAGTAGATGCAATCTGGTTTGCTTTAATTGGCACACCTGTAAATTTGCTTCATTAATCTCTATTGCTGCTTTGAGAAAGGGAAGAGACGGGCTCTCTGGTATAGAACAAAAGATGAAGTTTGTTCATTATTTCCCTTTGACTCAGCATTGTGCGGTGTTTCATGTGTTTTTCAAAAAGCTTAAAAGTGTTGCTGTCACAGTGGTGGTCTCAAATAAAGGCTGTCTTGTGTGCTCTGCAGCTACAATGGTTTCTTTTGAAGAGTGAGCGTTGCCTTTGTAGTAAATACAGTCTCAGTTCAATATGAATCAAGGCTATTATGCACTCTTAGATTGCTGTGTTAGAACAGGTTTCATCAGATTTAATAATTCAAGGATGTGATCGTGTGGTATCCTTGGATGTGGTAGTCTTTAATGAGAAAGGAATTCTTTATGATTTAAAGTTCTTCGAATTCAGTGGGCCTTAGCTTGAGGTCTGAATGAGAAGCAACAAAATAACCGTCTCCTAGAAGTGCTCCTTATGCCAGTGTGGTGTATCACCCTCTAGGTGCCATAAAAGATGCATCCCCCAACAGATCATCAGCTCGGAACATATTTTACAGCTGTTCCCATGGAGACCAGGGATGAGATGCTTTTGTTTCTCCTGAGAAAATAGATTTTACTTTGTTTTTGTCAGATTTTAATAGTCTCACGCTCTTCTATATGTGCTATAAGGGAAGCAATACATTATATCCCTTCTCTTTGGTGAAGGGGCTATTTTTCGTTAATTGTCGACAAGAAATTCTTCTCACACTTTAGTCAAGGAGTATTCACATTGATTATCAATACCACAGCAAATTAAAATAAACCAAGGCACTGCAATTGTCCGTAAATGTAGTATTTGCTAACCTTCACAGCTGCCTTGCTTGGGTGAGTTTCAGTTGTATCCATGACAGGCTAGATGACTGTAAATGTCAGGAAAGTTATTATTAAATAAAAGGCTTTTTTGCTTTTGCACATTGCGCCCTACTGTTTAGATTTTTGAGAAAATTAGAGTTGATATGTTTGGAGTCTCTCGGGACATGCTTTAGATTGATAGCTGGGCTGAGACCATGTGGTCTTAGTCTCTGACTGGTGTTGCAGTTGATTCGCTGTCATGCAGCCTAGATTTCAAAGTCTTCTTTCAAAGAGCAGGCAGACAAAACTGATAATTGCTTGTGTCTTCACTTGAGCGCCAATCTTTCTTTTGGAGCCATTGAGCCCTACAGCAGGGGACAGGTTCACTCGGCCCAAATCCTCCATGCCACCAAGTTGCCTACATGCAGGTCCCACTAGCCTGCGCCGGGCACATACCCTTCTGAATCTTTCCTATCCATGAAACTTCCCAAGTGTCTTTTAAATATTGTACTTGGCTCTACCACTTTGTGGTGGGTGCATGGAACAAGCTGCCATAGGAGGTAGTTGAGGCTGGGACTATCCCAACTTTTAAGAAACAGTTATACAGGTACATGGATAGGACAGGTTTGGAGGGATATGGACCAAGTGCAGGCAGGTGGGACGAGTGTAGCTGGGACATGTTGGCTGGTGTGGGCAAGTTGGGCCGAAGGGACTGTTTCCACACTGTATCACTCTATGACTTTCTCTGACGACTCATTCCATATACACACCACCCTCTGTAAGGATAAGTTGCCCCTTGGGTTTCTTTTAAATCTTTCCCTTTCAACTTTTCCTGTCTTTCCTCACCATCTCCATTGTAAAGGTATGTCCTTCCATTCTGATGCTGTGACCTCTGGCCCTAGACTCTCCCACAACTGGAAACAATTACACCCAAATAGTCTCACTGAATAAAGTCCTCGGAATATCCTCTCCTAATATTTCCATCATGTTCTCCCACCTCGTCCATCCCCACCGCGTTTGTACTTGTGATAGAATGATAGAAGGCAGAAAATGTTTGTTCTGATAAAAGAACATTGATGTAAAATGTTTTTTATATTTTTCTCACCAGAGCTGATGTCTGACCTGCTCAAAGTATTCTCTTCTGTATTTTGTTTTGTTTTTTTCAGATTTCCAGCATCTTCTCAATTTTGCTTTCATTTCGTTACCTCTAATTCTTAGCAGCAATGAATGAAGAAACAAAAAGCTGTGATTCATTAGCTATTCCTGAAAGGTTATGGGTTAGAAATAAAAAGCAGCTCATTAGTGCCATTGCCAGCTTTAAATCAAAGCTCTCTGGTTTAAAATCCTATTTACTCTCTTTTCCTGCTGCGAGTAACGGTTGGTACTCGGGATATCCGGTAACTCGTGATGTTTTTTCATCCCTGCAAAAAATGTCCACGAGTAAAAAAATACTTGTGTTGAAATTTAAAATAAAAATGTTATACCTACTGTTAGCATTACGAGCCGCTACGAGACATCCACAAACTCCTACGGACCCGCTACGGACATTCTCCGAGTTCGAATCAGGGGAAAACTCGGGAGAACTCGTGAATTACCTCGTACAGTGGGACAGGGGCTTAACTTAATAAAGATCACTTTTGATTCCCAACGTGTGGCTCGTTATAATACGACCTTTGAAGTCAAGAGATTAATCAAAATTAATGTGGGGTTTTAATCTAATTCTTAATTAAACTGCAGTAATTTGGAAGATATGCTATTTGTTTCAAAAATTAGCGGGTCAAATTGTTTGAGGAAATGGGTTGTCAATAACAGTGTGTGGTTTGGGTGGATATAGTCTGTACATGAGTGTTACTACCTGAGATTTGTGAGTTTGTATCAACACGATAGGTTTAAGTTTGTGCAACTGTTGTCATCGAACAATGCATACCCTTTACAAACTTAATGGCTTCATTTGCCCAATGTAACTGCTATATGTAAGGCAGAGGGGTGAGGAAGACACAACAAACTGCAGGTGCTGGTTTACATAAAAAGGCACAGAGTACTGGAGAGGCAGATAGTTTGTTGGGAAGTAAGGAGTTGAAAGGTTACTGAGGGGCCGACAGGAAGACGGAGTTAAGGTTACAGTCAGATCTGCCATGATCTTATTGAATGGCGGAGTATGTTTGAGGGGCCATCAGTCTAAACTCTGTTAATGAAATATTGCTCATTTGGGGTCTGTGATGTGTCACAGTATCATACAATGTCGATCACTGAAATTGCCACCTGTGTTGTAACTGACTGTTTGAGATCTGTACAGATTTTTTTCTATTCTATATGCTTCCACTATATAAGCCTTCTAGACCACTAAGATCTTCTGAAACCAATCTGTTAGTGATTCCCAGAGTAAATACAAAACATGGGAAAGCAGGATTTAGTTACTATGCAATAAATAGCTGGAATAAACTTCTTGAAGATTTAAGACTTGCCTCAACTTTGACCACTTTTAAAAGAAGACTGAAAACGTTTATGTTTACTTTAGCTTTCAGCTAAATCTTAACTACATTGCATTTTTAACTTTTGCACTTTTTATAATGCATTTTTAATTTTGCTTTTCTTTTCTTTTAATTCTTCTATTTTATTTCATTTTATTATTTCATTTTATTGTATGACATGTTTTTATGTGAAGCACTTTCAGTCTGCCTCGTGTATGAAATGTGCTATATAAATAAAGTTGCCTTGCCAATTTGTGTTCTCAAGTTGTTGTTTACAAAGTTGTCCGCCTCTTCTGGAATCTACATGAAGTCTGCAAAATAGTTGAAAAGCAGCATAATTATGAGAATTATAAAGCCTGTTTTAGATTAAAACAGCTCTCAGCAAACTTGCTGTATTTCTTACTAAGTGATTTCGGCAATTCATCCTTGTACAAGTCTATTAAGGGCAAAAGAGTAACTGGGGAGAGAATAGGGCCCCTTAATGATCAACAAGGTCACCAATGTGTGGAGTCACAGGAGATGGGCGTGATGTTAAATGAATATTTCCCATCTGTATTTACTGTGGAGAAAGACAGGGGTGCCTGGGAACCTTGGCAAGTTAATGGTGATGTCTTGAAGAGAATTCACTTTATAGATGTGGATGCGTTTCACAGCTTTGAGCTAAACAAGTCATAGGTGGACTGCTGTGGCAGGACTTGCTTTTCATCATCAAAACCAGATAGCTTAAAGGGCCTGTCACACGATGCAAGTTCTCTCCTGAGTTTAAAAAAAATCTAACCCGTGGTATGTACGTAGCGAGTACGTCGGAGCTCATGGATGTCTCGTAGAGGCTCGTAATGCTGACGACATGTACTCGGGAAACGTGGAAACTCGTGAAGTTTTTCAACAGTGTGAAAAATTTCCAAGAGTAAAAAAATACTCGTGATGAGGTACACATACGTGTCAAGATCTTGTCCCAACAATATTTTATATATATATATATATATATATATATACTGAAATGTCATCTATCCATGTTCTCCAGCGATGCTGCCTGGCCCGCTGAGTTTCTGTCTGTGTCCGTTGAAGTACAACCATTGACCTATGTCACAACCACTTGAAGAGGGAGAGTGATGAAAGTTGAAACTACTTGCTCAACTAAAGACAGTGTATATGTTAAGATTTTCAAATTTGTCAGCTAAACATGGTATGTTTAGTCCAAAACTCATTTCCTGCAAGTTTTTTAATTTGTGATTTTTTTTTATGATCAACAGGTTTATTTACTCACATTCTCTTGGATGAAGCAGCACAAGCAATGGAGTGTGAGACAATCATGCCTTTGGCATTAGCCAGTAGACACACGAGGATTGTTTTAGCTGGAGATCATATGCAGGTGAGTGCTTTGCCGATATCCATTGGATTTAGTTTGTATCTATGTCAGAATATCAAATGGGATTTGGTTTCTTTATATTTGTAACGTGTCAATGTCAGATTGATGAGACTAGAAATTCCTGTAATTTTGTTGTATTCATGTTTTTGTTCCATAATAATTTTGCTGCCCTAAATTAAAATAGCACACGATGTAACGGAGATCATGTATTGGACCATTATTCTTGCAATTAGTTTTGAATTAAAAGCCAAACAATTCTTGCTGTATGTTCTGATTAAATTACTTATTCTTGAGATTCAATCTTTATGTTGGCATTAGACTCCCCCTGCTTCTCCCACCACCCTCCCTGCCACCACTCCCAAAATAAAGCTACAGTTACGTTTAGAGATGTAGTGTGGAAACAGACCCTTCTTTGGGATTTGTGAGGAAACTGGAGCACCCAGAGAAAACCCACGTGGTCACAGGGAGAATGTACAGACAGACAGCATCAGTAGTCAGGATCGAACCCAAGACTCTTGCCCTGTAAGGCAGCAACTCTGCCACTGCGCTGCTTAGTTGATCTAAGTGAACTCCAGCCACACATACATGTCAAGATCTTGTCCCAACAATTGTCTGTTGATTTCTTTTTCAACTTGCAACATTCTAAAAAAAAAACATGTTGACCTGGCCGGATTCAGTTTTGGATTGTCTCTGTAATAACTGAACATTGCAGAAGCCCCAATGATGTACTGTCACAGGGACTGGTTTTTAATCAATGGTAAAGGAAATGGCAAGACAAAACACTTTCTTCTGCTGTATAACATATTCCAGAAATGATAGTGGACCAATGTTTCTTTTTCAACTAACGATAGAAAACTCCATCTGAATTGTTTATATCGCCAGGTTTTTGACAGATACGGCACATCCATTATGTGCGTAGATGTTAACAACTCCAAGCAGATGAATATGTTTGCACTGGTTGCCAGACATACAGGTCTGCCAGGAGGTTCTCAACAAAGATGTATTTGGGCCATTCCCAAAAGTACATGGTGTTCATTTGTTAGTTTCTGTACTGATAGTATATGTCCAAGAATGCTTTCTTTGTGAAATTGATAAAACTAATTTTGTCAATGTTACTTCCTGACCATCTGTTGGGAAAAAGAGACTTTTTACTTGTATGCTCCATGTAAGAGAGGGGACTTCAAACAATGTTCCTTCTATGAAAGGAAGGGGAAGGATGTGCTGAAACACCTGTTTTAAAAGATACTTTTGCCATTCTTTAGACTTTCCTTTCTACCACTCATAAAGACGTGCAAAACTGTCACTACTTGTACTGCAAGGCAACAGCTGCAGCTTCTGATTATTAGGTCAAACAGTTCAAGGCAGTTCACAACAAGAAACAGAGTAGATTCTGGATCATATGAGGATAATTGTCCAAAGGTGTGAATGGATGGAGTTTTCAAAGAATACCTTGAATAAGGACAGGAAGGGAGAATGAAAGGTGGGGACGTTTCGGCAGAGAGCTGGCCTCAGATCTTGGCAGGTAAAAGCACTGCCATTAATGGCTTGATGATTGCCACA
Organism: Leucoraja erinaceus; assembly: GCF_028641065.1. Lineage (NCBI taxonomy): Eukaryota > Metazoa > Chordata > Chondrichthyes > Rajiformes > Rajidae > Leucoraja > Leucoraja erinaceus. Next base: position 7,988,642 of record NC_073399.1, on the reverse strand, counting down.
GCGAGTAATTGTGATATTCTTACAATGGACAGATTCCTTACAAGACTTGCCAGGATAGATATAGATTTAGTTGTTCTGTCAAGGACCAAGGGTTGCATTCTGAAATAAGGGGTCCGCCATTCACGAAAGACATAAAAATACATTATTCTTCCCAGGCATAGGGAACCTTAGTAGTGCTGCACCCAAGAAGGCAATGGAAAGTATATCCGAGAGAAATATGTTTTAATTTAAAGAGTGGTCTAGTGTGACAGCCATGGGGATTTCAGCAGGAGGTGGGTTGAAGGGGTGAATTGGACAACAGTCTCAAGGAATGGACACTCGGTGATGACATGGGTACAAACTCTGTCAATATGACAGCAAGGTTGAAAACAGCTTGGTTCTGTTTCAGAGAGTTGCTGTGGTGGGAAATGAATTAATTGGAAAGAATTTGATGGGAACTGAAGATGTTACTTTAGTGTAGGAAGGAACTGCAGATGCTTATTTAAACCGAAGATAGACACAAAATGCTGGAGTAGCTCAGCGGGACAGGCAGCATCTCTGGAGAGAAGGAATGGGTGACGTTTCTGGTCGAGACCCTTCTTCAGGAAAGCTCCCAGACATCAGTCTGAATCTATCTTCTATGTTACTTTAGTCTTTCCAATGTTTTGGAGAAAATCGTTGCTTACTCATTATGAATGATGGGCAGACAGTCCAAATTTTTAAAGAGATTGGTTGGCTCAAGCGAGTTGGTGGTGAGGTAAAGCTAGGTTTCATCAATTGGAAACTGATGCCACATATTTGAAGGCTATTGACTAAGGGCAGTTTTTGGATCAATTCTGCCCCCGCCACTCCACGTAAAACATAGGCACACATGCAGGCCTGCAGGCAGCAGGCATGCTGCCAGACATAGGCACGCGTGCAGATTGATTGTATCCAGAGATAGCAGGAGTTTATATGAAGAGAAATTAGGTGGACCGCGTCTAAACTCCCTACAATTTAGAATAGTGAGAGATGATTTTGATAAAACATACAAAATTCATAAGGGAGTTGGCAAGGTGAATATGGAGTTAGGCGAGGTATGCAGAACCAGTTGTCAGTTTCAAAAGAAAGGGCTGACATTCAGGGCAAGAATGTGGAGAAATGTCTTTGGATTTCTCTTCTCAAGAGTTGTTGGAGCTTGTTGCTCAGTCCATTCAAGACGTAGACTGATACATTTTTGGACATTAAGGGAAATGAAATAAATGGGATAAGTGCAGGAAAATGACACAGATAAAAGATGCCTGAAGAAGGGTCTCGACCCGAAATGTCACCTATTCCTTTGCTTCATAGATGCTGCCTCACCCGCTGAGTTTCTCCAGCTTTTTTGTTTACCTTCGATTTTTCCAGCGTCTGCAGTTCTTTCTTAAACAAAAGATGAACGAACGCATGATTTTATTACATGGCAGAGCAGGCACATAAAGAGGCCTTCGTTCTACTGCTAATGTTCATATGTTTGCAAAATTTAAATCTGACACAATCCACTGCACTTTGAAATATTGCTAGAGTGCGACATACAGTAACGCTGTTGACAGTGCAGCTACTGATTCCAGAAGCAAAAGGCTTCTATTTTAAAAATATGTTGCCAGTGACTGCTGTGTGCTTGCCATTCCTGTGCCAGAATAGGCTTCAATAATTATCATGGAGAATTTTGAAAAGCCATTAAAAATATATGGTTGAATTTTATTTTTGAAATGTTGTCTCTTTGAAATTTTGTGGATAGTTTAAAAAAAACCCATTGATTCTGATGTTAGACAACATTTATATTCATTTTCACTCCAAAAATGCATGTTTTCTGGGTTTTTTAAGATTCATTTATGCGACGATTGTCGAATGCAATTTACAATTTTAAACGATTCAAATAATTTTGAAGATGTAATGCCAGAGCATGATTGTAAACCTCATCCATGCTGCAGTTTGAGAGTTTAATTGATCTCAGAGATTTGATTTTTGATAAGTGGGAGAATTGCAGAGCTGTGAAAGATTAGCAGGAAGGGTGAAAAGTTAATAGCATCACTTCCAACATGCGACTGCTCACTGCCAGCGAGAGAATGGCATTAAATTTGGAGAGGTTTATGATCAACATTCAACCCACAAGCCCTCCATGTTGTTTGAATACAGACCACAAAGGCCAATAACCAGGTCATCGTTTCTTTCGAGCTAAGAAATCACATTTTCTTGACAGGCTGCCACTGAAGTTAGTTACAGCCCTTTTCATCTCCACACAGAGAGCTCTTTTTTGAAAGTATATTACTCCGAAGATGGCTGTCCACACCACAGTTGCTTCCTGATTTACTTCTCTGTAATTAGAATAATTTCCCAGATTGCGTGGTATTTAGCCTTCTGTGGATTTCTTTACGCTTGATAATTCAATGTGGCAGTCTCCGTGCACCATATTATCTTTTAATGTCACCTTTCCTGTCAAGCAGTTGTAATTATAAAGGTAGGAAGATGAGTTTCTCCAGTATTTAGACATCCTTTTCATCAAGTGCTTTTAAAGAATGCTCAATGTCTGACAGTTGTGAATAAAAAATATTGTGCATTTTGTCAGAATTATAACATTTTCTATACTATTTCTTCTTGCCATGGTATGAAAGCTAATTGAAGCCCTTTGCTTAGTATTCCTTTTCGTTGAATTCCTTTTTTAAAAAATATATCTTAAATTTAAATGAACATGTGGAATGTTTAGTCAATTGTTACACATCCCCGAATGTGCTGAACATTCTAATTGTTTGTGATTATGGAAAGCAAGGCAAGTCCCACCTGTCTTTATAAATAAAAATGGTAATAATTTGTTCCTCTACTTATCCTCTCAACGATCAAATGCTACAGAGCTTACTTGTCCCCTTCTGATCCTTCCCTCTGTCCCAAAGGTCTTGTTTCCCAGCTCAGTGCCATCATTAAATTTGGCTCCGTTCCAGGCAAAATAACCTCTGCCTTGATCAGTAAATGTGTGGCAATTGTAAACTTCAAACAAGAAGGTATATCAAAGCAGAAATGATACTATTCTCCTTCCATTTTTTTCCCCTGAGTGACGTACAAATAATAATAACTAACATCTGTTTTACTATCTGCAGCTTAGTCCCTTTGTATACAGTGAATTTGCCCGAGAAAGGAATCTTCATGTTTCTTTGCTTGACCGTCTGTATGAACACTATCCTGCAGAGTTTCCGTGCCGAATACTACTGTGTGAGAACTATCGTTCTCATGAAGCTATAATCAAGTATGTATTTGGGTTTTCCAACTGTTCTTGGTATTTGATTCAGTTGAATTGATTGCTGGCAATGTAAGAAAGAATTCCACATCTGACTCCACTCCACTTTAAAAAAAAAAAAAAAAAAAAAAAAAAAAAAAAAGAACTTTCAGGAAATTTGAGTGCTTATCCACGACTGAGTTCTTATCCGTGACTGTGGTTGCCAAACACATTTTCAGGAATGTATCTAGAAGTATCTATTTATCATGGTCTCCACTGATGTTATTGCTTCCTCATTACAGAGATTGTATTGTTGAATTCCTTAAAACATTACTGAAAAGATGACCATTCTTTTCAAAACAGTTTTGGTTAGGGACCCTTCCTCAGATACTTCTTGTATCTACCATTCTTTTCAATCTGGCCAGTTTTTTCTTCCTGGTAGTCTCAAAAACATAAAAATAGTAGCAGTTCTAAAATAGTGGATCATAACGGTTAGTAACTACTGCCTTCAGAGAATAAATAAATACAGTTGCATACAAAATGTATTTTGCAATTAATATCAACATGGAGACTAGTGAATGTGCACTTTGCATAATTCATTCATCACCTACAAACATGCTGAGCCCAAACTAAACATACCATTCTAAAATGGGCACAGGATATCCAAACTAATTAACCCCTGACGCATTGTCTAGCAATTGTCATTGATGAAGCATTTGCTTTCATGACTTTGCATATGCTATATTTGTCATATTACTATAATTTCACTCCTTAATTAGCATTTAATTTAAATTGCTATATGTAATTATACATAACTAGATTTAAATTCACTAGCCAATTCTGCAATGGGATTAAAAGTGCATTAACTTGTTGATGATGCTATATCTGTTATCTGCCTAATCTCTCCAAGCCTCATCAAAGTCTATCCTTTCAATCTTTGTCACGCCGCTGCTACCATATAATTCCATCATACTGAGACAGCTGCCATGTTAAAGTGACCAAATAATTCTAAACTTAAAGTTAATTAATCTTTATGTATATTCTGCGCTCCTTACCCGGAGCCATAATATTTCTAAATCCCCCTAATGTGCATAATGCAAAAGATAAGGAATGTTGGCAGAAATGGCAACAATTGCATTTCTGCTCTGTTATGGGATTATTTTCATTTGTACCAAGGCTGATTGACGAGCTTAATCATTGTTTGGGGTTTTAGGTTGTTAAGTTATTATTCAGATTTACTTCAGTTTAACATTGCCTGCCACAAAATATGACTGATGCTTTAATGTTAATGAGTAATGAGCTACATTTAGATGTGTGCCATGATTTGAATATGATCTCCTTTGTCTTGGCTTTAATGCAGCATTAAGATTAAAATATTTCATTATTCTTCTGAAATGAAGTTGACAAAAGTTCAAGAAAAATGTTAACCATCTTTGAATCCTAGCATTGAGAGGGGTTGATGCACAGATGAATTTGATTGAAGAATGCATTTTGTTTTAGTTCAAAGTAATGAATAATTCTGGAATGTTGGGGTCTAAATCATCATGTGATCTGTACAATTTTCCAGAGGTTCTGAATGTTGATTTTGAACGTTTTCTATTTTAGTTACACTTCAGAACTATTCTATGAGGGGAAGTTGATGGCCAGTGGAAAGCAGCCAGCACACAAAGATTTTTATCCATTAACGTTCTTCACAGCCCGAGGAGAAGATGTACAGGAGAAAAACAGCACTGCTTTCTACAACAATTCGGAGGTGAGCGACATATACATTTCTGCTGGTTAGCAGATGTTGTGTCCAACTTCGTCATTTACTAAGAACATAAAGTGTTGGAGTAACTCAGCTGGCCAGGCAGCATCTCTGGACGATATTGAAAGGTGACGATTCAGGTCGGAACCCTCTCTTCAGACTGGGGTCCCGGCCCACCTATCCATGTCCTGCAGAGATGCTGTCTGACCCGCTGAGTTACTCCAGCACTCTACGTGGAGTACGCAGATTCCAGTATCTGCAGTTCCTTGAGTCTCTATTCCCGTTTACTTTGTGTTATTAATTGACCCTCAATGTGATGCTACAATTATTGTTGGATGTTATTTGTCACTACCATTTACCGTTTATTGCACGTCGGAGGTGCTTGGAATGAATAAAGTTGACCTTTGAATGAATTTGCAGCCTCGGTATAATCAAGAGATATTTAACTGGGCTACTGTATTCCTTCACAAAAGTTGCAATCCATAGTGTTAATATCGGAGGTAGAGTGTATCGGTTTCATTGAACACTTTTACATAATGGAGTCGTCATTTATTGCTTGTATATAATAGCCCTTGGAGAAGGTGGGCACCATTGGAGTTCATTTGACAAATATAATCCCTCAGTATGTAATGAGGTTTTGAATGCAACGGAGTGGTTGATGAGGCAGTTAGTCTGGCTTCCATACAGCTGACCTATCATTCTCCCCAATGGGTGTTGGCAAACTGAAATTCTATTAAAATGTAAATGTGGAACAAAACAAAATTCTGATGACAGGAACTTGATCGGAATCTTGCTTTAGTGAATGTTATATTTGCCCATCATGACGGGGTTTTGTGTGAGCAAATAATGAACATATTCACAAGCGAAAGAGTCACCATTGAAATATTCTTTTTGGTGTTTATTTAATATGAATATAATGATTTCCATGCAAATTTTGTATGCTGGACAAAATAGTAATTGACCTGTTGAAGTAATAATCAGCATCCCAGCATGGAACAACTGCAAGTGGCAGTGATTAGTTTGCCTCATTCTCATTTTTTTTTAAATTGCTATTCATCGTTGAGAGAAAAGGCAGCATGGAATTCTGAACGTATTGTATTCATCATTTGTTCCAAGGTTGGAGTTCATGGCCCCAGGACCGAAAGAGATATTAATAAAGAATCTCAAAACTGATGATCATTTCATGCTTAACTAAATTACATTAGCCATTTGTTGTCTTCAGAATATCTTTATTTTGGGACATTGATCTTCAAGTTTCACAAATTTATAAAGGCACCTTGATTTTGCCTTGAGGCAAAATATATATTGTTGCAAGTGATCACTTATTTAAAGTGCATAGTGGTTGCATGTTGATGGGTTGTTCTTGTGATCTCGATGCAAATATAATTCAACATAAAATGCAGGCTTTCCATAAATCTTGGTTTGAAGGTACCTCTTGATATAGCACAAGGGTGGACTAGGTTTAGTTTTATTATTGTCACATGTACAGAGAAAAGCTTTCTTTTGCATACTATCCCAGCAGATCAGATAATACCATGCATAGATACAGTCAGTTCAAGTACAATAGATAGAGCAAAGGGGAAGATACAGAATGCAGAACATAATTCTCAGCATTGTAGCGCACACGTTGCTTAGACAGAGTGCAATGTCCACAATTTAGTGGTCTGATAATGTAGGGGAAGAATTTGTTTTTGTGTGTAGTGGTGCACACTCTCAAACTTCTGTGCCTTATGCATGATGGAAGCGGGGAGAAGGAGGAATGACCGGGGTGGGACAAGTCTTTGCTTATGTTCCTGCTTTTCTCAGATAGAGTGAAGTGTAGATGGAGTCAATAGTGGAGAGTTTGGTCCGTTATGGACTGGTCTACATCCACAATCCTCTGAAACAAAAGCTCCATGGAGAATTGGCACTTGCTACTTTCTGCCTAGGCCAGATCTTCCCAAGTCAAGCTTGTTCATTCTAACATGGAAGCCAGGAATGTATCAGATGTACAATGCTGGAGCTCCATCACCACACTCAGCGTTGGGGTTGTTGGTGAAGGGCAGTTATCTTGGGCTGTAGAGGGGATGCTCTTCATTCCTGGCCTCTTGGCTTTAGACCTGCCTGAAGGTCTGAGGCATAACGCCATTCACTTGAGTGAGTTTGCTGACTTAGATTGTAATGGTAACTGTCATTTTTTACATAATTGTAATGTTTTTAATTAATTTCTGTAGCTTGATTTTAGGTGCTTTTTTTAAATATATATAAATATAAATAAATATATATATATATATATATATATTCAAATATTACTGATTATCAGAATCATGGAGAAACAGTTTTGAAAGCCTTTGGCAGCACAAGCTGTCAATAGGTCATCAGGCTGATACTGAAGCAACTCACATCTGCTCCACACCTCGGGGCCTGGAGTTCCATTTGTTCCATAGAGCTGCAGAAGGTTAGTGTGGTCACAAGAGAAGCACTGGGTGGGGGGAGGGATCGTGAGTGCATGGATCTGGTTGTGTCGAAGCATCTGGTCCAATGACTCTTAACCAGCTTATGGCTGTTCTACATGAACAACTGGTAGAGCTGCTGCCTCTTAGCGCCAGTGACTATGTTCGATCCTGACCTCAGGTGCTGTCTGTGTGGAGTTTACACACACTCCCTGTGACCGCCTGGGTTTCCTCTGGATGCTCCAGTTTCCCCTCACATCCCAAAAAGACGGGTGGGTTTGTACGTTATTTTGCCTCTGCAAATTGCCCCCAGTGTGTAGGGAGTGGATGAGAAAGTGGGATAACATTGAACTAGTGTGAATGGGTGCTCGATGGTTGGCATGGACTCGAAGGGCCTGTTTCCATGCTATATCTTTGAATCGTCAATGAATGGCGTCCTTAAAAAAAAAAAAAACACAATGACAAGAAAGACCAATAATTCCTTTCTTTAATCTTGTGGATATGGAGACTTGCCTAAGGCATAGGGAGAGCTATCTGCTTCTCCTGGAATATTCCTCTTGGATCTTTGGAATATTCCCATGGGATATTTGGCAACTTTGACACTGGGTTAGTTACTACCATGTTACAGTAGAGTTCAGGTTGGTTTTTATGCTAAAGTTACCTTAACTACCGTGTAAAATAGTGTAAAATAATCATGACAACACTACTAAATTTATCTGTAGCAAATACAGCGTGATTTTCCTGGGGTTGTACTTAGCCCTAACTAAGTAAACTGTCATTGACTGCTCCAGGATATCCTCTCTTTCAAGACTTCAGGTGTGTTTAAATGCCTCCTTAATGCAGGTATAAGAGAGCTATATACAAATTAGTACCTGAAAATTAGTGGCTGTGGCAAAGTCGCAAGAACTCAAATCGACAGTTGATGTAATTGATGTAATTGATCTAAGAGCCAAATTGGCCTCTGTATCTCAAAGCTAGAGAGGTAAGATGTGGACTTGAGATGGTCTAAGGTTCCATAGCCGTGTGTCCTTGACAGTGTATCTGCTTTTACTGAAAGTAGATTTTTGATTATACAAACCGCTAAGATCTTGCTCCTGTTGCTTAGCAATACCCACACACTGTTTTTCAGCAAAAATTGTCTAATGCACATTTAAAATTTTGTAAGCCTGCCAATGCTATTTAAAGTGATTATTTGAGAACTGCCATTTTACTTCAAATTGATCTTTCTCAACTGTACTTAATCTAAGAAAAAAATCACTTTCCTGCATTTTGGACCCAACTATATTTTAAATGGTCTTTTGGCAAATGTGGTATTTGATTATAATGCAGTCATAAAGCTGCACTTTCAGTTATGCGTTGGGTAAATGTTTAAAGGAATCCTCACTGGAATAAAGATGCATCTGTCTATCCGAATTACAATACCATTGCATATGTTTGGTTAGATAAGCTTAACAGGCAAGGAAACCTCTTATTATTTGAGCCCACCTAATTACTTCCTGTGCCACGTTTTGTTTAAATACTCTGACGTATTTAATGGTGCATGTAATTGGTAACACAGATTATGTTGCATAACTATGTTTATATTGAATCCCAAAGCTGCTAGTTAGATTGAGAATTATTATATTTGTTACTCTAGTTAAGTAAATATTAACCATGGTGTCGACCTGTTGGATTATCAACCAGCCCTGCGATAATGAACAAAATATTTAAATACAGCGATATAAATAGAAAATATTGGAACTGCTCAACAAGGCAAGTGACATCAGTGGAGAAAAAAATCAAAATTTTTCAGGTGAATTACATTAATGTCAGAACAGTTTTGGTGAAATACCATTGACCCGAAACATTAACGCAGTTTTTCTCTTTCTGACCTGCTGAATAGAAAATTTCCAGCATTTTCTCTTCACTCGTTGAATTTCCATTATTTGTGTTCAAGTCCAGAGGGTGCTTTTTCTGTGTGTTTAAATACATTGCTTTCGACTCTGCTTCCCGACAGGTTTTTGAGATTGTGGAACGTGTTGAGGAGCTGAGGAGGAAGTGGCCCGTTGCCTGGGGGAAGTTGGACGAAGGTAGCATCGGCGTTGTGACACCATACGCTGACCAAGTGTTTAGGATCCGATCGGAACTTCGTAAGAAGCGGTTGTCCGAAGTGAACGTAGAACGTGTTCTGAATGTTCAAGGTACGTTCCAGATCGTTGTTGAATTATTTTTATTTCTCTTCCACAACGAGAAATTGTAGGTCAAAAAGACGACTGCGGTGTGAAAGCAATGAGTGTGTTCCTGTGTGCTTGGTGGCCAATTGTAGCAGCGTATTCCTTGTCTCTTGGTTGTTGTCCTTTGCGAGGGTATCTCCACAGTGAGAGAAACATATGGTGAATATTGTCGGCTGATGACTACATTTCAGGAAGTGACATGAGTGACAGAGAGAGGTTGCACAGTAAGCACCGAATGCTGACCCTGCTTTGGAACGATGCACAGTGATTCAGAGCAAGAGTGTGGAAGATGTGGAGGTTTAGGTGGAGGACTGAGAGCAAAAAATACAAAAGTACTGGAGTAACTCAGTGGGTCAGGCAACATCTGGGGAGGGAAGGGACAGACAACGTTTTGGGTTGGAACCCTCCTTCAGACTCGGAAAAATTAGTTAGAAAAATGGATTAGGAAGGAAGGAAATCCTTGAAAATATCAAGTAGTTCCGATTTATTTGAAGGGCAAATAATTGGAGATAATGGAATCAAAAATATAAACTCAACATGATGGAGATTCTTGGAGCAGAAAAACAGTAATGTTTCAATTCGATGAATGAATTTGGATGTAAAGTCAATGACTTGAAATATTAACTCTGCTTCTAAATTCACACCTGCTGGCTGGCCGGAGTAACTCTAGCATTGTCTATTGCTATCTGAGTTTTCCAAACAACTCTTAACCAACTTTTTTAAAAGATTTTCTTTTAATTAAATTTGACTCACAAAATATAGGTCTACCTTTTATTCTAATGAAATTGAACCACTTGGTTTCATGTTCCTTCAGAAGAACATGGAGTGAGTTCCTTTGTGAAACTCACGTTGGCATTGTGGTCATGTATGTTTGAGAGTTAAACTTGATTGGGAAAGGGAGGGATGGAGCAAAGGAATTCAAAATAACTAGTGGTCCTCTTTGATGATGTTCATGTTCCACCTTGGTGTGGAAGGAGCTCCTTCACCCCCTCCTGGAAGCTGGTTTGAGTGGTGGATGCGACCTTTGACTAAGTTAACCTTTGGGGCATCTCGCAGATTGGCAGCAGTCTATTAATCCATTGTTGTTGTCTTAATTATGTTCTCGTTTAAGAAGGATCTGCAGATGCTGGAAAATCGAAGGCAGACAAAAATGCTGGAAAAACTCAGCTGGAGAGGCGGCATCTATGGAGCGAAGGAAATAGGCGACGTTTCGGGTCGAGACCCATCCTCAGACTGAGCATTTCTCCAGCATTTTTGCCAACCTTTAATTATGTTCTCAATTCTTTTTCTGGCAAAGTGAGGTAAAAAGGTTTGAACCCATGCACTCTGTTATTTGATTTAGCAAGATGGAATCCGGTGTTTCTCTATAATTACACAATACACACAGTTACACAATAGTTCACAGTCAGTTGCATAATAGTAGCAGAGAATTAAAAAAAAATTATGATCTAATCCTTAAAGCCCTTCATTGAGCTTTCTAACATTTGTTAAATAATCCACTGTTTAATATAACAGTTTTTTTCTGGACACATTTTGGGTATAATGCATTTGTAGGGAGTTTGCAGATTTCCTTATTGGTTCAATTCTTAGAATGATTTTATTCTGCTCTGGATGTTAGTTTGATGCAACTGTGGTGGAGCAACATCACAAGGAGAAAAAGAGACGTTTGTATAATGTTCTTCATGGTTGATAAAGCATTCTTATCCAGTATTGTCAGGACACTATGATCAATTTATTACCTGGCTCGTCTTTAATTTTGTAATGTTGGCAAGGTTACCAGGAAGAACTCCCCGTTCCTCTTAATAGTACCGTGGGTTTTATTACTGTTCAGCTGAAAGGGCAGAAGAGCCTTGGCTTTAGTCATCTTCTATAAGATGCCACTGCTGACACTTAAGTCACTGAGGGCTGCACTGAAGCCAGCCCAGATTATGTGAACCAGTCTCCTGTGTTGAACCTAAACTATGAGCCTCTGACCCTGAGGTGAGTGAGCTGACATCTGCCTCAAAGTCCATAAAGTTGAGTTTAAAATCCAACTGAAGAAATACATTTCACTTGGACACTCTCGTGTGGTCACATACAGTACAAAACTGAACTGCTTTGTTCTGAGCTTAGGAGTGCAAAATGGGTTTATCCAAATCTTCAAATGTCCTTGTGCACGATTTATTATGTCTAACCTTGATAATTTTTTACCATGTGCAGTTGCTTTGAAATAACATGGAGGAGAAAATTAATATGATCTATTTTGCCCTTTTATTTTTATTTAGGCAAGCAGTTTAGAGTCTTATTTCTCAGTACAGTAAGGACAAGGCACACATGCAAACATAAGCAGACGCCCATCAAGCGAAAGGAACAGTTAGTAGAAGACTCCACCGAGGACCTGGACTATGGGTTTCTGTCTAATTACAAGCTGCTTAATACTGCCATCACCAGAGCACAGTCACTGGTCGCTGTGGTCGGAGACCCCATAGCTCTGTGCTCAGTTGGGAGATGCAGGTAAAGTGATATTATTGTTCCTTGTTATGATTAGAATTATTTTATTCTGGAAGCTGGCCTACCAGTCTGTTCTCTGTGAGAACGTCATGTATCTTACAATGTGATTGTGATTCTTACGATGTAAGATGGGTATTATTTTTTTTTTATGTCCTTGGATAGCTCTTTATGCTGTGAGGAATCCAATGGTCTAGGAAGTGTTTAATGAGTCATCTTGCAAAGCAAACAGTTTTACAGTGCAAAATGAGCGTTTCCCAGGTGATTTATTATCAAAAATCCCTTTTGCAACTTTTTGGATGTGAATCCAGCATATGCTATATTTGCATTGGGAAGTCATTTATAGTGTATCAGATTACTTGGTAAACATTGGTTAGACATGGCAAACCATCGTCTTTAGTCTTGTTTATTTAAATCATATTGCCTTTGTGACAGTTGCTCGGGCACAATCTGTCCGCCTGCCTTGATTAATAGCAAGTATGGGATTGAACTCAAATCAGGAGATATTAGTCTCTGGGAGACGTTTAATTCTTTTGAGATCATGTGCATAGTGATAAAGATAAGGCTGCTCAGGTGATGAATCGTGCATGGAGATAATTACCCTGATTAGTTCCTGAACTGAAGATGGACATGGCAGGTTTTGTGAAATTTGCAGTCATTAGAATAATTTCAATGTATGGAACTCCAATGTATGTGTGTGGGTCTTGCTAAAAGCCCATGCTCGGAACTCCAAAAATCAATTATCCATAGCTCAGTGTCATTAAAACTTATGCTTTGAATCTTTCAGTTCAGACAAATTAAATGTTTGTTGTTATTAACCAGGAGAATGTGTCAACTATGTACTTTATGAAATAATAAAGTGTATTAAATTAGAAGTGCCAACTTCGAATGTGCTGGAGATAGAAAGTGCTGGAGTAACTCAGCGGGTCAGGCAGCATCTCTGGCGAAAAAGGATGATTAACGTTTTTGGTTGGGATCCTTCAAACTCTTCGAATGTGCTGGCATCGTTGTCATTTCCAATTTAGTCTAAGTTCATTATTATTTGAAAAAATACATACTTGATGTATGATGAAACAGCAGCAAACTCCCAATTTGATTGAGCTAATCAGACAGGATTAGACCATTCAGCTTCTGCTCTCTCATTCAATAACTTCATGGGTGGCTTTTTAAAGTCATCACCGCTTTCTTTCCTGCACAAAACTCATTAATATCTTTTTTTAAATTCAGTATCTGAAAAAATGGCCCTGAACCAGAATGAAAATAAACATTCAGCCCCTTTAGCATTTTTTTATTATTATTTCTGAAATTGCATTTAATGTAATGACTCTGTTCCGGATTGCAATCAAACCTATTAATTCAGAACTCAAAATAAATTATGGCCTTAGCTGCTTTCTTGGTTGACAGAGCAACTCTAATAAGGCAGAGTTTAATAAGATTTGAAATGGCGGAATTATTGTTTTGAGTACTACAATGATAGGGTGGACAGACAGAACCTTTTTCCAAGGATGGAAAGGATAGTTTTAAGGACAGAGCAGCAAAGTTTAATGGAGATGTGTGAGCAAGTTTTATCATAGCATTGTGAGTGTGTGGAAGGTGCTGCCAGGCCCAGTGGTTGAGGCAGATACAACACTAGCATTTATGGAGGGATACTTTATGTGCAGGCAGGGAAAGGTTGGTCTTGGCATCGTGTTTGGCACAGGCATTGTGCTGTACTGTTCTATATTCTATGAGTGTACAAAGATGTGAAATCTATAGATGCTGTATGCTCACCATATTAGCTTTATAATGAGGTGAGTATTAGCCATGCATCTGTATGCAGTAAACAGCCGCAGCTCAAGGCGAGTGACTGATGACATGATTAGACTGGATCCTCAGCTCCAGCCAAAGTCTGGGGCTCTTGCATGAGTTACACAATACTGGGCTCAAGTACATTTCCCTTCTACAAGTAATTGTCATGGTGACCCACAGTCTTGGCTTTTGTTTTTATTTAATACTAATTACTGCAATCAATTCTATTCAGTTTCTCTGTGTTAAATCCCCACTTTCCCCAATACAGACTCCAAAATACAGCCTTTCACACCACGCCTGTACCTGATTCCCACATTCCAATGACGTGCAGGTTTGTAGGTTAATTGGCTTCTGTAAATTGCCCCTAGTGTGTGGATGTGAAAGTGGGGTAAAGTGGAGTACGGGTGGTCGATGGTCGACTTGAACTTGATGGGCCAAAGGGCCAGTTTCCACGTTGTATCTCTAAAACTAAAAATGTAAACTAATTTGCAGTGTATGCTTGACTAGCTTCCCCCATTCTATCCTTCATAAATATCTCTAACTCTGCCAGCAGCGATATTTGTGCGATTTCTTGTTCACCCATAGGGCTCCTGCTTGCTGACCTATATAAGCATCTGGTTATGTAATATCTTGTTTTTTTTAAAATTCTCACGTTGGTTTGCAGCTCCCTCCGTGGCCATGTCCCTCCTCTGCAGTCTGTGGGTCTTCAACTCTTCAGTTATTTTGGCTCTTCTAATTATGCCCTTTTAACAATCCCTGAATCTAATTTTCTACCATTTGTGGGACCTCGCAATTCTCGTCAATGTTACTTAAAACGTTCGGCTTTGACTTGACCTTCTGTTGGCTATCCTAACGATATCTTGCACAATGCCTGTTTCTGTACTGTATCTCTAAACAAAACTAAACCAAATGCAGATCAAGATTGGAAGAAATGTAGATATATTGTTGCTTTATCTGGAAGGAACATTTAAAAAGGCATTTCAGCAGGTATATGGATAGGAGGGATTTCTAAGGACATGGGTCAAAAGCGAGCATGCGGGAATGGCTTAGATGGGCATGAGCTAGTCGGGCCGAAGAGCCTGTTTGCACGTGTGCGGCTATATGACTCTGACTGAGTGTTCTGGTTGCTTATGGTAGGAAGGGATAAGGCAAGAGGCAGGTATTGCATCTCCCAAAATCGCAGAGGAGAATGCAGATGCAATGTATTACTTGAAATTTGATGAAGTGTTTGGTATTTTGCATTCACGGTTTGTGGTTGATTTAAAATGTTGGTTGGCACTATGCCCTGAACAACAGCAGCATATTATAATGTTGGTGTTTTTTCTCAGATATTATTCTGCCGGTCACATTTCCCCTCCCTTTCACATTTACAATTTTAATCTTTTAATGCACAGAACAGAAATAAAAAATGCACAAGACAAATCTTGCATATCCTGGAATGTGATGAACAAGTTAACTAATGTTGTATGGATCAGTTTTCTTGCTTGTGATTTACCACCCAACAATAGTGAATTGTATTTCACCCTCCAGGAGCTCTTGTAGGGTTTGTAGTGTCAGCAGCCATCATTACTCCTTTCTCATCCTTTTGTTAGGGTACTAATTCTTTGCAGCAATCTACAAACATTTTTTTTAATACTTGGCAAGTGTGTTTGATGTTAATCTGGTTTGAGCGATTTGACTGCTTCACAAATGTTACATCTGACGAGATTAAATGCCAGCTGCATTTATGGGTCATGTTGTTTTAGAAAAAAATTGAGTTATGTAAAAATATTTGAGTGCTTGCTGGTGTTTGAAGACATGTAACTAAAGTAGGGTGAATATATTGTTGTGTCCCCACCACCCCCACCCACCTCATAGAAACATGAACCTCCCTCCATCCATCCATACATCTCACCAGGTTTCCTCAGTAAATACAGGCGCTCGATGCAAGATGTTTGATAGTTTGACAAAGCCAGTTATTGCTTCAGCACTGGGACCATTTATTATAGTCGCTGTTCAGCTCCAGGTGACCTTGTTTTAAAAATACAGTCATTCCTTAAGTTACAAATGTTCACTCTCATGTCATTGATCTTTAGACACAGACCTTCAATTTACATAGTTCTGTTCTGCTGTAACATGCACGGAGCCGCTTTGTGTGATTTCACGCTACCTTCTTGATTTGCAACATCACAATAAAGCATTGTCCAAGAACACATCAATTTTTAAAATCGAGGAATTACTTTAAGGACATATTTTCCACTCAAAAGCATTTGTTTTATTGCACTTTGCTGACGAATATTCTTTTGCAAGATGGATTGGCAGATGGATTAACAAATTTTACTAAACATGAGTGGGTTTTCCCTGAGCTGCTGCCGATAGCTGCAAACCAGCGGCCCATGCCATTGAGAACAAGTGCATTTCTATCGTAGGACACCATAATTTCTAAATTTTACACCACAGTGGCACGGATGGTGGAGCCACTTCCTCACAGTGCCAGAGACACTGGTTCAATCCTGAGCTCTGGTGCTGTCTGTGTGGAATTTGCATGTTCTTCCTGTGACCACATGGATTTCCTTCAGGTGATCTTGCATCATTCTTCATTCAAAGACGTGCATTTGTTGGGTTAATTGGCCACGGAGTTGCCTGAACTAAAGGTAGAATGTGGGTCGAATAGATTACAAGGAAAATTACTGAGGGAATGGAATTACTCTCTGAGCTGGTGGCCACCACCAGGTCTCAAGGGCGGGTAGGCTTAGGACTTTATTCCTTGCAGCGCAGGAAGGTGAGGGGTGATCTTGGAGTTGTATAAAATCATGAAGGAATAGGTAGGGTGAATGAGTCTTTTGCTTAGATGGGAAATCAAGAACCAGTGGCCTTAAGCAAAGAAAGACGAACCCGAGGGGCTCCTTTTTCACACAGAAGGTGGTGGGTATATGGAAGCAGTGGCCAGAGGAAGTAGAAACAAGGATTTGCAGATGCTGGTTAATAGAGAAAGGCAAAGTTGTGGTGTAACTCAGTGAGCAGGCAGCATCTCTGAAGAACATGGACTTGTATGATGGAATGAACTCCACTTAATTGGAAGGTGACAGTTCCAGCAACATTCAAAACAAAAAGTTCAGTCTTTCAGGAGAAAGTGGCTGCTCAGAATTGGCACCCAGTATCATCAGCACCAGCATAGATAGCTACATTCTGTACCATCTGTAAAATGCATCATAACAATTTGCTAAAGCTTATTTGGCATTACCCGCTAAAAATACTACATTTGCCACCTAAAAGGACACGCTCAATCTTTGTCCTCACTGTAAAGTGTAAAGCCCCTGTACCACTTAGGCAAATTTTTCGATGACTACAGGCGACTAGGCTGCTGCCACATGGTCGTGGGGTGACGCCTTTATGGTCGTGAGTGGTCTCCTCAAGTCACCTAAAGAGTCATAACGTTTTTCTGGTCACCGCTGGATTTTTGGCGACTGTGGGCTTGACGTAGCTTGTCTTCTCCTGTCATAGGTTGTCACCAGGATGACGCAGGTTGTCACCAGGTGACGTTAGTTGTCGCCGGGTGCTGACTTCGATGAATTCCATTAGTGACTACCTCAGATTCAATTTTAATTGTCATTGTCAGTGTACAGTACAGAGACAACAAAATGCATTTAGTCAACTGGCGACAGGTACCGGTGACTGAATTGTCTTCAGTTGCCTTCACTTGTCGCCGACAGGGTCGTTGCTTGTCGTTGCTTGTTGCGGGTGGACACAGGTTGACTATGGTTGTCGTAGGTTGTCGCCTGTATGGTGGTAGGTGTGGTAGTAGGTGGACATCCTAATGGGTCGCCGGTTGACGGTAACTTGCCATAGCTTGACATCGACTAGGTGGTAGTTTGTCGTAGCTTGTCGTAGACATTGTAATAGGGGGGGGGGGGGTTCAGTCGCCGGTTTTTCGGCGACCTGCTACGATTGTGGCAGTCGCTTGAAGTCACCGAAAAAAATCACCTAAGTGGGACAGGCCCTTAAACATTCCCACTTTCACGTTCTCCTCTAAGGGGCGGAGCCATTTTGACCTGAGAACATATTGTCATTGGGTCACATTCCAGGAACTCTCTCTAATAAAACATTTCACCTCCAGATTGGAATGATTCAAAATAACTGCACTCCACTATCTTCCCATGGGTAGCAACTCCTGACTTTACTAATGATGTCCACAACATACGACTGAATAAAGTAAATAACGCACCTGAATGTTTTTAGGAAAGGGCAGATTTCCAAAATACTTCTGGGCAGTTGTGGACCTTATCCAGGGTTATTGTTTTTTCAAAGCAACCGATAAAAGCATTAGCTTCTTCCTTCATGACACCACGGGTAACAAAACAGATGCTTGTTTGTGTGGATACCATAAAACCATGTTATATCTAAAGTTACAGGAACAATGTGTCCTAAAACTTCGTCTTTTCATTTGAGAAACTGGTTGATCCATTTAAAAATATTTTTTCTGCAGTAGAAGTGGCTGTTATATATTCAAGAGATTCCTCCATAATTTAAGACGTGGAGAGCAAGGATTTCAGAATGAAATGAAGATGAAAAGATGAGTGTATTTTGATATCCATCAGTATATACTATTCTGTCAGCTCTTGTGAGGAAAATAGTAAGCCCATGAAATCTTGCCCACGGTGCTGTATGAATTTTTAAAGGGATTCAGACAATTAGAACAAGGTTGATTGCAAACATTCCTTCTACAGTGTTCAGACGTCTATTTTAATATTGGTCTTTCACACTTCACTGATAGTGCATTTTTAAAGGTTTGGAGCATTTGATAAATGTGTTCTGTTCCCGAGAAATGAGCAGGGTGAAGGCTGCTGCAGGCTTGGCCGCTACATTGGTTAATCAAATAATTTGTTCCGCAGCAGAACGCTAAGAAACTCTGAGTTTTGGAGTTCTTTTCAGTGTCACAGTGAAAAAAATCAAACATATTTTCAGTCAAGATAAACTGAACCAACTGACCTGGAAATGTTTGACTTTCAAGAAATTGCACTGGTCACTGATTTATTTCCTGTCTCAGTTTAATTCTTCTCTATGCATTAGCATCACTCACATGAATATTTTCTCATCGGTATCACCTGTCTTCTCAATTTGTTTTAAATTATTTTTGTTCAATGGATTTATTTAATCATTAAAACTTCCCTGATGACTGCTATAAAATATTATTTCTGCAATAGCTTGCTCTGGGCAAGGTCTTTGATTTGTGTAAACTATTATCACGTTCCAGGAAAGTCCAAACTCATAGTGTTCATTCGCTCTCAATCAGTTCCTGAGCTAATTACAATACTCTCCTTCAATACACATTGTGCTCTGAGCGGTCACGGTGGCACAGCGGTAGAGTTGCTACCTTACAGTGAATGCAGCGCCGGAGACCCGGCTTCGATCCCGACTACGGGTGCTGTCTGTACGGAGTTTGTACGTTCTCCCCGTGACCTGCGTGGGCTTTCTCCGAAATCTTCAGTTTCCTCCCATACTCCAAGACGTTCAGGTTTGTAGGTGAATTGGCTTGGTAAATGTAACAATTGTCCCTAGTGTGTGTATGGTAGTGTTAATATGCAGGGATCGCTGCTTGGTGAGGTCCCGGTGGGCCGAAGAGCCTGTTTCCACCCTTCACGTTATCCGCTACCTTTGGACAGACAGTTGTAAATTGATTTGCCTCTTCATGACAATTTGAGATTATTTTTGTCTACTTGAAAATCACATGTGATAATACTGGTATTTTGACCCTTTGCTTTTGGGTCTGAGGATGATTAATGCTGCTGGGTTTTGGGTCAGGTCTACCTATTCCAGCTTCCTGTGCAGCAAGTGCTGTGGTTTTTGAGGAGGCAGCAGGCTGGGACTACAAATATTGCCCTTAAGTGTCTGATTTCGGCTTGGCACAGGCACTTGGGCGCACTCCATTATTTTTTTTATTGCTGTTTTCTTCCTCTGTTCCTCTCCATACTGCATGCTTAATCTCTCTAAAATCAGCCTCCCCTGATGCTATAGCTGTAATTAAATAGAACATTTCGTAGCATGACTTATCACCAGTTATTATTTTTGAAGGTTTAGGTTTGTTATTGCCACATGTGCAGAGGTACAGTGAAAAGCTTTGATTTGTAAGCTATCCAAACAGATTAGATAATACTACATATAATACAATCAAGTCAAACTCAAGTACAATAGATAGAGCAAAGGGGAAGATGCAGAATATAGTTCTCAGCATCATAGCACATCAGTTCCATAGACAGATTGACATCACTGCTATTTTGTGGAAGTGAAAATAATTTTCTTCTTACTCCTATTTTGTTTAATTTCCTCTTATCTTGTACAATGCCATAAACATTAAAACAAAAGAACCTCCCAAATGTCACATTTTGTGCAGATAGAAATTTTTGACTTTTGATAATGTTAATGTTTTGGGGCAGAAAGTTTGACATTGTTCAACAAGCCGTATTATCTTCAGGGTTTAAATGGAATTATGATTTATTAATCCTCTCGCAAATTGTGTGCACGGTTCATTGAGTTTCTGATGCACAGTTTAAACGGCAGAGTTTTGACGATCACTATTCTTGATATTTTATCTCTTGAATCATCAAGGTGTCAGCTTGACCAGTAATAGTTCTTCAGTTGCATTGCAGACTTGACCGACCTTACTTATTAGAGAAGGTTATGATTGTAACACATGCATTGAAACATTGCCACAATTCCATGCATTGTGACTATTGTGACTAAATATTTGAAGCAAATTTGTTTGTACAGTGCCTTTCATTTTTGTATATTAGTGGTAATTTAGGATGACCAGTCAAGCAAATAATTGTTAATGATGGTTAATGTCGAGTGATCTCACTGTGTCCTTAGTTCAAGCCATAAAGAATGTATAACCTGTTCGTATGATGTAGGATGTGCCATCTATGGAACTGATGCATGGTCAAGTGAACTGGTGCGCTACAATGCTGAGAACAATATTCTGCACTCTGTAACTTCCCCTTTCCGCTATCTATTGTGCTTGAGTTTGACTTAATTGTATTTTGTATTTAGTATTTACTATGATATATCTGATTTGACTGGATGGCATGCAAAATAAAACTGTACCTTGGTTCACGTGATAATAATGAACCTAAACCTGGCCCTTTATGTCTATGAAGGTAAGTTAACACTTTATCATTTTAACAAGTTGGAAATGCAAAAACGATCCCTGTGGAACCAAACCTGCCACGTGCCATTTTTCTGCATTTGCCAAACAGTTGGGCACCTTCACGTGTTATTAACGTCCCCTTTGGCTGCTCACACATTGAAATAAAGTTGTTCTTCCCAAATACAATTCCGTTAAACTGTAAAATTTGTAACTACCGATTATATATGCAGATTATCTTTTGCCCTCACTGGCATATTAATTATTTTTTTAAATTTCAACTATCATTTTATAAGTGAACAAGACTGGCGATGGGTGAATGAGCTGGGATGGCATGTTCATTTTTATTGTTTGGTGCTAATATTAGTAGTCTGCCCCATCTGTTCAGACTAAGGTCTTCATTTGGTAAATTGAAGTGGGCAGTTTCCTGTTGTAAGGGACTTTAAGTGCAACTGTTATACTCAATGTCTGAATTCTCTGACACCGTGCAAAGGACAGGATTCCACTTTTTGGAAGGATATGCCCCTGATGTTGTGGTGGGAGGCTGGTACAGGGAGTTGTAATTATTGGCGTCAGCAGCATCAAACCACATGTTTTGGCACAAACGGGTTTCCGACCTGAAAGATAATTTGATGATTTGGAAAAACAATGATCTTCAGATGCTGGAACGCTGGTAGAGTTGTTGCCTTGCAGCGTTGGGGACCCAGGTTCGATCCTGACCTAGGGTGTTGTGTGTGTGGAGTTTGCCTACACCCCAGCATAGCATACAAGCCCGGGCAGGCTTGTATGCTAATGATCCTCTGTATATGGCCCCCTAGTGTGGTGGGATTGGATGCGAAAATGGGATAGTATAAAACTATTGTGTATGGGTGATCGATGGTCAGCGATGGTCAGTGGGCCGAAGGACCTGTTTCCATGGTGTAAGCTAAACAAAGCAATATTCAAGACAGGTCAACAGATTTTCAATTATTAAGGGAATCTAAAGGTACGGAGTTACTGGTTGGGGGTGGTGCTGCGGTAAAAGATCCACCTATAGTCACGAATGTTTAATTGTGTTATGCACTGGGACTGAAATAATTCAATTCTTATTTGCTACAGCTTTGCATATTAAACCCAGCAATGCAATAAATAAATATACAGTAAATTATCAGTTATACTCGATGACCAGACCACAATAGTGCAAGCTAAAGTACGTGGTGCAACCTTGTAGAAGTCCATAGTTTGATGGTGAGATAAGGTTGTAGTTAGTGTTGTGCAATGTGGCTAAGGTTGATGGCCTTGAGCAGAGCTTTGATGCACCTCGATAGGATGCTTTCTGCGGTTCATCCATTGAAGTCGGCAAGAGTCTTTGGAGACATGCCAGACATCTTTAATCTTCTGTGGAATTGGAGGCGATGGTGTCCTTTCTTGGCATTGATGATGTTGGAGTTGTCCGGCTACACAGTCATGAGCATAGATATAGCGGAAGCGTGAACACACAGCTTTGAGATGCCTCTGTACTGATGGTCAGCGAGGAGGGGTCATTACCAATTCATACTGGTTCAGGTTTGTTGATGAGGAAGTTGACGATCCAGTTGAACATCAAAGAACCAGTTCCTGGAGTTTGGAAAATGTTGACATAGGTGTCCTTGTTGTCCAAGTGCTCCAGTGCACAGCAGAGAGCCAGTGAGATCACATTTGTTGTTGATTTGTTGTGGGGAAGGCGAGTTGAAGTAGGTCTAGATCCCTAGTATGGCAGGAGTTGATAAGCATCATAACCAACCTCTCGAATTGCTAATAAGGTTATCATATGAAAAACATTGTGTTTGATTATTGCGGATTTTTTCTGACATGCTGCTTCCTCTGCTGCTTCCTCTGCTTCTTCCCCCACACAAACCTGTCTCTTCATGTTTCTTGTTGGACACCATCCCATTTACATTGCTTCTTGTCTCATCTCAATGATTCCTGTAAGCAGATTTTACTTAATATGAACTAAATTAATTAATATATTTACTGCAGCTTGAAACTGGGTTGATCAATGAAATGTGCATGACCTATACATTGGATGGCTGTGTAAGTTAAACTTGAGTAATTATCAAGGTGATCATTAATACTGCAGTAGATAACCCGTCAATTAAAAAAAATAATTGATTAAAAAAAAATGGATGAGCAGCTGCTTCAAAATAGCTGCTTTTTAATTGGCTAAAATCCGCTCCATTTGTGGTTAATCAACAGGAAAACTAAACCAAGGGAATACATAAATGGTGAATTTTTCAATGATGTTCTCATTTTAGTGCTAGATATCTGACCAGGATTCCTGGCTTGGAAACCATCTCAAGCAACATTTATATTCTGGTCTCCTCATCAAAGGATGAAATTATATATTTTCCTCTTTTTGGTTATCTGGTGATCGTGAATTGAATATACGCCTTTCACTAAATTGGGATATCCAAAAGAACTTCATAGCCTGTAACACATTAACAGTGTGGTCACTGCGGTTGGAAGAAATCGCACAACAAGATCCATGTAAAGAAATGAGAAAAGTTGGCATCTTGTTTTTGTAATGTAGACTCAGATACTGAACGTCTTCCTTAATCAAAATTCAATGTCAGTGTTTAACTCACCGGGGAGGTCAAATGGGGTCTTAATTTCTGTCTCTCCTGTAGGCCAATAACTCCAACAGTGAACAACTTCTGTACATGATCTGGATTTTGTTGATGCAAGGAACTGCAGATGATAGTTTACACCAAAAAAAGCACAAACCATCTTCAGCAGTTTCAAATGTGCTCTCGTAACTTTAACAGATCGTGATGGTGGCAATCCAGTGAATGCCAATGGGCTACCGTCCCAGAGGTCATTGCAATCGCAGCCCATTGCATCCTTGCCTGATGTATTAGGTCGAAAGTGCCTTGTTGTTTGAATGCAGGGTTTTAATTGCTCTTCTGCTTCTTCTCCCTGGCTCTTTAAATGCTGCCTTTTCAAGTATTTATGCACTTCTCTTTGAACATTAGAATCGGTTTCCACCACCCTTCCAGGCATTGAAGTTCCGGTCTTCATAAATCTGTCTTCTGGTAGCTGACCTGATTATAGCTGGATCTCTGACTGCATCTCCCAGCCCCCTCCATGCCCTAGAATATCGCAGTTAACCGTAAATTTCCCTGACTGACCCCAACTGCTTAAGCTGATTAAACTCTATCTTTACGGATGAGCATAGATGTACGTTAAACCTGTGCACAGTGAATAAAGTCTATATTGTTGTACAATATATTGTGCACTCTCGTGGTTTCGCTTCATTTGAAAGGCCATTTAAAAATGTGCATTACATTAGTTTGCATGTATAAAATAGATCACCATGCCAACAAAGCTTCTGCTTCCAACCTACTGTATCATTTTTGCATTCGGGCTCAGCTGGATGCATCAATATTGCCAGTATTCTATATGCAGATTAGCAATTCGGAAACGTTACTCTGGAGATTGGTCCCAGCTTTTCCGCACCAGTATGTTTTTGTATAAAATGTTGTCTTTTATTTCTGCATCAATTTATTTATTTGTTCAATTCTCCAATTTTGTGCCAATAAACATTTTATTTGCTTTAAAATCACTCTTTCCCCCCCCCCCCCCCCCCCCCCCCCCCCCCCCCCCCCGTTAACTTTATCTGAACCATCTTGTAAAGCTAAAATTAGACAAATACATTTTCTCACCTTTTATCAACAATTCAGTAAAATTCGTTGCAAGGAAATGTTATATGAGAATAAGATCTGGATCTTCATTTTAAGTCTTCGATTTGAGGACTCTTTCGTGTGATTGGGAATTTGGTCGAAGTAGAATTACAAGCACCTTATTCATAAAATACTGACTTATTCTTGCTACTATTCTTGTTTGAAATGGTTACTATTGTTAAATGTTTATTATTCTTACACTACAATCGATGCACTTAAGTCACAAGGAATAGTAGTAGAATTAGGCCATTTGGCCCATCAAGTCTACTCTGCCATTTAATCACGGCTGATCTTTCTCCCTCCTAACCCCATTCTCCCCATAACCTCTAGTATAACCACTTTTGTACTATTGTACTTGTGTACAATGTGATTTAACTCAATTTCATTGCATCCAGGTACATTTGACAATAAAGTACCATTGACAATTAAACGTTGCCACTGCCCCACCACCTTCTTCTCCAAAATACCTTATGAACAGAAAAGCTTTTAGTTGGTTTCCAAATATAACCAATGGTTTTATATTAATGGCCTTATTCCATTTTTCTACTCAAAAACATAGCAAATTGATGTGCTCGTCTGTGGAATTCTCTGCTTCAGAGGGCGGTGGAGGCAGGTTCTCTGGATGATTTCAAGAGAGAGCTAGATTGGGCTCTTAAAAATAGCGGAGTTAGGGAATATGGGGAGAAGGCAGGAATGGGGTACTGATTGGGGATAATCAGCCATGATCACATTGAATGGCGGTGCTGGCTCGAAGGGCCGAATGGCCTACTCCTGCACCTATTGTCTATTGTCAACAAATTTAGTAATGTGCACATTTAATGCCATGTTATAAACTTAATCCACAGGTTTTTATTTTCTGGGGGTAGTATGTATGAACACTGTTGTACTTTCTACATGGTGAAACCAAAATGTGTAAAAATGGGCTTTATTAAAATCAGACAATATGCACTTTATCCGCATGAGATTACTTTTTTCCACTACAAATCTCAAATTGTGGAGTACAGAGACAAATAAATAAATGATGTGTCTGTCCCAAACATTAAGGAGGGCACTGTAATTCTGCTCCTTTAGTGTGTGCGTTTTTTTTAAACTTGGTGTACATGCTGTACCTAATGATCATGTTATCAAATTAATAATCTCTAATTTCTGCGAATGTGTGGGGGTATTTTCTTATTTGCATTTGACGTGCACTGTTTGAGGTTTTGAACAATTGCAAGGAAGGGAACCTCCTTTTAATATCATGTTTTTGCTCTTCCAGGAAATTCTGGGAAAGTTTCATTGATATCTGTCACGAGAACAACAGTCTCCATGGCATCACATTTGAACAAATTAAGGCACAGCTGGAGGCACTGGAGTTGAAGAAGACTTATGTCCTTAATCCTCTAGCTCCAGAATTCATCCCCAGAGCCCTCAGACTTCAGCAGCCAGCAAATACTAACAAGCAGCAACAGCCATCCCCGCCGAAGGTACAGTGACTGGTTTATGTATGTTACTCCTTTGGGGGACTCTCTTAATTTCAGGCCAACAGAGTTTTCTTTTCATCGTTTTTCTTTTGTTACCTCTAACACATGTTGGTATATTTGAATGGCACCGTGATGCACAGTGCCATAAAATGGCAATGCAGAGTCCTTCCTTATACAGTTTAGTTAACATTGTGGCCAGAGTTTTTCATCTCCAGACATCCAGCAGGATTTAAATGAAGATGAGGTTCCATTTACAAAGGCATAAGCACGTTTTGGCCCAGCCAGCTCCGATAAACCTTAGAAATATGGGTATTATTTTAAGTGGGCTCAATGTTAAAGTTCAGGGCCAAGTTTAGTTCCTAGTCTTTAAGAAGGAACTGCAGATGCTGGAAAATCAAAGGTAGACAAAAGTGCTGGAGAATCTCAGCGGGTGCAGCAGCATCTATGGAGCAAAGGAAATAGGCATAGTTTTGGGCCAAAACGTTTCGGGGGGGGGGGGGGGGGAGATGAAAGGAGAAAGGAAGAGGAGCCCGAGGGTTGAGGGAGAGCTGAGAAGGGGAGGAGACAGCAAGGGCTACCGGAAATTGGTGAAGTCAGTGTTTATGCCACTAGGGTGCAAACTGCCAAGGTGCTGCTCCTCCAATTTCCGGTGGTGCTCACTCACTCTGGCCATGGAGGAGGCCCAGGACAGAAAGGTCGGAATGGGAGGGGGAGTTGAAGTGCTGAGCCGCCGGGAGATCAGGTTGGTTAATGCGGACCGAGCGGAGGTGGTCGGCGAAACGATTGCCAAGCCTACGCTTGGTCTCGCCGATGTAGATCAGCTGACATCTAGAGCAGCGGAAGCAATAGATGAGGTTGGAGGAGATGCAGGTGAACTTCTGTCGCACCTGGAACGACTGCTTGAGTCCTTGAATGGAGTCGAATTAGTTCCTAGTCTGATCTTTTTCGTTTCAGTAACAATAGTCTGGGATTCACTCTATCAATCAATGAACTGTGCCTGGTGTTGGTTTTACCTTGCAAATTGCTGCAAGTTCACAATGGGAACAGCACAGCATCTCCACGGGGAATCTGGTAGCTGAGAGAACAGGTCAAGAATGATGCATCTACTTCAACAATCAGACTGAAGGATTGTGAAATGTGCAGTGCCAGGACTGAAGAAATTGTAGTTTAAAATTAGATATGGGAAAGGAAAGAAAAATTGGATTGACATGGTAGTGGGGAGACTATATTCATTTTAAATAGTTTTTCCTTAAATCAACTGCAGTTAAAACCTGAAAATTTGACACTGTACCTTTCTAATAGTTATTTTTCATTGCCCCAGAGGTTGACTGACAATAATTAACAATTATCTTGTCCTTAAAAACCACCTTATATTTGAAGTCACATCATTTAGCTCTGTGTGGCATTCAGTTTACCTGCAGTGCAATACTTTTGAATGGGGAGTATACAGCAAGATGATTGTGTTCCTGAAACCAACAGCTGTAACTTTTTGATATCCAAGTTCAACGTCATATCTGACTTCACCTGGTCTCACGGTACAATTTAGTGCGTTGAGCATCACCATTATTTTGACAAATATTGTACCAATATGTTCTTGGAGATAAATTTCTGTACCTGGAGCTTGCTTAGGCTTTTTGAGCAAAAGCAGAAAGCCAAGGCCAGCTTTAAAATCCGAATAATGAAATAACCATATATTCTCACCATTTTTAATTGACAGGAAATAGTTTACACCAAATATTCCAGATCTGTTTATGAACCGTTGTGGTTTGTGACATTTATTCCGATCTACCTCTGGATGTCCTGACTGGGACTTAACAATCTGGCTTCAAGTTGTCATAAGGAATAGGAGTAGAATTAGGCCATTCAGCCCATCAAGTCTATGCTGCTATTCAATCATGGCCGATCTATCTTTCCCTTCTAACCCAATTCTCCTGCATTTTCCCCATAACCTCTGACACCTGTACTAATCAAGAATCTATCTCTGCCTTAAAAATATCCACTGACTTGGCCTTTACAGCCTGTGGCAAAGAATTCCACAGATTCACCACCCTCTGACTAAAGAAATTCCTCCTTATCTCCTTCCTAAAAGTACATCCTTTAACTCTGAGCTCTAGTCCTAGACTATAATGGTATATGGACACACTGATCTGTTCTGTAGTCATGCCTACTATGTTCTTTTGTGCTGAAGTAAAGCAATAATTTCATTGTCCTATCAGGGACACATGACAATAAACTCTCTTGAATCTTGAATGAAATGAAAAGTAAGTGTAGAACATAAAGTGCTGGAGTAACTCTGGGTCAGACAGCATCTCTGGAGAACGTGGATAAGCAACGTTTTGTGTTGGCACCCTTCTTCAGTCCCAGTCTGAAGAAGGCTGCTAGCCCGAACCATCGCCAGTCTGAGAAATGGTCCCCAATGTTAAACATCACACACCCATGTTTTCCCAGACCCACTGAGTTCCTCCAGCGCTTTGTGTTTTACACAAGATTCCAGCATCTGCAGTTTCTTGTGTCTCCGTGAAAACTATGATTGTTTATAAGCTTGAGCATCTGATGAGACTGTTAATGTTGGCCAAAATATTATTTTAAAAACACTGCAGATTTGTTCTTTTGATGCAGTAAGAAAGAACAGGAAAACTAATGCTGTGCAGGATAAAAAAAGACTTAATTTGGGAGCGGGGAATGCTCTCTGTGCATTGCTGAATACAGAGATGTGCCTTGTGACGATTCTGTGTGTAGCTTTGTCTGTATATTTAAATGAAGTAATCACTGCAGTGCAGTCATCTTTTTCAGCAAATATTCACTTGCTTTGTGGTGTGAAAGAGATTTCAGTCATGAACGAGACTTTGTGCTTTCTTTTGTCTGCAAATGCTGGCAGTGCTTCAGATTCACAGTGGACTATCTGTTGTTATCTATGGTTGGCCTACAACAGACCAATACATTTTTTCACATTTCCACAGCAGTTCTGCCAAGTGTGCTGTGTATCATCGACTGTAGAATTTGTGATTATTATGTTACCTCGTAGATAAACCCAGACAGTGGATGTGCTCTGGCAAGAATAAGCTCTTCATTCTCCATTTGCCTCTATCTTCTCTGTGTAATAATTTTAAAGATCTGGTCGGATGAGTCATTTTTAAAAATGTTATTAATTTTCACATAGGCCAAGATCCAACATTGCTCAAGGTACAAATACTCACTGATGGGATAGTCTTAACAACCTTTAAAATAACTGCCTTGTAATTCAATTAATTGTGCAGCTCCACATTGCTATCACTGCATTAGTCAAACACTCTGCTACTTCTCTAGGCAAGAATTATCCCGGTCATACACTTGGCTTCTCTTTGCTGCTTCACTGAACCTGTCTGGTACCTTTAATTCATGGGCAATGTCTCTCTCCTTCAGCATGTTGCTTTTGAATCCAGTAGCTACAGTAAGTATACTGTATTTTTATGGTAGACGGTCTGAAGAAGGATCCCGACCCAAAACGTCACCTATCTATGTCCTCCAGAGATGCTGCCTAACCCATTAAATTACTCCAGCATTTTTTGCCCTTTACTTTTTTTTTTTCCATTCCTAATAGTTGCAACTGAATTGAGTGGCTGAAGTATTCAGGCTCAATGTACTTTTTTTCCATCATTTAAAAATAAACCTGTCTGGGAAAGTAGTTGTCCCATTTACATAGCATCTTTATATTCCTGTATTGTCTGATAAAATTCTCAGTTTAATACCGCCCACTCCACCATTTCAGAGTTTAAATTCCAAGTTAAGCAAACCCTCGACCTGATACGTCACCCATTCCTACTCTCCAGAGATGCTGACTGCCCCGCTGAGTTACTCCAGCATTTTGTGTCTGCCTTAAACAAGCCCTTAGTTCTCGAAGCAAGCAATAAGTCTTGCATTCAAGCCTTGCCATGATTTGAATCCATAATTTAAACTGAAATTTCACTTCTGTGCAGGATTGCTGCTCTATCAAAGAAAATCATCTTGAGACATTAATCCCTGACAGCTCAGATAGACAGAGGAATGAAACTTGGTGTAAAGTTACGGAAGGGTGAAGATCAGGACAGATTTTAAATTGAAGAAACTGGGTGATGTGGGACTTGAAGTGATATTAGTCTGTAATTTCGATGCTTGGTTGCCTTCGATGCTTCGATGCCTGCAGTGTGAGGATAGATGTCCAACAAGAAAAGGGTTGTGCAGCATGTGATGAAACATGTGGAACCTTATCTAAAACCTTGCTGGCGTCCATATCGACCATGACCTTATGAAACTTGGTTACTTCACAATAGATTCACACAAATTCATGTGACACCATGAGGGGAATAGATACGGTGAATGCACAGTCTTTTACCCAGGGTAGGGGAATCAAGAACCAGAGGACATAGGTATAAGGAGAGAGGGGAACGACTGAAGGGGAACCTGAGGTGTGTGGTGTGTATATGGAATAAGTTGCCAGAGCAGGTAGTTGATGCAGGTACTATAATAACATTTAAAATATACTTTGAAAGGTACGTGGATAGGAAATTCTTAGAGGGATATGGGCCAAACACAGGCAAGTTGGACTAGTTTAGATAGGGCATGTTCGTCAACATGCACATGTTGGGATGAAGGGTCTGTTTCCAGGCTGTATGAATCTACAATTTCCCATGCACAAAACGATGCTGCCTATCCCTAATCCACCCCTGTATTTTCCCTCTTATCCCTCAAGAAGGCTCTCCAGGAATTTTCCTACAACAGACTTGCATGTCTACAGTTCCCAGTTGTTTCTTTGCAGCCCTTCTTAAATTGAGGCACCACATTAGCCACCCTCCAGTCTTCCGAGGCCTCATCCGTGTATAAAGATGATTCACACATCTCAGCCCGGGCTCTTGCAATTTCTTCTCCAGCTTCCCACAGTGCCCTTGGATATACTTGATCAGATGCAAGAGATTTATCTTTTTGAGAATCTTGGAATTGTAAATATATACAAGGACGTTTTTTTTGTTTGAAGTATCGTGGCTGTGAACACGACGTTTTGCACGCATCTTTTGGCTTAGATTCATATCTTGCACCTTCAATTGACTCAAAATCTGAAGACTGATTTGAGGCGTTATGCAAATTATAATTCTCAGCAGAAATGTGTGGAGAAGACAGGTGTTTAAAAAGATTGAATGTTCACAAACCTTTGGTTTATGACACGAGGATCATGAAATCACCAGCTGGACAATATTCAGGATGTGCTTTCATTGTTATTTGCACTGTATTAAAATGTTACCTGCCAAAGGTAATTTAGTTTTTCTGCAGCTAAAGACCCGTTGATATGCCATCTTCATATATTACAGCTTGGTCCTGTTTTGATGTTAGTATGGAAGAAATTGGTTAGGATTGATTTAAAATTTTCTGCTTAAATGTTGCTTCAGGAAGAAAGCAACAGGCCAAATAGTTTAATTTGTCAATTTCTGGTCCAGACTTATCTCCTCAAGGCTAAATACACCGTAGCTTGATTATATTCTAACTTTCTGAGATTAACAGAAATCAAGAAGAGTCTTGTGCGGTAATTAATGAGCTAAACTTTAAACGTGTACAGAGTCTGCAGAAATCAGTCACAGCCATGACCCGATCATTATTTATTGTTGAACAGTATGTATTGTTTCATATACTCTCTAGTCCCTTCTTGAACTTGAAGCAGTTAAATATAGTACTTTATGGAGTACTTTAACAATTTTTGGCAGCCCAAAATACTTTACTCCGAGTACTTTAAAAGTGATATCAGTACTGTGACAAGATGAAAGGAGGCAAAATAGACACAAAATGCTGGAGCAACTCACCGGGACAGGCAGCATCCCTGGAGAGAAGGAATGGGTGACATTTTGGGTCGAGACCCTTCTTCAGACTGATGTCAGGGGAGAGGGAGATACATAGATAAGGAAGTGTGAAAATAAGACAAAGGGAGTGGAGATCAAGAAAAATGTAGAATAGATCACAGTTAGCTGGGAGAAAGTAACAACAAAGCAAACAGAGATAAAATGTAGTCGGAGACATTAAGACTGGTCGGAGAACTGGGAAAGGAAAGGTGTGTCTGAAGAAGGGTTTCGGCCCGAAACGTTGCCTATTTCCTTCGCTCCATAGATGCTGCTGCACCCGCTGAGTTTCTCCAGCTTTTTTGTGTAACCTGGGAAAGGAAAGGGATGGAGAAAGAGGGACAGCAAGGGTTACTTGAAGAGAAGTCAATGTTCATACTACTGGGGTGTAAGCTGCCCAAGCAAAAATGAGGTACTGTTCCCCCAATATGCGCTGGGCCTCACCCTGACAATGGGGAAGGCCCAGGACGGAAAGGTCAGTGTGGGAATGGGAGGAGGAGTTAAAGTGTTTAGCAATCGGGAGATCAGGTAGGTTTAGGCGGACTGAGCGGAGGTGTTCAGTGAAACGATCGCAGAGTCTGCGCTTGGTCAGTCTGTTTCAATCGAGACAACAAGAGACTCAGAGGATGAAATCTTGAGCAAGAAGTAACTGGTGGACTCAGCATGTCAGGCAGCATCTGTGAAGGGAAATGGACAGACAACATTTCTCCCAGTTGCGTCCCCTCTACTTGAGTCTTGAAGCAGGATCCTGATCCAAACCATCATGTGTCCATTTCCCTATACAGTTCCTCCCTGACCCGCTGAGTCAGCAAAGTGCAGGGGAAAAATAGCAAGGTCCTCAACAAGGTAGACAGGCAGTTCAAATACATCTCCTTGGAAACTAAAGCAGAACAGTTTTAGGAATTTCACAAATTTGTAGCGGGCATACAATTGCTATTAATTTTAAAATATTGATTGTGACCTTGTTTTATTTGTAGAATAAAGGCCATCACCATAACCAGGGTGACCACTTTCCTACAGATGGTTTTGGTAAGTCGACTATAATTTTTTTTATAATATAATAAAATAATGCAGCTGTTGTAAAATATAATATTTTTGAAAGCTTCAGATCTCCTGTTCTAAGCTATAAGATCTCTTTGTTTTCAACAGTTGTGTGAAATCAAAAAATAAAATGGGCACCTGATGTATTCATGCTCTGAGCGTTAGAGCAAATAAATGAATTTGTTTAATATTTCAGATATGCTAAGTATGAAAATTTAAATATTCTAGCAATTTAGCCTCTTCTAGATTTTTTTGAATATGAAGTATAAGACCAAATAAATTTAGTTTAGAGATACAGTTTGGAACAGGCCTTTTGGCCCAAATATCGATGCTGACCATTGATCACCCTTTCACACCAGTTTCGTGTTATCTCACTTTCTCATCCACTCCCTGCACGCTAGGGGCAATTTACAGCGGCCAATTAACCTACAAACCTGCATGCCTTTGGGATATGGGAGGAAACTGGAGTACCCGGAGAAAACCCACGATGTCACAGGGAGAATGTGCAAACTCCACATAGACAGCATCCGAGGTCAGGATTGAACCAGAGTCTCTGGAAGTGTGAGGCAGTAGCTTTACCAGCTGCACTATCATGCCATCCAAATTTGACCCAGTAAAGGAGTGACTACCTGATGGTTGGTCCGCTGGTAATGATAGCACCATAGTTGCCCTGAACTAGTAAAAGCTAAATTTGTGTCCGTTCTTGTTTCTGAATGCTACAGTTCCCATATGGGTGAGGACAGGGTCAGCATATAATTGCCTCACAAGTAAAAATCTGGAGACCTGGCAGCTTTTTTGGCTCGTTTTTCAAGACTTGTTACTGTGAGGAACCAAGGGAGGAAATGCAAGATGGAGGATGAAGGAATTATCTAATGAAGAAAAAACTTTATCACCCAGAGAGTTGTGAATTTGTGGAATTCCCTGCCACAGAGGGCAGTGGAGGCCAAGTGATTGGATGGATTTAGGAGAGAGTTAGATACTCTAGGGGCTAGTGGAATCAAGGGATATGGGGAGAAGGCAGGGACGTGTTATTGATTTGGAACGATCAGCCAGGATCACAATGAATGGCGGTGCTGGCTCGAAGGGCCGAATGGCCTCCTCCTGCACCTATTTTCTATGTTTCTATGATATCAAAATGCAATTGTTTGAAATAAAAACAGAAAGTGCTGCAAAAATTCAGCAGGTCATGGTTCATTTGTGGAAAGAGAAATGGTTACTATTTCAGATGTACAAATGTTTTCAAAATCTTCTGCTGTTTTGATGAAGGGTCCGATACCTGAAATGTAAACTGCTTCTCTTTCCACGGGTATTGCTTGACCTGGTGAGTTCTTCCAGCATTTTCGGCTTAAATTTTGGAGTTCCAGCATCTGCGTTTTTTAAATAATTTCTGTTTGCTTTTGAAATTAAATGAACCTTGGAGTGGGGTAGGATTAGGAGATAATGCTAAGTTATGATTCCTCTGGGAAGAAAGTTGACTTGGAAGTCTGAATGTTATCCGGCAATGTACACGAATGCATCGATGCCGTAGTTTCCACTTTGATCTCCATGGCTATGCAGGAAAAGGAGAGGGAGGAACCTAAGTTCATGAACAAGGATTTATTCGTACACAGTGACTCTATTGAAAATCGATAGGTGGGATATCAGAAGGCATTTTTATTTCCATGTTAGAGCTATTGTCTCACAGTGCTAATGACCCGAGTTCGATGTTG
This sequence comes from Leucoraja erinaceus, assembly GCF_028641065.1. NCBI lineage: Eukaryota > Metazoa > Chordata > Chondrichthyes > Rajiformes > Rajidae > Leucoraja > Leucoraja erinaceus. The sequence continues at coordinate 7,953,896 of NC_073399.1, read as the reverse complement.
ACCTCAGGTGCTGCCTGGGTAGAGTTTGCACGTTCCCTAAATGGCCTCATGGATTTCATATGCGTACTCCAGTTTCCCCCCCCCCCCCCCCACCCCATATTGTAGAGACGTGCAGATTTGTAGGGTAATTGACCTCTATAAATAGTGTGTCTGGAGTGGACGCAAAAGTGGGATAACAGAGCTGGCGTGAACAGGTGATCGATGGTCGGCGTGGACTCGGTGGGCTGAAGAACCTGTTTTCATGCTGTGTCTTTCAATTAATTCAATTTTCAGTATATGGTTATTCTGCAGTTTCGCTCATCGATATATTGTGCCACCTTATTGGTTACACTCATATGCAGGAAATAGTTTATTCATGGAAAGGATGAGTGCCATTTTCAGCAGTATGGTTATAACCAATGACACTAGAAAGGATAGGAGAACAAGACTGTTAGTCTGACTTTAGGTATTTCTGCTGATCTAAAGTGAATCTATTCAAATTTAATATTTCACAGTTCAACCCAATTCTACAGTATTAATTGGGAATCCCATCCGAGCCTATACCCCTCCTCTTGGTTCTCATCCTGCCCTCGGTAAATCTCCAAGCCCTGTCCAACGGATAGATCCACACACTGGGACGAGCATCCTGTACGTGCCTGCTGTCTATGGTGGAAACATGGTGATGTCTGTGCCTTTGCCAGTAAGTATTTATTTTGTTCCTCAATTGGTCAAATGGAATCGTAATTAAAGAATGTGATCACTTCCTCTCTCCTCTCTCCTCTCTCCTCTCTCCGAATTAATTTCAAACTGCGTTAGTTATTGGACCAAGAGCAGCTCTGTGTTAGCTTCAAATATTAATGAAGTAATTATTTGGTTGGGTAAATATACTGTGTAGCTGTCTGAAACGAGGATATATTTTATTAAAATGCTGTTTAAAAATCCATTTAATGTTGATTGTCATTGTGGGACTCCCACATGCAGCCCCAGAATGTGTGCAGATTGACAGCTTCTTTGAGCTGATTTGAGGTGCCACCAGCAGACAAGGGCAAGGTGGTACATTGTTGTAGACTGCTATGTGAGAATATCAGTGGCGTTATCAGCAAGAAAAAGTATAGATGAATTCTGAGATATTTGCAGGAAGGCACTTGAAATGGAGCTTCAAGACTAATCTGGAAAGCACTTTATGCATACAGGAGATTTGATTGAATTATGAAACCCTAGTGATTTGCAATGAAGTGCAGTTCACACTAACACACAAGATGAATAAGATAAAAATTAATTATACAGCTTCACATTGAGAGATTCTGTTCCACTGTACTTTCAGTTTTATTGATGTATTTCTGGTCCGGTTTGCCGCAAAAATGTACATTAATGATTTATACAAATCATTAAAATCGTCTTTTGCCTTGTTCCCAAAGTCTGTTCACCTGCAAAGAATTCTGAAGACATTTTGTGAGATCCCATGGCTGCCACAATAGGGTAGGATTACAGACATCTCTGGATTATGAAAGCTGGAGTTTTATTTTATAATTACAAATCTGAAGGGTTACACTGTATAAACCTTTTTGCTGCCCTGGGAGCCAGTGAGGTTCAGTGAGTGAGTGGAACAGCCTAAGAAAGGGTAGAAACTGTAGAACTTTCGACAAAATCAGGATGGTAAAGAGCAAAAGGATGATTGGAGAAATCAGTGGGTTTTGAGTTGTGAAAGGAGCCACGGGATGTGGGGTTTATACAGGACAATTGTGCAGGGATAGAAGGTCAACCATGATCTTTGTAAGTGGTGGAGTGGGCACAAGGGGCTGAATCCCCTACTGCAGCATCAGTTTTTTAATTCTTATGAAAGCAACAGAATAGTCAGGGCCACAGGTGAGAAAGGTACAAATGAGGGTTTCAACAGCAGTTGTGTTGAGCTCGAAGTTGTGAACTTACAGAGCTGGAGGTGGGCGTACTTGAAGATGGAGGGTACAGACGGTCAAACGCTCAGCTTGGGGAAGTGAGTCACAAAGAGTACTCAATCTAGTCCAAAATGCACCACAGCTTGGGGGAAAAGTAGTAAATGGGATAACAAAGTAGTAAATGGGATAACAAAGTCAAGAGGAGAAGTCGTCCATCAATTGAATGAGGATGCAAGGCAGGGAGCACATGGTGCCAAATTAAACTAACCCTATGAGCCATTTACTGGCATGAAATTCTGGCACTGTTTTCCTCTACTAATTTAGCAAATATGTTGGATTTATTTTAACCAGTGAGTCAATTGTTGCCTCTTTCTTGGTCTGTATATTTTAAGCATTTATTGAAAAGGTTTCCTTGAGCAGAGAGACATCTATTTGCTGTCCATTTGTTAAAATGAGTTTTTTTTGCCAGTCTAATTCAAGAAAATTTGAGTCAAACCATTGCTGCTAAAATCAATTCTTTATTCTGTCAGCTCTGGATAATTCTTTAAACCTTCCAACACAGTTAGAAACTCTGGAGCAGGTCGAAAGAATTATTGACTTTGGCATAAATGTAACGCATTATATAGGTAAAAGACAATGATGGTACAAAAGGAGTGGCAAACTATTAACCAATCATTATGGTTTACCATACATTTAACTTATTTGCATTAACCAATCAACTAAATCCTTTCCATTGATTGACAACACGTATAGTCACATGATTTTCCCTTTTCCAGCCCCTTTACAACCTTCTTCCCCTCTGTGGTTTCTTCAACCTCTTTGCTCAAAATCATTTTATTTCAATAAAGCAAAACCACAGATATAAATCTAATTCTCAGAATATATACATAAAACAGCAATCACACAACACATACACACAAAACATATTTTCACTTTTGGAAAATAAAGTTATTTCTAAAACTTCAGATTTAAACAAAGTCTAATATTTACAATCGTAATTAAACACAATACACTTCACAATTAATTTCCTTACAATCACATAGTTAAAATACAGTTACTTATGGATTACAAAGATTAAAGATGAGTTTTGCCTCATTCTTACAAAGTGGTAAAGACAAAGTTCCAATCACACAATTCCCAACTATAGACACATAAAGGCCATTAATTGTCACACTTGATTGCTTCTTCCCAAGCTCGGGTCTAATTTCATTCTGTATTACAACCTCCTCCTTCTATCTCTGGAGGAAAGGAATGTAAGGCCTCTTTACAACCTCTTATCAATAGCATTCCACACAGCAATTTGAAGATTACTATATGCAAACCCCAATCGTTTGGCTTAGATCAAAACAGAGTTACATTCTCAGTCTTCTATAAAATAAGAAATCCTTTTGCAAAGGTCACACAACCATCACCTATGCCTTATCTCTTATCCCAACATAAATACACGTAAACAGCACAAACAATCTCACAGACTAGTATCTACCCTTGGTGCCTACAATCCTCTACCATAAATCGCCTTAATGACACAGCCAAACTCTGAGATGTGTCACAAAGGAAGAAGGTGGTGCCCATGTCATGGAGAAAGATCCCATTAACAACCTCCATTATAAACAGCAACCTAAACCAACTACAACTTCTCACAGCATGATTATTGCTTCAAAGCAATAAATAAAGATATGCCTATTCAGATCAACATTTCCATGTTATGATAAGCCATCTGTTCTCCTGTGTGTGCTCTTTGTTCTTTATTTCTTTGTGGAGGCATGTATTTCTGAAAGCCCCAACTCCAAACCCTTCTCTTGCAACTTAACACAAGTTCCTTAAGAACTTATCATTTGAGCAATTTTATTATATATTTCCTCACATTCTGCTCGACTAACACTCAAGGCTGGAGGCACTGAAAAAATTGACTTGGAATTGTATTTGCCTATCTTTCAGGTTATGTTAAATGTTTGTCTGAAGTACATCAACTTCAGTTTATTTACGATGAAGGATAACTGTCTAGTGAATTCAATTGTTCCTTATATCCAGTGACACTTGGAACACACTCAAGAGGAATAATTAAGTTTGCTTTAGCAGAAGTAGTCATTGCTAGAGGCTAGTAATGGACTTCATTCTCCTGCATCACTTTAATTTTCTGCGCTCTTTGGTATTTCTTGAAGTCAGGGAGCAAATTGTTGCAGCACTCAATGCTGTCTGGATATTGAGCAGCCTTGTATACAGATTTCTGGATTAAAACAGCTGGATGTGTTTTAATTTGTGCCTATGACGATAGTCCAAGCCTTCATTGGCATTAACATGGGTTTTGGAAAGTTAAACATTGATTTGCAGTTGTAGCTAAAGGAACCTCAATTGCAACAAATGGACCACAGCACAGGAGCAGGCCTTTGGGCCCACAGTGTCTATGCTGAACACGATGCCAAATTAGATTTCTTCTGCCTGATGTGTATCACTCCATTTCCTGCATATTCATGTGCCTTTTTAAAAGCATCTTAAATGCCACTTTCGTATCTGCTTCCCCGAGCAACATGTTCTATGCATCCACTTCTCTGTGTAAAACAAAAGCTTGCCCTGCACGTCTTTGCATTTTCCCATCTTATCTTAAAGTTATGCCCTCTAGTATTTGACATTTCCACCCTGGGAATAAGATTGATTGTCTACCGTATCTATGCCCCTCACAATTTTATAAACTTTTGTCAGGTTTCCCCTCAGCCAGAGAAAACAATCCAGGTGTTAAAAATTGCAATTTTAAGGATTCACTGTTGGTCTTCCATTAAAGAATCCACTGTTTATGTTGGCTTCCTCTGAATTAATCTGTTTTCTCCAATTATGGAACGGGGCTGGCCAAAATACTTCAGGTTTGCCTTTTAACATTTGCACAAGACTGCACTCCGCTGCATCCATTGCAAGTCAGGCGGAAAATCTTTCTAAAATTAGCAAAATTGCCTTTATCGGTTTAGCAGAGCCCAGTATTTTCAGCAGTGGGCGAGTTTTACTCTGAGCAATGTGGCAGCTCTTATCTGAAAAATTGAAAACCAAAGTGATATTGTGTACTTACAGAATATTCATGCCGAAATGCTTTATTAAAATAGTGCACAGAGGAATTGCTGCAGAAAACATTGAAGCTGTTTCAATATTAGTCTTTGTCCATTAGCTTTTTGATTAGTTCTTCTCTGGTTTCTGCTCCTCCAAAATTGGTATCTTTAGGTTTAGGCATAAATGGCATCTATTTGATTTGAAGTCTAGTGCCAGGTGAAAAATACGCCGACTTGGTAGCTCCGACACTTATGCAATTGGGATTAAATGATAAAATGTACGACAGATATCATAGAGTCATATAGCACAGAAACAGGCCTTTGGCCCAACTTGTCCATGACGGCCAAGATGCTCCATCTATGCAAAATGAAAGTCGCCTCTTCTAACTGCCGCATTTTATGCAGCAGAGTTTGATTGTGCTAGCCTTGTGCTGAGTGCTAGTTCTTGATTTGATTTGTATGTCAAGAGTCCAATTTAGTGTTTACTGATGGATGCAACTTGGGTATTGAAATTCAAGTCATGGTACTTGGTGGCATTTCCCTAATGGTCACCAGTAATGGGGGATATGGGTCATGTGCAGGCTGATGAGATTATCTTATCTTGGCATCATGTTCGGCACCGACATTAAGTGTCGAAGGGCCTGTTACTGTGCTGCACTGTTCTGTGTTAATGTTCAGTGGAATAGCCAGCCAAGAAGGCTCAGTTGCTTTGTTTCAGACATTTAATTGAATTATGATTTTGTCTACCATCCAATGTACACAACTTTGGAACATGGGAGAAGAAATGCAGAGAAGTGTACTGCAAATAGTATGTACTCATGGTTTTTCTATGTGTGTATTCATGCACTCAGAGTAGGCTTTCTTATTTTCATTAAAAGGGATGAAAAAAATTCTTGATTTACCACAGAAGATATCGAAGGTGACATTTAACAGGAAAATGTACTTCTAAAATTTTATATTTCCTTGCTCATATCTCATTAATAATGTATTATGAGAGTTGTCAACTTCATTTTACTGTTTTAAAATGAAAAACAAGTTCCAAAGACCAGCAGTTTCAGTGCTCAACGAGAAGTATCAGGAGAGATTGTGTGTAGTCTTCCGGCCATCTTAGTGAGTTAGAACTTGGCTTTGTGGTATAATCTGAGAAAGTGTAGCATCTCCACAGCGAAGTTCATGAAGATTTCACATTACAATTTCCATTTGTAAACACTGTAAGGAGGAGAAGGGTTAATTGTGCTTACAATGAACCTATGTAGAATGGTGTTCTGGAAACAAATAAGCATGCTTTACAGTACGTATCGACAATAGACAATAGGTGCAGGAGTAGGCCATTCGGCCCTTCGAGCCAGTACCGTCATTCAATGTGATCATGGCTGTTCATCCACAATCAGTACTCCGTTCCTGCCTTCTCCCCATATCACCTGACTCCGCTATCTTTAAGAGCCCTATCTAGCTCTCTCTTTAAAGCATCCAGAGAACTGGACTCCACCTCCCTCTGAGGCAGAGAATTCCACAAATTCACAGCTCTCTGTGTGAAAAAGTGTTTCCTCGTCTCTGTTCCAATGGCTTACCCCTTATTCTTAAACTATGGCCCCTGGTTCTGGACTCCCCCAACATCGGGAACATGTTTCCTGTCTCCAGCATCTTCAAACAATCTTATATGTTTCAATAAGATCCCCTCTTATCCTTCTCAACTCCAGAGTGTACAAGCCCAGCCGCTCCATTCTCTCAGCAGGACTGTTTTATCAACACATCAAGGGCCACTCACATGCTAATTATTCTCTCTTCTCCCCTTCCACCTCAGGCACATACTGCCAGATTCAAGAGCAACTTCTTCCCCACTGTTATCAGAGTCTTGCTTACACTCATATGCTAAGAATGTATTCCCAATCTTCCCATCTGCAGTGCCCTCCATAATGTTTGTGACGAAGACCCGTCATTTATTTATTTGCCTCTGTACTCCACAATTTGAGATTTGTAATAGAAACAAATCACTATGTATAAACACTGCTGTAATTTCTACATGGTGAAACCAGAATGTATAAAAATACCCTTTAATAAAATCTGACAATGTACACTTTAACCACATGTGATTTTTTTTTTTTTTTTTACTATTACAAATCTCAAATTGTGGAATGCAGAGGCAAATAAATAAACGATGGGTCTTTGTCCCAAATATTATGGAGAGCACTGTACCTTGTTGAGATCCTTGCTCTTGTTTTTAACTGCTTCCTCTGTATCCTTAACACTATATTGTGCACTGTGTTTAATTTTTATATTACCTGAAGTACTCGTCTACCGTTAGATTGGACTTATGTATGATACGATATGACTAGATAGAGCGCAAACAAAATTTGTCACTGTTTCTTGGTGCACGTGATAAAAATAAACTAATACTGCTGTCTGACTTGTTTCATTTTAAATGAAGAAAGCAGATCATGATTTAGTTTCATTTCAGTTTGAATATATTTTGGCATCCCTGCTGTGACTTTATTTTTTTGTTCCAGTGGCATTGATCCAGTTCAGAATAATCTGAGTCCAGTTGCTTTACTGATTTGTGTCCAGAATACTTCATTACAAAAACCCCTTTGTCCTGGAGCCTTTAACAAGTCTGAGAGATTAATTTTGAACCATTGCTTTGAACTAATTAAATGCAAATAGATTCGACTGTGGCTTGTGCATTAAGATAGTTTATTTCTACAATTGTTAGATTTTCAGTTATGAAAAAAGCCCAAACCTTTTTTTTTAATCATTTAAATTTTTGATCACTTTTAACCTGGACATGTGTTCCACCATTCACATCGAACCATGCATCAGAAATGCCGGTGCATATCCTGTAGCTGAATTTTATCATCTCTGTGTACCCAATCAAGTCCTTTCATCATCTTGAAGACCTTTATGAGGTTCCTTTGTGTGTGGAGAATGAAGGATCTCGGCCTGATAAGTGTAAGCCGTTATTTCGATTCCATCATTTTCTCAAATGTGAAAAACCGCTTGTCACAGTATTCCCAAGAGTGGTCTGATATATTTTACAAAACTTGTCATGTTTTGAGTTCTATTCTTTGAGAAATTAGATTTATCCTTTTAGACTTGTAAGACTACATTGTGATGATGTGTATATGTAAATCCAGATGTTCGCTACCTCTTTAAACATTTATTGTGTACTTCAATTAATTTTCTTTCTGACTTTTGGCTATTGTAATAAATAATCAAAGATGGTCTCATTCAACCTGACATGATTAGGCTGGCTCTTGTTCTAAATTAGACCCATTTCCTTGTTCTTCCCAATAGACCTAGCAGTTTCTTTCCAAATGACCATCTAATCCATCTGACCATATCGATCAAGTTTATCATTTTTGCACTTTTGTATCAATCATTTATTTGTATTGCTGCTTTAGATTTTGGATAGACCTCTTTCCTTGGGTTGTCCATCTGGTCTCTTGTACAGTCGTTGCTAGATTCCATTCCACTCAATTGTATTAATCAGGAGAGTGTGCTACATCTATAATGCTGCTATTAGTGACCGGAGTAGGTATGTATACTCACTGCAGATCCCCTGTGTAAGACACTGAAGCTCCATCAACGTATCAGACAAAATGTGCCTCATCAATTCCTCCTCGTTCTGCCAGTTGTTCCCTACATCCACACAATATTGCCCTTAAAGACACTCACTGGATGTGGTTTCCTTCCTTCTGGGTCTGGGAGGTAGCGTGGTGATATCACTTGTAACAGAAATGATTGTGTGAAAACACACATCCTGGTAGACACTTAAACACAATAATAGTTTACTTGCATGTTTCTGTTTTTTCTCCCTGACGTCTGCAGTAATTCAGCCTTTGACATTGTTGATTACGACTGTTTTTGCAGGTTCCTTGGCCTAGTTACCAAAGCCGTTTTGCAGTCGATCCTCGCATTATGAGCCATCAAGCAGCTATGGCATACAACATGAACCTGTTGCAAGCACATGGTCGTGGATCTCCCATCCCTTATGGTCTTGGCCATCATTCTCCAATTGGAGTAGGACAACAACATCCTGAGAAGGAGCACGAACAAAATAGAATAGGTGAGTACCTCAGATGAATTGGTGCCGTAGCTCTCCTTCGAACAAAAGAGTGCCTTTAAAACAAACGCGTAATCAATCCCTGTTTTTAATCTGCTTTTTTTAAAAGCACAGGGTGTACAACGGAACAAATTGCTTAATTGGTACAAATATTGGAGTTGCTGTTGATTGATTTTCTTGCAGAATTATGCCCTTTGGAGGAATCAATGTTCTGCCAACGCGGAAAGTCAGAATTGATTGTAGCCAATCTCAGGCACGACCACATTCTTTGGATAGATCAAAAAACACACCCAATGGTTCTGGCAGAATGTGTGGAGAGAAGTAGATGAGGATCTGAGGGGACCTTTTGCACACAGTGGGTGGTGGATGTATGGAATGTGCTGCCAGACGAAGTTGTAGTTCAGATAGGTATCATGGTGGAGTTTGGCAGAAGGGCCTCAGCATCTATGATGCTTTAAAATAACTTAGCATATATTGACAACACTGTGGTCAGACAGAATGGAGATGATGTGGAAATTCTGTAAATCAAGCTCAGTAACCAACCATTATAATTGAGAGGATTAAACTTGGTGTTCAGCTGCTGTTTAGTTATTCTGGGGAAATTATTTTAAAGGTGGCTGTAAATTCCAGTTCCTTCATTCTCTGAATAGGCTCTTTAACTTTGTTTGCTGTGCAGTAGACAGATAGTGGTGAGTCATTTACTGAGGCCCGTATCCTACACGTTGGCAATGATCGCTCTGATTTTGAATATTTCTCAAACTATTTCAACAAAATGACTAATTCTGTACTGTGGAGCTGGTTGAGATGTTAGGATTTTCCTGATTGACTGACAGTGGTGATCTGGGGAAACACTCGGAGCGCAATGGAAGAGCTGACCTAAAGGAAAATGTAAAAATTTGGAGGATTCACCAGGTGGGAGGTTACAAGAGGTTTTTGCGATAGTGGAGTTTGATATTTGAACCCTATGTCATCAATGAAATCTGGAGAGTGATTGGGGTGATAGGTACAAAAGTCCATGGAATCTGTGAGCAGGGGGAGTGCATGTTGAAGGCTGTGGTGATGAGGGTGCAGGCGATACCTGGAGAAATGAGACCGCACTAGGAAAGTTAAACTCGACAATTAGTTTTGCAGTGGCAGTGAGATAAGCAGAGATGTAGAAGCTATGATGAATTTGATTTTCAGATTAACGAGGATCTGTGAGACTTGGGTTTTGCGTTGTCATATCCCACATCGGTGAGACACTTGTGCTAGGTGGTATTTTCTTCAAGGCACAATTTATGCATGACTTTATCACAAGCAGACTAACAATAATCAAGGTTGGTAACAAATTAGAACCAGATGATGTCAGGAAATTCGCTGCCAATTTATCCTTTATTCTTGGACCCTTCCTCTTGCTGTAATGTAAGAATGAATGAAAGGAAGGGGTCAGAATAAAATTCGAGGCGAAGTATAGGAGGAATCGGAACAGAAACCAATTACATCGAAATAGGTGAGAGTGGAAATACAAGGGACATTCCCTGGCTCTGAACCACAGGAGAAATGCTGGAAGGGAATATTATCTGGAATTGAGGAGAAAAGACAATTCTTATGGGGCTTGAACGAGATGCAGCAAGGATATTTCCCCAGGCAGCGATATGAAGAACAGGGGCAAGTGGAGATGTGTAGTCATAAAGGGACAGGAGCAGAATTAGGCCATTCGGCCCATCAAGTCTACTCCACCATTCAATCATGTCAGATCTATCTCTCCCTCCTAACTCCATTCTCCTGCCTTCTCCAAATAAGTCCTGACACCCGTATTAATTCAGAATCTATCTTAAAAATATCCATTGACGTGAAATCCACAGCCTTCTGTGGCAAAGAATTCCACAGATTCACCACCTTCTGACTAAATAAATTCCTCCTCACCTCCTTCCTAAAAAATCCTATAATTCTGAGGCTATGCTTCCTAGTCTTCCCACTAGTGGAAACATCCTCTCCACATCCACTCTATCTAACCTTTCACTATTCGGTAAGTTTCAATGAGGAGTCCCCTCATCCTTCTAAACTCCAGCGAGTATAGGCCCAGTGCCGTCAAACGCTCATCATAGGTTAACCTATTCATTCCTGGGATCATTCTTGTAAACCTCTTCTGGACCCTCTCCAGAGCCAGCACATCCTTCCTAATATATGGTCCCCAAAATTGCTCACAAAACTCCGAATGCGGACTGAGCAGCACCTTATAGAACATCAGCATTACATCCCTGATTTTGTATTCTAACCCTCTTGAAATAAATGCTAGCATTGTGTTTGCTTTCCTTACTACCAACTCGACTTGCAAATTAACTTTTTGGGAATCTTGCACCAGCACCCCCAAGTCCCTTTACACCTGCGATTTTTGGATTCTCTCCCCATTTTGAAAATAGTCTACACCTCTATTCCGACTACCAAAAAGCATGACTCCACACTTTGCTGCACTATATTCCATCTCCCACTTCTCTGCCCACTCACCGACCTGTCCAAGTTCCTTCTGCAGAGCCCCTGCTTCCTCTACACTACCTGCCCCTCCACCTATTTTCTTATCATCCGAAAACTTGTTAGACTAAAATGGATGCTCATTTAAGATTAAGATGAAGAGGATTTTTTTCTGAGGATTGTAAATGTCTTCAAGTGTATTTGAGGCTGCAGTAGATATTTTGGGCTCGAGGAAAATCAAGAGGTAAGGGGGACAGGCAGCGAAGGGAATTGCCCATACATGATCTTATTGAGTTGGGGGTGCAGGGACGGGGCTACATCAAGAATGTTTCATTGTCATGTGTACCATCAACAGAACAATGAAATTCATACTTGCAGCAGCATAACAGGTCGTTATACCTATTTAGCATATAATATACAAAATATTTGTAGATAACATAATAATAAACAAAAATTCAATAAATTAATAACCCCAAACTAGTGAAAAAAAACCCAAAGTGCTTAGTGCAACCAAAGACAGTTCAGAAGTTAGGGTTGTATTGTGTTCCAGAGTCTGATGGTTGTTGAGAAGAAGCTATTCTTGAACCTGGTGGTCAATCTTTTCGCATTTCTGTTCCATTAAAGACCATACGTCTTTACTGCCAACATCTGACCAACTTTTTGTTAGTTTAGTTTAGAGATACAGTGCGGAAACGGGCCCTTTGGCTCACCAAATCTTCACCGGCTAGCGATCCTCACACACTAACACTATCCTGCTCACTAGGGCCAATTTACAATTATACCAAGCCAATTAACTTGCGTCTTTGCACGTATTTGGAGTGTGGGACGAAACTGGAGAGCCTGGAGAAACCAGGTTATGGGGAGAACGTACAAACTGCCGACAGACAAGCACCTGTACTCAGGGTCGAACCTGGGTCTCTGAAGCTGTAAGGCAGCAACTCTACCGCTGTGCCACCATGCCGCACAAACACTTCAATGTCTTATTTTCTCGCAATGTCGCTTTGTTTTAGCACAGTAAAAAAAAAAAACTGAAGATGATTGATATACCATCTTAAAGGATAACAAAGTAAAATGTGCACCTTCTCTGCTATTCAGTATGATCAAGAATGTTTTGGTGACTGATCAAGGCAATTTTAGGGCTGTCAGTGGTGTAAAAGCTGGATTTAGAGGTACTGATCAAGGATTTGTAGGATAGAGACCGGGCTAAAATCAAGGGACTAAAATCAGAGATGTTGAAAATCAAAGGCTTCTGTTGGACTTTGTAAGAGAAGAATATGAAGTTACTAAGACTATTAATTTGATAATTAAATTATAGAATTATCCGAACTGTAACATTTGTCTGGAAGAATCTGGTGTAAATGTAGCTTATAATTTAATTTATAATATATAATTTATTGTAAACTTTTCAAGATTTTCTTATGTAAAAATTACAACTTCTTCACAAAAAATTCCAGCAAAAAGTGAGGCAAGTGTAAGAAGTGAACAAAGTAGGCTTCAGACTCCTGAGAAGAAACCACCTGACTCCAAAGAAAAACAGGTATGTGAGGTTTATTTTAATAGCTCACCTTGAAAGTACGCACTCTGTTTGATTTTTTTTGAAATTTATAAAGGGAAGGAACAAAGCATGGAAGTTAATGAAATTGGATACAGTTTTGTACTTCAAAATATAACTCGGGTCCAATGCCTAAAACGGAACAGATCACAGGCAGAGTCATTGTTCAGAATGACTTGTTTGGTTAAGATGGGTGAGAGGGTATGATGGGAGAATAATAAATTGATTGAAATCCAGTTCAAATGTAATTCTCTGTCAATCAGACAAATGGAAATCCTATATAAATCCTTGACGTATATATTACATGTGTACTTCTTGACTTCTAATTGCATCAATTATCATATTTTTTGTTTTATTCTTTACATGAATTGTGGTCATGTTTTGGCCCTTGTATTTCTGGTTTGGAAAATTATTACTATATTTATCAAATGTGTGCAAAATTGTGACTACTTTCTTCTGGTCTGCTGTGTTCCAGATGGCTTTGATTATGGCATTTTTATCAGTTTGGGAATTTTCTGTCATATTTTAGTTGGGCACAAGGAAATGCAGGGAGTGGCAGGGTATGGAATTTGTGCAGTCAGATGAGTTTAGTTTATCTGTTCTATGTTCTATATTTCCTTATGGCAGGGGAGGGGGCTATTTAGCCCAAGGAGTCTGCGCCAACTATGAGCAATCCCTCACTTACCTCTCCGCAACATACTTTCTCTCTCATGCCCATCAACTTCCTCCTGGTTATTCTGCCACCCAGTTACACTAGGGGTGATTTACAGTTGGTCAATTAACCAAGCAGCAAGACTTTGAACAATGGAAAATAAAAGAAGGGAAAGAAAGAGATCGGACAGAGGATGCAAACTCCACAAAGACAGCACCTGACATTGGGATGCTGGAACTATACATCGACAGCATAAAATCCTACCCAGTAACGTGTAAAAATGGATGCCCTCTGCATGCATCAGGGTGGCCCAGATTTGGTGATTTTAAGGGGAATTTTCTTTTGGCATGAAGGGTGATTGGAGCCTGGAATATACTGCCTAAAGAGGTGGAAGAGGTTATTCTCAGAACATTTAAGAAACATCTAGATAAGTGCTTGGATTGTCAAGGCTGAGAAAGCTATAGATCTATTGTAGGTGAATGGGATTAAAGTAGATAGGTGCAACAGGCAGCATGGACGTGTTGGGCTAAAGGACCTGTTTCCAATGCAGTATGACTCTCTGGAAAAACTGAGCGGTGTTGTGACCCAGCAGTTTAAAGTTGTTAAAGTGTGTTTAGGTATAAGAGAAATGGTTGACTAACCACTATAGTTTACAAAATCATTCTGTTGGATGTATTTGTCTTCCACCCTCTGCTGTTTTCCTAACTTAATAATAATGATAATATATGTTATTGTCATTGCACATAAGTACAACAAGATTTGGTAGGCGGCTTCCATCCGATGTCATAACTTAAATAACTAATAAAATTTAGATTTAGATACCCCGAGAACATGGTTTGTAAAAATAACATTAAAACAGTCAAAACAGACTAAAGTGCAGATGTGTCTGTGCGACGTGACCATCCGAGGGAGACAGTCCATGGGGTGGGGGGCACTCAGCAGGGTCGATTCAGAGCCGCCTATAGCTCTGGGAATGAAGCTGTTCCTGAGTCTGGAGGTGCGGGCATAGAAGGCCTTGTAAAGTCTGCCGGAGGGAAGTAGTTCGAACAGTCCATTACAAGGGTGTGAGGAGTCTTTATGGATGCTGACGGCCTTCCTGAGGCACCGCTTCCTCAAGGAATGCAATTGTCCTGGTGACCTGTGACCCATTGTTCATTGATAAACTGTTGAATCCTTTGTTCAAAGTTCTAGTTTTTTTTTCTCTATCCATGATTCACTTTGTAATGTGAAATATTTTTTAAGCTGCCTATAATTCACTTTAGATACTAAATATGGTTGTTGTGAAATAGTATTACTTGCTGCAATTTTACCACTTATTTCATATGAAACTATTGCAATCTAATCTTAATGTTTTACATTTCTGAAAGTAACTTTAATTTTCTTTTTGATGCTAACTGGAGTTCTTTGCTCTTAATTAGGTGGAACCTGAGTTGCTGGCACAGAACAGAAGCCCAGAATCACACTCCAATTTAGGCTATCCAATGTCTAGATTTCACCGAAAAGACAATCTTGGTCAAAGGCAGCTAAATTTCCATCTTGCTTCTTCGCATCCACCGCCTGCACCTTACCACCACCCTTCTAATCGACAGTTCCCTCATCAGCACCCTGTACCTAGGCAGCCCTATCCAGTACAACAGCAACAGTTGCCACAGCAGCACAGCCAGTTGCCTCAGCAGCAGCCACCACAGCTCTCTCCTGCTTTTCCTCAGGCCCCTAACCACAGCTTTTTCCCCACTTCTCATTCCCATCCATCTCAGCATTCCCCAAACACTGATAACATGTGTCCGGATCAGCCCATCCCTGGTCTGGAGGGAGCAACCCCACTGAGGTCAGTTCCACACTTCAACGCCCCCCATAATCGCCCGTTCAATTTCATTGAAGACAATACCTCAGGAGCTGGGATGGGGGAAATTTTAGGTAAGCAGCATTTTGTGGATGATTCTAATTAATCTGCAGTGGAGGTTGACATTTCTAATACCGTTCAGCACATCTTAAATATGTTACGCACAGCATGCAAACTAAAGTATAACATTTCCCCAGGGAATTTGAGGAGCAAGTGAAGCTCGCAGTTTTAGTGTGCGGGTGCATGAAAGAGGACTCGCTCACAGAGCAGGCCAGTGGAGATTGAGACGACTTCAAAAAGATCTCCAAATTTCAGTTGCTTCTGGTTTATGAGCAAAGTGCTTGCGAATTCCATACATTCCTAAATCTGTATCGTTGCAGAAAGTATATTTCACTCCCCGTCTTTCATTTACATAAAAGCAAACTGCTTGCAGCTTTGGAGAAAGCAACAACAGCTTTGTGGCTTCAGATAAGCAACTATTTAAGTGAACAAGGGAGCGATGGACTTTGATGTGTTACAGTTATTTTTTAATTGGAAATAAAGGATGACGGGGAAATGGAATCTAGTATTCCCGGATTTTCATATAATTTCAGACAAGTATGGTGACAAATGGCCATCAACAGCACTTCTCGGATTCAGATTCAGATTCAATTTAATTGTCATTGTCAGTGTACAGTACAGAGGCAACGAAATGCATTTAGCATCTCCCTTGAAGAGCGACATAGCAAACGATTTGAATAAATAATAATAAGTGTCCGGGGGGGGGGGTGGTGATTGGCAGTCACCGAGGTACGTTGTTGAGTAGAGGTACGTTGTTGAGTATGAGTACGTTGAAGCATTGTGTGCAGTAATTTCCAATGTTGAATCTAATGTTGTCATTTGATATCAAATGGATATGCAGAGAATGGAGGGACATGGATCACATGCAGGCAGAGATTAGTTTAACTTGGCATCATGCTCGGCACAGACATTGTGGGTCGAAGGTCACGTTTCTGTGCTGTTCTATTTTCTAAGTTATCACTTTTTGCTTATTTTCCCTTATTCAATTGTACCATCATCTTCTTTGCAACTTTTTAATCTCTTTTACCATTGAATCTCATCTGTTTTTTACCCTAATAGGGAGAAAGGTTCATAAGTCACAGGAGTAGAATTAGCCCATTTGGCCAGTCAAGTCTACTCTGCCATTCAATCATGGTTGATGTATCTTTCCCTCTCAGCCTCATTCTCCTGCCTTTTGCCTGTAATCTTTGACACAATTACTAATCAAGGTTTTTTCCTTTGCCCTTTCTTTCCCATTTCCCTTTCAGTGTATCTTTATTTTATTTTCATCTCAAACATTTTCAATTCTAAAGAGGTCACTAGCCTGAAATGTGAACTGATTCTCTAAATTCAGGTACTGCCTGATCTAAATGTTTCTGGTATTTTTCTGTATTTGGTTCAGAAGCAAGGTCTTGCCTTTGATGTTTGAAAACAAACAATATTACATTTATGTGCAAGAGGAAGATTTACTCTGATGTGCCCAAAATCTCTCATCATCTAAAATATATAAACTTGCATGTTATGCTTGTGTCTTTAAGTAACTGGAGTCTGCTAATTGGTAGTGCGGCTTAAAGAAAAGTATTTTCTCCATCTTTTAAAGATAAGTTGTAAAATTGGTCATTTAAAGCATCCAACCATGTATTAATAATTGAAGGTAGACACAAAATGCTGGAGTAACTCAGCGGGTTAGGCAGCATCTCTGGAGAGAAGGAATGGGTGACGTCTCGGGTCGAGACCCTTCTTCAGACTGATGGCGGGGGCGGGACACAGATAGAATGTAGTCAGAGACAGTAAGACTAGTGGGAGAACTGGGAAGGGGATGGAGAGAGAAAGCAAGGGCTATCTGAAGTTAGAGATGTCAATGTTCATACCGCTGTGGTGTTTGAAACCAATTTCACAGTTTGAGCACATAATTTAAGTTGACAATTCAGTACTGCGCTGTTACATTGCTGGAGCGATGCTTATTAGATGAAACACTAGAATCCAAGGATCTGCATGATTCTTTAAAGATCTCACGCGACTTGGGGAGAAGCAGGGAGTTTCCCCAATGTTTTGAGCCGATGAGCAAAATGAGTGTGCGCCACTATTGCTAGTTATTAGTTCTGAACACAGTAAGTGAAAATAACAGTTTCTTGAGATGTGCTGAGGACATTTAAAATGTCACATAAATATGTTTGTCCATTTAATCAGAATTGGAAGGAGAGTTTCCCAGCTGACATTGAGAGTTGAGTTAAAATCTGGCAATAGAGTTGTTGGGATGTTTAGTGCTGTGCTTTGTGTTTCAGGACTGCTCTCCACTTACCTGATTGACTATCTAAACTTTTAGTTTTGTTGATCACTCTTGGTCAGGTCTAGTTGTCAGTGTAATCTCAGTTTGTTCCCATCCTTGATTTGGCTTGTAGATTCATTGCATACCAGCACAGCCGAAGACCTCATGAGGCAGCATTCAAGAATTCATCAGTGGAACGAGCATCAGGATTACGTCAATACAGGGAATCCATTATACCCTCAACAACTACAGCAGCTTGCTCACCCCTCCCAGCAACAAGTCAGGTATTCACAACATGCTCTCAAGGGCCAGTGGAAGCATGGCAATAATGCAGAAGATGAAAATGGGCCAACATATCAAAGGTAAAGTTGTAATTACTTTATGCCATATCATTTAAATGTTTAGCTTAGTTCAAGTTCAAGTGTTCAAGTGAGTTTATTGTCATGTGTCCCTGTATAGGACAATGAAATTCTTGCTTTGCTTAAGCACACAGAAAATAGTAGGCATTTACTACAAAACAGATAAATGTGTCCATATACCATGATATAAATATATACACACATGAATAAATAAACTGATAAAGTGCAAATAGCAGAGAGTGGTTATTAATAATCAGAGTTTTGTCCGAGCCAGGTTTAATAGCCTGATGGCTGTGGGGGAGTAGCTATTCCTGAACCTGGCTGTTGCAGTCTTCAGGTTCCTGTACCTTCTACCTGAAGGTAGCAGGGAGATGAGTGTGTGGCCAGGATGGTGTGGGTCTTTGATGAAACTGCCAGCCTTTTTGAGGCAGCGACTGCGATAATTCCCCTCGATGGAAGGAAGGTCGGAGCCGATGATGGACTGGGCAGTGTTTACTACTTTTCGTAGTCTTTTCCTCTCCAGGGCGCTCAAATTGTCGAACCAAGCCACGATGCAACCGGTCAGCATGCTCTCTACTGTGCACCTGTAGAAGTTAGAGTCTTCCTTGACAAACCGACTCTCCGTAATCTTCTCAGGAAGTAGAGGCACTGATGAGCTTTTTTTGATGAGCTTAGTTTAGAGATACCGCATGGAAACAGGCTCTTCAGCCCACCGAGTCCATGTCAACCACCCGTCAATAGCTGTGTGTTATCCCACTTTCTCACCCACTATCTACAAATTAGGGGCCATATTTACAGATGCCAATTAACCCACAAACCCACATGTCTTTGAGATGTGGGAGGAAACCGGAGGAATCCCATGCAGTCACAAAGAGAACATGCAAACTCTACATTGACAGCACCCGAGGTCAGGATCAAACACAGGTCTCGGGCATCATGAGGCAGGATTTCTGCCACTGCGTTACCCCAAAGTGCATTTGTTGTTGGTGCCAATCTTCTGGATATTTTAACATTAGCGCTGAGGTAGTTAGCGTTGAAGAACATTTCCAGAGTGAAACCTCGTATGGTCTTACACTGATTATCTGTGAAGGATAGCAAAACGTAAAACGGAACAATCATAACATTGTCTTGAAGTGACTAGCCACCAGCAATCCCAACCATCCTTCTTTGTAGAAGGTCCAACTCCAGTAATGGAGACTTTTCTTGTGACTCTGATAGTCAGGCTTTACAAGGGCTGCTTGAAGTCCTTCTCATTCAAATGTCAAGCATTCATTCTCATCTCATTTCATAAGTTCATGTCATAGGAGCAGAATTGGGCTATTTGGCCCATCAACGCTTGGCATTCAATCATGGCTGACCTATCTTTCCCTCTCAACTCCATTCTCTTGCCTTCTCCCTATAACCCATTTCAGGAATCCAACACGATCTGGAGTGAGGTTGGAAACTGATTCCTTCTTCAGACTGACCCAAAATATCACCCGTCCATGTTCTCGAGGGATGCAACATACCCTGCTGAGTTACCCCAGCACTTTGTATCTAGTTCAGCAAGGTCCAGATTCCATGCGCAGCTGACCTTCATCAGGCTATCTGGATACTACATTTTGCCTTCACACCCCTACCCTGGGAGATTAAATTAGATTGGGATTCCAGTTCTTGATTACTGTATTACAACCCTGCTGAAAGTCTTTGTTCATGGATGGTAATCAAAGGCTATATGAAATTAAATCGATAATTGACACATAATAGTGTTATATTTTTACAGATGGAATCATTTTAACCCAGAATCTTATGTGGTTGCTAGTAATTCAGGTCGGGGGGGGGGGGGGGGTTCCCCCCGCCATGGGTACCATGTAATCCCGTGCTACCTGCTCCATGGCCGGATAGTCGGCGTCTAAACCGTTTCCCCCACCTGGTTTGCCAGGTGAGGAGGGGGCTGTGAACCCCCAGCAGAACCAAAAACAAGACCTGCCAAAGGGCGGATGGGCTAGCGAGCCAATGGCCATCCACACTCAGTAGAAATTGCGGTCACTGTCGTACTGTAAGGCACCGTGCCCGCTGATGTTTTCAATGATAATGATGATGATGATGCTAGGAAATAATATTGACGCCTACATGCTGATTTGTGCCCTTTTCCTCCAGATTCCCAGGTTTGTTAAGAGAGATGCCAGCTTCGGATCAGAATGAAAATAAAGAACTTAATGAGATGCCCCTGCAGTCCCGATTATTGCAATACAGACAGATTCAGAGCAGAAACCCACCCGGACATCTCCCTGCACCTGTAAATCACAATAACCAGTTTTCCAATTTGAATGACAGTAATCCTTCCCTTGAAACCATCAACAATTCTGGCTTTCAGCAGCTTCCTCAGCAACCGATGTATAATCCTGCTTACCCTGTACCGTCAGGACACACGCCACCACCTTCTTCCAAGTACCTGCACCCCGAGGGCTCATGGACGCTTCCTTGTGTGCAACAGAACCACCTGATGGGGCAAAACATGCCGTATGGGGTTTCACAGTTGCCTCATCGAGCAGAGCCACATCCAATAATGTCTCTACAACAACAACAACAACAACAGCAACAACAACAGAACAATAGAGAGGACTCATTTCACCCAGCTTCTGCACGAACAGTATCTGTTTCTTCACTTCACAGCATAGAAAAGGTGAGAATCCTTTTGTCATTAACATCTGATTTAATTCTGCAAACTTTTTTTTGGGTTGATTACAGTTGGGAGGTTGGCAGAGGAGCATCTTAATGGCTAATCCCTCTCAACGATTGTGAATGTTGATTGCATTATCTCGGGGTGGTTTTCACAAACCAGTCGCAAAGACTGGTGCCAGCCTTGAATAACTTTGTGCATTTGGGTTGATTGTTAGAAAATATCACTTGTGCGATAGAATGGAATATATTTGGCATTGCATTGCGGCACAGTGGCGCAGCGGTAGAGTTGCTGCCTCATAGCGACAGAGACCCGAGTTCGATCGTAACTACAGGTGTTGTCAGTGTGGAGTTTGTACGTTCTTCCTGTGACCCTATCAGTTTTCTGTGGGTGTTCCGGTTTCCTCCCACTATGCAGGTCTGTAGATGAATTAGCTGCTGTAATATTGTCCCTTGTGTAGAATAGAATGGGTGATAGTAGGTCGGTGCAGCATTAGGACCCGTTTCCATGGTGACCTGGACAGCATTAGGACCTGTTTCCATCACTAAAACTAAAAACTAATTCATCTCCAGCTTTGTATCTATAGAAGATAACACGGGTCACCTTGTATTTGAATTGACAGCAGTTGAACTTCAGTGGTAATTGAGCACTTACAAGCAATTATGTACATTCCTTATCAAACCTGGAGATAAAAATATATTCTGGCATCTCATGATTGACTTTTCAGACTCTACTTTGGCTATTGTAACAGGACTATTCACCCACCCGCAACAGCAGCTTCTGCGTCTGAAGCAATCACCATTTCCTTCAAATGTTAAAAATATATAACAATAGCTTTCTTTCTTCAATACCCAATTGAGATTGTGTGAGAGTGTTTGAAGACTGGGTTGCCTGCACATATACTGCAGGAGAAATGCAGTTTAAAGGAGAACAAAAGGCATAGGAGTACCTGCCACATGAAGCATCTTCTATCATACTCTGAAAATAAAGTAAAGCTGAATTTCAAATTTTTTTTTTAAGTGTACTTTGGTTTTGTTTTGAATGCCTGAAGCATTTAGAAGTGGTCATCTTGCCAGCTTCAGTGTAAAGTGCTAATTCTCTTTGAAGTCACTGGAGTTAAGAGACACTGTTTTATCATCTCTGTGATCATCCTTTAAAAATGCTCCGTATGGAGGGTATATGGAATGAGCTGCCAGAGAAGGTAGTTGAAGCAGATACTATAACAACATTTAAAAGACACTTGGACAGTACATGGAGGTACAAAAGGTTTAAAGGTAGGTAGACAAAAATGCTGGAGAAACTCAGCGGGTGAGGCAGCATCTATGGAGTGAAGGAAATAGGCAATGTTTCGGGTCGAAACCCTTCTTCTGACTGGTGTGAGGGTGTGGGGGGGGGGGGGGGGGGGGGGGGGAAATAAGAAAGGAAGAGGAGGAGCCAGTGGGCTGAGGGAGAGCTGAGAAGGGGAGCAGAAAGTAAGGACGACCTGAAATTAGAGAAGTCAATGTTCATACCGCTGGGGTGTAAAATGCCCAAGCGAAATATGAGATGCTGCCCCCCCAATTTACGGTGGTCCTCACTCATGGAGGAGGCCCAGGACAGAAAGGTCAGATTCGGAATGGGAGGGGGAGTTGATTTGCTGAGCCACCGGGAGATCAGGTTGGTTATTGTGAACCGAGCGGAGGTGTTCGGCGAAGCGATTGCCAAGCCTACGCTTGGTCTCACCAATGTAGAGCAACTGACATCTAGAGCAGCGGATGCAATAGATGAGGTTGGAAGAGGTGCAGGTGAACCTCTGCCTCACCTGGAAAGACCACTTGGGCCCTTGAATGGAGTCAAGGGGGGAGGTAAAGCGACAAGTGTAGCATTTCTTGCGGTTGCAAGGGAAAGTGCCCAGAGAGGGGGTGGTATGGGTGGGAAGGGACGAATAGACCAGGGAGTTATGGAGGGAGCAGTCTTTGCGGAAAGCAGACGGGGGGGGAGATGGGAAGATGTGGCAAGTGGTGGGATTACGTTGGAGGTGGCGAAAATGTCGGAGGATTATTTGTTGTATGTGACGGCTGGTAGGGTGGAAGGCGAGGACAGGGGGGACTCTGCCCTTGTTACGAGTGGGGGGGATGGGGAATGAGAGCAGAGTCAGGGTATAGAAGGGACCCTGGTGAGAGCCTCATCTATAGTAGAAGAGAGGAACCCCCGTTCCCTGAAGAATGAGGACATCTCCTTAAAGGTATATCGGATAAATGCAAACGGGTGGTTCTAGCTTAAATGGGGTATCTTGTTCGGCATGGACAAGTTGGGCTGAAGGGTCAGTTTCGGTGCTGTATGGCTATATTCCAACAGCTTATCTTAACCAAAAAGTAAGGTTGTCCATTTGATTCTAGGGTGTTTCCATGATGGAATTCTATCCCTGAACCTCTTTACATATCTACCTCTCTCTCTCGCTCTCTCTCTCTCGCTGTCACTCTCTCTCACGCTCTCTCTGTCTCTTTTTTGTGTGTTTAGTTTTTGTGAAGTGCCTTGCATTTTCCTGCCATCCCGATGAGGCTAAGCATGTTGAACTAATTTGTAGAGAATACATCTCAAATCCAACATAATTCAGTTATTTATTCTGAACAAATAACTCTCACCATGCAGTAACTAAGTGAAATATTTTTGATGACCCACAAACACAGAACGATTAAAGGACTTGTTCATACATCTTTATGTACAGGGATATTGCCAGAGGACAGAATGTTTACACCCTTATACAAAAACGGGCATGGGTCAAAACCAGCAGTTACAGGCTGGTTCGAGTACCCTGGCTGCAGGACAAGTCCTAGAAACAATAATTAAGGACAGAATTTACAGATGCCCGGAGAAGCATGGATTTATTTGGGAAAGCTTGGCATGGAATTCGTTATAAACAGATTGTTTTTAAATAAGAATTTTTGATAAAGTCACTGAGAGAATTGATATGGTGTCTATAGGCTTGCATTGAAAGTCACTGTAGACCAAGTGGACCAAAGGGCCTGTTATATCTTGTATCTCCAATCTAAACTACACCCTTTGTATCAGGGGTTTCATTAACATGGATGCCGATTATCACTAAGGTAGTTTTCAAATGTACAGAAAACAAGTGTCTTGAACTGTGAGGAAGGTAGTAAACCTTCAAGGAGAGACACAAGAATGCAGATGCTGGAATAAACTTGAAGTGCTCATGGAATCTTATGGGTCAGGTTGACAAACAACTCTTTGGGCTGGGATCCTCCTTCAGACTTCGAGGTGATGTAGACAAGCTGATGGAATTGGTGGACAAATGGTAGCTGAGAATTGAAGAATGTGAAGTGTTACATTTTGGTCGGGAAAATGAGCAACGCAACCAACAAGTGAAAGTGACACTTGAGGGATCTGGCAACGCAGCGGTCTCTAATGCAACGATCTAACACATGTTTCAGCCTGAATGTTGGAAGAGTTGTACCAGGGCTCATGTTTCGTTGTCGTGCTCGGGGATTTGCAGAGAAGCCAGATGTTTGGCATCCTCGGAATGCTGCTTAATTTTTGAATCAAAATGAAGGTTTGGTGGGAAGAAGAATTCAGGTGCAGAGAATTGCACTTTTGAACTCTCTGCTATTTGTGGCATCTAGTTCGCATGATGTTGCTTGTTCATCTACCCAAGAGAATATAGTCTTTTAATATCTGCAGATTCTGCCCTGTACTGTTTGAATTTAACAAAACTGGTTAACCAGTTAAAGGACAAGACGCATCAATTGTTAAAGGGATAAATTCTGTTGATCACTTTTTTTAAAGAGATGATACTTTGTTTGTTTATACATAATACAGTTACACATGGCCCCACTCACAACATTTTTATTCTATATACAAGTGCTTTTAATGGGTCAATGGTATTTTATTGTCACATGTACCCAAATACAGTGACATTTTATTTTTTTATGCAGTTCAATAACAATCCTACAATGCATTGGGTACAATCGTATTAAGTGTAAGACAGTAGGGTGCACTGAGTCAGTATGCAAGATTCGTTACATTTTAGGCTCCTCCTTGCACCCTTCAAGTCCTTAGTGAATTGTAAATCCCGTATGGACGAATTTCCGTAATACAGGAATGACTGCATTTTGTCCATTGTTTTGACTCTCGTTTGGTGCTTCATCGGCTCTTTGTTCTCACCCAAGGAATTCTAACCCACAAAACTTTCCTGTCAGTTTAGGAGTTGTAACATTACATGGTCTCCTTAATAACCACAAAAGATTAAAAAGTGACAATTGCAGTTACTTTTGTTTGGCATCCTCAGCGTTTTGCCCATGATGCCCTTTCAGGAACAAACTGGCACAATGTGCAAGAATTTTTAATGTGCAGGTGTGTGACCCATGCCATTTTAACCTGCGTTTTGCCTCGGGCTGTCAGCGAGGTCAGCGAGAACATGACAGACAGACAGACATGTTCAACCCCTGTATCAGTGCAATTTCTGCAGCTTTGCTTTTAAATTCAATATGTACAGTGCCCTCCATAATGTTTGGGACAAAGACCCATCATTTATTATTTTGCCTCTGTACTCCACAATATTTGATTTGTAATAGAAAAAAATCACATGTGGTTAAAGTGCACATTGTCGGATTTTAACAAAGGCCATTTTATATACATTTTGGTTTCACCATGTAGAAATTACAGCAGTGTTTATACATTGTCCCCCCATTTCAGGGCACCATAATGTTTGGGACACAGCAATGTCATGTAAATGAAAGTAGTCATGTTTAGTATTTTGTTGCATTTCCTTTGCATGCAATAATTGCTTGAAGTCTGTGATTCGTGGACATCACCAGTTGCTGGGTGTCTTCTCTGGTGATGCTCTGCCAGGCCTGTATTGCAGCCATTTTTAGCTTATGCTTGTTTTGGGGACTAGTCCCCTTCAGTTTTCTCTTCAGCATATATAAGGCATGCTCAATTGGGTTCAGATCGGGTGACTTGGCCACTCAAGAATTTACAATTTTCTAGCTTTGAAAAACTCCTTTGTTGCTTTAGCAGTATGTTTGGATTCATTGTCTTGCTGTAGAATGAAGTGTAGCACAAAATAGATAGGATTTGTCTATACACTTCAGAATTCATTATGCTACTACCATCAGCAGTTGCATCATCAATGAAGATAAGTGAATCGGTACCTTCAGCAGCCATACATGCCCAGGCCATATCACTGTGTTTCACGGATGAGGTGGTATGCTTTGGATCTTGGGCAGCTCCTTCTCTCCTCCATACTTTGCTCTTGAAATCATTCTGATATAAGTTAATCTTCATCTCATCTGTCCACAAGACCTTTATCCAGAACTGTGGTTGCTCATTTAAGTATTTCTTGGCAAACTGGAACCTGGCCATCCTATTTTTGCAGCTAACCAGTGGTTTGCATCTTGCAGTGTAGCCTCTGTATTTCTGTTCATGAAGTCTTCTGCGGACAGTGGTCATTGACAAACCCACACCCGACTCCTGAAGAGTGTTTCTGATCTGTCGGACAGGTGTTTGGGGAGGTTTCTTTATTATAGAGAGAATTCTTTGGTCATTCAGCTGTGGAGGCCTTCCTTGTCCTGCCAGTCCCTTTGCAATTTGTAAATCATTTGTTATCAGTGCTCCCTTTCTTCTTAACAATGTTCCAAACAGTTGATTTTGGTCAGCATAAGGTTTGGCTGAGGTTTCTAACTCTAATTCTTGTCTCATAATGCCCTCTTTGGCTTTCATTGGCACAACTTTGGTCCTCATGTTGATAAACAGCAATAAAAGTTTCCAAAGGTGATGGAAATACTGGAGGAAAGACTAGATGCTGAGTGCTCTCTTATACCTGCATTAAGGAGGCAATTAAACACACCTGAGCAATTACAAACGCCTGTGAAGCCATGTGTCCCAAACATTATGGTGCCCTGAAATGGGGGGACTATGTATAAACACAGCTGTAATTTCTAAATGGTGAAACCGATATGTACAAAAATACCCTTTAATAAAATGTGACAATGTGCACTTTAACCACATGTGATTTATTTTGTTGCAAATCTCAAATTGTGGAGTACAGAGGCAAATAAGTAAATGATGGGTCTGTCCCAAACATTGTGGAGGGCACTGTGCAACACTTCAATTTCCTGAACCTGATGAGAGATGGGAAGCCGACTACTGATAGCATCTTTGAAGATGTCTTTGTGACTATCCTGTGTTACATTGTATGGAAGGTTCTTAACAATGCTCAGCATTTCTTTGTCTTCTTTTGCCTGGATTACTTTGATGTGCTTCATTAAACCTGACTGCATGTCACAATATTTTGTTCCCAATGAGCTTCAACGTTTCTTCAATTGCTCCTCACTTTCACTGTCTGCTTAACCAAATTACTTGAAACACAATCCAGAATTATCAATTATACCTGGTTAACTCGCCCCTTCCCACCCAAACCACCCCTTCCCACCCAAACCACTTCCTCCCCAGATACCTTCCCCTGCAACCGCAGAAGATGCAACACCTGTTGCTATACCTCCTCCCTCGGCTATGTCCAGGGACCTCGACAGTCCTTTCAGGTTAGGCAGAGATTCACTTGCACCTCCTCCAACCTCTGTATCCGTTGTTAAAGATGTGAACTCTTATATATCGGCGGGACCAAACGCAGACTGGGCAATTGTTTTGCGGAACACCTTCGCTCAGCCTGCATGAACCAACTTGATCTCCAGGTTGCTGAATACTTTAATTCTCCTTCCCATTCCTACACTGACCTTTCTGTCCTCAGTCTCCTCCATTATCAGTGAGGCTAAACGGAAATTGGAGGAACAGCGTCTTATGTTTCGCTTGGCCACCTTAGTGGTATGAATATTGATTTCTCTCACTTCAGATAGGCCCGGAATTCCCTCTCTCTCTATCCCTCCCCCACGCAAGTCGCAATATCTTCTCATTGTCTCCCTACAAACAGCTTACAATGGCCTGTTTCTTTACCATCGTTAATTTTTTTGCATATCTTTCATTCATTATTCTTTATCTCTCCACATCACCGTCTATATCTCACGTTTTCCTTATCCCTAACCAGTCTGAAGAAGTGTCTCGACCCGAAAAGTCACCCATTCCTTCTCTCCAGAGATTCTGCCTGTCCTGCTGAGTTATTCCAGCTTTTTGTGTCTTTCTTTGGTTAAAACCAGCATCTGCAGTTCCTTCTCACGCATATTATCAATTGGAAGTTTGTTTAGGATGAAAATGTAATTCAATGTCATGGTTCCTATTTTCCAGAGGTCAGGTTTCCAACAAATTAGCATTTGGGTCATCGACATCCACTGTCTTCCACATCACAGCCATTGTGTCTACTGCACTTTGGAAGTTTTACAACAACCTGGATTCGCATTGTTCTTTTGGGTTTTGTCAATTTCCTACACTTTAATGTACACCACCAGGTTCTCCCTGGCTCCCAATCAATCATCATGTCCTTTATGCTTGCTAATCCTCTCCTTCACTGCCTAATGACGTAGGCTTTTCATCTTGGCCATACACTGTGAGAGCTAAGTAGCTAACTTTGGAGGTAAGAAGAACTAATCTGTTAGCATTTCTCCTCCCATCACCCCGGATGTGGTACTCCGAGCAAACACCCTTGCCGCAAGCATTCTGATCCAACTTGGACCTTTGGCTCTAGCCCACAACAATTATTGGCAGTTCAGTGTTATTTGTTGCCCGAGAAAATTACAAATTAAGAGCACAAGTGGCACTCACATTCTGAAGCCTGTTGGCCATTTACTAAGACAATGATTGATCTGATTGTAATATGAGCTCTGTGTTCTCATTGATGTGGTGGACATCTTTGATGTGGTCATCTTGCTAATCAAGTGTCCATTTACCTTTGCCTCAAACATGATTTGTGCCTTTGAAAATAGACACTGTTCTTTACATGACTATTCCATGTTGAAAAATGGGAGCACTTCAGTATTTCTCTGCTACATGCAGAATATGGCATTGCTCCCAGTTATTGATGAATGAACATTTCTCACGAGATGTCCTGGCCCTTAACTGAGTGATATCCAGACTGCATGCAGCATGTGCACATCAGCACTCTGATCATATGGTGGTTCTAAACTCATGGCTGCACCAGGCCAGCAACGTGAAGCAACCAAAACATCTCAACTTTTGGTGATGCTTCGAAAGGGTTTGCATTTCTGAATGCGTTCCCAAACATAAACTCTAATGCAGTAACAGCTTTGCTGAATATGTTTGGCGATGTTGCACATAAATCAGTCTCATAGCACATGATCAAAGAGTGCATCCCAGTTGCAATGGCATGATAGATTGTTGAATTAAATTATGTCTTCTTGGACCTCTGGCTGTGCATGCTAAATTTAAGGCATTTGAGCATTTCTGAAGGTGCTTGGTTAAAATGGTTCCATGGGAGTTTCACGCCCTGTTAAGTAGTTTTTCAGATGCTCAATTAACCAGTGTCCAGGAGGCATTCAAACCAACCTTCACCAAAGGTATTGCTTAAAATAGACAATAGGTGTAGGAGTAGGCTATTCGGCCCTTCGAGCCAGCACTGCCATTCAATGTGATCATGGCTGATCAGTACCCCGTTCCTGCCTTCTTCCCATATCCCCTGACTTCGCTATCTTTAAGAGCCCTATCTAGCTCTCTCTTGAAAGTATCCAGAGCACTGGCCCCCATCGCCCTCTGAGGCAGAGAATTCTACAGACTCACAACTCTCTGTGTAAAAAAGTGTTTCCTCTTCTTCATTCTAAATGGCTTAGCCTTTATTCTTAAACTGTGGCCCCTGGTTCTGGACTCCCCCAACATTGGGAACATGTTTCCTGCCTCTAGCGTGTCCAGTCCCTTAATAATCATATGTTTACCCTCTCATCCTTCTAAATTCCAGAGTATAAAAGCCCAGCCGCTCCATTCTCTCAACAAATGACAGTCCCGCCATCCCGGGAATTAACCTTGTGAACCTACGCTGCACTCCCTCAATAGCAAGAATGCTCACAGGTTGCTGCAATTTTCTCCCCAACGTTCCTGCCTACTAATTCTACGAATCAGTTGGTGCAGAAAAACTTTTCCATCTCCAATGCTAATTGCTTCCCACATCTTGTCACATCAAGTAACCTTTCAAATGTATCCAGCATGTGCTTGGCTTGCAGCTGCTCCGTGGGTGGTTTAATCGCTCATCCCTGGGTCAGTTCCTTGGACATGTCTTCATACAATATTCTCAAACTCACCCAGTCTCGCATTCTCTATGCATTGTTGTATGCCATTTACATAACCAATGTGGAAACTGGGTTCCCTGCATGACTGAGAGTTGAACAAATTCATACAAAGTTGAGGCAGCTTCAGGCAAACACAAAGTCCCTCAAAGTCTGTGCAGAGAGCACAGTGTGCAACCTGGCACGTTGCCTGTCCATTCCATCCCCAGATGCTGCCTGACCTGCTGAGTTCTACCACTACTTTGTTTTGCTCATGAAACTGAGGCCGCAGCTTTAAAGCCCTGTCCCACGGTACAAATTCATTCCAAGAGCTCTCCCGAGTTTGCCCTGATTCGAACTCGGAGATTTACGGTAATGGCCACTCGTCGGTACTCGGGGCTCTCGTGGACATTTTTCAACGTTGAAAAATCTTCATGAGTCTTCCTGTGCTTACCTGCCGTTAGCAAATCTTCCCGAGTACCTGCCATTAGCGCTAAGAGACGTCCCCGAGCTCCGACGTACCCGCTGTGTTCATTCTCCGTGCTTACCACGAGTTTGATTTTTTTTAAACTCGGGAGAGCTCTTGGAATGAACTCGTACCGTGGGACAGAGCTTTTAATGTAGCACATGATGACAGGCTGGTAAATGTTTAGTTTAAAGATACAGCATGGAAACAGGCCCACCGAGTCCACGCTGACCATGATCAGCTGTTCACACGAGTTCTGTGTTGTCCCACTTTCTCATCCACTCCTTACAAACTATGGGAAATTTACAGAGACCAATTACCTACAAACCCACACATCTTTGGAATATGAGAGGGACCCAGAAGAAACCCACGCGGTCACAGGGAGAACATGCAACCTCCGCAGAGACAACACCCGAGGTCAGGATCGAACACTGGTCTCTGGCGCTGTGAAGCAACGGCTGTACCAGCTGCGCCACTGCACCATGTTGATGTTCAGTTGATGCAAGACACTGATAGCAAACACGCAGGATCTGCAAGCATTTAGGAAGGCCTACATTATGCAGGGATTTTAGTAGCGAATAAAGATGTCTTTCCACAATCATATAGGACAATGGTAAATCTGCAGGAAAGAACTGCAGATGCTGGTTTAAATCGAAGGTAGACACAAAATGCTGGAGTAACCAGCAGGACAAGTAGCATCTCAAAAGAGAAGCAATGGGTGACATTTCGGGTCGAGTCTGAAGAAGGATCTCGACCCGAAACATCACCCATTCCATCTCTCCAGAGATGCTGCCTGTCCCGCTGAGTTACTCCAACATTTTGTGTTTATCATGGTAAATCTGCACCTGGTTTTGCTGTTCTTACCCAAGAAATGATGTACCTGGCATAGAGGGATTCACCATACTAGCGCCAGTGTTGGCAAGTTGGCTACGTGAAAACAAATAGAGTTGACCGAGCACGAGTTCTCAGCAGTTTACAGAAATTAAAAGCGATATTGTTGACATTTACAAAACTCTTTCAGGGTAAATGCAAGGAATATACTTGCCTGTCCAGATGCGTCTGGGCATAAAATAAAGGCTCAGAATAAAGCTTGCATTTAGAAATGAGATTTTCTCTCATCCTTTCTTGATTAACTCTGTTTTGTGTGGCAGATTCTATACCATAGCACCATTACGGAATCTAGCAATTTCGAACTATCATTGCTTTTGCATCCTCTATCTTTACAGTCATCTCTTTTAAAACTCTGGAATGGGGACCGTAAATGTCAGTACTGTAAATGTCTCCACTACAGCTATTTTAATCCCCTTCTTCAGTATCCACCTATCACTTTCCAGGTTTTGTCCTACTGCATCCCTTTCCTAGGTTTCTCCCACCTTACTACAATCAGTCTGAAGAAGGGTTCCAACCCAAAACATCACCTGTCCATTCTCTCCACAGATGCTGCCCTGACCAGCTGAGTTACTCTAGCACTTTGTGCTTTGTCAAAATTCCAGCATCTGTAGTTCCTTGCATCTCTGCTATTTTAATATTAGTTTAAGCTCAGTAATATTGAATATATAACACGCTACCTTGTTTCCATTATCATTCCCCCTGTGTCTGCCTTTATGGGACCATATCTTCATATTGCTGCTCTATTTAAGAATAGGAACTCTTGTTATTTTTAGCGTTTCATGCTGATTTGTTCTCATTCTGTTTTCTGCCGAACAATTTTAATAGCCATCCTTTGCTGATTTCTAAAACTTTCTGAAGTCTTTCTGATAACTTTATAAACTTATTTTAATGTGAAACTCTTTAATCTTTCAATTTAGTCTCAAGGAATAATTTATTTTGGAGTTAATTTCTATTAGGTTTTAATTTATTGTGAATGTAATAATGCAAAAGATTTGATGCCCAAGAGGAATTTTTGTTTCTCTCACGGTCGAGAACTCGGAGTCATACAGCGCAGAAACGGGCTCTTCGGCCCAACTTTACTTGGCTCATGATCACACGAATGGTGTTTCCAGCAACTTGCGTTTCGTTTCAAGGTTTTTTTCCTGCTATGAATTTTGTTCTGACCAATATAAATATTAATATAGTCTTCCTTCTGTCAAATGCTTTGAATTTAGTCACATGAAAAGTGAAGCCCTGGTTTCTGAGAGAATTAACTGGAGTCCAGCCGTTACTGTGAATATAACTTGTTACCCAACCTAATACACGGCCTCAACATCCCCTGATGTGAAGTGGGATGTGGGGTTTCACAAATCAAGGCATTGTTCCAGTTTAGTTTATTGTCATGTGTACTGGGGTACAGTGAAAAGCTTTTTTGTTGCGTGCTAGTTAGTCAGCGGAATGACTACGCATGATTACAATCAAGCCGTCCACATTGTATAGATACAGGATAAGGTGAATAATGGTTAGTTGAAAATAAAGTCCAATTAAAGATAGCCCAATGTTCTCCAATGAGGTAGATGGTGGGTCAAGGCCGCACTCTAGTTAGCGATGAGATGGTTCAGTTGCCTGAAAGCAGCTGGGAAGAAACTGTCCCTGAATCTGGAGGTGTGCGTTTTCGCACTTCTGTACCCCTTGCCTGATGGGAGAGTGGAGAAGAGGGAGTGTCCAAAGTGAGAATCATCCTTGATTATGTTGTTGGATTTGCCGAGTCAGCGTGAAGTGTAGATGGCATCAATGGAAGGGAGGTTGGTTTGCGTGATGGACTGCGATGTGCCCACATTTCTCTGCAATTTCTTGCAGTCTTGCCCGGAGCTGTGGTGCATCCCAATAAAATGCTTTCTATGGCACATCTGTCGAAGTTGGTGAGAATTGTTTGGGACGTGCCGAACTTTCTAAGTCTTCTACGGAGGAAGAGTTGTTGATGTGCTTTCTTGGTCATTGCTTCAATGTGGCTGGTCTGGGACAAGTTCCTGTTTGCTATCCATTTGCTTCTGCTGTAAAGTGGAGATTGTGCTTAACTTGGCTCTGTCGTCGACAGTGCTGTTTTGAAAATTGTTAGTTTGTATTCCTTCTCATAACATAAAACTAGAGGTTGTACATAGAATGGATTACGGTATTACATAGTTGGCACCTAAAATTAGGTTCCACTGTACTGTTTTGTACTGTATTGACTTCTAATAAAATAAACAAAACAAAAAAAAACAAAAAAAAAGAAAATTGTTAGTTTGTGAGATGTGGACAGTGCTGGTTCACTTTGTGACGGTGGTGGTAAACCACTGCCTTGTATCCCTGCAGGCATTGTATTGCATGCAATCCCCCCATGGATAGCTAAAGGATTCTAAGATTTTGACCAAGCAATGATGAAAGGATGGTAGTCTATTTCTAAAAGGGATGATATATGACTCTTGGGGGACTTATCTGCCTGCTGCACAGATTTGTGAAGTGCTTTCAAAAGGCATGAGACAAGATGCTACTGTGCATCTCTTGGAGAACGCCGACAACATCCATAAATCACAAGTGAATGTCCAATATACTGAATGTGTGGGAAGGAACTGCAGATGCTGGATTACACCAAAGAGACACACAAAATGCTGGAGTAATTCAGCGGGTCAGGCACCATCTCTGGAGAAAAGGAATAGGTGATATTTCAGGTCGAGACCCTTCTTCAGACCGAGTGTCCAATGTACACATAGAAACATAGAAAATAGGTGCAAAAGTAGGCCATTCGGCCCTTCGCGCCTGCACCGCCATTCAATATGATCATGGCTGAGTATCCTGTACCTGCCTTCTCTCCATACCCCCTGATCCCTTTAGCCACAAGGGCCACATCTAACTCCCTCTTAAATATAGCCAATGAACTTGACTGTACACTTGACTGTATGACCAACAATTCTGTTTCACCACAAAAACAGCTATTCACTCTTAATCTCATCAATGTTGCTATTGATATTCCTCACAAGCTATTTCCCAACTCTGGGACGATTCTTGTGAATCTTTACTGCACCCTCTCAAGAACCTTTGCTTCCTTTCAAAATAATGATAATCAGAATTGGACTCAAGATTCCAACTGTGCAAAAACTGGCGTTTTGTACAAGTTCAAAATAACTCCCCTGCCTTTGCAGAACACCAAGTGCTGAAGAAACTCAGTGGGTCAGGCAGAACCGCTGAAGGACATCGATAGGTGATGTATTTTCAGGACCATTTTTTGGACTGACCCTGCCTTGGTATTTTGTCACTATTTATTGATCCCAAATTTCCATATGCTTTCCCCATCCACTCCTAACATGTACATAAATCACAAAAAAACGAAGGCCGTGTAGTCTCAGGTCCCTCTATTCCTTGACGTTTTCTCGAACTGTAAGATTCTTGGTCCTTGTTACACAATTGTCTCTTTTTTTTCTCTGCTGAAGTGTATCACTGCACACTACTCTGCATTAAAATTTCATTAGCCCTCTCAGCTGTCCAAACATAAAAGCCAGTTTCACATTCTAACTACTCCCTGGATTATTCAAGCTTAATTTTCAAAATACAAGAATTAGGGAAAGAATTTGTTATTTTAAGCACTGGAAGTTTCTGGAATGTATGTTCATCGGCAGGGAGCACAGAAATTGTGACAGCTAATGCCACTGCGAGCTATCAAAAATAGTGATGGGTTCAGTAATTTCCTATCTTGCTTGGTTGTAATATATATTTTATATTTGTTTAAACTGCTTGCATGGAGTCTCGTCAAGTTTATCATCAACTAAAAATTCTGTACCGTTGGGAAATGGAAATGTCACACCAGGTACCACGGTGCATGTCAGAACAATTTATGGACATCTTGCAAACAATTTGGCAAATGTTGTACAGTTGTACAGTCCCATAATGTTTGGGACAAGGAACCGTCATTTATTTATTTGCCTCTGTCCTCCACAATTTGAGATTTGTAATAGAAAAAAATCACATGTGGTTAAAGTGCACATTGTCAAATTTTAATAAAGGCCACTTTTATACATTTTGGTTTCACCATGTAGAAATTACAGCAGTGTTTATACATTGTCCCCCCATTTCAGGGCACCATAATATTTGGGACACAGCAATGTCATGCAAATGAAAGTAGTTGTTTAGTATTTTGTTGCATATCCTTTGCATGCAATGATTGCTTGAAATCTGCGATTCATGGACATCACCAGTTACTGGATGTCTTTGGTGATGCTCTGTCATGCCTGTGTTGCAGCCATCTTTAGCTTATGCTTGTTTTGGGGGCTAGTCCCCTTCAATTTTCTCTTCAGCATATAAAAGGCATGCTCAATTGGGTTCAGATCGGGTGTTTGACTTGGCCACTCAAGAATTGACAATTTTTTAGCTTTGAAAAACTCCTTTGTTGCTTTAGCAGTATGTTTGGGATCATTGTCTTGCTGTAGAATGAACTGCTGGCCAATGAGTCTCATCTGTCCACAAGACCTTTTTCCAGAACTGTGGTTGCTCTTTTAAGTACTTCTTGGCAAACTGTGACCCAGCCATCCTATTTTTGCAGCTAACCAATGATTTGCAGCTAACCAATGATTTGCATCTTGCAGTGTAGCCTCTGTATTTCTGTTCATGAAGTCTTCTGCAGACAGTGGTCATTGAGAAATCCATACCTGACTCCTGAAGAATGTTTCTGATCTGTCGGACAGGTGTTTGGGGATTTTTCTTTATTATAGAGAATTCGTCTGTCATCAGCTGTGGAGGTCTTCCTTGGCCTGCCAGTCCCTTTGCGATTAGTAAGCTCACCAGTGCTCTTTTTCTTCTTAATGATGTTCCAAACAGTTGATTTTGGTAAGCCTAAGGTTTGGCTGATGTCTCTAACAGTTTTACTCTTGTTTCTGAGTCTCATAATGGCTTCTTTGACTTTCATTGGCACAACTTTTGTCCTCATTGATAAACAGCAATAAAAGTTTCCAAAGGTGATGGAAAGACTGGGGGGGGGTTCATGTATAAACACAGCTGTAATTTCTACATGGTGAAACCAAAATGTCTTTTGTTTTCTATTACAAATCTCAAATTGTGGAGTACAGAGGCAAATAAATGATGAGTATTTGTACCAAACATTATGGAAGGCACTGTATCTATTGTGAAAATTTTTAATGGGAGCGTTAAATGGAAAAAAAGAATTACAATTG
This sequence comes from Leucoraja erinaceus, assembly GCF_028641065.1. NCBI lineage: Eukaryota > Metazoa > Chordata > Chondrichthyes > Rajiformes > Rajidae > Leucoraja > Leucoraja erinaceus. Next base: position 7,917,399 of record NC_073399.1, on the reverse strand, counting down.
CTTGCCTTGAGGCCAGAGGAAGTTAAACAGTAATTATACCATTTTTATATTGAACAAGTCAATCTTTAAAATGAAGCAAATCAGTTATCTTCGGCCACACAGTAATATCAGCATCTCGGACAAGATGTCACATCAATGCGCTCTCCACTCTTTCTAGGCAATGTGCTCCTGCTCAGCTTAGTTTCAACACCAAGTGCTTGACTTTGTCAGTTTCGCTGTTCCTCACTTGTGCCGTTGCTGACGGCTGGGCAGTTCTCAGCTGCCCGTAACTGTCCTTCCATGGAGAGCTGAGCTGAGACTGTACCAAGATCATTTTTTGTAGAAAGCACACTGGTGAAATCAGATGTCTGTTCCATCAACCTACTCATGCTTTATATATGCCCATATCCTCAAGATGACAATATTATCCATTGCATCATTTGATGTAAGGTTGGTGTCAACAGAAAATACATTTCAAAAATTCACCTGGTTTATATTCAAAACATGAACATAAAGTTTTTTTTGACATCAACTGAACAAAATAACATTTAGGGGACATACAGAGATCGAGGGTGGTAGACAATGTCATATAGTTGATGCTTTATTGTTTAATTCACTTCCACATCTCTAATTATCATATTATGTATATTTGCCTTCATTCAATGCTTCTGACTGGGGTAAAATACATTTACTTGATTGTTCATAAAATCCTTCATAGAATAAACAAAATTCAGATAATGCACAGAAGTGCCTTTGCACTGCAAGAAATATTGGACCCTGGGCTGTAGTACAAGACCATTGCTCTACACCTGTCATCTAACTTATCGGCTGGCTATCAAATCGGCCACTGGAGTATGAGGGTGGTGTCAATTCCAAGTTCAGCTGCGTCAGCACTTACATGTTTACACTTCATTTCCAAATCTGTCCAGTGTGGTATGCCGTTAATGTAGCTGGAACATGATATGGCTTATGTGTTTGCACGCTTCACAAGAGAATCGGGGGAAGGTTGCTGATTCTAAATAGATTGAGTTTCTTTTTCCTGAATGAAATATTTTTTGTAAATGTATTTCAGTGTTGGTGAGTTAAGATATACTTGCTCATGTTCAACTTTATTCCAGGCTAAGGAGCATTTCAATTTTCACCTTATGCTTTTAAATTTAGAGCATAACTAAACTTTGTTGCATAGTTGTGAAACAGTATATATCACAAGGTATTAATTTAGCTTTGTTTTTCATAACAATATAGGTGGATAATTACTCCCATATTCAAGGCAAATCATAGTTCCACAGATAGAGTAGTTATTTTTTAAATTTATGTTAGGATATTGATGTAATACTTGGGTTTAAAAGGGGGGACTATAATTTATAGTTCCTGGTAACTGAATCTAGTTTGTAGTCCTAAATAAAATTATTTCGTGCTAGGTCAGTACAGGTTCTGGTGTCGGTAGTTATTTACATGCTGAACAGCTGATGTGCTGACTGCTGAGTCTGAATGCCTTGGAGTCAGCTAGGAATGTGACTTGTCCCACATCGTTCGTCATTTCCCAGTAACCCATCATTACTGTCATAAATAACATTTGATAGATTGAGTGAATGGCTATTCCTAACTCTCAAATGAATCAAACTTTAGCAACCAAGAGGCAATTTATGCATCAAGAATAAAGGTTAAATTGCAAGGATCGGTTGCATTGGTTTGGCCACGTGGCAATTTTCCAAAGTTTCTTCAATTGCCCCTCCCAAACATAACCCCTGTCATATGAACAGAAGCTCGGACAGAGGGTGCATGGAAATGCCACAAGGTGCAAGTAATACGCACCTAACAAACCACACAGAGCTCTGACATGTATATCATCACAGTTGCTGCTTAAAATGATCGGTTTGCTTCCCAATAGCATTTGGATCTGCAGCTAGTTCTGTTCTTACACAAATTGGATATAATGCAAGTGATGAACTGGGGAACACGATTTGTAATACCCAAGCTGCATTGATTAGAACATGATTTTGATGGGGAACAGGAGACTCATTTAAAATGTACTTGCCACGCAGAGAAAAAACTGTCTTGGATTTAAACAGTATTAGGAGGAAAACACTTTGTATGTAACCTCCCCGCAGTAATCAGACATCATTGTCTTTAATGAACATTGCTGTTACTTTAACCTCAGGTTGAATTTGACAAGCAAACCTTCTAATTGTCACTTGTGCAATGTTACTATTAAACACTGCAAGTAAGCATGCAGGTACAGCAGGAGGTGAAGAAAGCGAGTGGCATGTTGGCCTTTACAAGAGGAGTCGAGTATAGGAGCAACGAGGTCCTTCTGCAGTTGTACAGAGCCCTAGTGAGAGCAGTTTTGGTCCCCTAATTTGAGGAAGGACATTCTTGCTATTGAGGGAGTGCAGCGTAGGTTTACAAGGTTAATTCCCGGGATGACGGGACTGTCATACGCTGAGAGAATGAAGCAGCTGGGCTTGTAAACTCTGGAGTTTAGGATGAGGGGGGGTCTTATTGAAACATATAAGATTGTTAAGGGTTTGGACACGCTGGAGGCAGGAAACATGTTCCCGATGTTGGGGGAGTCCAGCACCAGGAGCCACAGTTTAAGAATAAGGGGTAAGCCATTTAGAACGGAGACGAGGAAACACTTTTTCTCACAGAGAGTTGTGAGTGTGTGGAATTCTCTGCCTCAGAGGGCGATGGAGGCAGGTTCTCTGGATGCTTTCAAGAGAGAGCTGGATAGGGCTCTTAAAGATTGTGGAGTCGGGGGATATGGGGCCAAGGCAGGAACGGGGTACTGATTGGGGATGATCAGCCATGATCACATTGAATGGCGGTGCTGGCTCGAAGGGCCGAATGGCCTACTCCTGCACTCCTGCACTTATTGTCTATTGTCATAAAGCCTTTGTACCTTCAGCTTGCAGTAACAAAAATAAAGTAATTACTGTTGGGGGAAAAAACCTTTCTTGAAATCCCTGTAAAAAAAAAACTTGGTTATTACCAGTCCGAAACTCTCTCGCCCTAATCCCTTCTATTTACATAACTGCCTCTGTAATACAATTTTCTATAACACAAGGTTTCTTAGGAATGTGTTAACTATTGTGTTACAGTAGAACTACCTACACCTTTACCACACGGACCACAGTGGGGGTAGCTCATCATTGCCTACTTTAGTAATTAAACTTGGGCATTAAATGTGTTGTTCTTGTAAGAAATAAGGTCAGGCAGTACAAACAATAAATGATTGGACCTAAATATATCTGCGCATAAAAGTAGAAAATAATAAAAGCAGGAAATTTAAAACAAAAACAGAAAATATTGGAGATGCTCAGCAGGTGATGCAGCTTCTCTGGAGGGAGAAATAGAGCTAACATTTCAATTTGATGAGCTTTCATCAGAACTAGTCAAAATTAGGAAATAAACGTAAAAGGTTAACTCTTGTGATTTTAAGGCTTGTGATTTTATGATGCAGATAAAATTTGCAGCAGTTTACTTCCCGGGCACACATCACACATCAGGGTGTTTCCTCAACCCCAGCCGTGACAATCTTAAGGACAGTGAGTCCCTGCAGGAGGAACATAGAGCACAGAACAGTACAGCATTGGAACAGGCCCTTTGGCCCACAATGTCCACCAAACATGATACCAAGACTAGCTCTAACCTGTCTGTACATTATCAGGGCTGCCAACTCTCACGCATTGAGCGTGAGGATCACGCATTTCGCCAAATTCTTACACTCTCACGATTATCACAAATTTCTCATGCTCTATCATGAGAAATTCTGTGATCCACCAAAATTTCAAAACTCATATCAACGGCATGGGCCGCGGGTGTTGGAGAGCCGGGGCTGAGGGAGGGATGGAAACAGAAGCAGCGGCGGGGACAGATGCGGACAGGGAGCCGGGACTGGCGAGTGTTTGCCGGGCTGGCGAGTGTTTGCCGGACCGGCGAGTGTTTGCCAGGCTGGCAAGTCGTTCGCTGCAGCTCCGGCTATGGAGCAGCCTCAGTGCAAGAGTCCCAGGCCGTCGGAAGCATTTCGCCGCTGCCATGAGAGTCTCTATGCCGAATTCGCCCAGGTGACCGGCATGGGTCAGGCTGCGGCTCAGTGTATCCTGGAGGGCAACCAGTGGCTGCAGGAAGTAAGTACCAAGCACTGGGTAGATACGGTGGAAGATAGTGGCCTTCAAATGGGGGTGGTTGGAGAAAGCATCCTGCTTGCCTGCTAGATTTTCACTTACTGTAACTGCAGGAAAAATGATCCCGATGTTGAGGGAGTTCAGAACAAGGGGTCACAGTTTAAGAATAAAGGGTATGGCAGTTAGGACTGAGATAAGGACAAACATTTTTCACGCAGAGAGTTGTGAATCTGTGGAATTCTCTGCCACAGAAGGCAGTGGAGGCCAATTCGCTGGATCAGGGGTGGGGAACCTTTTCATGTTGTAATGCCACATCAAGTTAGCTGTAATCTAATAAGGCCGCATCTAAGAAACTTCAACTAGATATACTTCAAAATGTACATTATTTTGTTAAAATAGCCCTCATGACTTACTAATGTTTTAATTGTGGCCCTCAGTCGGAGAGGATTATTTAGTTGAATCTTCTTTTACTCTTTGGTATCTTAAATACGTTCATTTTAAGATTAAAACTAAAATAATAAAAGACGACCAAAAACATATAATAAAAATAAAAGTATTTGTTCTACAAATATTGGATTCATTCAAAAGGCCGCACTTAATGGCCTAGAAGGCCGCATGTGGCCTTAATGCCGCAGGTTCCCCACCCCTGCACTGGATGTTTTCAAGAGAGAGTTACATTTAGATCTTGGGGCTAGCAAAATCAAGGGATATGGGGAAAAAACAGGAAAGAGGTACTGATTTTGGATTAACAGCCATGATCATATTGAATGGCAGTGCTGGCTCGTAGGGCTGAATGGCCTATTCCTGGACCTATTTTCTATGTTTCTTTGCTTGAGTATATGGCAATAAAACTCGACCACTTGATTTTGAAGCATTCATGCATTTTCACACACAGTGGTGAATCTGTGGAATTCTCTGCCACAGAAAGTAGTTGAGGCCAGTTCATTGTCTATATTTAAGAGGGAGTTAGATGTGGCTCTTGTGGCTAAAGGGATCAGGGGGTATGGAGAGAAGGCAGGTACAGGATACTGAGTTGGATGATCAGCCATGATCATATTGAATGGCGGTGCAGGCTCGAAGGGCCGAATGGCCTACTCCTGCACCTATTTTCTATGTTTCTATGCATGGTGGAGGTATAATGTAGTCATAGAGTGATACAGTGTGAAAACAGGCCCTTCGGCACAACTTGCACACACCAGCCAATATGTCCCTACTCCACTACCTGCTTTTGGTCCATATCCCTCCAAACCTGTCCTATCCATGTATCAGTCTAACTGTTTCTTAAATGTTGGGATAGTCCCTGCCTCAACTACCTCATCTGGCAGCTTGTTCCATACACCCACCACCCTTTGTGTGGAAAAAGTTACCCCTTAGAAAGTTTCCTCTTAAAAATACTTCAAACAAAAAACATTGAAATATACTTCTATAATGTACTAAAACATGATTTTAATACATAAAATTTCAAAATGTCCCTGCCGTGGCAGGGGGACACCCCCTCCCACACCCTCTCCCCACTCAGTTGCTCCACTCCCTCGCCGGGTACCCCCAAGGCCAGTGATCGCTCAGCCTCCCCACTTTCAAAAACGCTCCGTGGCCCCTGGTTCAGACAGAGAGCACTGCCAGATGTGAGTGGGGAACTGAGGCCAGTTGTCCGTGATGTCTGGATCCCAATGCTCAGCGTTTCGTGTTTCAGAGTTGGCTAATGTTATTGATTTGTAATTAGCCTGATTTGTAATTAGTTGACAAAACCTTAATTTATTAATCCGGAATATCCAGGGGGATGGGATAAGTGTAATATTAAAATTATATGCAAGGTGTCAGTCCCGATAACCCATTATTTCCTTCAGTTAAATATTGGGAAGGTAGCACTATTGTCATTTTCCACTCAACTATTATGTTTGTTTACCTCTCTGACTATTTCTAACCAACCGAGCCCAAAATTCCTTTGACAGGTTGAATAGAAATGTCCCAAATCTCATTGTTTTATTAATTGAACGCGTAGATGAACATCCTCAAGCAGTGTAATCAGACGGAAACTGTTTTAGATGTGATGTTTAAGAGCTTGTTCAAAGAAGGGGCATATTTTAAAGGAGTGACAGAGATACTTGCAGGTGAATATGTGAGGAGGTTATTATTTGTCTTTAGTTTTAGCTTGAACCAGGACATCTGAAGATTCAAAGTTTAATATAGTAATTGTGCTGATACTGACTCCAACCAATCACGTAATGAATATCATCTATTCCGGAGGTTTTATTTTTCTGATGCCATTTAAACTTCACTTGGATTTCAATCACTTCAATGTAAAAGTAATTGGGAATGGGGAGCATAGGAACAAAAATTTGTCCTCGGTACATATTAACTGTAATATAATAATGTATGCATGTTGGTAGGTGCAATCAAAACAAAGATCTTTTTATCATTGTTATGTTATGAATACTACAGAAAATACGATGTACTCTTAAGATCACATTTAATAGAATAATATTGCTTAAATATATAGTTATTGGACTTTGCATTTCAAAAAGTCCCAGCTGAGAGGAAGACGGCAAAATACTGAAAATATTGGGGGTGAAAATGACTTCAGGACAGTTTGTTAGGAAAATGAAGGAAATAGTAACAGAATACTTATATAGCTGAGTGAGTATAATTTTATGGATGAGAAATTGTGTTCAACCAATTGATGACTTCTTTGACAAAGTAACTAGCATGCTAGATAACAAGGAAGCCAATGGATGGAGCAAATTGTGTTATGGAAAATTTGGTCTGTGAAGTGCCCCATAAAAGGTTACCGCAATAGATAAGCACCTGTGGACTTGAACGTAATAGGTTAAGTCCAGGAGGTCAGATATATTACCAGTCAGAGGGACTAGGAGCAAAGCCAAGTGTGCATCCAGAGTCAAGGTTTGGAATAGTACTAGGTATGCAATCAAAGCTGGGACAATGGGACTGTTCAGCACTGGGAACCTAAGCAGGTAAGCAGCTATGATCAGGGTAGAATAGGGGGCCAGGTGTAAGGCTGTACTCGGGGTCAGGAATGAGAGAAGGTATGCAACTGTAGTCAGGGTCAGGAGTAGTACCAGGTGTGCAGTGAGACCCAGGTTGGTCAACATGGGCCAAGTGTTTGATTAAAATCTTATTTCCATACAGGAATATACTAAGATCATTCATATGCTGCGCCTGTTGATCAGAGCCTACGCTACTCTAATGCAAAAGCTCCATACCCCCCTCCCACAACCTACCCACCCCCCACAACCATCCCTCCCTCCACCCGCCCCCGCCCCCCCCTGGTCGCTACGCCCCCTCGGGCTTGGTCTCTCGCAAATTATCTCTCCAAACTCTCACCCAATGTTGGCAGCCCTGCATTATTAATATCCTGCCATTCTCCGCATATCCATGTGCCTATCTACAACCCGCACATATACGGGTTAGCAACATAAATTCTGCTGATGGATGAAGAACTCGATCAAAGACTGAATCTTTATCCCCTTAAGGCTTGTGATTCTGGAACATTTTACTAAAATAAAAATTGCCGCAGTCACAGTCTCTTTAAAGAGATTGCATTGGATGATACTTTCAAAAGTGGCAACACAATGAACACAATTTTTTTTTTTTAAAACAGGTCCTCGGTTTCTATGGATCTATATAAGAAACAAGTAGTAATTTGAAGCAATAATCTGTTATTGCCGATGAGTACTTTGCATCACAGATGTGCTTTGAGATGCAGCTATATCCTGGTGAGCACTGTAGGGTATCTAGGCAGAAAGTAACTGAGATTAAAAATTCCTTCAGAGATGCCAACTCAAAGGCTATAAGTACCAGCACACCCTCTCTGCATTCTCAAGTGTTTTACCCTTGCCCACCACCTATTCCGTCACACTCCAGACACAGCCTTGCTAAAGACCACATCATATTCACAAGTGGTGACCCTTTTCTCAGGCATATTCCAGTGCACACATTTTGGGCAAATACTAAAGACAGACACAAAATACTGGAGTAGCTCAGCGGGTCAGGCAGCATCTCTGGAGAAAGGGAATATGTGACATTTCGGATCGGAACCCTTCTTGAGACACCAGTCTGGGTTACTGAGTTACGACAGCATTTTGTGTTTATCTTCAGTATAAACCACCATCTGCAGTTCCTTCCTACACATTCAGGCAAATATGTGTCACTTCAATTTTATTTTAGGCATTATGTTCTTTGTTGTGAGACCTACATATAATCTGCTATGCATGGTGATAATTATGCAAAGAGAACCAAACAATAAAATGCTTTGAATCCATTGCAAAGCACAGGACTAAATGACCACATCAGGTAATAAAACCATAAATGTAGGATAATGACATCTTCCATTTTTAAGTATTATAATTTAGATAAATAACTTGGATGAAAGCATCGTGGGCATGTTGTTAGAGTTGCCAGTGACACAAAGAACGGTAGGAAAATAAGTTGTGAAGAAGAGGCTTAAAAAGCTACACGTATAGGTAGACTATGTAAGTGGGCAAAGATCTAACAAATGCGGTATTATCTGGAAAATGTGAAATTGTCCATTTTAGCAGGAAATAGATAAAAGAAGCATATTAACTAAATGGTGAGGGAATGCTGGGGGGATTGAGTGTGTGATAGATATAAAAGAATAGCTTTGAGAGTTAATTGAGCATTAATATTTATAGCTGATGGAATTGAATACAAATGTAGGGGGCTGTGTTTTGGTTTTGATGGAGTGTACTGTACTCCTTATGTGTGGAAGAATATTATAATGTTGGAGGCAGTTCAGAAAATGGGTGGGATGTATTATGAGGAAATACTGGTTTGTATTTGCTGGAGTTCATTGGAGTGAGAAAATACTTTATTTAACCATAGAAGCCCCTGATGAGTCTCTCCAGGGTCGATGTGGGGCAGAGGTTTCTCATATGGGAGATTCTGATATGTGGAAGGGGGCGGTTTATGTTTGAAAATAAGGGAGTTGCCATTTAATTTACATGTGGCAAAAAAGAAATTCAATAGACAATAGGTGCAGGAGTAGGCCATTCGGCCCTTCGAGTCAGCCATTTGGCCCTTCGATCAATATGATCATGGCTGATCATCCCCAATCAGTACCCCGTTTCTGCCTTCTCCCCATATCCCCTGACTCTGCTATTTTTAAGAGCCCTATCTAGCTCTCTCTTGAAAGCTTCCAGAGAACCTCCCTCCACCACCCTCTGAGGCAGAGAATTCCACACTCACCACGCTCTGTGAGAAAAAGTGTTTCCTCGTCTCCGTTCTAAATTCCCCCCAACGGTCATGAATCTTTGGAACCATCATCTTAAATGGGTGGCTGCAATGTTGCGATTACAGTCAGACTAGCCATGAGTTTATTTTGTGGCAGAGCAGGCTTGAGGGGCTGCATGGCTATCTGAATGAAAGAAGCAGTTTTTGAAGTGAGCAGGCCATGGATCAGTAAGGATATTAACGAATCATCAAAAATAAATTTGGAGTCTTTACATGTGAATTGATAACTAAGGAGTGGAGCTCAGCGATACTGTGCTCTTTCTCCCACTGGAATCCGACCAATGAAATGGTGGCGGCGTTGCTGAGTTCTGATATGCTTCTCGGCCTGAGTCATATGGGGGCAATGCCCTTGAGTCAATGGTGGATCCTTAAGGACTTTTTTAACTTAATCGTTGCAACAGTCTGCATTGCCTGATATTTACTGAGATTTCACAAAAGGCTTCCTTTCTGACATCATTTGCTGCAGATTACCAGGCGAGTGCAGTGAAAGATGTTTACAAAGCTTCGCTGTGGGTAATAGACGACTAGTAGCAATTCAAAAGCTGTCTACCACTCTTATTATTTGGTATAAAGGTATATATCATTGGACTAGTTGAAAGAGTAATAGATAAGTAGCTGTGTGCTTTATTAATGTACCAGTGGTTCCTGTGGTCAATTGCAGAAGACTACCGACTGACGCAGTACATAGAGTTGCCACATTTCTGGTGCCACCTCGTGCCCTTCAAGTTCCAAATTCTTTAATATATCGAGCATTATCTTGGCCTGAAAGGCACGTTGTCCTGGCGGTGGCACTGGGTCGATATTGCAAGGATCGGCCTGGTGACGCTGTCAATGTCCTCTATCTCAGCCAATGCAGGCTCGGTCTGATTGCGCACTCAGCTAACCTCTGCAGGGCCACCATTGGCACTGGATCCACGCGAGCCCCTGGATGCTGCAGGGCCTCCAGTGGCCCACTCCGCAGACACATCAAGCCGCGAACACGCAGTTATAGACAAGCGATAAATGCTGGGATTGAGAACTAAGCCCACATCCTATTTATAAATAAAAGAATAACGATTTAAATTTGAGCAGAGAGACTCCAACCAGCATACTGCAGATTAGTATCCAAATGTTAGTAATAAATGAAAGCTTTCAGCAACTGTGTGATGAATGGTTTAACTTAAGGAGCTGACAAAGGTTCGTGTTTGATAAAATAAGTTACTAAATTTACTAATGTCATTTTGATAAATGGTTTTAATAAAAAAAGCACATAAGTGCTGGAGTAACTCAGCGAATCAGGCAGGATCTCTAGAGAACATGGATAGCTGACTTTTCGGGTCGGGACCCTGATTCAGACTTAAGAAAGGTCCCGACCCAAAACATCACCTATCCATATTTTCTTGAGATGCTGCCTGACCCGCAGAGTTACTCCAGCACTTTGTACCCTTTTATGTAACCCAGCCTCTGCAGTTCCTGTATCTACACTAAAATAAAAGGAACTTGAGGGCAATGCAACTGAACACTAAGCGCAACTCTTTTTACCATTTCCCCAACAGTATGAAGCCAGAGGACCAGGAAGGCCTTTGTACCAAAGAAGAATCTCGGCCACTTCTGTTCAAGCATTTCCTGAAGATTCAAACAATCCACAAGGCAATCTTAGTCAATGCAAGGATCTTCAAGACCACAACAACCATCCTTCTTACAAGTACACATCTCCAGAGATGTGGGTGAATGCCAACTCTTCAGCTGCCCTCCAGAACATGCTGTGCAATGGATCCAACAGAGCAGTCGCACCACGGGACCTTTTAGGTATCGTAGCTTCTTTGTCAATTTTTTCAATGTTCTCTTTATTAATTTGCTAATTTAAGAGCTGAATATCTCCCCCCCCCACCCCCATCTCCACGTGCTAATCCCAATGGAAAAGTTGATTCCAGATACTGTTGCATACTTTTGCATGAATTCCATCAATTTCCAACACAATGCTATGGTGGCTGAGTAGATCCAAGTTCAGGGCTCAGTCTGCTTAGTATTAGTTTTTGCGATACAGCACGGAAACAGCCCCTTCGGCCCACCGAGGCCACACTGACCACCGATCACCCGGTCACATTAGTTCTATGCTTTCCCACTTCCACCCCCTACTCCTCACACACTAAGGGCAAATCACGGACATTTTTACTTAGCTCTTCATTCAAATCCCTTTGTCTGATCATGAGAAATAGGGAAGATAGACACAAAGAGATGGATTAACTCTGGAGAAAAGGATGGATTCCCGGGTGGTATAATTAAGAAACAGGTCACCCATGATCTAAATAGAGAGTTTAAGCAAGTTTGTGGCGATGATGGCCTGTTCCTGTGACGTCTACTGGTTAAGTGTCTGAAGGAAAAATTATGACGGTAGGAATGTATATGTTTCAGTCATTTTTCCCAGTATTAGATTCCTGGGCCCATTGTGCAAGCAACAACCCTTGAGCCTCGTGCAGATGAGTCAAAGAATTTGAAAAATATTTAATGAAACGCTTTAGGTTTTGAAAAACTATCTCCAAATTGATTCTATTTGAATTTACCTGCAGTATTTCTATACATGTCTTGAGGACATTGCAAAGGGTAGCAATGCCGGGCTGTTAATTCAATCCTCCTTGTGGTGCTTAATGTTTTATAAGCCAGTTTATAAACAGGTTTGTAAATTTAAATAAGCTATGCATGCATTAGGAGGAAATATTGCAGAATAGTAATTTCTGTAGAAAAAAAATGCAATCTGAAGTTCAGTTTAATATGCTGTCCTATACAATGAAAGTCAACGTTCGATAATGTGGGAAAGAATGATTTGAAATGATTTTGTTGGAAGCTATAACAATAAATTAATATCGAAGAATAGTAATGCCTTCTTCAGAGCATATAATGAACTAGGATATCATAAAAACCCAACAGCAGTATCTCCAACAAATTATCTGCTATTCTGCAGAGACTAAATGTAATATATGCAAGGAATAATCAAAGGAATTTCAATTTATAATTTATTACATTTCAACAATTCAATAATGTTTCTGAATCAGCAAATGGCTAATTATTTTGAAGATAGCAATTATCTTGAAGTTTGGGCAATACCTTAGATGTTGAAAATTATAATCATATTTGATGTGCATATGCATGACAATAAACATTAAGAAAATGACAAATACTACATAGCAAAGATTAGTCAATTTCTATAACTACATTTTTTATAATGGATAAAAATGCAGTAAGTTTAATTCTTCAACTAGGTGCCCTATATTCCAATACTTTATATAAAATGGAACGCTTTTAGAGAATTCAGTAACTCGCCTGCAATGCTCATTCTCTCTAAATTGTCAGAAAACTTATCAATTTACAGCAAATGAGCAGAAAGTTCTCCCCACTAAATGTGCAGACCAAGCCCATTGTCCAACAGCTCCTTGCATCTTGCAATATAGAAACGCTAAAAAAAAATATCTTGTACATAAATCGAACAAGCTGTTTTAGCTTTCAATGTGTTGATGGATGTGGAATCACAAACAGGTCAGGGTGGATAAGAATTGCAAATATCCTTCCTATAAGCGCACAGACATTTTCACCTTTGGGTTTGAGTGGGTGTGAGCTCATTTAAAAAAGTTATCCATGGCTGGGTATAAACAGCATCAGACAGACAACTTTGCACAGTTCACAAGATAAGAAATGGAAGAGGCAGAGTCTATCATAGCCTTCTCTTCTGAGTCAAATGGGTTGTACAATGAATCCGAGTGTGCGGCTTTACTCTGGTGTGAGGAGGTTTCAGCAGTATGGTCCTGTCCTTATCCCAGCACCTGGGGTATCTGTACCATACCATATATAGTCCACCTCTGCACTCAGAGGTAAAGTTACGCATGGAACCATCTGATATTTATTTCTTAGTACCATATTATCAGGTGCAGAATGATAGGGCAAACCCCGTAGGTTCTTTAATCTTCCTTTGATTGCTGTATCTATACATAATAAATATGCTCATATTTGTTGTTTGAACTTGTGTCCGTTCTATAAAATAAAGATGATAAAAACAAAGTAAACACACTCAACTGGTCAAGCAGCATTCTCGGAAATAGAAATAGAGTTAATTTTTCAGGGCAAAGAATTGTAAAAGAGAAAACAAGTCGGTTTTAAGTTAGAAAATAGATTTAAACCCTTTTCTTCCTCAAGAACATCCAGGTTCAGGAACAGTTTCTTCCCAACAACCATCAGGCTATTGAACACTGCAAAATCCAACTATACTCCGAACTATGATTCATCATAGTTCATCTATGAACATCAATGATTTGGATGAGAACATACAGGGTCAACATTAGCAAGTGATAGCTGATGACACAAAAAGAGTGGTTTTGCAGATAGTGAGGAAGGTTGTGTACGATTGCAGCAGGATCTGGATCGATTGGCCAGGTGAGCGGAGGAATGGTTGATGGAATTTAATACAGAGAAGTGTGAGGTGTTGCATTTTTGGATGTCGAACAAGGGCAGGACATACACAGTAAATCGTAGGCCACTGTGTAGTGTTGTAGAGCAGAGGGATCTAGGAGTATGTGCATGGTTACTTGAAGGTCGAGTCGCAGGTGGATAAGATGGTCAAAAAGGCTGGCACTTTGGCCTTCATCATTCAGAGTATTGAGTATAGAAGTTGGGAGGTCATGTTGCAGTTGTATAAGACATCGGTGAGACCGCATTTAGAATATTGTGTTCAGTTCTGGGCATCTTGTCAAACTTGAATGGGTTCAGAAAAGATTTACGAGGATGTTGCCAGGACTAGAGAGGGTGTGAGCTATAGGGAGAGGCTGAGTAGGTTGAGTCTCTATTCCATGGGGCGCAGGAAGTTGAGGGGAGATCTTATGGAGGTATACAAAGTCATGAGAGGAATAGATCGGGTAGATGTACAGAGTCTTTTACCCAGAGTAGGGGAATCGAGGACCAGAGGACATAGGTTCAAGGTGAAAGAAAAAAAATGTAAAATGGAATCCGAGGGGGAACTTTTTTCACACAAAGGGTGCTGGTTGTATGGAACAAGCAGTCAGAGGAGGTAGTTGAGGCTGGGACTTATCCCATTGTTTAAGAAACAGACAGGTACATGGATAGGACAGGTCTGGAGGGATATGGACCAAGCGCAGGCAGGTGGGACTAGTGTAGCTCGGACATTGTTGGCTGGTGTGGGCAAGTTGGACCGAAGGGGCCGTTTCCGCACTGTATCACTCTATAACTCTTTGCCTTGATTGTACAAGGGAAGAAGCTTAAATTTTGTTTTTGCCTATTAAGTTTTTTTTTTTAACTTTTTGCTGTTTATTATGCATGTGTCGACTGAGTACTATGTTTACATATGTGTGACGATGCTGTAACTAATACAGTCATCAATTGATACAGTGTGGCAACAGGCCCTTCAGCCCAACATGCCCACAACATGTCCCAGCTTGCATTTGGACAATATCCCTCCAAACCTGTCCTATCCATGTACTTGTCTAACTGTGTCTTAAATGCTTAAATGTTGGAATAGTCCCAGCCTCAACTACTTCCTCTGGCAGCTTGTTCCATTCACACTCCATCCTTTGTGTGAAAACGTTACCCTTTAGATTCCTATCACCTTAAACCTATATCATCCTGGTCCTCGATTCACCTGCTCTGGGCAAGAGACTCTGTACATCTACCTGATCTATTCCACTCATGATTTTATACACCTCTATAAGATCACCCCTCATCCTCCTGCGCTCCAGGGAATAGAGTCCCAGCCTACTCAACCTCTCTCTATAGCTCAGACCCTCTAGTCCTGGCAACATCCTCGTAAATCTTCTCTGCGCCCTTTCCAGCTTGACAACATCTTTCCTATAACATGGTGCCCAGAACTGAACTAAATGAGGTCTCACCAACGGCTTATACAACTGCAACATGACCTCCCAACTTCTATACTCAACCTCCCAACTTCTATACTCAATTTCATTTAATTGTAAGAATTTCATTGTTCTGTTTTGGGACATATGATAATAAAACACTCTTGACTTCAACCTATTTTGCCTTTATATTGTAGTTCAGTCCAAGAATCTGAGACCCCCAGAGGAACACCTGAAGCCGGAGAATGTATCGCAGCTGCAGGCGAACTCCTTCAACTACAATGTGCTTCAGCACCTTGGCCAGTTCCCCCCGCTCCTGTCTAACAGCCAGATCGCAGAGTCCGGCAGCCAGCAGAAAGCAAGTGGAACCAAACCAGTCATGTCGTACGCCAATGCATTGCGAGCTCCGCCAAAGCCTAAACCTCCTCCAGAGCCTGCGAAGAAAAACGGCGACCCTCTATCTTTGTTTCAGGAACTCAGCATAGGTAGTTCATCAGGTAGCAATGGGTATTACTCTTACTTTAAATAAAGCAAAATGGTTCCTTTTTAGATTTTAAAATGAGTCAGAACAGTGAGGAATATAGTTTATTAAAAATATTTCGCAACTTCTCCGACAAAACTTCCTGGATTTTTTTTTTTGTGTTTTGTTTCATTTTGACAGAAGGGTCTCATCCTGTGTATATTTTACATTACTTTACGTACTTTGTAGTTGATCATAGATTCCTAAATTCAAGATTTCTTTAAAAAAAAAACAAAAAAAATCTTTGATATGCATAGGTAAATCTTGTAACAGCTGAGAAAAAAATGGAAAAAAAAGTTTTTAAGCAGAGCATTAATTTTCGAGTCACTTTTTAAGAATACTTCGCTGACATATAGTAGCATACAATGCTGGGATTCTGTACTAGAAGTGGCCAGCTTACCATGAGGAAGAGATCTACAAAATGTTTCATTTCAAGCAAAGTTTCTTAAAAAATGTTAAATGCATTCTGAAATGTTTTGATCAACAAAGATTTTACTCTGTGTAAAGTGTTATTGTAAACAAACTGCTTTTAACTTAAAAATAGGATATATATTTGCATAAACATACACACATGTATATTAAAATTCAGTTTAGACACAAAGCTTTTACTTTTTAAAAAAAATGGCAGAAATCACTGCAGAAGACGTAAGCACACCTTCATCACATGCTCTGCTTTTTATTTTTGTTTTCTGGGTCAAGCTGACAGCTTTACTTCTTGTTTCACTGTTAATTTGATAGATTTTTTTTTTTAAACGAATCATGAAGATTAAATCTAGATATGCTGGTGCTTAGTAGATTATTAACTTTAAAAAAAAAAGTGTGAATTTAGTTTAAAGAAAAAAGAACTTGTTTGGTTTCACTATGCATGTGTAAATGTTTTTAAATCTGGCTTTTTTTTCTTTGAAGGGATGCACAATAGTGTAGAACTTCATAGCTTTTTTTGTAGTTTTAATTTTGGTACATTATTTGATGTTTACATTAAAATGTGATGACATACATGAAATTCTAATATTCTAATTTTTTGTTTTTATGGAAATACAATTACAGAGTGACATCACTTTCTCCATATTTCTGTTTAAAACATTTCCCCTCCTGTCCCCACACGCAGAAAAGGATTAAGTATTGCTCTCAGCATTTATCCAGCTAGCAATGAGCATAAGCTACTTCAATGTTCCTCTGTGCTTTTAACCTTATAAACACATTCATAAGTTTTGGGTAATTACAGTTTTACTGAACTGGTTATCTTCAGAAATGTATCTGTCCTGATTAGTGTTGGGTGGCATTTTTTATTCAGGTGTTTCTCTCCTCCTTTTCTTCCCATCGACCCCTTTCTCCAACTTCTAAAGTTTTGATTTGTTACTCTGGGCATTGCAATAGCTGCTGCAGTCAGGAAATGTGTAACACTTTCCATCTGCTTTTATTTTCTTTTGTTCAGTATTAAAATATTTAAATTGTATTTCATTGTCCGTCTGCCTTTTTCTGTGGAATTGCTGGAGGCACGGAACACGTTTGCTCACAGCTGTCTACATTTCTCAATATTGGGCATCAAATTCCATCCTGCAGGATATACTTCATTGGTTGCATGTTTAATGTTGCGTGTGCTCTTCAATTACACTTAGTTTCCATATAATGAACTTTTCTATAGAAAAAAAAATGGTATATAGGTAGTCATATCTTAGATCATATCACACTAATTGCAATTAAATAGGATATTTAACATGGTAATGTGCCTCAGACTACTTCAGAGATACTGCCAAACACAGTGGAGTGACAGGTGACTTTTAAGATGCATTGTAGAGAAAAAAAATGAGTGCCGTTTGATACCCTAAAAGTCACATTGACCACTTTATATGAAAAAACAATTTGTGTTTCATTTGGCTGCTGTTCAATATTCTTAAGATTCTATAGTGCAAGTTTTCTTTATACCGTCTCTAATTGGGTTGCCTCTTCATTTCCATGCTGAAAACTAACCAAGACTCTCCAGTCATTTTTCAAATCACCAACCCCTGACACTGGAGATGTGTCTTGTGCCTCTTCACTGGATCTAGAACTTAAATGCCTTAGAACTTAGAAACAAGGATCTGAAGATGCTGGTTAAAACACAAAGGGACATAAAGTGCTGGAGTAACTCAGCTGGTCAGGCAGCGTCTCTGGCGAACATGGATAAGGTGATATTTAGGGTCGAGACCCTTCAGACGCTGAACTGTGGAGTCTGAAGCAGGCTGACATGTCAGCTATTCATGTTCTCCAGAGACGCAGCCTGACCTGCGAAGTTACTCCAGCATTTGTGTCATTTTATAAGTTAAAACGAAACGACGAGGAAGGGAGCAACACTCACGATGCCATCTGAACTAGGCAGAGTTCAGTTTGATCAGAATCTTACACCACAACTGGTTTAATGTGCAATTAATCTGACATTGTCAAAGTCTTTAAATGATCCTGGTCAGGCCACAACTGCATTAATGCATCCAATTCTGACCACAACACTTGGGAAACACAAGGAACTGAGAGGTTTTACTCACCTTTGTTTTGAGTTAAAAAAAGAAAGTGCGGAAGGAAACGGGTGAACTGAGACAAAGAGAGATTTCGACGTGGAGTGTGGTGAATTTTTTCAATTCTCCATTTGGAGAGTAATGGTGGCTCAATCAAAGTGTTTCTTGAAAGCAGCTTGACAGATTTCCAGGTGTTATGGTGATAGAGTTGAAAAATGGTGCTGTTAGCTCAGCCGTGATCTTAATGAACAGCAAAGCTGACTGGAAATACTGGATAATTAGGTCTTAAAGTATTTTAAATGCGTTACAATGCTGCTGTGCACCAGATGATTGACAATCTATTCTCTAAAATATTAAAGTAAATTTCTGCTCTTGAAATGGGGTTGTTCAGATGCTGAAAAAAGGCAACGGGTAAAATATGGTAATTTGAACATTTCCAATATTATTGATTACACAACACCATATATCAATTTTGGGTGGCAGTTGGTAGAGCCGCTGCCTCACAGTGCCAGAAACCCTGGTTCAATCCTCACCTGGGGTGCTGTCTGTGTGGAGTTTGCATATTCTCCCTGTGACTGTGGGTGCTCCGGTTTCCCCCCATATCCCAAAGACATGTGTTTGTAGGCTAATTGGCTTTGTAAATTACCCCTTGTGAGTCGGGAGTAGATTCCAAAGTGGGACAACATAGAACAAATGTGAATGGTTGGGTGGACGTGGGCTGAAGGGCATGTTCATATGCTGTATCTTTCAATCAACCTCTTGCAATTTGGTTTTAAGATACTGGGGTAGTCAACTGGTAAAATGTAGACACAAAATGCTGGAGTAACTCAGCGGCTCAGACAGCATCTCTGGGGAAAAGGAACATGTGACGTTTAGGGTCGAGACCCTTCTCCAGCCTGAAGAAAGGTCTCGACCTGAAACGTCACCTATTCTTTTTCTCCAGAGATGCTGCCTGTCATGCTGAGTTACAACATAATTTTATGTCTACCTTCCTACACAACCTCTTGGAATTGGGTTTTTTTGGTACTGGAGTATTCAACATTTGATACTGGAGTATTCAATTGCACTTGCCTTGAATTTTCTTTCCATCAAACAATTCCTTAAAATAAAATTCTAATTTATGGTCGAAAAGGGTTCATGCACTTGAGCTTGCGCTGGAACCGGAGGCGGGAAGAAGCTCGTGGCGGGAACTGCCGCCGGCTTGGTGCGCATGCGCATGTGAGAGCGGGCGATGGGTTGTCCGCTCCGCGCGACGTCGGGCGTCGAGTGAACGAGGGTCGCAGCTCCCGTGAGGAAAACAGTGAGTCCTCTTACGTTCAACAACGCCGGAAAGTGACTTTTCAACATGAATTAATGTCTGATTAAGTAGTACTTAAATGTCTCGGTGGAAGGCAGTGTGGTGTTTGTGGCGCTGAGACCCGAGGCCCGCCAGCTCTCCGCGGCCCCGACCCGACCCTCAGGCGGGGCGGCGAGGCGAGTCCGGGCCAACGCGGCTCCCACGGCATCGCCGTCGGTTGGGCCTGGTTTTATGATGGAGATCGCCACTCTCTCAGCCTCTGCCACTCGTCCTGAATCCGTGGCGCAGGAGAACATGGAAATACGACGTTTCGGGTCGGGACCTTTCTTCAGACTGATTCAGGACTGTATTGTCATGACATGCCCTGACATACAGTAAAATACTTTGCATTTGACTCTAATTCTCTACATGCGCAATCAAGCCATAAACAAATATAGCAGCAGTCTTTATAGTAGTATAAAGAGAACAATACCAGAGAGAAGGATGTAGTTTTTTTTAAGTGCACTGGTCACAATGAGGTAGTTTGGAAGAATAGGAATACACCTTTAGGCTTTGGAAGATTGTTATGGTAGAACCATCCAGAACCCTGATAACAAAGGGGGGGAAACAGTTCCAGAATATTGCGGTGCACGCTTTCAAGCTTCTATATCTTCTGCTAGACCGGAACGGGAATAGAAGGGGTGGCCAATCTTTGATTATGTTGGCTGCTTTTCCCTGGCCGCATCAAATATAGATGGAGAATGATGGGGAGTCTGGTCTATGTGATGGACTGGCCTGCATCTACGGGAAACATGGGTAGACCACGTTTTTGGACTGGACCCTTCTTCGGTCTAGAGTCTGAAGAAAGGTCCCAACCCGAAACGTCAACTGTCCATTCCATCGGAGATGCTGCCTAACCTGCTGCGTTACTCCGGCACTTTGTGTCTTTTATGGGCAGTGCCTGAGTAAAAATGAAACACCTGCCACCTCACGACCCTCCCTACCTCCCAGGGACACTCCGGGATTACAGGGTAAGTACTGATCTCACTCATACACCAACATTTTAGTTGCTTAAAAAAAATGCACACCTATAATTCATTGTGTTTGAATTTGTGTTCATTTATTTACATGTTTAATGCAAGGAATAACAAATAAGGAAACATTTTTTCTCCCAAATTACTATACACAAGTATTGTAGAAGATTAAGTTAAATCATCTGTTAAGACAGAAGGACAATCAAAGAATGGAGAACATAAAGACTACCCTCTGACAGTTACGATATAATACAATCATCACACATTTTAATACATGCATTAAGTTTAAATTTCTGGCAATGGCATGCTGCCGATTAGCTTGCACACCTGCTGCATAACACATAATAATTGTTTTGATAGCGATATAAGCTTTTGAATTATTCAAAATTTGAATCGCCCATCGCGCAGGGGTGGTCACTGCTCAGTTCCAGTGACAGTTGCAGGAGATGGTACCTTTTGACATGGTCACGCATCATACTGACCAGAAAATTCCCAGATTTTATTGGGATCTTTTTGTTTCAATAAGATGAACCTCCACAGCCTTTTGTGATAAGAAAACCCTCTCATTCCTGAGTTAAATATCCTTCCTGTACATTGTCCTGACTTTAGACGTGAAGGGCAGTCGGGCAAAATGCCAGCAAACCACGAGAAAAGTTTGCACGATTATGAGGAAGAGTTCAGCTGAAATTAATGAAATGGATGAACCACCACAATTGTTCATCCCTGTCTGGTGTAAAAATAAAACAGGGAAGTCGGCTCAACCGTGGCTAATGAGGGAAATCAAGGATAGTGTTAAATCCAAGGAAGAGGCATATAAATTGGCCAGAGGAAGCGGCAAACCGGACGACTGGGAGAAATTTAAAATTCAACAGAGGACAAAGGGGTTAATTAAGAAAGGGAAAATAGAGCATGAAAGAAAGCTTGCGGTGAATATAAAAACTGACTGAAAGCTTCTTTAGATTTGTGAAAAGGAAAAGATTAGTGAAGACAAATGTAGATCCCTTGCAGTCAGAAACAGCTGCATTTATTATAATGGGAAACAAGGAACTAGCAGACTAGTTAAGCAAGTACTTTGGTTCTGTCTTCACTCAGGAAGACCCAAACAATCTCCCAGAAATACGAGGGGACCGAGGATCTAGCGTGATGGAGGAACTGAAGGAAATTCACATTAGTCATGAAATGCTGTTGGGAAAACAGGAAATTATAGACCAGTTAGCCTGACATCGGTAGTGGGGAAGATTCTTGATTATGAAAGATGTAATAGCAGCGCATTTGGAAAGCACTGACAGGATCGATCAACGTCAGCATGGATTTATGAAGGGGAAATCATGCTTGACTAATCTGGAATTTTTTGAGGATGTAACAAGTAGAATGGGTGTGGGAGCCAGTGGATGTGGTGTATCTGGACTTTCAAAAAGCCTTTGCCAAGGTCCCACATAAGAGATTAGTGCAAAATTAGAGCACATGGTATTGGGGGTAAGATATTGATATGGATAGAGAACTGGTTGGCGTAGGGGAGGTAAACAGTAGGAATTAATGGGTCCTTTTCAGAATGGCAGTCAGTGACTAGTGGGGTGCCGCAAGGCTCAGTGCTGGGACCCCAGTTATTTATAATATAAATTAACTATTTAGACAAAGGAATTAAATGTAACATCTCCAAGTTTACGGATGGCACAAAGCTGGTTTCAGTGTGAGCGAGGAGGATGCTGTGAGGCTGAAGGGTGACTTGGTTCGGTGGGTGGACAGAAGCATGGCAGATGCAGTATAATGTGGATAAATGTGAGGTTATCCACTTTAGTGGCAAGAACAAGAAGGCTGATTATTTTCTGAATGGTGTCAGATTAGGAAAAGGGGAGGTGCCCACGAGACCTGGGTGGCCTTGTACATCAATCACTGAAAGTAAGCATGCAGGTACAGCAGGCAGTGAAGAAAGCTAATGGCATGTTGGCCTTCGTAGCGAGAGGATTTGCAGTTGCTATTGCAGTTGTACAGGGCCCTGGCGAGACTGCACCTTGAGTATTGTGTACAGTTTTTGGTCTCCTAATTTGAGGAAAGACATTCTTGCTATTGAGGGACTGCAGCATAAGTTCACCAGGGTATTTCATGGGCTGGCGGGACTGACATATGGATGAAAGAATGGATCACTAGGCTTATATTCACTGGAATTTAGGATGAAAGAGGATCTTATAAAAACATAACATTCTTAAGGGATCGGACAGGCTAGATGCAGGAAAAATCTTGGGGGAGTCCAGAACCAGGGATCACAGTTTAAATATAAGGGGTAGGCCATTTAGGACTGAGATGAGGAAAAACTTTTTCAGCCAGAGAGTTGTGAATCTGTGGACTTCTCTGCCACCGAAGGCAATGGTGGCCAATACACTGGATGTATTCAAGAGAGAGTTATATATAACTCTTTGGGCTAATGGAATCAAGGGATATGGGGAGAAAGCAGGAACAGGGTACAGATTCTGGATGATCAGCCATGAACATATTGAATGGTGGTGCTGGCTTGAAGTGCCGAATGGCCTACTCCTACGCCTATTTTCTATGTTTCTATTTTTTCTATGAAATAGCCATGTTTAAATTATTAAACACATTTGTGGCTTAGCAAAATATGGACCTTAGCTAATGGATTTTGATTTGAATGTTTTTGGTCTAGCAATCATTAACTAACTTATGTGAATCAATAAATAATTTCTTCATTATGACTGAACCGAAACAGTTCCTTTTTAATTTCCATTTTGTCTTAAATTTAGTTTTTATCTTTCTAGTGTCTTTGTTCTCTTGCACTCCAGCCAATATGATGTACCCTAGTGTGGTTGGATTGAGAAAAGGAGAAATGTCTTCAAGAGTTTGGTGAATCTGGAATTTTCATACCACTTAGCACTGTAGAGGCCAAATTACTGAATATATTAAGAAGTTGAATAACTTTCTTGATGCAAATAGACGATCAGACATTTTTGAAAGGTCAAACAACTTCAAAGGGCTTAACGGCGTACGTTTGCTGTTATTTTCCATATTTCTTGCACAACTTGAATACTTTTGCGTGAAAAATACAGAACACGAGTAGGAAGAGGAGCAAGCCCACAAATCATTCATCATTCAAACTGGATCTGATGTGATCTGTGCCATTTACTTGTCTAAGCCAGAGGAACACCATTGGTGGTTCAATATGTTTATACAAAGAACCAGACATGCATCAATTCAAAGAACAGTGAAATTCTAAAACATTGTCACCAATTGGGAGAAAAACTATCTACCAAACCCCAATGTAAAAGTAATGCTGCGATATGAAATAATCTATTTACTTGGTGATTATAAAAGGAACAAGCATGATGTTTTATATTTACGTTTCACTCTGGTGCGTTGGATTATTGCAGTTAATTTCACAAATTGGGCAATTAAAAGTATCAACTCAGTACACTGAGCAGAATGAACCTTTATGGTGCGGTTGAGCACTTTATGATTTGCAATTGAATCTTTTTTTAAATAGGTTTAGCAATGCTTCTCGTTGAGAATATATTGTGAAAATGCACAGATGTTCCAAAGTACAATTGTAAAATGGATATTTATGCTAATCGAACAAATCCTGCAGAAAATTGTTTTGGAACCTGGAGGAGTATGAGGGTTAAATTATAAGGAAAATTAGATGTTGTGTATATCTTCACTTGTTGATCTTTAAAGCCATTGGGGTGAGTTGTTGAAGGCTTGGATAGTTGTCTGCAGTTGTGAGAACCTAATCTGCTTAAATAGACAATAGATGCGAGAGGAGACCATGCGGCAATGTGATCATGGCTGATCATCCCCAATCAGTACCCCGTTCCTGCCTTCTCCCCATATCCCCTGACTCCGCTATTTTTAAGAGCCCTATCTAGCTCTCTCTTGAAAGTATCCAGAGAACCGGCCTCCACCGCCCTCCGAGGCAGAAAATTCCAACGTCTCTCTGTGAAATGACCCCTTCTTCCCATTTACAGTTGTGTATCAAACAATCAACATTCAGAGTGAACCACTGAGAACTTAAATGGACAGTCTCCTTTCAAACAGTACAAGCCACCACAAAAGTCATTGTAACTCCCAACCCCGAAAGATGCATCACCAAGGCGTGTGTATATTAGCGTTCACATTTGGAGAAGCTCTTCCAAGTCTTTGATAATGCATTAAATAAACTAAACATTTGCATAAGCTACCTGAAGGTTTAGGCTTTAACTAACCTAGCAAATTAACCTCCCAACAATAAACTGGTTTCATTTTGGATTCAAGCTATCTTAATGTTCATTTATAAAAGGAAAATAGTGTAGATAGCAGAAAACGGAAATAAAAAATATAAATTGAAAAAGCTGAAAATGCTCAGGAAGTCAGATTGGCTTGATGGCTGACCTGATTATTTTCAGTTTCCTGTTCTTGTTTTTTGTTTAATACGTAGGCTGTTAATCAGATGTATATAATGTAAAACACTTTTTTTTAGAAATAAGCTGTAATATCAAGATCCCCTTTAAACTTCATCACCATCTTCACCAGAATATCGGACCCTAATCCCTGCCTGTAAACTCATTGTAACAAAGTGTTGGTATTCCTCTGCTTTTTCAGTGCTCTGGAGGTGCATCCATGCATGTTTCCCATGGGTTTTGGGGCATGCGTGGCAGAGAGATCAGGAGAAGGGTAATCCCACCGAGGAAGAGAATAACAAAGGCGGCACAGGCACAGGCAAAGGACCAGGAATATTCATACTGGATCCAAATAGTCTCCTTGCTGTCTATCATCCGTTTCACTGACTGCCGCATGACCTCCACAGAGATTATAATACAAAGACCTGAAATAAAGTCAGATGGAGAGAGTCATTAGCAATTCAGACACCAAGCACAGCCTTAATTATCACCCCAACATTCACTACAAAATAGTTTGTAGACAAAAAAGGGGTGGGGGGGGGGAGCTTCACCATCCCTCCCTCTGGTACTACATTTATCAGATTACACTATTTGCGCCCTTTTGCCTTTTCCATTTATAATTTCCAACCTTATTTACTGTTTCCACACTTTTCTCTGCCATTGAATAATCAACCCCTCCTTACTTGAATCCACCTATCACTGTCCAACCCTTGCCCCACCCCTTCCTCTTATTTCTGTCTACCAGCTGTCTTCCACTGCTCCATTAGTTTGTAGAAGGGTCCAAAACCCAAAATGTTTACTACCCATTTCTCTCCACAGATGCTGCTTGACCCACTGAGTTCCTCCAGCAGTTTTATTTTTGATCATATTTCCACTTATCAATTCGTTGTGTCTCTTCTTGTCCCCCTTGTTCAATTTATAACAAGTACCAGCTAAATAAAATTATCTGGAGACAAAAGACTGCGGATAATGGAATCTGGACCAAACAAAAGCTACTTGATAGCCCTGTCGCACGGTACGAGTTCATTCCAAGAGCTCTCCTCAGTTTAAAAAAAAATCAAACTCGTGGTAAGCACGGAGAATGAACGTAGCGGGTACGTCGGGGCTCGGGGACGTCTCTTAGTGGCCCGTAACACTAACAGCAGGTACTCGGGAAGATTCGCTAACGGCAGGTAAGCACGGGAAGACTCGTGAAGATTTTTCAACATGTTGAGAAACATGATTTTTCAACATGCTGAAAAATGTCCATGAGAGCCCCGAGTACCAACGAGTGGCCATTACAGTAAACCTCAGAGTTCGAATCAGGGCAAACTAGGGAGACCTCTTGGAATGAACTCGTGCCGTGGGAACTCAAGGAACTCAAGTCAAGTCAAGTCAAGAGATTTTATTGTCATGTCTCCCAGATAGGACAATGAAATTCTTGCTTGTCAGGCTGGATCTGTGGTGGGAGGCTGGTGTCTGACATGCTGAGTTCAAGTTCAAGTTTGCGTTTATTGTCACTTAACCAACTAAGGTACAGTGAAATTGGAGTTACCATACAGCCATAGTAAGTGAAAAGCAACAATACATGCAGCCACATAAAATTAAATTTAACATAAACATCCACCACAGTGGAATCCATATTCCTCATTGTGATGGAAGGAAATAAAGTTCAGTCATCTTCCTCCTTTGTTCACCCATGGTCGGGGCCTTTGAACCATCCGCACTTGCCGCTGCCGAAGGTCCGATGTTCAAGGTCTCACATCGGGATGATTGAAACTCCGACGTCGGGATGGATCGGAACACTCCACAGCATGGAGCTCCCGAATCGGGCCTCTTCTTACCGGAGACCACGGCTACACTGTGTTAAAAGTCCACAGGCCCCGCAGTCGGAGCTCCGCTGGCAACCCTCGGCAAAGGATCGCAGCTCCTGATGTTAAAGTCCTCGCTTGAAGCTCCGGGCCGGTCCCCAGGAAAGGCCGCACCACTTCACGTTGTAGGCCACAGAGGGGAGCGGAGATGCAACACTGAGAAAAATCGCATCTCCATTAAGGTAAGTGGCTGAAAAAAGTTTCTCCGATCCCCTCCCACCCCCACATAAAACATACCAAGAAACATTGAAACATACATTTAAGACAAACTTAAAATAATAAAAACAGAGAAGGGACGGGACAGACTGTTGGCGAGGCAGCCATTACGGGGGCCACTCGGTGGTCAATTTCTGAAGCATTTTGGTTTTTGGTCGTAAAATTATCTGTCCCAGCAACTCAGCCATCGCCACAGGTGAACAAAATAGTTCAAGTTCGTTCAAGTTCACATTTATTGTCACATGCACCAATTAAGGTATAGTGATATTTGAGTTACCATACAGCCATACAAGTAAAAAAAGAGCGCAATACACAATAATTTTAACATAAACAGCGGAATCAACATTCCTCACTGGTGGAAGGCAATAAAGTTCAGTCATCTTACTCCTTTGCTCACCAGTGGTGGTCGGGACCTTGAACCCTCAGCACTTCCTCTGCCGACGGCCCGATGTTAAAGCCCTCTCGTCGGGATGATGGAGATTCCAGCGTCGGGACGGAACGGAAACACTCAGAGGCATGGAGCTCCCGAGTCGGCCTTTTCTTACCGGAGACCGCGGCTTCACGGTGTAAAAGTCCACAAGCCCCGCGGTTGGAGCACTTCCACAGAGGTCCTCGGCAAAGGATCACAGCTCCGCGATGGTAAGTCCGCACCGCGCTTGCGGCGTGAGGCTCCAGGTCAGTCTCCAGGAAAGGCCGCACCAATCCAGTTGTTCG
Organism: Leucoraja erinaceus; assembly: GCF_028641065.1. NCBI lineage: Eukaryota > Metazoa > Chordata > Chondrichthyes > Rajiformes > Rajidae > Leucoraja > Leucoraja erinaceus. The sequence goes on along the minus strand of NC_073399.1, from coordinate 7,889,704 downwards.
GCCGCGGGGAGGGGACGGAGAATGGACACGAAGAAAGATCACATCTCCGTCAAGTGACTGAAAACGGTTTCCCCCTATTTCCCCCCTCACCCGCCACATAAAAACATACCGAGAACATACCGACCAGCAATCCCCGTACACTAGCACAATCTTACACTCGGGACAATTAACAATTTTTACCAATGCCAATTAACCTACACACATGTCTTTGGAGGGTGGGAGGAAACCGGAGTACCAGGCAAAGCCCACGCGATCACAGAGAGAAAGTACAAACTCCGTACGAACAGCACCTGTGGTCAGGATCGCACCCGGGTCTCTGGTGCTGGAAGGCTGCAACTCTAACACTGCGCCAAGTGCTGCCCTAAATGATATTGGCATCGCCCTTGGTACAGCATGACATTCTCCAGGGAGAGCGTCGACTTGTCCATGCTCATTTAGGAATTTCTTGTAAACTGCTGGCAGTGCAAGGCAATAATGGCCCAGCAGATACGACAAGCCAATTAGGACTAAACTGAACACACCCTGCATACCACACAAAAGACTGAGGAAAAATAAAGTGTTAAGAAGCAGCTTTGAATTGGATAGGTAATGTCAAATCAGGGGCAAAAAGCATGAATTAAAAGATTGGGAGAAAAAAGTAAAGAAAAAAAACTTGGCATTTTCAATTCTAAGAACAATTAATAGTTGAAGGAACAAAGCTCCGCCCTTCTATTCGCGTTTTGAGCTGCGAGGTTGATTAACGCTATCAACAATTACCATTGCATTAATTCTGCTAATCACCAGACTTTATCTATGTTTAATGTGCAACTGCAGCAATTTCATCAAATCAACAGGAGATTAAGGATGATATGTCCTTTTCACAGCTTTAGCAACAGTGGCATAAATTTGTCAACTACCAACAACCATTTGCAATTCATAGAATAATCTATTTCTCACCAAAAGCTGCAGTTTGCTTGTTAATAATTGCGACTGGTATTCACACATGGGGTTTTCAGCAAATGTTGACACATACGTTTTCCTGGTTCCTCTTATTTGGTAGTATTCTTTCTATCTTGTTTCAGAACAGTTGTGAAGTCTGCTGCTTGTTTGAGTATTAATCTTAAAAGCAACTTACAATAAAAATAAATTGGCTCATAAGTGGCGATGTTGCTTGTTAACCACCTGATCACACCGCAGAACGGGACGCACCTGAAAAGATGAAGAACATGCCAGCCGGTTTCAAGAAATAATCCAATTTCTTGCTGAAGGATAGGAGGGTGCAGAATGTGCCTAGTATCATAAACCCCACACTGATGATGGCTATCGCTGCTGCCGAAATGCTGTATTCTGTGGGAAAAAAACAATGAGCAGAAAAGCTGAAGGTTATTTCAACTGAAGATTGTTGGGTGGTTCACATGCTCTGCTAAACTTGATATTGATACTGGGATGCCAAACATGCACAGTGGGAGCAATGGTCTGTATTAAATCTCCTTCAATTGTAATCACCGTACATTTATCTTTGCGCAAATAAAGATTTGCATTTGTCTTTTAAACCCATAAGCATTTTAGGAAATTGTTTCACTTTTGTAATGTGTGGTTCCTGTAAATAGGAATTACAGATGCAAATTTCTGAATGTAAAACGTGTTAGACTTATTTTCAAAGCAAATAAATGATCGACTGCAGTAATGTAATTCACATGAAATACCCGTTGTGACAATTCATACAGACCAGAGCATCTGTGTTTTTGACTCTTGGTTTATGCTCAGGAGCACGACCCTCGGCTAACTGTTCTGAACTATTGCTGAAAGTCATTGAACTACACCCATTGAGCCAACTGTAAAAGTGCTCGAGGTGATAATGTATCATGGAGTCAGTTTGGATTGTGAGGTCATAAGTGATAGGAGTAGAATTGGGCCATTCGGCCCATCAAGTCTACTCCGCCATTCAATCATGGCTGATCTATCTCTCCCTACTAACTCCATCCTTCTGCCTTCTCCCCATAACCTCTGACACCTGCACTAATCAAGAAGCTATCTCTGCCTTAAAAATATACACTGACTGCCTCCACAGCCTTCTGTGACAAAGAATTCCACAGATTCACCACGCTCTGACTAAAGAGATTTCTCGTCATCTCCTTCCTAAAAAGACGTCTTTCAATTCTGAGGCTATGACCTCTAGTCCTAAACTCTCCCACTGGTGGAAACATCCGCTCCACATCCACTCTATCCAAGCCTTTCACTATTTTGTATGTTTCAATGAAGTCCTCCCTCATTCTTCTAAACTCCAGTGAGTATAGGCCCAGTGCCGACAAACGCTCATCATAGGTTAACCTACTCGTTCCTGGGATCATTCTTGTAAACCTCCTCTGGACCCTCTCCAGAGCCAGCACATCCTTCCTCAATTATGATGCCCATAATTGCTCACAATATTTCAAATTACCAGTGCCTTATAGAGCCTCAGCATTACATCCCTGTTTTTTGTATACAAGCCTTGAAATAAATGCTAGCATTGAGTTTGCTTTCTTTACTACCGATTCGACTTGCAGATTAACTTTTGTCGAATCCTGCACTAGCACTCCCAAGTCCCTTTGCACCTCCGATTTCTGGATTCTCTCCCCATTTAGAAAATAGTTTTTGCCTTTATTCCTACTACCAAAATGCTTGACTCCACACTTTGCTACACTATATTCCATTTGCCTCTTCTCTGCCCACTCACTCAATCTGTCCAAGTCCTCTGCAGAGTCCCTGCTTTCTCTACACTAACTGCCCCTCGACCTATTTTCGTATCATCTGCAAATTTGGCCTCAATCCCCTTGTCCAATACTGATCGAATGGGCAAGATAACCCATGAAAGTTATTACAATCGTATTGGTGTCTTCCTGCAGCCCCATCCCTGGAAAGGAATCAGTGTCTTTGGAACAGAAAAGGGAAAAACCTGGTGGGGGTACGGGGCAATGAAGCCTTCTCCATCTAGGAACACAGAATATAGGAATAGGAGAAGGCCAATCAGCCTGTTATTCCTGTTAGCTCATTCATTGAAATCAGAGCTGATATTTGTTATAACACAATAAGCCCAGTATCTTTCATAATAATGTGAAAGAAGGAACTGCAGATGCTGGTTTAAACCAAAGATAGCAAAAAGCTGGAGTAACTTAGTGGGACAGGCAGCATCTCTAGAGAGAAGGAATGGGTGATATTTCAGGTCGAGACCCTTTTTCAGACTGGTTAGGGATAAGGGAAACGAGATATACAGACAATAGGTGCAGGAGTAGGCCATTCGGCCCTTCGAGCCAGCACCGCCATTCAATGTGATCATGGCTGATCATCCCCAATCAGTACCCCGTTCCTGCTTTCTCCCCATATCCCCTGACTCTGCTATTTTTAAGAGCCCTATCTAGCTCTCTCTTGAAAGCATCCAAAGAAACTGCCTCCACCGCCTTCTGAGGCAGAGAAATCCACAGACTCACCACTCTGAGAAAAAGTGTTTCCTCGTCTCTGTTCTAAATGGCATACTCCTTATTCTTAAACTGTGGCCCCAGGTTCTGGACTCCCCCAACATCGGGAACATGTTTCCTGCCTCTAGCGTGTGCAAGCCCTTAACAATCTTATATGTTTCAATGAGATATCCTCTCATCCTTCTAAACTCCAGAGTGTACAAGCCCAGCTGCTCCATTCTCTCAGCATATGACAGTTCCTCCATCCCGGGAATTAACCTTGTAAACCTTCGCTGCACTCCCTCAATTGCAAGAATGTCCTTCCTCAAATTAGGGGATCAAAACTGCACACAATACTCCAGGTATGATGTGGAGAGATATAGAACAATGAATGAAAGATTTGCAAAAACGTTACAATGATAAAGGAAACTGTTAAGCTCTTTGTAGGGTGAAAATGAGAAGCTGGTGTGATTTGGGTGGGGGAGGGATAGAGAAAGGGAATGCCGGGGCTACCTGAAGTGAGAGAAATCAATAATCATACCAACATAAGTTGCCCAAGCGAAATATGAGATGCTGTTTCTCCAATTTGCGTTTAGCCTCACTCTGACAATGGAGGAGACCGAGGACAGAAAGGTCTGTAGGAATGGGAAGGATAATTAAAGTGTCCAGCAACCGGGAGATCAGGTGTTCCACAAAACGATCGCCCAGTCTGCGTTTGGTCCCGCATAAGAATCCATATCTTGAACAACGGGTACAGTAGAAGAGGTTGGAGGAGATGCCAGTGAACCTCTGCCTAACCTGAAAGGATTGTCGTGGTCCCTGGACAGAGTTGAGGGAGGAGGTATAGCGACAGGTGTTAGATCTTCTGTGGTTGCTGGGGAGGGGGTGGTTTGGGTGGGAAGGGATGAGTTAACCAGGGAGTTGCGGAGAGAAAGGTCTCTGCGGAATGTGGAAAGGGGCGGAGATGGAAAAATGTGGCTAGTGGTGCGATCCCGTTGGAGTTGCCGGAAATTTAGTTTATTTTTTATAAATACTTTGATTGTCCCAAATCAATTTTTGATTTAAATCAGTTGTCAATTTCAAAAGAGAGTTCCAGATTTCTACTACTTTCTGCGTGTTTATGTTTCCAGATTTTCCTCCTGAAAAGCCTGGTTAGAATTTTTCAACCAAACTTCCTATTCCTAGGCTCCTCGGGTATGGAATATGGAGGGAAACCGATTCTGTTACTAATTCCCTCTATTACTTGGAAAACTGATGATCTGGCGTTTTCTCTTTAACTCGAGAGGCAGACATTATCTTCTTTCCTGCTTCAATAATTATAAATTAATATTTAAAGATATGTGCCACGTATTATTACAATAATAAAGTGATTTTCCGGAAAAATATGTCAGCAGAATACCAATCTTCAGACAAGAGTTCAGCATCACTTACCCTTCTGAGTGGTAATTTGGAATACCTCTGCCTCGTCTCCTGAAGTGAAATGCTTGAAATATGTGCAGTTGTATTCTAAATGAAGATACAAGAACAGAAATTAGAGAGGAGTGGGCTTTGGGATTTAATTCTGGACCAGTTTATTTGGAAAAAGCATCATCTAACCTGTCCATTTCACTCATTCAGTGAATACAGTTGGGGTTTTTTTCTCTGCCATGGAATCTGCTCAACTCACCCAGAGTTTCTCATCAAAATGGAGGAAGAAGGAACAGCAGATACTGGTTTACAAAAAAAAAGACAGAGTGCTGGAGTAATTGGGTGGGACGGGCGGCATCTCTCGAACATGGATAGGTGATCGGATAATGGGAAGGGGAGAGGAATCTGGAAGAGAGAAGGGGCAGGACAAAGCCTGGCAAAAGATAGGTAGATACAGGAGAGGGGGGATTTTGATATGCAGATGGTTGGACAAGAGATGAAAAGACAAGTGTGAGATTAGTTTTTTTTTCTGATCAAAATGTTTCCCAACTTTTGCAAATATTAAAAAATAAACTAACACGTAAACTTAATACATTTATTCAACTCTACTTAGAATCTGCGTTTTAACTGCCTTTCTTCAGGATTTAGTTGAACCAGGCTGGGGCATTTCCTGAGTCATCTGTGTAGTTCTGGGAGTGTGTAACCTGTTATGATTTTAAGTCAGTCTGTAATAATAATAATAATAATAATAAATACTTTATTGATCCCCTCCGGGAAATTCAGATGTCCAGAAGCCAACAACGAACAAACCCACACATTCAGAACGAAAGCAGACAAAAAAAAACATAAAATACAATGTGGACAATATCTGAAAGAAATAATACTTAAAAAGACCCAATAATTAACTATTAAAAATGCAAAAACGCATCCCCATACAGCCTAGCATTAGGCATAAAATCTAATGGCTGCAGGGGTGAAGGATCTCCTGAACCGCTCCGTTCTACAGCGCAGGGAGAGGAGCCGGTTGTTGTTCCGTGTGCTCTTTTGACCCTCCAGAATTTCATGGAGGGGATGCCCGGAGTTGTCGAGGATGGCCTGCACCTTGCTCCTCGTGCGCCTCTCAAGCACATCCACCACGGAGTCCATTCTCCCCCCCAGCACTGTGCTAGCTTGTTTTACCAGCTTGACCAACTTCTTGCTGTTTTTAGCACTGATGTTGTTGCCCCAGCTTACAACAGCGTAGAAAATGACTTGCAACCACAGTATTGTAAAACAGGTACAGCATATCATTGCGCACATTGAAGGATCTGAGCCTTCTGAGGAAAAAGGGTCTGCCCTGTCCTTTTAATACAGAGGGAAATTGTGAATTGATGAATCGTGGTAAGACCTAATCTACTTTCTGTGATTTGCTTCTTCAGTAAGAGGTGATTAGTTCAACTTGGCAAAATGTTTGACACAAACATTGTGGGGCATTGGGCCTGAATCTGGAATTCTCTGCCACAGAAGACAGTGAAGGTTAATTCACTGGATGTATTCAAGAGAGAGTTAGATATACTGTAGCTTTTGAGGCTAACGGAATCAAGAGAAATGGGGAGAAAGCAGGAACGGTATATTGTTTTACTGTTCTTTTTACAATCCATGTTCTTGGGATATCTAAATCCAAATTTTATTAGTTATTTATGTTATGATATTGGTTGGAAGCTGCATACCAAATCTCCTTGCGCTTATGTGTAATGACAATAAAAATATATTATATTACTGATTCTGGATGATCAGCCATGATCATATTGAATGGCGGTGCTGGCTCGATGGCCCGAATGGCCTACTCCTACACCTATTTTCTATGTTCCTGTGCTGTACTGTTCTATGTTCATTGTGGTACCCTTTTCACTGTAGGTACTGATGTCTGAAAATTTGAAGTGAGGCTGGATGATAAGGGGATGTGAAGTGATTCAATCCTATTTCATCTCACAAAATATGTTCAAATTTAATGACAGGAATTGCAGACTGTTATCTGATGCAATTTCCTGAAAGACTATGAAAATTGATCCAAGTTCCGCTATTATTCATTCACAAGTAGTAAATGACACTGCAAGCTGCATGTCAATACACTGGTTTTCCACCAACATGAGGAAGTTATACCTTTCTCACAGCAGTGCACTTGGATACGCTGGCAGATCTCACAAACCAATTCACATTTGTAGTGGCATTCTCACAGCTGTGATATACACTTGGCGGATTATCGTTGGCTCTTTCATACCCTTGTCTACATCAAGCCAAAAGCAAAACTACACACCACCGCTTGCATGTTATCAATGTTCAGATACTCTGAGTCCCTTTGTTCTTTTCCTTCATTTTCTTTGGCTGAACTACCCTTTGATCCCATTTTGGTGCAGCATTGATTTGTGGACAACTCATAACATCTGTGATGGAACGGCTCCCATTCTCAGCCAAACCAGTGTTTAAATCAAATTAGCCACCAAACTATGCTCATATAGTTGCTTTTGTACTGGATATTTCTGACTTAATTTCACTGTCTCCACCATTTTTACTGGAAAATTATACAGAGGTTGTACATTGCATTTGCTGTGTATATATCAGCAGGTTTGAATGCTCAATATTACATAACATTATTGTGAGGGCAGCTGGTTGGCCCATTACTGAATTTCTGAGGCTGCCATTGCGAGATTTATGTCCGGCCCCAAGAATAGCTGACATAGGTATATGATCACCCTTGCAAGCTTAGAACACATTTTTGTTTCTCTCACCACAAATTCTATCTGATCTGTTGAGTATTGCATAAGTACTGTTGAACTCTCAGTAACATTCTGCCCGTGGTAATCTTTAAACCAGTCACAGGGTAATGTGGTGTCCGAATAAAGACCTTTGAGGATCTTTGTGAATTATTAAATAATATTAGCTGTAGATCTTGCTGGTTTAATTGGGAGCAGTTTTCTGGAGTTCTTCCAGCACTTTTGTCTACCTTCGATTTTCCAGCATCTGCAGTTCCTTCTTGAACAATGAATTTCCAGCATGTTCTTGCTTCTCTGGGATCATGTAAAGTGGAGCACAGCCAGTGGAACTCAAGGAACACATTCAGGACATCTGCATTCATGCAGGAATCTTGAACACATTGGCAGTTGCATTGAGAAATATGGAATTCCAGGCAAAACTTGCAAAATCTGGGTCAGCTACTGCTATGGGTTAGAATGAGATCTTAATTTGCCAAAGGGCCTTTTACAGGGATGACATTGTAGCTTATTAATTAAACCTCAGCCACATAATTAAATTAAATTGATAATAGGTTAATTGAATGGACAAAACCACTACTAGACTGATAGTAACAGAGATTTCCCTCAACAAGCCAAAGGAAGTCGGAAAATGAGGTATGCGGGTGGATTGCCCCCTTGGAACAGTGGAAGAATATTCCAGAACTACCTTGTGAAGGTAGGATAGATGAGAAATTCCTGTCATTTTACTGTGCTCTAACAAGCTTGATGCTGCCCAAACTTCATGGACGAAGAGAAGTTTTATTTTCCAGTGCAACACCTCATTAAGTGCTGCACATGCTGTTTTCCATGCAACTGTATGTGTATTTATATTGTGATCACATTGGGCAGGCTCCCTTGATGTTCTTGCTTGTCAAAGAACGTAACAGTTTCCCAGACAATCTGGAATGCTCAAATGCAGCAACGGCTTGGAGGTTGAACATTGGATTAGAAGATTGCTTTCAGCATTCGTTCTTCAAAGTCACACTTCTACACTGTTGTAGAGGTATGATGGAAAGTGCAAAGAAAGCTTCACTGTTAAAATGTAAATTTGCATTCTAGCAAATATAGACACAAAATGCTGCAGCAACTCAGCGGAACAGGCAGCATCTCTGTAAAGGAATCGGTGAAGTTTAGGGTCGAGACCCTTCTTCAGTCTGATGGGTGGGGGGGGGAGAGATCGATAGATAAGGAAGTGTGAAGATGTGAAAACAGGGCAAAGGGAATGGAGTTCAAGGAAAATGGAGAATAGATCATTGTCAGCTGGGAGAAAGTGACAAAACAAACATAAAATTTAGTCGGTGACAGTAAGATTGGTCAGAGAACTGGGAAAGGGAATGGTGGAGAGAGAGGGAAAACATGGGTCTCTTGAAGTTAGAGAACTCAATGTTCATACCGCTGGGATGTAAGCTGCCCAAGCAAAATATGAGGTTCTGTTCCTCTAATTTGTACTGGGCCTCACTCTGACAATGGAGGAGGCCCAGGACAGAAAGGTCAGTATGGGAGGGAGAGTTAAAGTGTTCAGCAATCGGGAGATCAGGTAGGTTTAGGCGGACTGAGCGGAGGTGTTCAGTGAAACGATCGCCGACCCTGCGCTTGGTCAGCCTGTTTCAATGGAGACAACAAGAGACTCAGAGGATGAAATCTTGAGCAAGAAGTAACTGGTGGACTCAGCATGTCAGGCAGCATCTGTGGAGGGAAATGGACAGGCAACATTTCTCCCAGTTACGTCCCCTCTACTTGAGTCTTGAAGCAGGATCCTGATCCAAACCATCATGTGTCCATTTCCCTCTACAGTTCCTGCCTGACCCACTGAGTCAGCAAAGTGCAGGGAAAAAAATAGCAAGGTCCTCAACAAGGTAGACAGGCAGTTCAAATACATCTCCTTGGAAACTAAAGCAGAACAGTTTTAGGAATTTCACAAATTTGTAGCAGGCATACAATTGCTATTAATTTTAAAATATTGATTGTGACCTTGTTTTATTTGTGGAATAAAGGCCATCACCATAACCAGGGTGACCACTTTCCTACAGATGGTTTTGGTAAGTCGACCGTAAATGTTTGTTATCATATAATGAAATAATGCAGCTGCTGTAAAATATAATATTTTTGAAAGCTTCAGATCTCCTGTTCTAAGCTATATGATCTCTTTGTTTTCAACAGTTGTGTGAAATCAAAAAATAAAATGGGCACCTGATGTATTCATGCTCTGAGCGTTAGAGCAAATAAATGAATTTGTTTAATATTTCAGATCTGCTAAGTATGAAAATTTAAATATTTTAGCAATTTAGCCTATTCTAGCCTTTTTATGAAGCATAAGATCAAATAAATGTAGTTTAGAGATACAGCTTGGAACAGGCCTTTCGGCCCAACCATCCACCCTTTCACACCAGTTCCGTGTTATCTCACTTTCTCATCCACTCCCTGCACGTTAGGAACAATTTACAGAGACATTCTAGCAGTCCATTTGCATGCCAGACCAATCCCTTTATGCTTTAAAGAGTCATGTCAAGAACAAAGTGGACAAGGTAGATTACAATGGTGTGTTTGTGAAAACTATCCATGGAATAGTGATGAGCTTAAGGCAGATAAACCCAAGGCTGTGTGGAGATTACGAAGTTGTATAAATCAACCATACAAGACAAATAATAACTTCGGCAAACTCATTGGACCAAGGACTGACAAGTCTCCTGGACATAATGGTGTGAAACCTAGGGCTTCAAAATAAGTGGTTTAATGATTGTTGATATATTGGTCGGAGCTTTCTAAAAATTACTGCGATCCAAGGAAGATCTCAAAGATTTGGAAAATTGCAATTGTAATACCCCTACTCAAGAAAAAAAGGAGAAAAAATGAGAAGGATAGGTCTGTTATCATAATATTTGTTTCAGGGGAAATGCTGCAATCCATTTGGTGGGAGTATATTTCACAAACCTTAATACTATTAAGGAGAATCAACAAAATATGAAAGGGAAAATAATTTGATGTTCATTAGAAGTCTTTAAGGCTGGTTTAAGGGAACCATTGGATTAATATATTTGATTACAAAAAAGCACACTATGGAAATGGCATTGAAGAATGTAGGAGAATTTACTTCTGGCAAAAGGTCATTGGCCTGAAGGATTGACACCTTTGTGCACTGTGTCTAGGTGTATATCTGAATGACAATAAAGTTTTCATTCATTCATTCTTTTCCCTCTCTACAGGCGCTGTTGGTCCTGCTGAAACGTCTGTACTTGTTAGGCATTTGATAAGATGTCACATTATGGCACAAGGTAAGATCTCGTGACTTTGGGAGCAATACATTAGAATAGAAAGGAATTTGTAAATTAGCAGTCAATGGGCAGGTTAGCAAAGTGCAACGATTGGAATGACAGAGAGTTCATTGCTGCAGACTCAGCAACTTGCGATCTTTATGAACTACTCAAATGAAGGGACTGAATGTGTTGCAGCCAAACTTGGAGGTAACACAAAGATAGGTGGTAAAGGGAATTATAAAATAGACACAGTACACAAAGGAATATAAATGGACATTTTGCCACTACCATGCACATGATTAGTCCATATCTGGAGTACTGTATACAGATTTGGTCTCCATATTTAATGAGGGGTATGCTTGTATTAAAGGCAATTCATTAGATTGATTCATTGAATGAAGGCATTGTATTTTGAAGAAAGGTTGAACAGGCTGAGCCTGAACACAACGTGATGCAAACGGAATGTATGTTTTCATAATGAATAATATCCTTTGGTTTGAAGGTCAGTGCCAATGGCTGACAAACAGCCCAGGAAAAGTAGCTTATATGTATCTGTGCATGAATGCTGGAAAAAATAGCAAAGAGATGGTGCAATATTTTGCATGATTCCTTTAAATTCTTGTCATGTGTTCAGACCATTACATTACATACTCAAAAAGGAAGGAGAGGATATAGAGCAAGAATCATAAGCTGCATTTAATAAATATAAAATACATGTGTAGCTCTCCTTGTTTGTTATAATAATACAGACAAGTTCAAATTGGCATGTGATGGTTAAGTTACAGTTTAAATGCAGTGGTAAACAACACAATGGATGTAGAGGTAGAGAAATAGGTTCTTTTCAATCTCCTACAAAGAGCAAATACAATTATGCAACAATGGGCAAGGAAGCACTTGGTGTATGATAGCATTCAAGAAATTACATCCATTTTTACAAGACATTTCTGAAGCCATTACTGGCGATATAAAATCCAAAATCTTGCAATTGCATTATAGCAACACAGTTGAGTACAATCTTTATAACAGAATGTCATGGCAGCACTATAAAGTGGCGTACCTGGACTTCATAGCTATTTCTTAGTTTCATAGCTATTTATAAAGTTTCATAGGTATTTTGCAACATTTAATTGCATCTTAGAAAATCAACATTTAAATAATGCGCAGTCTAGACAAATGAACCTCTGCCTTATGTGTTGTGAAAACAATACGTACAGATTATCATCCCCTGATTTCAGAGAGCAAAATGTGCTAACCAAGAATGTGGTTGAAATAATTTACACTTTGTGATCTCAGGATGTAACAAGATTCTTTGCACTGCTGCTAATGCTGCAGCACTTTCACGGTTCATTCCTAACACACAGTCTAGACCTAATACCCTATGACCATGCAGCCCACTCCCACTGCCCCTCTGGCAGTGTCTCGTGTCCTCAGAACACATCTGATGTTCACAATGCTCCCAATATAGCTCTGAGAGTACATTATCATTATTCTATCAATACATAGTGCCAGTTTGGATGCAGAAACAATGAACCGCAGAAACAAGGAACTGTGGCGCGGCGGGAACTTTAAATCTCCGACCGCTGGCCTGCGGGCTCCACCAACCTGAGTGGGGGAGGCACAGATTCAGGACTTACCTTGTCTTTTACTCATCTGGACGCCCACAGTGGCGGCTGCGGAGGGTTGAGGTCCCGACCATGGGGGGAAATGGAGGAGGACTGGTCAAATTTTGTGCCTTCCACCACAGTGATGAATGCTGTGGTGGATGTTTGTGTTCAATTTTTATAGTGTTTTTGTGTGTTCTTTTTCATTGTACCGCTGCTGGCAAATTCATTTCACTTGTACTTTATGTGCAAATGACGAATAAAACTGATTGATTGATTGATTGATGCTGATTTGCAACAAAAAAAATAGACTGGAGTAACTAATGGGTCAGGCAGCACTTCTGGAGAATGTGGACAGGTGAGTGTCAGTCTGGATCTTGTGCTCAAATTTTCAGAGTGGGGCTTGAACCCACAGCTTTCTAACTCTGAAAGGATAGTGGTACTTACTGAGTCATGGTTTTCACTTTTGAACTGTGGAATCCACAGGACAGATTAACATGCCCAAACAGGTAAAACTGAGGGACAGATTATGATTACTTTGTTTTATCTACTATGAACAGGGGTTAATTGCGTCGTCCTAACTTTTGAATTCTTTAAGTGATTTTGCAAAGCGTGTACTTTAAATACAGTTAGTAGCAAAGCTCAATGATCGGCTTCTGGGTGTAATAAAATGGTACGGGCTTGGTTTGGCAACCTGGGCGCCCAGGAGCGGAAAATACAACAAAAAGTAGTAAACACTGCCCAGTCCATCGAGGGGATCTATTGCAGTCGCTGCCTCAAAAAGGCTGGCAGCATCATCAAGGACCCACACCATCCTGGCCACACTCTCATCCCCCCGCTACCTTCAGGTAGAAGGTACAGTAGCCTGAAGACTGCAACGTCGAGGTTCAGAAACAGCTTCTTCCCCACAGCCATCAGGCTATTAAACTCAACTCAAACAAAACTCTGAACATTAATAGCCCATTATCTGTTTATTTGCACTTTATCTGTTTTATTTATTCATGTGTGTATATATTTATACAATGGTATATGGACACACTGATCTGTTCCGTATTCATGCCTTCTATAATTCTGTTGTGCAGAAGCAAAGCAAGAATTTCATTGTTCTATCTGGGACACATGACCATAAACTCTCTTGAATTTTGAAATGTATTCCACAGCCAAATGGGAGAACAGTGGTGCTAATCCTGGTACCCTGGCTAATATGTAGCCCTGAATTAAACCATTAAAGTTGATTATCTGATTATCATCACATTGCATACCTATTTGTGGAGCCTCGCTATGTACACATTTTCAGACGTATTTCCCACATTACAATAATAACTGCAATTCAACATGAATTCACTAGTTGAAGACTCTGAAACACCTTTGGATTTTTCTTAAACTTACTAAGTGTCCCTGAGTGTGTATAATATGTCTGAATGGTGCAAATCAGATGGCTAAATCCATTGATGAGCTCGTTGTGTACATTTAATATTTATTACGCAGCAAAGCAACACGATTGATGGGTTCCAAAAGCAGACTCAACATATTGACACGCCTCACGCAAGAATTCTCTGAAGTTGTTGACAACTGGATATTTTAAATGCCTATGCTATAAATATAAATTGCATTAAGTTACGTTCAATCTAACAATAATAAACATAAAAGCAGAAGAATTCTTTACAATATTTTCTGAAACAAGCCTTTATTGGGAATGTTGGATTTTTGGTCAGCATATATTGTACATTCCTATCTATCCTGAAACGGAGTGGTTTGCAGAGCATTTCTCTTGAGAGTCAACCATGGTGCTGTCAGTCTTGAATTATATTGAAGCTTGACTTGTTGGACTGCAAATGTTCTACTCTGAAGGGCCTTGGTAGGGGTTTTAATGAGTTATCTACATTGTTCTTGGTCACCTGAGACCATCTTTTTAATTCTTTTAAATTTAATTGTTTTTAAATTCCCAGTCTTCTGCGATGGGCGTGGGGAGACTTAAACTCATATCTCCAGTTTGTTGCTCTGACCCTCTTGATTACTGGTCAGCAACAGCACTACATTGTTATTTCACCATCTGCCTAATTTAGATTTGTAACTTCACATGCTTATGTGGCTTTGAGATAGTTTTTAAGATTCTTTATCTTTTGTCATTGGAAGAGTCGCACTGCCCAAACACTCTGTGTTTTTCCCTCAGCCAATCTCCAGCAGACTTTCTGGAAGTTTCATGAAATGCTTCGAACATCCATATCCTTCTTGATCTATTTTATTACTACAATATCGTTGAAGCCGATTCTTCAAAATCTGGCTTTGTGATCAGCACTCAATCCCAATTAGATCACCATGATCATGTCAACCCCATTGGTGCTGGGAACTTTAGGGCACATTTTCTATCTGGGATCATACAATGATAATTAAACAGGGATCGCTGTAAATGCAAGTTTCATTACTAAAGTCTGGACCTCTTTGAAATCTTACACATTTCTAGTTAAATCACAACGGGAAACATAGCAGATTTGGCAAGATTAGTACTCAGAAGTGACAAATGCAATCCAGAGGGATATCAACTAACGCTGCCCAAAGCAGAATGGGATAGGAAGCATTCCAACAGGGCTGCATTTAGCTGTGCCCATATCAGTGTGTAATTGAGGGAGTTATGTTAACAAGCATTAAATTGGATTCCTAAAATATATCACCCTACATAGCTGCATGCTCACCCACAGCAGGTTGGCTGTATAATTCCAGCTGTCCTTGCAGCTGTTAGCAAAGTATGTTACTGGAATCTCTTCCCCAACATTTCTTGTCAACTTTCCACTCAAGATGAAGAATTACAGTGACTGAGCTAGCTCATCACAAACAGATGCTTTCATTTATATAACCACTGCACACAGGAGACATCCCAAATGAATTACTATGATGTTATCAAATAGAATTTTACAAGGACTAGTGCAGATGACCAGAAGCTTAACAAAGGCAGGTTTTAGGGACTTTCTTCAAGAAAGACATGGAGAGAAGTGAGGTTTAAGGATGACTAAACCGGGGGCTCCGACATTGGGACCCAGAGCGGGGCCTTACATCGTCCGGCGCGAGACTTGCTGTCGCCTGCCGGGGGGGCTTTAACATCGGGAGAAGATTGGAGCACAGGAGAGAGACAAGACGTTGCCTTCCATCACAGTGAGGAGGAGATTCATTATGATGGATATTTGTGTAAATTGTGTTGGTGTGTGCCTTGGTTCTTTTCTTGTTGTATGACTGCAGAAACCAAATTTCATTTTAACTTCATTTGAGTTCAAATGACAATAAATAATTGTATATTTGTATTGATTCCAGAGTCTAGGAATATGATAGCTAAAGTCATAACTGGTGGTGGTGCAGTGATAAAAATCGTCAAAGATCAAGTGGCCAGAATTGGGTGGATGTTGGGAGGAGAGAAGAGAGAGGGGGGATGAAGGTCAATGACGGAATTGATAACAAGGGCACAATGTTCAAAGCTGTGAGATTGCCTAACCCAGAGTCTGCATGGGTCAACAAGCATGAAGATAATAGACAAGTTAAAGAGTTAAGTCTTGCAGACTAGCAGCAGAGTGCTTAATGCCCTCAAGTATGCCAAAAAAAATTAGAATGAGGGATTGCACTAAAATAATCACCCCAACTACTGACAAAAGATAAATGTATTATTCTATGACTGGAAGATAAAATCAAATGCCTTTTTTCATGAAAAACCATTAATTCATCTGAAACATTCATTTTAAACCTTTTCACCTCTTCCCACTGTCCATCCTTGCTGTACATGGCCGGAGGATTCCAGACCCACAGTCTCCTAACTCCAGCTAAGTGCTTTTTTTATTTTTTACTTGTGCAGCCTTGCAACCTTTCTTCCAACGAGAGATGAATCTGTCCTGAAACCTATTAATAGTTGCAAGCAAAGCGCTGGAGTAGATGTCCAGTGTTTCACTATCAAATTGGAGATATGATTTCCATGTATAAAACAAATAAAACTGCACATGATGGAATCTGTCTATAGCCTTCTGCAATGTTACTAAGCCTAATATAAACGAGGGAAACAAACTATGACCTTCCACCTAATCATAATCATACTTTATTAGCCAGGTATGTTTTGCAACATAGGAGGGATTTCATTTGCCATACAGTCATACTAATAAAAGCAACAAAACACACAAAATACATGTTAACATAAACATCCACCACAGTGACACCTCCACATTCCTCACTGATGGAAGGCGAAAAAAAAGTTAAATCTCTTTCCTTCTTTGTTCTCTCACGGTCGGGGGCCTCGAGCTTTCCGTTGACGGGGCGATCTTGGCTCCCGTAGCCGGCGGTCGGACCCTCAGCGTCGGGGCGGTCAAACTCCTGCATCGGGGGAATCTCAGCTCCCCCACGCCTGACCCCAGGCCGGGGCTGCTTGAAACCTTCTGCATCGTTTGGAGCTTCCCGACATCGGTCTCTAACCGAGACTTCGAGCTCCTCGATGGTGAAATCCGCAGGCCGCGGTTGGAGCGTCGATCCCAGGCAAGGGATCGCAGGCTCCGATGGTAAGTCCACGGCCCCGCGGTGAGGTTCAAAGTCAGTCTCGAGCAAGTCCTCCAGCTCCATGATGTTAGGCCGCAGAGCGACCGCAGATACTATCCGGAAAACAATCGCATCTCCCGCAAGGTAGGAGATTGAAAAAAAAGTTTCCCTCGACCCCATCCCCCACCTCCACATAAAACAAACCAGAGAGCATGGTTTATCCAGGTCCTTTATAATTTTAAATGGTCTCACAGCCAACAAGTCAGAGCAAAGTTCTGCTGTGCAAGCATATCATGGTAAGAATGTTTCTCAGCAATCATCTCTAAATTCCCAACCCAGATTTTTTCTGCCTCTCTGAAACTTTTTTTCCTCTTACACGGTATTCAGCATTGGGAATAACGGATACATGATGTGGCTATACAATCTATTTCATTATTTCTCTTTTTTTTAAATCAAAAAAATATATTCAATTATTAAAAAATAATATTACAATAATATTACAATATAACAATAAGCCAGAATACAATACAAACATATATCCATAATAAACTACTATACAACTATGTTACAATCCTTATTGAGGATACATTCAACACCCTGCGGAGCCCAGCAGTCCCGGAACTCCCTCAGGGTGCCCGCGGACAGGGCGTATTCCCTTTCTAACCCCACCCGGGCACGGACGTAACCCCGGAAAAGGGGAAGGCTGCCAGCTCGGGTAGAGCCCTCCACACCCTGGTGCCTTGACTCGCGGATGGCCAGCTTGGCCAGGCCCAGGAGCAACCCAACCAGGGCATCTCCAGCCCTACCCTCCCCTACGCACAGGGTGTCCAAAGATGAGGATGGTGGGTGAAAAATGCAGCCAGAAGGCAAGGAGCAGCCCCTTTAGGTATTCAAACAGTGGCTGCAGCCTCACGCACTCCACTCTTCCAGCCCGCAACAGTGGCAGGCGGCTGGCGAGTCTGAACCGCGAGAGAAACAGGTTGCAGGGAACATCTCGGTGCAATACCCTCATTATTTCTCTGTTGGGAGGAATTCTCTGTTCATCTCTTGAATCAACTAGAACCCACTTTTTATCCTATCCAATCTTCACTGAAACACAGAAACTCAGGTAAAGACTGCTTGAATGGAATAGGATCTTCCCTGCCTGGTTGTTCTATTTGTAGCATCTGGGGAAAAGAAAGGCAGTTCAGTACCAAATCAAAGCTGAATTTGAAGTGGTCAGTCCTTAGTTGCACTAGAGCTCAAATGTGTTTTCTGCCTAACCTTTCAAGAGCTAACATAAATTGATTATCTATTTGAGAAGCGATTAGGTGTAAAAGAAATGGGAGAAATCAGCTATGTGTTTTCATTGTAGAAACAAGAAACCGCAGATGCTGGTTTATCAAGGATAGACACAAAACACTGGAGTAACTCAGCGGGTCAGACAGCATCTCTGGAGGACATGGATAGGTAACATTTTGGGTCGGGCCCTGTCTTCCCACATTGATTAGGTTTTTTGAGGTGATGAAGATGATTGGTGAGGTTAGGACAGTGGATGTTGTCTCCATAGAAGTAAAGTATTTTATTACAGACGATTAAGGCACGTGAAATAAACCTGAGACTTGACGGATTGGATTGAATATAATTAAAACATTATTTCCCCCTGCAAGTTATTCAGCAATGAATATAAAGGTTTGGCAAGTCATATTGCAGCTGTACAAAACTTTGGTTAATCCATGTTTTGACTATTGTGAGTAGTTCTGATTGTCACATTACAGGAAGGTGATGGATGCTTGGGAAAGGCTCACCAAGATGTTGCCTAGATTAGGGTGTATTAGGGACAAGCTTGGATTGCTTTCTCTGGAGTATCGCAGGCTGAGGGTGCGACCTGATAAAGTAGATAAAATTATGAGAGGAATGCATAGATAAGATGTGTAGATGCCAGTCTTTTCTCACGGTAGAAATTATACATACTAGACGTCATAGCTTTAAGATGTAAGGGGGAAAGTTTGAAGGAGATTTAGGAGGCAAGATGTTTTTTACACAGAGAGTGATAGGTGCCTGGAAGGTGCTGCCAGATGAGGCGGTGGAACAGATACATACGCATCATTTAAGAGGCATTTAGACTGACACATGAATGAGCAGGTGGCTGAAGGATATCGACCATTTGCAGGCAGAAGAGATTGGTTTAATTGACATAAAAAGCGACACAGACATGGTGGACTGAAGGGCTTGTTCCTATACTGCAATGATCTATGTCCTTTATTAATATTTATCTTTTAAGCTTCACCAACATATTTCAACGGCAACTTGGTACGTACTATCAATGGTTCCCTTCCACATTCTAAGAATTGCAAAACTTTTAAAACAAAAATTATTACAAAATAACCATGTATCTAGGCAGCGATGATTCACAATTAGTCCCATCACCAAGGAAAAGCAAATGTTGCTGAAACCATGCATTAGGCATGATCATTTGTGCAAGATTTTGTGAACTGGTGAACTTAAATCCTTCAGGAAAGAAAATGTACAATGAAGAGTGATTAAAAAGATGTTCTTTTTCTCCATCTGGTTTTCCCATTTGGAATCCAATTGTATTTTATGTGCAGTGAACAAGCCCAAAGCCAAGTAGGTACAAGTGGGCAGGTTGACATTTCATTTTGAATCTAAATATGGAATTTAATTAAGAGCTGAAGCCAAAATCTGAATGTAGGTGTTTCAGATTTTGATTCACTCTTTGTGTTCATGAGTGTGCTTCTGTCTGTGTCTGCAAACATTGATACCTGTGTTACCATGTTCATGGAACTATGAACCCCTGAATCTTTCTGTTCTAATACAATCTCCAGGGCCCATCCATTTATTGTGTGAGTACTCCAGAGAAATATGAAATAATGCATTAAGGCAGCTGCCAAAAGGACTGCAGCAAGTTCAAGAAGGTGGCTCATCACATTTTTTTCAGGGGCAATTCTGATAGGCAGCAAATACTGGTCTTACCTGGATGATCAGATGTCAAAAAATAAATAAACAGAAGAAAATGATTTGTGGATAACGCAGCCTAAATAACAAAGAGACTGTTGAATCCTGCCAACAGCTCTATTTATAAGTGGAATCTAGAGGACAAAGTTTGTGACATCCTTTCAAAACACTGCTGGAGTTTCTCACACAGAGACAGTGATGTATGAGGAGGTGTGATATGGGAGCCTATTTCATTTGGAGAAACAAGAACAAGGCTTCATGTCAACATGCTTGACCCAAGTACAAACACCTGTCAAAATACAAAAAGTTCTGCTGGAATGTAAGTGAATGAACCTTAAGGTTATTGAACTGACCACCTAATCTGCTGTGTCATCTCCATCAACCTGTGTCATCTCCATCAACCTGACTCCAAGATGTCAGTGGGTACAAAGATGCTGATCAAGGAAAGTCAATGTTAAAGGACTTAAAGACACTGGGCCACTGAACATTCTACCTAGTCACACATGAAGGCCAAGCTGGCCACTTCCAGCAAATGTGAACTGTAGAGTGTCCACAATACCTGGACATCCCTAACATCCTTAATAATTAACATGCCATGGTTTCGGTGCCAGAAAACACCAAGTCTGATTTGGGAAGAACAAGTAGGAGATCCAGTTTTAATTTCACAATTGAAGCATTGATTTAAATGCAATTATAGAATTCTGGACAAAATTAACATTGTTAATGATGACCTTAAGACTGCCGTTTTGTGAGATTGGCAGACTCTGGGCTAGTGTGTGTTAATCCAGCGTATACCCTTTCAATTCCCTTTGTTTTTAATATATTACACAGTGGAATAAGGTATAAGTTATTCCACTGTGTATACGTTATTTCACGTATATGTTTTAATTTTACAATGGCACCATTTATTTAAATTATATTTTGTTAACGATAACATTAAGACCACCAGCTCGTGAGGAACAACCCATTGATTCTCGAAAGTGGATTAATATATACGTTATTCCACTGTAAAACATATTTTTAAAAAGGAATCAAAAGTGTATCAATTGAACTAACATCCACTAGTTCAGAAGATCTACCAATGTGTCACCGCCGAATTCCCAAGAATGTTCCATTAACAGATTTTTTTCTGTACGAAGAGTAATTATTTTGAATCATCTTCACAGTTAACTATAGGAAGAGTATGTGCAAACTCCCAGAAACATCTATGTGAAAGTATCCAGATAATCTGATTTGATGGATAAATATGGATCAAGGCATGAATTCTTGGTTTTTCTCCTTTTATCCACCAGTGATGTCAACGTTTAAGCACTTTATCAAAAAGACAGCACCTCTAGTCTTGCAGCAATACCTCGGTGCTATACAAGTATTGTGAAGAGTTATACCTTTAAAGGGGCTGTCCCACTGCGGCGACCTACAGTCGCTTGCAAAAGTATTCATACCCCTTGATCTTTTCCACATTTTGTCACGTTACAACCACAAACGTAAATGTATTTTATTGGGATTTTATGTGATAGACCAACACAAAATGGCGCATAATTGTGAAGTGGAAGGAAAATGATACATGGTTTTCAAATTTTTTTACAAATAAAAAACTGAAAAGTGTGGCGTGCAAAAGTATTCTGCCCCCTTTACTCTGATACCCCTAAATAAAATCCAGTGCAACCAATTGCCTTCAGAAGTCACCTAATTAGTAAATAGAGTCCACTTGTGTGTAATGTAATCTCAGTATAAATACAGCTGTTCTGTGAAGGCCTCAGAGGTTTGTTAGAGAACATTAGTGAACAAACAGCATCATGAAGCCCACGTAACACACCAGACAGGTCAGGGATAAAGTTGTGGAGAAGTTTAAAGCAGGGTTAGGTTATAAAAAAATATGCCAAGCTTTGAACATTCTCATGGAGCACTGTTTAATCCATCATCCGAAAATGGAAAGAATATGGCACAACTGCAAACCTACCAAGACATGGCCGTCCACCTAAACTGACAGGCCGGGCAAGGAGAGCATTGATCAGAGAAGCAGCCAAGAGGCCCATGGTAACTCTGGAGGAGCTGCAGAGATCCACAGCTCTGGTGGGAGAATTTGTCCACAGGACAACTATTAGTCGTGCACTCCACAAATCGGGCCTTTATGGAAGAGTGGCAAGAAGAAAGCCATTGTTGAAAAAAAGCCATAAGAAGTCCCGTTTGCAGTTTGCCACAAGCCATGTGGGGGACATAGCAAACATGTGGAGGAAGGTGCTCTGGTCAGATGAGACCAAAATTGAAGTTTTTGGCCTAAATGCAAAACGCTATGTGTGGCGGAAAACTAACACTGCACATCACTCTGAACACACCATCCCCATGGAACATGGTGGTGGCAGCATCATGCAGTGGGGATGCTTTTCTTAAGCAGGGACAGGGAAGCTGGTCAGAGTTGATGGGAAGATGGATGGAGCCAAATACAGGGCAATCTTGGAAGAAAACCTGTTAGAGTCTGCAAAAGACTTGAGACTGGGGTGGAGGTTTCACCTTCCAGCAGGACAACGACCCTAAACATACAGCCAGAGCTACAATGGAATGGTTTAGATCAAAGCATATTCATGTGTTAGAATGGTCCAGTCAAAGTCCAGACCTAAATCCAATTGAGAATCTCTGGCAAGACTTGAAAATTGATGTTCACAGACGCTCTCCATCGAATCTGACTGAGCTTGAGCTATTTTGCAAAGAAGAATGGGCAAAAATTTCAGTCTCTAAATGTGCAAAGCTGGTAGAGACATACCCCAAAAGACTTGCAGCTGTAATTGCAGCGAAAGATGTTTCTACAAAGTATTGACTCAGGGGGGCTGAATACTTTTGCACGCCACACTTTTCAGTTTTTTATTTGTAAAAAAATTTGTAAACCATGTATCATTTTCCTTCCACTTCACAATTATGCGCCACTTTGTGTTGGTCTATCACATAAAATCCCAATAAAATACATTTACGTTTGTGGTTGTAACGTGACAAAATGTGGAAAAGTTCAAGGGGTATGAATACTTATGCGAGCCACTGTAATTGGCGAGTTTTGGGAAAATTGGACACCGAATAGTGGAGAGTGAAGACGACCTCCTTCGATCTCCTTCGACTTCCCTTCGACTATGTTGAAGACTATCTGCGACTACCTTCGACTACCCTCGATTACCTACGGATAACATGACGATCTACTTTTTTTTTTTTTAATCGCCTTTTTTTCCATGCCGACCTTTTTTTACTCGTGGGCATTTTTCAGCATGTTGAAAAATACGCTGTGACCTAGATGAGACCTCGAGTACACAGGGACTACTCTCGAGCATGAAGGAGAGTTACAAAGACCTCCTTGGACCTCGTGTTGACCATGCTGCGAGTATGAGTCGAGGGCAAACTCTTTTAAACTCGCCAATTAGGTTGCCGCAATGGGACAGGCCCGTTTATGTCTCTGGAGAGGGATTTGACTGTATAACCTTCTGACCCGGAGAAGAATGTGTTCCCTCCATGCCACACTGGCACATAAGAGTCTCAGAGGAGGTACAATGAAATGAGGGAATGTTTGTTTAGAGGAACTTAAAATACATCGGTCAAATGTGCTGGGGATGAACTAGTAGGGCAGTGAGAGGTGCTATGCTTCAGCACAGTTTGAGAACTTTCAGATAAAACTGAAGACCTCAGAAATCGTTAAAAGAAAAAACTACTGAAATGGTGGAAGTATCTGGTCTTTCGCGTGGATGAAATAAGTTGGTCAGCAGCTTTGGGAGCAATCAAACTTTGGCCGACTGAGCGATGCTGCAATAGCGGGGAACCTGTAGTGAAGACAGACTGTTGCACCAAAGCAGAGCAAGTTAGGGGAAATGCCACCCTCTTTGGTCGTATATTTAACTCCAATCAAACTCGGTGTAATCCTACTCCTGCACCTGTTCGATCTGCCCAGTGGAGGAGTGATCCTGCCTCCTGTCGATGCTCATAAAACAGAAATACAAAAACAAACTAGCTGTCGCGAAATAGGAATTCTTACCACGTCGATTAGAGTAATTATTTAATAGCTTCTAGAAACAGCAACAGTTGTTAGTGCAGATTGGTTCTTTGAATTGTCGGGGGAGAAAAGATTGCAAATTACCCGTCACTTCGCCAGTTTATTGCATCCTCCACTATCATCGGTTAAACAATGTTCATTAAAAACATCCCGAGGAAAGTGGGGTTTCACCGCGACAGCAGATGTTAATTTAGGAACTACGGATCTTCTCCAAGCAGTCACGGGCTGGGTGCCAGGTTAAACGCTTACACACCGATACCCCAGTCAGGAATCTCCTCTCCTCCGTTGGCGTCCCAATGTTTGCGAAGCGGACCATGTGTGACATTTTTTCCCTCAATTACTTTTTTTGTGGCCAACCTTATTTGTTAAGCTCATTCATTTGGATTCTCAGTATGAACCCTTCGGCCCATGCTAACCGCTAGATCGGTTTAACACCTAAGAACTAATTCTGCCGACCTTACCTCCGGGAAAAGTGGTGCTCCCACAGCCCCCGCCGTCGGGATCCACAGTGATCATGAAGGTACGTTTGGTACACAGTCTCCAAAGCCCAAAATGCGCCTCCTCACAAGTGGTGTTGGACTTTTCCAGCCTGGGGCGAAGGAATGCCCAGTGATCGGTGCTGACCGCGACCACCGTTAAAATTAATCCGATCGCCACGAAGCAGGACGTAAGTTTAATTTTCCCCGCTTTATTATTCTCCTCCATTGCGTCGCTGAGGACTCTGGCCGATCTTGTCTCCAGTCGCTGCTCCTCGCTAAGTCTGATGCGCGTCAGCCCGGTCCCAGCGAGAGTCTCAGCCGTGGTGTAAAGTTTCCAAGCACCACTCTATATCTGGAGATAGACACACAAATGTGGATCTATATCTGGATCTCTGTCCCAGTTCCCTGAACACCCTCGCACCAGTCACATCCCCAGAATGAAATCCGTTCGGGCCTTCATTTGATATTAGATCTGGCAGAAAGGTGTTTTGACTCTGGGTTCTACTGCTGGTTAGTCTTATATTATTTGATAAGGAGGAATGTGTGGTGACTCCAGAGATAACAATCCAGAAATGATTCCACGATGCAAAAGCATTTTGCCATGCACTTTGGGATTTTGATTCACGGCATGGTGGCGCAGTGGTAGAGTTGCTACCAGCGAATGCAGCGCCAGAGACCCGGGTTAGAACCATAGAAACATAGAAAATAGGTGCAGGAGGAGGCCATTCGGTCCTTCGAGCCAGCACCGCAATTCATTGTGATCATGGCTGATCGTCCCCAATCAATAACCCGTGCCTGCCTTCTCCCCATATCCCTTGATTCCACTAGCCCCTAGAGCTCTATCTTAAATCCATCCAGTGACTTGGCCTCCACTGCCCTCTGTGGCAGGGAATTCCACAAATGGTTCGACTGCGGTTGCTGTCAGTACGGAGTTTGTATGTTACCAGTTCTCACCCAGAGTCATTGTCGTGTTTCAAACAAAGCATTTTCGCTTGTTGCTCCATCATATTTTTATTTAATTCTATCTGTTAGAACTTAATTGGATCTAACTCCAGCACATCTGCACGCAGTTAAATTCAAATGTACACCGCATTAAAAGAAAATCCTGTTGTCACTGTCGCTGTCGAGGGGGAGGGTTTTATGGTTATCTAAAATAGTCACATGTGACAAGTCACAGTGAAATTGTTTGCTTGCATTTCTTGCTGTGGTTTACAAATAGTCGCCCATACAAAGTTACAAATTCCCCTGCGCCAGTTTCCCCTTTGTTCTTCCCCCCCCCTCACTCACTGCGCCCCCCCCCCCCCCCCCACACACGCGGGTCCTCCATTGTTCAATTGGATTCATACCATTGGGTTGTAAGCTACCCAAGTGGTATACGGCGTGTGGTCCTTCAAATTGTGTAGCCTCACTGGCAATGCAGGAGACCCAGGACTGAAAGGTCCCCTTTCTTGATCTCGCTATCTCCATCACAGGGGACAGACTATCGACTGACATGTACTGCTAAACCTACTGACTCCCACAGTTATCGGGGCTACTCCTACCCTGCCTCTTGCAAAGATGCTATCCCCTAACTCACAATTTCCCCGTCTACATCGGATCTTTCCAGCTTCTAAGACATCCGAGATATCCTTGTTCTTCAGTAAACAGGGTTTCCCCCTGCTGTTATAGGTGGATCTCTCACCTGCCTCGCTGTGTCCAATAGTTCTGCTCTTGCCCCCCATATGGAACAAGGATAGAGTTCACCTGATTCTCACATTTCATCCCCAGTCTTCTCATCCAACACTTACTTACTTACTGCCTATTATGCCTCCTGGCATGTAGGGCAGCAACGAAGGTCCTCCACTCAGTTGCTGTTTCTGTAACATATTTGTTTTACGAGACAGGGTTGTTAGCCCTGAGCTCAACCTCCAACCTGGAGGACCAGTGGATCGCTCTTCGCCTCGCCTCTACCCTTCGATCTGTCCAGCATGGGAGACCCTAACATGAGACGAAAACTTGCGCTGGCACAGCTATAGGGGCCACTGAGACACACAAGCTCCCCGACCACGACAAGGTTGCAATCCAACGGGGAGTCATCCAACACAACTACCAACATATCCGTCTTCTCCAACACCAGCCGCATTTTCCCATCCCTTTCTGCCTTCTGCAGTTACCGCTCCCTGCACAGCTCTTTAGTTCACTCATTCATTCCCACCCAAACCGCCCCATCTGCAATACATTGCCAGAGTGAGGCCACACACAAACCGGAGGAACAACACCTCATACTCCGCGTGGATAGTTTACAATCCAACAGTATGAACAATGAATTCTCTCATTTTAGGTAACTCCAAAACCCTTCCCCTTCCCCTCTCCCTTCTTCCCCCTCCCCCCTCTCCCTATCCTCTTCACAGTTCATAAAACTGCCAAGTTGTGAATCACTCCTAAAAAATCCAGGTGCTGAAATGAATCTTAAAAATAGAAAAGGCCCCAACACTGGGAACCTCACAATTTATCTTACTCCAGTCTGCCAATCAATTATTCATCATAAACCTGTTATGTGGCACCTTATTGACAGCCGTCTGGAAGTCTGTGTTTTTTACATTAACAGTATTACTCTAATCAACCCCATTGTACCTCATTAAACATTTCCATCAAACTGGCTACTGCAATGTGTTCTTTACATCAGAGCTAACATGTTTTAGTTATTCGGTTTTCCTCTGGTATTAATCCTGTCCTGGATCAATACTTCCTAAAGCTTTCCCACACCGACATTAAGCTGATTTAATTTACCTTGGCTGACTTCATTTACTCCCTTTTATGAACAGCAATTATATTTGCTATTCTTCAGTCCCCTGGAATCACAGAATAATGACTGTCAATACCCTTGTGAATTTCCTCTTGTAGTTGCCTCAAAATACTACAATGCATCGCATCTTGTTCTGATAACTTGCCGACTTGAGGTTACGCCATCTTAGAATACTTCTATCAATTTTAAATGTATACAGTTTTTCCTTTATCTCTTTCTCAACTATCACTTTGGAAACACACTTGTGAAGAAAGGTGTAAAGTGCTCGTTCAGTATCTTAACTACCCTCAATGTCTGTGCAAGTTGCCATTTTTATCCTTGATAGGCCCCATACGCCCATGTATTCCCCCTTTATTACTATTGGCAGCTATTATCATATTCACTCTCTTTGCCACTCTTTAATTTTTAATTCCCTCTGATCATGTTTATGATCTGTCTGCTTTTCACAGCTATTTACAACCCAATATTTGACATAAACAGCATTTTTTTTGTTTAATATATCTCTGTGTCTCGACCAGCATCTAGAGAATCCTGGCTTTGTTTCTTCTTTACCCCATGATGGAAGGTGTTCCAACAAGGTATACCCAAACCATCTCCTGACGTTTTCCATTTGTTCTGTTTACAAATTTTCAATTTGTAAATTGGAAGTAGTCGCATCTGCAAAGGTCTACTTCCAATTTACCCCAGGCCCAATTAACTTTCATCCCACTGAATTAGGCCTTTCTCCAATTACTGATACTTTCTTTGGATTGCTCCTCCTTTTCTGCAGCTATCCTGAACCTTATTATCAATATTTCCTAAACTTTCATCTTTTGAAACATGGTGCACTTGACCTCTCCTTTTTGAGGAATTTGAGGAAGGACATTCTTGCTATTGAGGGAGTGCAGTGCAGGTTTACAAGGTTAATTCCCAGGATGGCGGGACTGTCATATGCTGAGAGAATGGAGCAGCTGGGCTTGTACACTCTGGAGTTTAGAAGGATGAGAGGGGATCTCATTGAAACATGTAAGATTGTTAAGGGTTTGGTCAAGCTAGAGGCAGGAAACATGTTCCCGACGTTGGGGGAGTCTAGAACCAGGGGTCTTATTATCAATATTTCCCTATAATAAGAATAAGGAGTAAGCTGTTTAGAACGGAGACGAGGAAACACTTTTTCTCACAGAGAGTGGTGAGTCTGTGGAATTCTTTGCCTCAGAGGGCGGTGGAGGCAGGTTCTCTGGATGCTTTCAAGAGAGAGCTAAATAGGGCTCTTAAAAATAGCGGAGTCAGGGGATATGGGGAGAAGGCAGGAACAGGGTACTGATTGTGGATGATCAGCCATGATCACATTGAATGGCAGTGCTGGCTCGAAGGTCCAAATGGTCTACTCCTGCACCTATTGTCCATTGTCTTTCCCCCACTTCTAGTTGGGACAGAGGGTACCAAAAGGCCTCCACTCATAAGGGTAAACCCAGTGTTTCTTCGCACAACGAGAAATGTCCAACACGTCCAGAAACTAGTTTATTATCACAAATACTTTACAAGAGCCCGAGCACATTGCGCCAGACACACACGGTTTTCTGTCTTCTCTCCTAGTTTCACAACAATCTAATTATCTGCCAAGTTTAGTATTATACACACACACAGTTCTATCTTTTAACATCATCACGGTAACAATTTTTCAGAGGAGGGAAAGCCACGAGAAACACAACCATTGAAGACATCGAGGTTTAGTCCAATATACCAATCAATATGAGCGCTGACCGAAGACTGCTGGAGCTGAGCTTTGACCATTCCCAAGTCATTAAATTATGCCATTTAACTTAATTTTCAGAATTGTACAAATATATTCGTCAGTTCCGTTACACACACACATGTCCAGGTTAATTTCCGTAATTGAGGAGGGGTGGAGTTAAGAAAATGTTGGAGAGGGGTGTGTGTTATTGGCGGGGTAAGGAACCCTTCGGCCAGCCGTGACAGATATCAACATTGGCCCACTCCATGCCCAGATCCCGGGCTGACAGGGTAATGATGAAAACGAAGATTAACCGGGAGCAGTGGTTTAGACGAACCTCCCCATCGCTGCAACATTTAAAGATTAAAGCCGAGAATTTGAACAGATAACAGTTGAACAGTCGTTGATATTGGTATTCCAGTTGTGTGAGATGCAAAACTGAATATTAATGCTAAAAAAAAAAGTTAATTCCAGGTTAACAGTTGAGATTATCACCAACTACACGGGCGCGTCTCGGTTTCGCGATGTTCTCCAAGTGGGATATTTTATCAGAAACCCGTGACTTGATTCACACAGTTCATTTAATCTTGATGCTTGAAATATCAGCCTTGTCCAATGTATGCTGGCAATCCAAGACCCGCCAGTAGAGAGAAGCCAGACAGGTGAGGTACCCTACTCTTGGTCCTTCCAAAGGTGTAGGGGACATGAAATGAGTAGGAGCGATGAGGGAGCAAGGTGTAATGTTGACGGCCTCAGACTGGCGTTGTTCGCCTGTTCATCGTGTTCATGCCGAAGCCCTCCTTCACCTCTTTCTGGAAGCAGTTGTGCACTTGCAGGAAACTCTCCTCGTGCTCCGGGAGATAGGCGGCTCCAGCCGGCGCTTTGCCGGCTTCCCTGGAAAGTGTGTACATGGAGATCTCGCTCAGCGGCACCACGGTGCTCACCATCTTCATGTTGCCAGCGGCGCAGATTTCCCGGGCCGGGGAGGGCTCCTCGGATCGGGAGCCGGACCTGGATCGCCTCCTCTGCCTGTACCTGTAGTTCGACATCCTGGCGTAGGGCGAGGAGGAAGTCTTCAGATACTCCCGGTGCGACCTGCTCCTGGCCACCTTGTTCTTGTCGATGTAGATGCTCACGGCTAAGACACCCGACATTTCCGCCACGATGAAGGACAAAGCCCCGAAATAGAAAGACCACCCGTAGGAATACAGGTTCTTCTTGTCATCGTCGTTCTTATCCCAGGGGTCGCCGGTGTTGCTCGATATGTACACAATGATCCCGATAATGTTACTCAGTCCTAGAGCAAAAGAGACAACCCATCAGCCCAGAGATGCACAGAGCGAGTCTCCCTCCCTGCAATCTGAAGAAGTGTGCTGGAGTGTGCAAGGAAGCACTTTAATTGTCAGGGGGAAACGAAATGGGGGGGGGGGGGGGGGGGGGGGGAGGCGGCGGCAACTGTGCAAGGAATAGATGCTGATAAAAAGTGTTGGGCATGAAAAAGTAAATCTGTCGAAACAAGGAGCTGCAGATGCTGCTTTACAAAAAAAGAGAGACAAAGTGCTGGAGTAACTCAGCAGGCCAGGCAGCATCTGGAGAACATATAGATAGTAGAAGTGAAATCTGCTTTTCTATAAGTAAATGCCAGAGGAACTGTGGCTCAGACAGCATCTGTGGAGAGAATGGACAGGCTATGTTTCAGGTTGGGACCCTTCTTCAGACCCAAAACTTTGCCTGTCTAGATGCTGACTGGTCTGCTGAGTTCCCGAGTTTGCTCAGGATTTGGGCATCTGCAGTTCTTTTGTCAGGTCTCTGTTTCCATAGGCAAGGACTGACATGCTGAGTATTTCCAGCTTTTTTTCTGTTTTAATCCTAACTAATTTGTGATGAGAATGTCCAGTTATTTAACACCAACGCTGCTCCCGCTGGTTATGAACTGTGAACAGAAGACACTAATAGCCCTATTGTAGGTCAAACTGCATGTGGCAATAAATTTGCTTGTCGGATTATTTTACACCCATATCAATGGAGCTATCCTCTGCTCCTTGTGTTGTAGGGAGATATGTTGGTCACTAGTTCTGTTTCAAAAAAGTATACCGCTAGGAGAACTCAGTGGATCAAGCATTGTCTGTGGCGTTAAAAGGGTTATTGATGCTACGACGACCGTCCTTCTCCCTTCAAGATGCTTCTCAACCCTCTGAGTTCTTCCAGCAGTTTACTTTTTGCAATGGATCGCCACATCTACAGTCCCGTGTGTCTCTCTGAGTTCTGTATGTTGTGCAGATTGAAACTGCATTTTAAAAGTCTCCACTGAGTAACCAGAATCTGCTGTCAAATAAATCTTTCATAATCCCACTGACGCCAAACACCTTGCCAACTTCGTTAAGATAAACAAAATCTTCCTGTTTTCAATAGTGCAGTGTCATATACGGTTTCTGGACTTCTTTAATATATGACCGTCACTATATATTTGAGAGTGTGTTTGTGAGATAATCAAGGCGAGGAAGGCTGTACTCTCTGTCTATTATTATCAATAGGTATGATAATACTACTGGTACATGTAAACTGGTGTATTTTCTGAATGTTCAGTGTTCTAACATTGATGTGGATTTAGCATGTGACTAAGATGAGGATTGATGAATGGTAATTCTGTATGAGTACGTACATATGAGAGATTATGAATAAACATGTGTCTTATAGTCAGCATGTTAATGCATGCGTGCTTAATATTGAATCAGTAGCATTGTCTATGATTCTGCATTGAGATTGAATCTGAATCTGAATCTGCAGAAATATTATTTCATGTGTTTGGGAATAATGAGTATGAGTGTGTATGAAACATTTGGTGTGTGAGAATGGTGAATGAATGAGTAAATACAAGAGTCAGAAGTGAGCAGTCAGTGTGTCAACAGGAATGATTCAGAGAGTGTGAGTAGTGACAGGAATGTGGATGAGAGTGAGGGTGTGTATGAGAGTCAGGAGTATGTGTGCAAGAGTAATGTGTGTCAATGACTGGGAGCAGGATGTGTGATGCGAGGACTGGAATGTGTGTGAAGAATAAATGTGCTAGGGTAAGGAGTGGAATGTGTGAGAATGAACTGAGTGTGTGTGAGAGTGAAGCTGGAGTGGTATAGAAGGAGTCGTGAAGGTTGGTACTCACCTGCTGCTACAAATAAGATGCCAGCACTAAGGATAATGTTCGTTTTACTGCTGTACAATTTTCCAACTCCAACACACAGTCCTGCCAAGAGCAGTAGTATGGCACTCAGGATTGGGAATAAGCTGGAAGCACGGACAATCCCTGGGGGAAAGAATCCAGATCCATTATTTATTTGCAAATCTAGAAAATGTGACATGATCAAATGATAAATTAGTTGATAATACAATCAAATATTCTAAATTCAAATTCAGAACAATAAGTGTGTACAAATGTGGAGAGAACACAAATGTCTCTCTTTGAAATATTAAAAGCCTACTTTAAATGACTTAAGGACAGTTGGTAATAAATCTGAATCAATAGGAAGGAATTAGTCTGACACACTTCCTTTTTTAAATCTTTGTGCTATTATAGAAGCCTCAAGAAATAAGAAAGGCAAACAGGTTCTGTGAGGCACAAAGTGCTGGAGCAACTCAGCGGGTTAGGCAGCATCTCCAGAGATGCTGCCTGTCCTGCTGAGTTACTCCAGCATTTTGTGTTTATCTCCAGAGAACATTAATAAGTCATGTTTCGGGTTGGAACCCTTCTTTGAGTCTGAAGAAGGGTCAAGTTCTCCAAAGATGCTGTCTGATCCATTGAGTTACTGCAGCACTTTGCGGTTTTTTTTTGTAACTGCGGTTCCTTGAGACAATAGACAATAGGTGCAGGAGTAGGCCATTCGGCCCTTCGAGCCAGCACCACCATTCACTGTGATCATGGCTGATCATCCACAATCAGTACCCTATTCCTGCCTTCTCCCCATATTCCCTGACTGCTATCTTTAAGAGTATCTAACTCTCTCTTGAAAGCATCCAGAGAATTGGCCTCCACTGCCTTCTGAGGCAGAGAATTCCACAGATTCACAACCCTCTGTGTGAAAAAGTTTATCCTCATCTCCGTTCTAAATGGCTTACCCCTTATTGGTAAACTGTGGCCCGTGGTTCTGGAATCTCCCAACATCGGGAACATGTTTCCTGCCTCTAGTGTCTAAACCCTTAATAATCTTATATGTTTCAATAAGATTTCCTCTCATCCTGAGAGTATTCCAGAGTATACAAGCCCAGTCGCTCCATTCTATCAACGTATGACAGTCCCGCCGTCCCGGGAATTAACCTCGTGAGTCTACAGGTTTTGTCGGATTCAATTTGGAAGAACAATTGGTGAATCATGGCATCACCGAATCACACAAAAGGGATTATTTGGCAATTTGTGCCCATGCTATCCAATTGGTGGAGTTTATGGCCCGATTAATCTGCTTCCTTCCTCTTGCCACACCTCCCCCCCCCCCCCCCCCCCCCCCCCCCCCCCCCATATTCCTTATGTATACAATTCACATTTGAATGTTTCCATTGAAACCCTTTCTACGATTGCTGTGTATTAATCAGTGCCAAATTACAGGGCTGGGTGAATGTGCAATTTTTCTGGTAACAAGGCACATTTTCAAATAGACTAAATTCAAATACTATATTTTCCTAGTACATTTTAACTGCAGCTCAAATTCCTGAGAGTGTGTGCCCACAAATGAGTGTGTCCCCACAAAATACTTACGTAAAAGGTATTCCGAACCCTCTTGGTCATAATCATCATCGTCAGGGAAGTAATTGATTCTGAAGCAGTTTCCTTTTTGAAAACCTGAAACAGTGGAAATCAGAAAGTAACCATTACTTGAGCCCCAATTTCCCCACATAAAAGAAGCCAACTAATGCCCACTGAGTAGGGCAACATTCACTTTATGAGGTTTAGAAATATGATTAATAGTTGTGAAACATGTTGTTATACATACGGTTGGCTGATGCGTCTAATTAGCGTAGTGTTGTATAGCAGTTTACAGATCTCATTGCTCGTGGAGTTCCAATTTAAAAGCTATAATAAGTTAAAAACTATAATAAAAAATACAAAAAATATAATGGTTTATGTTATTGTTTTTATTAAAGAATATAACATACACAGTAGACCGCTGGATATTCTCTGAGTGATCCCAAAGGAAAATAAATTGGAGTTTTCTGAATACGATCTATATGGAAGGCAAATCTGTTTCAAATTACATTGTAATGAAAGGAGACAGACGTAAAATGCTGGAGTGATGAAAAGTGTTGGACCTGAAAGATCTCTGGATAGAAGGAATGATTAGAAGAATGAAAGGATGTCAGTTTAAACTAACAGAAAACAAAATTAGAAGGGATATCAAGATATTTGCCTGTGCATAAATGTGTTCAGAATGTGGAATGGTCTTTCAAGTAAATTAGTGGCTATAATTCGTCTGTGTATAATTCGCCTCAGAGGGCAGTGGAGGCAGGTTCTCTGGATGCTTTCAAGAGAGAGCTAGATAGGGCTCTTAAAGATAGCGGAGTCAGGGTATATGGGGAGAAGGCAGGAACGGGGTGCTGATTGGGGATGATCAGCCATGATCACATTGAATGGCGGTGCTGGCTCGAAGGGCCGAATGGCCTACTCCTGCACCTATTGTCTGTATAAGGAGCCCATTATTTACCAGCATGAAGTGCAGAGGAATATGGCGTGAGTGTTCAAAGGGAAGGGATATTTGAATATGCCAGACATAGAGGTCTGTGTGAAATTAAAGGTAAGATCTGGTTATTGATTGTGTAATTAATTGCTGGGCCAACACAGAATGGCATACAACTGGGAATGCAACTGTGCCTGAAAGTAGAGGTATAATTCCTCAAATAGTCACTGACCATGTCTGCTCTTGTTAGTTCATTGGTACAGGTCAGCATCCAGATCTCTGGAGCTTGATTCCTAGTATTGACTTCCAGAGCTATTTTTCTTCCTACTGCATTCTGAGCAGGTGTCGAAGGACCACTTGCATAAGCCCACCATGTATACATATAGAGTCAGAGTCATTGAGAGATACAACACAGGAACAGGCCCTCGGCCCACTGAATCCATGCTGATCATCATCCACCCACTAACATAACTCCTTTTTAAAAAAAAATGTTTTTTAATTAAAACAAGAATAGATCCAAAGGTAGATGATATATTTATTTACTCTTTCAAACATACTAATTCACTGCGCACAAAGTTTCTTCACTGAGACACCAATGCAGTAGGGAAATGTTGCTCTGTCTAATGTGCCATTTTTAACAAGAAACGTCAAACTAAGAAAGCAAGTAAATCGATCCATCCTCTCAGAGGGATGTTAAAGGTCCTATCTTGGAAGAAGAGCAAGAGAAGACTCGCTGGTGACCTGATGAATAAATTATTCGTGAACCAAACAAACATTCAAATAGCAAACGGTGCAAGTATCCAGCAGGTGCGGTGGCCCCTATGGAGAGGGCGACAATAACCTCTTAAGTCCTGGAGTTGCATCAGAACGAGGTCACATCTGATTTGTTGAGTTTTTCTAGCATTCTTAGTTGTATTGCTGATTTCCAGCAATTCTAGTTTCATGAAAACCGACTTAACTGTCACTTTATCTTTTTGCCGTTTTGCGCTTGCTATGCGAATCTTGCCTGCTATCTGATCCACACAACCCTTGTCTACAAAATTGTTTAATTGGCCGTAACAAGCGACGGGTCGTTACAACAACATCAAAGGCGCTGTGGAAATGCAGGATCTGTTTTTTACAGCTGAATAGTTGCAATTGCAATTAACCTGTTGGCAGAACATTTCTCAGAGCACCACTCCGCCGATGGAAGGCGGGTTAGCCCGATGGTGGTGTGTGGAGCGCTGGCAGCCGCGTCGAGGTTGTACTCTCACTTTACCGAGCTTTTTAAAAGCCTCTAAAAGACCTTATGGCAAGAGCAGGCCTTCATCTGGATGGCCGATCTCACCATTCCTTGGGACAGAGGTGGGCTGGAGTGTGCACAATCTAGATGGCGGAGAAATAGCCGTTCCTCAGGAGTTACTGCACTGCAGAGAGTGCTGTGTTTCGGGGAACTATCAAAGTCAGCGAACTCAGGCGGAAGCATCGTCTTAACAATTTTCAATTGTGAATACAGACAAGCGCAGGCGGACCCTTGCCATGACTGGATAAGAAGTGGGGCGGCGTGTAACGGAGACACGGGAAGTTCAGGACATAACATCAGCCTCAGTTTTGTTCCAGGAGTCAAAGCAGTTTAAAACGCGTTGATGTCTCCCTGTGTTTGGGCACCGCATCCACTAAGAGCTTGTTGCACGCTGCTTTCCCTCCCTCGCGCCCGCCAACACACGAGTGGCCTGTGCCGCGCCCACTGAACTATTATGAGGATACCTGACATTTATCTTCGATGGTCGAAGGAAGGTATGTTTCACTGAGCTGCGGTGCAGCTCATTCACCGCCCATTCCAATGGAACCCAAATGTCAAAACTGTCCATTCATAGAATGAAGATAGACACAAAAATGTTGGACTGATCAGTCTGAGGAAGGGTCTCGACCCAAAACGTCACCCATTCCTTCTCTCCAGAGATGTTGCCTGTCCCGCTGAGTTACTCCGACATCATCCTGTAACTCCCTACTCAGCAGTGGGAGCAGATTCACCACAAAGACTGCGTTGGTTCAATATGGCCCAATATCATCTTATTAAAGGAAATCAGGGAATGACAAAGGCACCTCATCCCTGAAATGAATTAATGTTTATGGATCAACACCACAGAGTTTGTCTTTCAGATATAACTTGTAGCATTGGTGACGATGATTTGATATTGGCTGCAGCAAGAGCTACAGCAAAACATTGGCATGAACTGAGTTCCATACTCCCTCTTTGTTTAAATAGTAATTTAAGATCAAACAGTCTTAGCGAAGGTGGTCCTTTGGCCCATTATACACGTGCTGGCTCTCAAAGGAGCAACTGAATTATTCACAAACTCTTGTTCTTGGATCTATTGACCTGCAATTATTCCCTTTTCAAATCTTTACCTAACTTTCTTTTGCAGGTTATTATTGGTCTGCTGTCAAGTGATGCATACCACTTCACAACAACTTACTGTTTTAAAAAACATTCTCTTCATCTCCCCTCAGGCTCTGTATTAATATGCAGCAGATCTGTTCTGTGTATACTCAACTTTGATCCATATTTGGCAGCAATGACAGATCACAGAAATACATTTATCTACTGAAACGGAATTGTAGACACTGGGGATATTAAAAAATCCTTCCTAATATAAACCTAATTTTCTGAAAAACTGGATGCGAAAATTATGTGTTCGTTAGTACATTGGAAATGGCTTTGTAGTAAATCCTTGATAATTCCAGGTGAGTGAGAACTAGACGATAATCTCAGTTCTCTAGCTCCTGGTGACATGTGTCAGAGTCACACTGCACAGAAACAGGCTATTCGGCCCACCATGACTAGGCCACCCATCAAATACCTGCATATACCAATCCCATTTCACCAGCACTTGGCTGTAGTCTTCCATGCCATGGGGATTCGGGTACTCATATAATTACATCTTACATGTTGTGATAATGCTTGCCTCCACTACTCCCTCAGGCAGTTCCTTCCAGATTCCAGCCATAACCTGTATGAAAAAGTTCTTCTTCAGATCGCCTTTATGATACAATACGGTACTTTATTTATCCCAGGAGATTCTAAACTAATGTCCTCTACTTTTACACACCTCTGCAATGGGGTGTGTAAAAGACTAATGTCCCGCAAACATACGAACTACATCCTCATAATCTGGTATACCTCTACCCCCCTCAGCCTCTTCTGCTCCACCCGATCAAGTCTTCGTCATAATAGAAAGGTTGAATCCTGGTCAACATTCTGATTATTTTCTGCACCTCCCCGTGTCCTTGCTGGCGTGTGGTGACCAGAAATGTACACTGTGCTCCATCTGTAGGATACCAATTTTTGTAATGAAGTTGTATCATAACCCATCTTCTTATATTGTCTACTGTGGGACCAGTAGCTCTGCCATTAGCCTTGACAGGTTTAGTGCATGCTAAATTGGCACGGGTTAACATCAGGCTTCTAAGAACCTTGAAGATGGGGAGAGATGCTTTTACCGTGTTGGCCTTTTTTTTTGCATCTAGCTGACAATCCGTCTGACTGCAAAATCATTGTGTGTTTTAAAAAACACAGAAATCCAACAATGACCCTTTGTTCAGAAGTCTAATGTGTGGAAATGTGAACCTGCAAGCTATTAGAATGGAGTCATAAATGAAATGATTTATTAAGTCTCTGATCCCAACCTCCCAATTTATAACCCTTGTGGAATCCGGCGGAGTAGCCCAACTGATCCAGCTGGTAAGTAAGTAGGTTTATTGGCCAAGTATTCACATACAAGGAATTTGCCTTGGTGCTCTGCCCACAAATAACAACATGACATACAGTGACAGTTATGAATGACTCAGAAAACACTAAACATTAATAATAATAAAACATTAATGATAAAACACCATTGGTCGTGTGAACCAACAAAATACCAGATCAAAGATCTCCCAAATCTATAAACCAAGAGTAATTGCGGACGATGGAAAACAGAATGTGGAAGGAAGGAAGGCAGGCAGGCGGAGGGGCATAGAGTGAAATGCTCGGGTAGAAACCATCACGGGCTATCGGAGGTTTGCCAGTGCAACAGTTAAATACGTTCACACCTTTCTCCCTGAGCGCGTCTGCTTCAATGTGTTCAATTCAATTTAACGTTAATTTCAGTGATTTAGCCGAAAGACGGATTAAGACGAAATATTACATATTTTCTAATTAATCCTGCAAGGAATTCGGAGGAAATGTGTTCAGGCGGCTAGTTTTTTGGGGGATCACGGAGGAGCTGTCTGATCACGAGGAGGACAGGAACTGAATAAATAAGGGAAGCGAGGCGCTGAAATGGTGAAATGAAGAGGGTGGGCGGGGACATGTGAGTATAATCTGGGAGGTCCACTTGGACAGTGAATTCTCTGCCCTTTGTACCACAGAGAACGACGTGTTTATGCCCCATTTAAGAACATGCAAAATAAGAGCAAATGGAGGCTATTGGCGCCTGCGGTTCCGCACTAAATGATGTGGCTCATCTAATTGATCGCCCCAAACCTCACCATCCCCATATTCCTCAGTGATCCAATGTTAATCTTCAGCAATGAGTACAACGCAGCGTCCGAACCCTCTGGAAAGCAGAATTTCCCAGACTCGCATCCTCGGAGTAAAAACAAGCCGGTTCAGTCAGCTCAAGCTGTTTTCCTGAGACAATGGTGCTAGTTCAGACTCGAGCCAGTACAAACCTCCACGCTGCCACATTAAAACCTGAGTTCACCTCATTCTTCTAAAATCTGGGACATACGCAGACTGTACTCGATAACTGCACATGGGATCATCTAAACCCAGGAGTTATCTGATCCCAGGACTTAGCGACCCATCGTGGTACACCCTCCGAGACAAGCCTATATTCCGCTAAGCACGGCGACTGTGACCACTTCGGGTCCGTTCTCTCCAAAGCTCAGCGCAATTGTGATAAGCTTGTTATTCGCTTTACTAAAGGATACAGAGCTTGCATTAAAGAGATTTCATAACAAGGTTCTAAACAAGGTTCTAAACTCACCCTGTCCAATTGTATTCGAGAGTGGGTGGGTTTAGGTGGGTTTGGGGAGGGAGGGAGTGTAAAAAGTATGATTATGTGAATGTTTGAAGTTCTTTTAAATGGAGAGACACAGTAATCTCGTTGTATGTGACACATGCAATGACAATAAAGCATTCTGATTCTGATTCTGAGAACAGTTGCTGCGACTCCCAGTGGGGATATTTATTTTAGACTGAGACATGGCTCCATGGGATGAAATGTGCTCAGATGAACTGTTTGAATCCGCTGCCCGTGGTACAATAGACAATAGGTGCAGGTGGCGCAATAGGTGCCATTCGGCCCCTCGAGCCAGCACCGCCATTCAATGTGACCATGGCTGATCATCCCCAATCAGTATCCCGTTCCTATCTTAACCCCATATCCCCTGACTCCGCTATTTTTAAGAGCCCTATCTAGCTCTCTCTTGAAAGCATCCAGAGAACCTGCCTCCACCGCCCTCTGAGGCAGATAATTCCACAGACTCACCACTCTCTGTGAGAAAAAGTGTTTCCTCGTCTCCGTTCTAAATGGCTTATTCCTTATTCTTAAACTGTGGCCCGTGGTTCTGGTCTCCCCCAACATCGGGAACATGTTTCCTGCCTCTAGTGTGTCCAAGCCCTTAACGATCTACGAAGCGAGGCCATACCAAGGCAAACGTTAATCCACATGTCCAGATAAACGCTTGCCACAACAGAATAAAAAACTCAGGAGGAAAAACGGAAGGCATAGTGGAAGCTGCGAAGACTGCCGAGTCCCACCACCAAACCCGCTCCTTTTGAAAAGCCTCACTTGCGCGCTCCCTTCTCCAACTCGTTGGGGCTCTCCTCTCTCCTCTCTCGCTCTCTCTCTCTCTCAAATGTTACAGACTGTTACCCATCTAAAGATTGAAAATTGAAGGTATCTGTATGCCTCTTAGGGGATTAGGGGGAATTCCCCTTAGGGGGAAAGAGGAATCGTCTGTCCTCTCCAATTTAGAAACATAGAAAATAGGTGCAGGAGTAGGCCATTCGGCCCTTCGAGCCTGCACCGCCATTCAATGTGATCATGGCTGATCATCCAACTCAATATCCTGTACCTGCCTTCTCTCCATACCCCCTGATCCCTTTAGCCACAAGAGCCACATCTTTCTTAAATATAGCCAATTAACTGACCTCAACTACTTTCTGTGGCAGATAATTCCACAGATTCACCACTCCGTGTGAAAAACAAAATTCTCACCTCGGTCCTAAAAGACTTCCCCTTTATCCTTAAACGATGACCCCCTTGTTCTGGACTTCCCCAACATCGGGAACAATCTTCCTGCATCTAGCCTGTCCAGTTTAGTTGCTAACACCATTTAAACCCTGCAACGAAACACTCGCCGTTATTTTTAACCCTTGCTCCATCCACCGCTAGATCAGGCAGGTATGTCTGAAATGCATACCGGAATTCGATTCAAATGGTGAAGCGCAAAGCTCTTCCGTGTCCAGTCCCTTAACCTGGCCAGTTGGACAGGGGTGTTAGATTGAACCAGCAAACGTTACCTTCCATACAACAGACTCTCCAGAGACCCGAATGGATCATGGCTCCTTTCTCCTTTTTCACTTGGTTCTCCTCGCTCGTGCTGTTCGTGCTGTTGCAGAAATAAGCCCGCGAGTGGAGCCAGTAGTCGGTGCCGATGGCGATGCTCATCAGGCTGAAGGCTGCGAAGGCGCCCATCATGGTGAAGAGCATCTGTACTCCGGGGTCGCACCAGCCCATGGTGCATCATAGCCCGGCCAGCTTGGGGAGAGAGAGGAGACGGCTGCGCCCGGGGGCAGCGCAGCCTACGACGACAGGAGCGAGCGTTCCCGGGGAACATGCTGCTTTTCCACAACTTCCATCTGCCTGGCTCCTGCGCCTCCTCCCTCCAGCGGGGCTACACTTCCACCCCCGAGAGATGAAACCACCGAGCTCGATTGAGACGGGCAACTTCGCACTCCAATCCGCCGATGAAGCTTTGTTCAGGATGAATGAAGTACAACCTCTTGTTGGTCTACCTCGTTTTGGGTTTTTTTGCTCGCCCGGCTGCCCGGGAACTGGGAGAATCGAGACAAGGATGGGCGGACGAAGAGAGAAATGGTTTGAATGAAAATTGAAGAGAGCAAGATTTAGCCACTTCCCTCCTGATCCACTCGTCACCGAATCCTAGTACGTGACCCGGTTCCGCCTTTGTGCCCTAACTGCGAATCTCATCCAAAAATGTTCAACGCCTGACGGAGCGACACATCCAAGAGACTGGCTGTCCGGCTTCTGAGCCAGAGTCGTGGGTATTCGGGAGATGTCTACATGTGCCTGACATTTCCGAGTCGTACGCGGTGTCTAGTCATCCGGTGCCGAGTGCAACGAAGGCAGCCTTTCACAGCGATGTGGGCACCGCGGGGCGTGGACGGAGTTAAACACTGACAACATTGTCACTGCGCTGGGAAGATTCGGTTGGCTTTTTGGTGGCACTTCTGCTCACGTTGAATTTGCTTTTATTTGATTGGATTTGAGAAAACCCATAAAGCCCCAATGAGGAAAGAGCAGAGACGCCGGATGAATTGGAAAGCTTTCGAACAGTCGTGATAGATAGACCGAGCGGTCGCATCTGTCGTTTTATTGGGCATGCTTTTCATTGAACACAAAGAGCGCTGCGGGCCAGATGGCATCTGTGAGGGAATAGGACGGGCAATGTTTTGGGTCGGGAGCCTTCTTGAGACGGAAGCTTCTCTGTCATATCCCTAAAAGGGACACGGGCTGCGCTGACTGGCTGAACAAATCAAAAGAACAATTTCTAGGTAGACACAAAGTGCTGGAGTAACTCAGCGGAACAGGCAGCATGTCTGGAGAGAAGGAATGAGTGACATTTCGGGTCGAGACCCTTATTCAGACTCGACCTGAAATGTCACTCCTTCCTTCTCTCCAGATACGCTGTCTGACCCGCTGAGTTACTCCAACATTTTTGTGTCAATCTCCGGTGTAAACCAGCATCTGCAGTCCCTTCCTAACCATGTATGGGTTCCAGGTCACATCGTGACAATGGGTGGAATCAGCAAAAGATCCAGTCCTATCTTTTTCCGTAATTATTTGAAATCTAATAGAATAAAGAAAAGCACTCTTTATGCATTTGATCGTTGCTTATTAATCTATTCTAAAACTTTAAACATCTGCCCACATAAATTCCAAGATCCCTGGAAAACCTGAAAACCTGCCAGTTATTTATTGCCTTTTGTTATTACCTCAAATATGTTGCCTCACACCTATGACAGATATCGTATTGTCATTTAATAGGCACAAGTCCAAGAGCCTGATGGAATACTATCCAGCAACTCTCAAGAGATTTGACACCATCCAGGTCAAAACAACCCACTTAATTGGCATCTATCAACCACGCTCAATATTTAAAACACAGAATAGTACAACATAGGACCGTCCATTGGCTCACAATGTCTGTGCCCGGCGTGATGACAAGTTAATCTCCTCTGCTTATATGTGATCCATGTCCCTTCATTCCCTGTATATCCATGTGTCTATCTAAAGGCCTCTTGTTCCCACTGTTACAAAGGCTAGTTCTGAAAAACATACTGCATTTACTCATTGAGACCACTCCCAAACCGGTACCTCTAACACCAAGAAGAGCTCGAGCAGCATGTACATAGAAACAGCACCACAGGCAGTTTCCAAGTTGCACGGCACCCTTACTAGGAAATATTTTGTTGGTCCTTCATCAAAGCTGGTCCTAAATCATGGAATGCTGTACCCAACAAGACTGTGGGAGAATCTTCACCAGAAGTGCTTCAACAAATGGACTCTCCACAAGGGCAGTTGGGAGGTGCAATACATTTGAGGCTTTACTGCAACACTCAGAATCTAAAATGTATTTTTAAAATGGTCTAAATCATAAAATAAATAGAACCCAAAAGCAATAGACTTCCAATCACAAACGCATGTGTCAATTATGACCCTCTGCCTCCTGTTGGATTCACTTTGCTGCTCTCCCTTGGATCTCACATGTGTTTACTGTTTTGATCGACCTGCCATTTGGGACCTTGTCAAACGCATTGTTTATGTGCATCTAAACCACATCAAACAAAGCCTCACTGACTGTGTATTACCTCTACAAACAATTCAATCAATTTGGTCAGATATGAACTTACCTGACAAATCCGTGCTGACTATCCATTGATTTTAAATGAAATTAAAAGTAAATGAATGTATTCAATTGATGTACCCACCAGTTAAGTTAAACTAGCTCCCCTGAAATGTGTCTGTTTATCCTTTCATGCCTTTTTAATCCACAGTACAATATTGTCAGTCACCCTCCTAACTGCATAACCGTACGTGTAACCAGAGAACATTGAAATCTGTAATTTCCTCACTTGCTACTTTTAGCAGTTTGCACCCAGGCCTGGTGATCCCATCATCTACATTTTTGTATAAAGCTCTTTAAACACTCTTTAAGGTCCTTCAGTCACATCAATCATCTTAAAGATCACCTTTTTAGTTTCTGTTAAACTTTGTTCTCTTTACTCATCCTCATTATGTAATTAGTTTGTGGTTTCTTTGGCCATATCTTTCAATGGTTTTTCAGTACATTGATTCTTGTATTGGTGATTCTTATTGGTCTTGTACATCTCAGATTGGCGTTTCTGCCAATTTCCAACCTGTTTCACTTTCACATGGTTCACATATGTCTCTTCCCTTTCCTTAATTGAATTCCCTGAGTTCTTTCCAGGGGATCGGTGGAGTGGCCAGTCTCCATTTCAAGCACACAGATTCACACAGCTGCCTAAAATTTGCCTCCTACCTGACTCCATTCCATTCTCCAGTTTGAATGGCTTCAATGCCTCTGACATTTTGCATACGATTGCATCAGGGCTGTTTGCCATTTTACTTAATCATGGCCTTCTTTCCATTGTAGTCGATGGGCTTTCAGCTGTGTCTGTTCC
Source organism: Leucoraja erinaceus (assembly GCF_028641065.1). Lineage (NCBI taxonomy): Eukaryota > Metazoa > Chordata > Chondrichthyes > Rajiformes > Rajidae > Leucoraja > Leucoraja erinaceus. Next base: position 7,845,156 of record NC_073399.1, on the reverse strand, counting down.
GTCTCACATGTCTGCCTTTCCACCTTCCACCTTCCACTTTCTTGATTAGGACAGGTGACAGAGGTTATGGGGGGAAGGCAGGAGAATCAGGACCCAAGGAAACATATTTGCCTCAAGTCTGTCTTAAATGGGTGACCCCTTACTTTTACAGTAACCTCCAGTTCCAGTTTCAATCTCAAGAGGAAATATTCTGTACACATTCTCCTGTTGAAACCACTCAGGATTCTGGAGGTTTCAGTTAAGTCGTTTGTCACAGATCTGAACTCCAATGGATGTAGGCTTGGCCTATCTCATCCTTCCTCATAAGATCCTGTACTCATTCTAAGTATTAATTTCAGTAGATTTTATCTGAACCGCTTACAATTCATTGACATCCTATTTCTCCCCTCTCCTTCCACCTATATTCCTTCCTCTAGTTTCACAATCCATAATCCTTCAATCCTTTTATCTCACACCTGCCTTTTCATCTTTAGCCCTTATCCAACCATCTGCCTATTAACCCCCCCCCCCCCCCCAAACCTGTATTCAACTTATAGCTCTGAAGAAGGTTCGACCCGAAACGTCACCCATTCCTTCTCTCCAGAAATGCTACGTCTCGCCGAGTTATTCCAGAATATTGTGTCTATCTTCGGTTTAAACCAGCATCTGCAGTTCCTCCCTACATATCTGCCAGGCTTTGTCCTTTGTACTAGTGCCTGCTAGGCTTTACCCTGCCCCTCCCCTCTTTCAGCTTTCCTCCTCCCCCCCCCCTCACCCCCACCCCCCCACCCCCAAAGCGTATTGTGTTGTCTTTTCGTAAACTGGTATCTGCAGTTGCTTGTTTCTACAGACAATATTTGTTCTGTCAACCCACCCCTGTCCATTCTCTGTGAAATAAAGCATGTCTGCTCTCTAAATGTTCTCATTTTGTGAAGTAAGGTTATGGACCTGAAACGTCGACCCTGGTTCTCTCTCCACAGATGTCGACAGATGAGTATTTACAGCATTTTCAGTTTTTTTTTTAAATTTCACATGCCCAGCATATGCAGGGTGTTTGTTTTTGTTTTTCTGTTCCTGACGTCTCCTAAGCTGGGGCCTGCTTCGGTCTAATTACATTCTTATGAAGCCCCTTGTGGTGTTTTACAAAACAAAAGGCACTTCATAAATATTGCATTAACCTGCCCCCCTCTCACACACACACAGACAGAGGCGCACACTTACTTGTGTAAACACATCGCAGAGCTTGCTGCTCTACAGGAGAATTACTGCATGACCAACATGCCAAAAATATTTTATCAACCTCGGCCCTGAGTCCATATTAACAAGACAGCTGTAACTGTAAATTTGCATTTTCACTTGAGAATATACAGCTCCAATCTACAGCTACTGTTCAGCGCAGTTAAAGGTCACCATGGGCTGTTTGGGGGGAGGGGAAGGGGGGGCGAGTCCCTCGGGATATTACACAGATCATGTTTATTTCAAAAACCTCTGACCCAGTTTGGAGATATGGTGAAGATATCTGTGTTGGGGAAATAGTGGGGGGGTTATCCCCCCTATCAGCTCAAAGATAGGCAAGTGATAAGTGAATAAGGGGAGACGTGTGTGCTGCAATGTTTTATTCATGGCAAAGGGTCTGGCTGTTGTTGGTTGCAGAATGGCGGTGTTTTCAGAGATATGAATGAAGACCGCTGTGGAAGAATGCACAAACTCTGCCGCGATCCTGGCTTCTCGATAAAGGCCACGTTTAACAATTCAATCACGTGCGAGCTATTGAACGCTGGTTTACATTCCAGAATAACACGCACCTGTCTGCCGCCCTCTCTCTCACACACACACAGTCGCAGCTCGTTCAAAGACCACAAATTAATTAAATCAGGTCAAGTACCATTTTATCCTGAATCGGTGACTATCATTCTTCCTTCAAAAGCAGCGTTTTAAACTAATTATGGTACACACAGATAGGGCAGTTACGGAATGATGTGATTTTGAAATCAATGCCTCCAAACATTGTTAAGGGCTTGGATACGCTAGGTGCAGGAAACATGTTCCCGATGTTGGAGGAGTCCAGAACCAGGAGCCACCGTTTAAGAATAAGGAGTAAGCCATTTAGAACGGAGAAGATAAAACACTTTTTCTCACAGAGAGTGTTGAGTCTGTGGAATTCTCTGCCTCAGAGGGTGGTGGAGACAGGTTCTCTGGATGCTTTCAAGGGAGAGCTAGATAGGGCTCTTAAAAATAGGGGATATGGGGAGAAGGCAGGAACGGGGTACTGATTGGGGATGATCAGCTATGATCACATTGAATGGTGGTGCTGGCTCGAAGGGCCGAATGGCCTACTCCTGCACCTATTGTCTATTGTCTATTGTCAAATAGTCGTAATGAAACCGAGAAGCAATATCTAAGTAACATTTACAATGGATTTGAAATTGTTCGGCCTGGGTGGGTTTTGGGGCAAATGACAATATTGAACCAGGACCCATTGCACGGTTCAACAGCCAAGCATGGAAGTAACATCGTCCCAGGTCTGAAAAAGGCTCCCAACCTGAAACATCGCCTGTCTATTCACCTCCACAGATGCCGCCTGATCCGCTGAGTTCCTCCAGCATTTGTGTTTTGCTCACTTGGTGCGCCCGCCGCCACCCAGAATGCGTGTCCTCAACAATTTCTCAAGGTAATATTTTAAGGAGAATAGGTGTCCCGCGCATTTGTATGGGACTGCCTGTTCTATAACACAGGGCACCCTGTGTCTCCCTCGATCAAGAACTCAGAGTTCGCCAATTACTCAGCCGATATCTCATTTCTAAAACATATTTCTTGGTTACAGATCGCGAATGCAAAATAAACAAAAAGTTACCCCTCAGATTCCTGTTAAATCTGTTCCTCTTCACCTTAAACCTATGTTGTCTGGTCCTCGATTCACCTACTCTGGGCAAAAGACTCTGTGCATCTACCCGACCTATTCCTCTCATGATCTTATACACCCCAATAAGATCACCCCTCATCCTCCTGCGCTCCAGGAAATAGAGTCCCAGCCTACACAACCTCTCAGACCCGCTGCCCTGGCAACATCCTTGTAAATCTTCTCTGTACCCTTTCCAAGTTGACAACATCTTTCCCGTGACACGGTGCCCAGAACTGAACACAACACTCTAAATGCAGCCTCACCAACACTTTATCCAACTGCAACATAATCTCCCAACTTCTATACTCAATACTCTGACTGATGAAGGCCAATGTGCCAAACGCCGTTTTGACCACCCTATCTACCTGCGATTCCACCTTCAAGGAACCATGCACCTGTACTCCTAGATCCTTCTGCTCTACAACACTACCCAGATCCCTACCATTCACTGTTTAGGTCTTGCTCATGTTAGACGCCCCAAAATGCAACACCTGACATTTCTCAATTAAATTCCATCAACCATTCCTCAGCCCACCTGGCCAATCGACCAAGATCCTGCTGCAATGTTTCATAGCTATCATCACTCTCTGCAAAACCACCCACTTTTGTATCATCTGCAAACTTGCTAATCTTGCCGCTTAATGTTCTCATCTTTGAGATGTGGGAGGAAACCGGAGCACCTGGAGGAAACCCACGCGGCCACAGGGAAAACGTGCAAACTGCACACAGACAGCACCCGAGATCCGGATATTTGGTGCTGTGAGGCAGCGCCTCTACCTGCTGCGCCACTGTGCCGCCTCAAGAGAATGGATATGGGAGTAATGGATGAGACAAGGAATATTTCTGGTGAGACCAAATGGCTTAATGGGACAGGTGGAAGAAGGCTGTGCTGCTTTGCACGGGGTGTTGCTCGTGGAGAGGTCAGGGCCAAGCCCAGCAGGTCAAGGTTATTCAACTGGAGAGAGCAAATAATGGGCAATATCACAAAGATGAGTGGCAGAAACAACCCGCTCTGATACGGGTAACAAAGCATTAACCAAAGTTGGAGAATTCAGTTTTGAGTCAGGAAGGCTACAATGTATCCTGAAGGAAGGTGGGCTGTGGAAACAAGGAACTGAAGATGCTGATTTACAATAAAAGGACAGAAAGTGTTGGACTGTTCCTTAAGCTTGTGTTGGCCTCGTGGAAAGCTCTACTGAGAGATGAGAGAAACGTGAAGCTATTGTCTCTCCTTGGCACTGACGAAGGTCTTTGCAATCATAGAATCATCGGTTCTTCCAGTGTCCCGTGTAAACGCTGGATGCAGTTCATAGGATTGGAAGAAATATGAGAATGGATGTCACAAGGGAAAAGACATCGCCAACGATGGGAGGGGAAGTGCTGTATGAAATTCTATGTACATACATTCCCTTTTTAAAATTTCAAATTTCCAACATCTTCAGGTTTTTTTTCCAATAATTATTGCTGGAGTTCGCTTATTGTGTTATTGTGGTATGTTTCTAAACAGAATTCGAAAATGATAAGAAAGCACAATATTGTGGACACCAATGTTGATTGAGGTAAGTTTTAGTGCCAGAAGCGAGTCAGAATACTGTGACTCTGATCTCCCCTCCCAGAGAGGCGTGCTGTTCAGCCCGCTAAGTCTTTTCATTACTTTCTGTTTTAATGTCATTTTTCCAGCATCTGCTGCCTTGTTTGGAAGTTCTGGTTTCGGGCCGGGCCAGCGATTCACTGATAATTGCTCCGGTACCCAATGCTCCAGTACTCAATCGGCAGTTTTCTTTGCTCATTAGTAAATAACATGTGGCTATCTACACTACACTTCTTCCCACCCTGTTTCCTGTAAGGACTCTATCCCCTACTCCCAATTCCTCCGTCTATGCCGCATCTGCTCCCAGGATGAGGTGTTCCACACCAGGGCATCGGATATGTCTTCATTCTTCAGGGAACGGGGGTTACCCTCTTCTACTATAGATGAGACTCACACCAGGGTTTCTTCCATACCCCGTAACAATGCTCTCTCTCCCCATCCTCCCACTAGTAGCAAGGGCAGAATCCCCCAAGTCCTCACCTTCCACCCCACCACCCGTCACGTACAACAAATAATCCTCCGTCATTTTCACCACCTCCAACGTGACCCCACCACTCGCCACATCTTTCCATCTCCTCCCCTGTCTGATTTCCACAAAGACCGCTCCCTCCGTAACTCCCTGGTCTATTCGTCCCTTCCCACCCATACCACCCCCTCCCCGGCACTTTCCCTTGCAACCGCAAGAAATGCTACACTTGTCGCTTTACCTCCCCCCTTGACTCCATTCAAGGACCCAAGCAGTCTTTCCAGGTGCGGCAGAGGTTCACCTGCACCTCCTCCAACCTCATCTATTGCATCTGCTGCTCTAGATGTCAGCTGCTGTACATCGGTGAGACCGCATCGCCCAACACCTCTGCACGGTTCGCATTAACCAACCTGATCTCCCGGTGGTTCAGCACTTCAACCACTCCCATTCCGAATCCGACCTTTCTGTCCTGGACCTCCTTCATGGCCAGAGTGAGGACCACCGTAAATTGGAGGAGCAGAACCTCATATTTCACTTGGGCAGTCTGCACCCCAGTGGTATGAACATTGACCTCCAATTTCAGGTAGTCCTTACTGTCTCCTCCCCTTCTCAGCTCTCCCTCAGCCCACTGGCTCATCCTCTCCATTTCTTTTCCTTCCCCCCCCCCCCAGTTCCTTCTTAAACAGTAAATAACAAACCACGTCTTTGTAATTATATCTGAACTGCTGGTAGTTTACATCCAGGGCGTTGTAAAGGCGAGTTTCTGGTGGGTGTTCTCATTCTCCCAGATTATCTCTGGGTTTAATCTCCGAGTCGGCACATTTTGGTAAATGGGAATATAAATTATTTGACATTTAAGCAAACATAATTAGTTAGCCCAAAGCACACCCTCGCCGATTGCCACACAGCCCACACAAGGACACATTGACAGACAAGCACACGCATACAACACAGACACAGGCGAACACTAATATAGATTATCTCGCACGCGGACAGAGAGAGAGAGTTAGAGAGAGAAAGATCAGTCTGAAGAAGGGTCTCGACCCGAATTTTGTAATATTATTAAGGGGTTGGACACGCTTGAGGCAGGAAACATGTTCCCGATGTTGGGGGAGTCCAGAACCAGGGGCCACGGTTTAAGAATAAGGGGTAAACCATTTAGAACGGAGACGAGGAAACACTTTTTCTCACAGAAAGTTGTTAGTCTGTGGAATTCTCTGCCTCCGAGGGCGGTGGAGGCATGTTCTCTAGATGCTTTCAAGAGAGAGCTAGATAGTGCTCTTAAAAATAGCGGAGTCAGAGGATATGGGGAGAAGGCAGGAACGGGGTATTGATTCGGGATGATCAGCCATGATCACATTGAATGGCGGTGCTGGCTCGAAGGGCCGAATGGCCTACTCCTGCACCTATTGTCTATTGAAACGTTACCCATTCCTTCGCTCCAGAGATGCTGCCTGTCCCGCTGAGTTAATGCAGCATTTTGTGTCTATCTTCAGAGACATAGATTCGCGCACTGAAGGATACATAGAAACAAATCTCAAAATATACTGATACAAATACGGACACGTACACACAAATACAAACAAACACACATAAGCACGTATGAACATCCCACGAAACACATACACAGATTTGCTAACACTCAGGCCGCACATACATGGACACACATACACACGCGCACATTTATGTAACGTTCGTGCCATAATATAAACCACAAGACTGTTTCTATATTGAAAAGGTCAACGTAGGAAATAGAAACGCGCTTCACGTATCTGACAAATGTAAACAGACTTCAGGCACAACGCCACCGAGAGGAATGGTTATGTCACGGCGCGGGACCGGCTGGACAGACAGCAAACTGAATGCTGAGTTCCCTTTCAATTGCCATTTACACAAAGTACTGGCAACTTCCATCCCCGCGAATTTAACACACTCCATGACTGTATATGTCATCGCGATCCTCGCTGTTACAGATCATCTCCCTCGGGCTCAGCATTAACCTCCGCTCCAGCAATCTCTGCCCCCTTCAACAGAGGTCTCGGCTGATCTCCCGACCCCATTCGTTGTGATTCTTCCACCATCTTCAATACCTGTGGAAAGACAAGCTTTCTGGGACTTGCCCTAAATGCTGAGATCCGCTTTTGGCGTATATTTCCCACGAACGCTTCCTTCAATCCATTAACTTCCTGAAGTCAACAGCCCACATCCACTTATCCACATCCACAAATCCCCATTTCCCTGTTTCCACACTCTTGTTATCCCAAATCGACACCCCCATTTTTCTGTATCAACGTCCACACCCAAATTCCAAATGTCAAACCCTGAATTTCTCATTTCCACACGTCCACTTCCCCGTGCCCACACCTAAATTCACGATATCAGGCTCCGAATTCCTCATTTTCCCACACCCACATTTCCCAATGCTCAGATGCCTCCACTTCAGGCAAATATCACAGCAGGCCAAGTCTGTGGAATTCTCTGCCTCAGAGGATGGTGGAGGCAGGTTCTCTGGATGTTTTCAAGAGAGAGCTAGATAGGGCTCTTAAAGATAGCGGAGTCAGGGGATATGGGGAGAAGGCAGGAATGGGGTACTGATTGGGGATGATCAGCCATGATCACATTGAATGGCGGTGCTGGCTCGAAGGGCCGAATGGCCTACTCCTGCACCTAATGTCTATTGTCTATTGACATGCAGCGCGGAGAGGTTTCGGTAAGGGTGCACTGGTAGAACAGTTGGAACAGTTTATTTGTTAATCCTAATATTGCAATTTTCAATTTCCCCCCATGAAAGTATAGTGGCTTATCACACTTTTGAAACTCATTTTATAATAACTATTTGAGCAAGCCCGGAGAGCAAGACATCATTTTGTTAAATGTCCCTGAGAAATCATTTGAATTATGACCTCAATCACAGGTTTGCAACATTGTGAATTGTATATATTTCTTGTGAAACATTTAACGGCATGAACTGGGTTTTTACTAAATTGGTTCTCAAATGAGTATTTCTGCATTTTCTTTTGACTGGAACTTGTAGCCCAGGTCAGGATTTTGTACTGAGTTTGTACTGAGAAGTTCCGTGTCCAGGTGTTGTGTAGTGATGTTAGTCTGAACACTGTCCTTTTCACTTCTGGTGCTTGGGCTTGAGTCCATGCCAGACTGGTGGGTGAAAGAATTCTCTCTGTCAGCTCCTGTAAGGATCCCACAGGAAATGATTTTGAGCTGCCTTCGCCCAAGTTCCTACCGGGCATGAGCCCAGACCACAAAACCAAGCATAATTCAGCACTGATTGACACTGCAATGGCAGATTCATTCAGTAAAGTGGCGGGTGGCCTGGAATAGGATGTAAAATGATCGCAGAGATACAAACAGATGTTCTTCTGGAGTTTGAACTGACACAGATTGATATTTTGCACCAATGTTAGTTTCATTGTAGTCCCTTTACATTACTACTTATTAGTCTGTTCTCTTACAGATTACTTTATCATTGGTAAAACCTTCATGACATCTTTTGTAGCTTATTGTCCCCTCCATATTGTTTGGGACAAAGACCCGTCATTTATTTATTTGCCGCTTTTCTCCACAATTTGAGATTTATAATAGAAAAATTACATGTGGTTAAAGTGCACATTGTCAGATTTTAATAAAGGCCATATGGGGAGAAGGCAGGAACGGGGTACTGATTGGGGATGATCAGCCACGATCACATTGAATGGCGGTGCTGGCTCGAAGGGCCAAATGGCCTACTCCTGCACCTATCGTCTATTGTCTATTATCTATTGCCATTTTTATACATTTTGGTTTCGCCATGTATAAATTACAGCTGTGTTTATACATAGTCCCCCCATTTCAGGGCACCATATTGTTTGGGACACAGCAATGTCATGTAAATGAAAGTAGTCGTGTTTAGTATTTTGTTGCACATCCTTTGCTTGCAATGACTGCTTAAAGTCTGCGATTCATGGACATCACCAGTTGCTGGGTGTCTTCTCTGGTGATGGATGCTCTGCCGGGCCTGTATTGCAGCCATATTTAGTTTATGCTCGTTTTGGGGGCTAGTCCCCTTCAGTTTTCTCTTCAGCATATAAAAGGCCTACACTATTCAGACCTGATCTGTTATTTTTAGAGATACAGCATGGAGACAGCCCCTATGTTCCACCGTATCCACGTCGATCACTGATCACCCATTCACACCAGTCCTATCTTATCCCATTTTCTCATCCACACCCACACATCTTTGGGAAGACCCAGAGGAAAAACGCACGGTCACAGGGAGAAGGTGCAAATTCAACACAGCCAGCACCCAAATTCAGGATCGAACCTGGGTCTCTGGTACTGTGAGCAACAGTTCCACCAGCTACGAGTCCTAGCACAAATGATAGTATATCGCTGAAACAGCACAGACAACAGTGAGCATTGTGGCGAAGGAACTGAGTCTGATGATGAGGGGCATCCAATGGCTGATTTGGCAAATGCTCTGTTCTGCACTTGTCTGTGCTGTTACCTTTGAAGCTAAAACCGAACAAAATCTTCACCACTGTCACTGGGAACTCGCCTGTTGTCTGAGATCCCAACTGTATGAGACTGAAGTTCCATCGGTGCTCTTCAGTGACTGAGTAATCGGCCAGGGTCACACAACAGCCAGATAATTGCTCACAATTAGGCAGGAATGGTGGATGGAGGCGTTTCAGGCAAATATCTTGGCTCAACAAAACATTAGTTTTTCACCTGCTGCTCAACAAGACAAGATACAAGATTTTAGTCATTTGGACCCCTTGAGGTCCAAACGAAATGCCGTTTCTGCAGCCATACATTATAGACCCAAGACATAATTAACATAAACTTCCATCTTGCTGTGATGGAAATGCAAATAAACTTATCTCTCCACTGCACTCTCCCCCCCCCCCCCGATTTCAGAGTCAAAGTCAAAGCCCCCGGCTGGCGATGGCGATTGTCCCGCGGCCATTAAAGCCACGCAGGGTGGTGCGAGGTCGCACACCGGGTTCTTGATGTTAGAGCCCCCGGCGTGCGCTCGCAGAGTCCCGCGGCCATTCCAAGCCGCGCGGGGCAGTGGTGTTAGGCCCCGCTCCAGGAGCTCTTCAACCCCGCAACTCGGGCGGGAGAAGTCGCCGTTGCGAGAGCCCTGAAAAAGCGGTCTCCCTCCAGGGACCCGCGGGCTCCCGGTGCCGCCGTCCACAGACCTGCCGTTGAAGCCACCGATCGGGCCGCAGCCCTCGGCTCTCCGGTCGGGCAGCAGCAGCAGCAGCAGCGCTCCTCCACCGCTCCACCCGCTCCGGACTCGGCCAGCCCCGCGACGGTGAGGTGAGTCGTAAGCACCAGAGTCCCCGGTCTCCTCCTGTTGGAGGCCGCTCCTCGTT